>NC_138177.1:133503127-134103127 GCF_964165515.1 Mesoplodon bidens | reverse complement strand
TTGCCTTGAGCTAGTTTTCTTTCAGACTGCCTTCCAATTGCATTGTCTGTCTCACCCCAGCTTTTGGCTCTGTTGGAACATTCCTGCCAAGTTATCTGTCCCAATCTTCTGAATCACTTGTCTGCTACCTCTGCTGCTATCATGATTTGCCTTTCGTTTTCCTTATACTCCTCCATTTTGTAGCTCATCATTAACATGGGGGTGGTAGCCACCTCCTGACAGCCTTTAGAACACCCATCTGTTCTAAGAAACCGTGACCACCCAGAATCTCTTATTTTTCAGTATTGTCCACCATGACAGTTGATACTAACATATAGCAAAGTCTCTGGGGCATAGAGTATTTACTTCACTTTGGACACTATTAATGTCCCCTGCACGCCCACTGAATGATATAAGAGAGCATGGCATCGTCTCAAACAGCAGAAAGCCAATGGCCATTTCAGTTGCATCTCATAATTTAATCTGATCCCTGAAAACTAGAGCCATTAAGAGGAGGCATTTATTTAGAGAAAAAAAGTTAATATTTCATCATGAGGTAATAAATAGAAATACCAATTCCCACACAGAAGGACTGAGCAAAGAACTCATTTTTTTTCAGGTTCTAGTTTAATCAGAATGTTCAAATAAAATGCTTAACCTGCAGAACACCAATGAGGACTAATTCTTTAAAATGAGAAATGAGTGCAAACAATACTAAAAAACAGGCATTTTTTCCCTGCCACCCAAATCTATCACTGTTCTACCTCAACAGAATTGTGGTATCTGAAATGCTATTTAAAACCAAATTACCATTTGGGTTATTAGAAGAATCGCTTGGCATGGCATGGGCCTGATTTGTTGACAAAAAGGCACAGGTGCTGTAACCTTTGCTTAATAAATCATTTAGTTGCCTGACTCTCAAGCAGTGTGGCTGCCTCTGCCTCATGAAATTTACAAATGTATGCACAAACCACACACTTCACTGTGCTGGAAACCTGCTGATCTGGAGAGGTCCCTGCAGAGCTAAATTATGGGCACAGCACCCGTTGTCTGCCTTTGGTGGGGATGCACAGGGAACATAGGGAGGTGGTGGATATGGAGAGCGTTTGGATCTGTTACCATTCTGTGTGTCATATTCCTGAAACTCTGCCTAAGAAACCAAAGCTCAGGCAATCTGCAAAATGCAAAACTTCCTAAGTCCCTTTCATCCGTCACTCATCATTTCTGACTATATTCCCAAGACCTACAGAAGGCAGGGAATAACAATTTTCCTCAAGTTGTTCAAAGTCTAATAGAGGAAACAGATGTAAAAAATAATAGTAATGACAACATTAATAATGCAGTGTGATACCAGTTACAACAAGGATTTGCCTAAGAGGCTTCGAGACCAGAGAGCTGAGTAGAAGAACTTTCCAAAGAGTGGAAGGGACAGAAAAGGCTAGATAGCTTTTCTCTCCTTGTCTAACTTTGGACTGATGATATGGCTCTGCTTCTTATACATTTTACCTTTTTCCTGTACTTTTAATTTTTTCCGTGAGCTGACCGATAAGGCTTTATCCCATCTTAGGTAGAGAGACACGCTGAGTTCTGTCTTCTCTGGACCAAGCAGATAAAATTAGAATCCTTTCCCACTGCTGACATATCAGCCAGACCCCCCCCCCCACGCCCAATCCCTCATTTCCAAGAAACAGCCCTTCTTGCGTAATGTTCTCACCCAGGACACCAAGCTCACTTGAGATTGCACTGCAGTTAGCTGAAGCCATTCCCTGCCCCGACTCCAGCTGCCTGTCTGTAGGAGGTTAGGTACCACACAGAAGTTCAAGGAGCAGCCTGGATAGTTGCAAAGGCAGGAAACTCAGATTTCGTTAGAGAAAGGAAAGTAAAAAATATCCTCCCCCTTCTAGTTAGCATTGGATCTGAGCATTTTTGTTACAAGCCCATACAGCTGAAAACTCCCAGGATTGGAGAGGAATGGCAGATAAAATTCCATTTACTCGTAACTTTGAAAAAAGTTAATTGGCCAAATGGGCATTCTGTATTAAGCTCCAGTGCGTGCCAAGTTCTGTGCCTGCACTCCCTACAGGCCTCAGAGCCCTCTAAGATTGGTGCTGTTATCCCTATTTTACAGATGAGGAAACTGAAGTTTCAAAGAGTATACTTGCCCCATGGCAAACGAGGTAGTCAGGGTTTGAACCAGTCTGTCTCCAGAACTGCTCTCTTTCCTGAATACTATCTTCGTCCTTAACCATTTATAATGAAAGGTTACTGACCATTTTCTCTTTATGGTCTAAGATTGACTCATCCTCTCACATCAAGGAATAGGACCGACACTGCACTTGGTTCTTCTGAAGACCTGCCCCAGTTTCCTATTAGCCTGCATCTGTGAAATCAAGACTGAGTTCATTCTCTCATCCTGCCTGGGAAAAAGACCTTTACTAATGACATTAGTCTGCATCTGTGAGAACAACCAGCCTCTGCCCAGAGCCCAGATAGCAGAGCAGCTGAGATTGTGAGCTTTCCTTTCAGATCTTGGTTGGAGCTTTATTTCATCACTTAGCAGTAGTATGTGTACTTCATGTTTTGTACGTTTTAAAATTTTTTCTTTGTAATTCAATTTTTCTAGCCTGGTTTATTAACTGTAAAATGGTGATAACTGTATTTATCTACCTTCTACGGTTGTTTTGAGTCTTAAATTCTGTTAGTGTAGAGAAAGTAAGTGCTTGACACCTGTTAAATGCTCAACAAATAATAGCATTTGTTGTTCAGTTGATAACTAAACTCATATTTAAACAGTATTTTCTGGATTACAAAGTATTTTCTCATTTGATCTTCAGAGCAACCCTTTGAAGTAGGCAGAGCTGTTATTATTATCCCCATTATACAGATTTTAAAACTGAGGTTTAAAGAGAGGGAAGTGACTTCCCCAGAACCACATAGCCGGGGGCTCGTAGAGCCAGGACACAAACCCACTTCTGATTCCAGAGCCCACACTCCCTTCAGCATGCCCCATCAGGGAAGGACTTGTATGCGTCCTCGTGTGCTACTGTGTAGATATGGGCAGAACCTGCCCACCAAACGCTGGATCTAAAGTAACCATCCAGTTAGGACAAAATTAGGACAACACCTCCACAAGATCAGAATCACATGGATTCTTCCACTGAGCATCTGCCCTAAAGGTACTCCAAAAGCCTCATTCAACTGGGTACATCTATCCTTGCCCTGCACGCCGTTTCTTCTCTTAAGCCAACTTGTGCCCCAAGGAAGAGGAGACTTCCCAAGGGGAAATCATGTCTCTGAGGGTGGCAAGGACTGTGGCAAATGAGTGTACCCCCCAGAATCTGCGGGGAAAGGCAGTGCCTGGTCATTCTTTTCTCTTATGTTCTCTGCTCCAGCCGTAGGTGTTGAATAGTCAGCACCGCCTCGTGGAGATGTTACCCCTGCCATCTGCTCCCTCTTACTGTGGGCAGGAGCGACTCCCCCAGCTTCCCAGCCCCCACCCCAGCCTGTAAGTTCTTACCATGTTCTCTTCGCAAACACTTGGCAGCTGACTCACGGACAGCCTATGAGACACGCTTAAAATACATTTTTCAATAAACAGAACCGTTGTCTTTCAAGTTTTTTTAATTGGGCAGCGCGTTTTAGTTGTCCTCAGCCACAAATTTCACTTCTGAGCCAAGTGGGAGCCTCAGTTCTAGGTACTGGTCTCCTTTTTCTCGCTCAGTTTTTAATACTTCGGAGATCCCATCATGTTTAATGGCATATTTTGGTTTGGTTTTAGCCTTTCTGTTTGTTTGTTGCCTTGCTCCAAAAAGATTTGGGGAAACTTCTTAGTTGAAGCAAATTGATGATCGTTGAAAGAATTAAGGTGCTTACATGGGATTTGGCACACAGTAGGTGCACAATAAATAGTTCTTTTCATGCTTACTTCTTTTCCAGTATTTAAATGAGATCAGTGGCAATGGAGAAGGGGAAGAGAAAAGGGAGATTTCACAGGAAATTTTAGATTTCGTGGAAGAAGAGAAAGGACCAAACGTCTGGTATTTATTTAATTAGCCCTTAGGATTGTGGGAAAAGTGGGAAAGAAAATGAAGAGGGGGGAATGATTGAAACAAGAAGCTGTGAATGGGTGTAAAGAGCTGAGAGGAGTTAGGTCAGAATTTGATGATAGCCTTACAGTGAAGTCAGAAAACCATGGTATCAAATGCAGCACTGCCGTCAAAATTTCCAACCCTGAAATGGTTTTTTTTTTTCGCGGTACGCGGGGCTCTCACTGTTGTGGCCTCTCCCGTTGTGGAGCACAGGCTCCGGACACACAGGCTCAGCGGCCATGGCTCACGGGCCCAGCCGCTCCGTGGCATGTGGGATCTTCCCAGACCGGGGCACAAACCCGTGTCCCCTGCATCGGCAGGTGGGCTCTCAACCACTGCGCCACCAGGGAAGCCCTGAAATGTGTCTTGATAATGATGTTTCCAGTCAGTGGAAGTTTCAGGATACTGAGGGAAATGCGCTTTGTTTTTAAGCTGAAATATACTTGATTTACAATGTTGTATTAATTTTTGCTGTACAAAAAGTGATTCATTTATACATATATATGCATTCTTTTTTATATATATTCTTTTCCATTATGGTTTACCACAGAATATTGAATATAGTTCCCTGTGCTATACAGTAGGACCTTGTTGTTTATCCATTCTATATATTAGTTTGCATCTGCTAACCCCAAACTCCCACTTCATCTCTTTCTTACTCTCCCCTCCCCGTTGTCAACCCAAGTCTGTTCTCTATGTCTGTGAGTCTGTTTCTGTTTCATAAAAGTTCATTTTTGTGTCCTATTTTAGATTCCACATATAAGTGATATCATATGGTATTTGTCTTTCTCTTTCTGACTTACTTCACTTAGTATGATAATCTCTAGTTGCATCCATGTTGCTGCAAATGGCATTACTTCATTCTTTTTTATGGCTGAGTAGTATTCCATTCTATATGTGTACATCTTCTTTATCCATTCATCTGTCGATGGACATTTAGGTTGTTTCCATGTCTTGGCTATTGTGAATAGTGCTGCTATGAACATAGGAGGTGTGTGTATCTTTTTGAATTATATTTTTGTCTGGATATATGCCCAGGAATGGGATTGCTGGATCATATGGCAACTCTATTTTTAGTTTTTTGAGCACCATCCATACTGTTCTCCATAGTGGCTGCACCAACTTAACTCCCACCAGCAGCGTAGGAGGGTTCCTAAGGGAAATGCTCTTGACACTCATGGTCTGATTTCTTTAGGGGAACAAGGAAAAAGTCATGAATCAAAGAGTACAATAGACTTATTTTCATGTCCTGGCTGTGCCATTTATCTGAGTGATCTTGGACATGTTACCCTTTAAAATTCTGTTTCCTTATCTATGAAATGAAGGTGATAAAGTATCTACCTCATAGAAGAAAACCCAATTAAGTGTGGCTTCAGCCAATCAGGTTTTCTTTTCTCACATAGCAAGAGATCTGTCAGTGAGTGCTTGTTGGCATTGTTTCAGCTGCTACATGTTGCCAGCAGGAACCTTGCTCTTTCTAACATTCTGCTCTACCATTCTTAGCATCCACAATCAGGTGCCTCTGACTGCAAAATGACTGCTGCAGCTCCAGGCATCATACCCATATCCTTCCCCATTATTCCTCTCATATCAGGGAACAAAGATCCTGCCTTATTCCTTCCCTGTTTCCTGTTAACAAATTTCTATTTGGGTCTCATTGACTAAAACTGGCCACATTTTAATCTTTAGTTGCAAAGGATGCCAGGAAAGCCAGCACAAAACTATCTTGATTGGCTATGATCATGACTCATTACCCAGGGTTGGTCGCATTGTCCTCCCTAAACAAAATTGCAGAAAGAAGGGGCAATAGCTAGTGGGTAGACTGTTAACAGTATCTGCCATCTGCCTTTTTCCCATTCCCTGGTAGGTTCCATGCTGTTTTCAACTCCTGTTCTTGCACTTGACTCCTTTCCTCTCTTGCTGCTTGTCTCCTTCCAGCGCCTTTCCTCCACACTCACTCCCTGTGCATCTAGGAGACAGGTATGCTGTGTGCATGTATGAGTGTACAGTGACCATCTCATTTCAGCCCTCTGTTGGAGTCCAGGATTTGGGCAGAAGTACTGGAGTTTTCTGCAGACCAGCTCCCACAGGGCCGGGTCAAGGTTCTTCTGGTAAACGAGGACTCTGAAAAGGCTGCGTTGAAGGACATGTGCCTTTGTAATTGCAGGGGAACTCTGGGAAACAGTGCCCTCCACGTGCCCTCCCAGGTGCTTATCAAACAGTCAGCAATAGGTTCTGGGTTTCTCTTTTATGACTTGGAACCAGATGCTTCCTTTGCAAAAGAAAAGAGCCTGGTTTTGCTGAGCTTGAGTCAACAGAGTTCAGAGAACAGGAAAATGAGTGCATTGGCCCTGCTACATGCTCTGAGGAGAGAAGGCAGTACAGGTGGGGTTCCCACTTTCCACAAAGCCCCTGCATGTGAAAATCCCATACCGGGGAAGAATTTGCTTTACCAAATGTTTCTGCACTCTAAATAATGACTGTTCACATTAGGAGAGGTTCCTTTAGGACACAGGCTTTCCCAGGCCTTCTAATGAGTCTAAGACCTTGAAGGTTCCACAGATACACATAGTTCCAAGGCCAGAGCCTATTGTCTAACGTGAGATTCTCAAAGATCTCACGTGAGTTCTCAATGATTCTTCCTGGCCGCTTTTCCCACACCCACTTGTTTACCTTCCTGTTTGTTTATTGAGGACGAAGACACATTCTTTTATCAGTGGCCTATGTTTTGGGTGTATAGCCTTTCATTGGAGCCTGTTCATTAAGTTACATTCCACAGTGCAGGCTTCCCCCAAAATATTTGCCTGAGAATTTTTCCTTAGGCTTCACATCGTTTCCTTTATATCAGAGACAAAGTAACGTAGCACTTCTAATTGGCTTTTCACTTTCCAAATGCTTTACACATTAACTAATGAACCACATGATCTCGTGATAAGCTGGATCCCTGGGTTGGAGCTGGGACACGGTTAGGACAGGCTGTCCTGGCCTGGTGTTCCTCGCCCTCACACTCTCCCTTCCCCGCACATGCTGCCACCCGTCCCACCCGTCCCACCCCCCTACCCCCCCACCCCCAGAATCGGAATGTGTTGGGCTAAATGGAGCTGCGGCCCAGGCACAAACATCCTCAGCACAGGGCAGCCTTGGGCCCACACAGCTCTGCCTTAACGATGTGGGAAGTGCCCAGCACTGCCTTCCAAGGCTGGATATGCTGCATCTTCAAGGAAATTTAAGGCAGCCTTCGTGGAACACAGGTTCTGCCCCTCTCAAGTACAATCTCCCTTCCGTGGATCTATGGCCAAGTGTGTATGTATGTGTATTGGGGAAGCAGTAGCACCAGGGGTCAGGGGTGGTGGGAATGGTAGGACAATACAATGGAAAGGTCTAGTAAGGGAACTGACCATAGTGCATCTTAGTAGAGTAAAATGAGCACTGGGCTGGGGGTCAAAATATCTGGATTCCTAGCTCATCTGTCCCACTCACCAGCCATGTGATTGTCCTTAGGGAGAAAAAAGAAACCAGAATGTACTGAGCACATACTATATCCCTGGTACCTACCACACCAGGGTACTACTGATATATATGATCCAATCCCTGCCGTCCATTGCTTACAGACTTTTAAGGAGAAAAGTAAACAAATTATAGTAAGATATGGTAAGGGAAACAGTTGAAGTACGTATAATCTACAGGTAGTGCAGAGAGTAGATAATTAACCTGGGGGAGAAGCAGGAAATTCATGGAAGATATTCTAGAGGAGATTTCACATGAGCTAGTTTGGAAGGAGGCAGAAATAATTCCATTCCAGGAAAGGGGAACAACACATGCAGAGAAACAGTGGTGTGTGTTCAGAGAATTCTGTTTCATATGTTGGTTAATGTAAGGTAAATGACAGAGAATGTTGAGTAATGAAGCTGGCAAGTTAAACGGGGTCCAGTCTTGAATACATACATGCCTTTATACAATGATAAGGCACTTGGACTTTATTCTGCGGGAGATGGGAAGCAGGTGAAGGGCACAGTGGGATCTCTGTATGTGAAGAAACCTTAACTTAGCTTGGTTTAACATGCATGAGGTCTGAGATTTTACAGGTAGTAGCAGCATTAAGACCTATGGTCATGAGGTACTCTCCTCTCCAAGGCAGTATAACATAGTAGAGAAAATAGAAGCTTTGGAGCCAGATGGACTTGATTTTGATTTATCTCAGTACACGACTCATATGGATTAAATTGTAACACCCCCCCCCAATTTCATATGTTGAAGCCCTAACCCCCAATGTGATAGTATTTGAAGATGGGGCCTTTGAGAGGTAGTTAGGTTTAGATGAGGGTGAGACCCTTATGATGGGATTAGTGGTCTTTTAAGAAAAGACAAGGAATTCCCTGGCGGTCCAGTGGTTAGGACTCAGTGCTTTCACTGCTGTGGCCCCAGGTTCAATCCTTGGTCGGGGAACTAAGATCCCATAAGACACGCAGTGCAGCTAACAAAAAGAAAAGAAAAGACACCAGAGAGCATGCTCTCTGTCATGTGAGGACTCAGCAAGAAGGCAGCCATTTGCAAGCCAGGGAGATGACCTTCCCTGGGTACCAAATCAGTTAGAACTTTGGTCTTGGACTTCCAGCCTCCAGAACGGTGAGAAGATAAATTTCTGTTGTTGAAGCCACTCAGTCTATGGTATTTTGTTATGGCAGCCTGAGCAGACTTCTACAGTGACCTTGGGGTAATTTTTAGCCTTTCTGACCCTTAGATGTCACATTTATAAAATTATAAATTAGTTCCTGCATTCCACTTAGAGTTTTGTGAAAATTCAATCTGGTTAGAATGTGAAGCCCCCAGCACCCCACGCTGGCACGGGGAAGGCTGACGTGTGCTGCTGCCTTTTCACTCCTTAGAGTGGAACCTCCGTCAGCACCAGAAGTGAGGCAGGATGCATCTCCTTCATCTTTGGGACCAGGGACCCGTGATTGCCGGTAGAGACATAGAAATGTTAATATGGTGAGAACCACAGAGGTAATCTGGTAATTTTTCCCCTGGGCTGCCTCGTCTCTCCCTCCATCCTCCCATGCCCATTTTCCATAAACTGTGCCATTAATTCTCTCACTAGCTAGTGGAATGATATTTATTTATTAAGAACATACTTAGCATACTCCCAAGGAGCAAGTTAAAGCTCAGCTAACAGCTTCAGTTTCTGGTTGTGAGGAAAAATACACTAAGGAATGTATATGGAGAGTTTCTATGTATGGTATAATTTCATATTAAAAAACTATTAAACTTTATGCTGGATGAGGGAGAGAAGAAAAAAATCCCAGTGCAAAAACAAGTTATGAACCTAGGAGCACAGTTTCTGAATGTTTATTTTGTCAGATACGCAGCTGACATGACTGGCTCTAATGGGGTGGTGATCCTCATTGAATTGCAGATGGCTGTGAGTGATTGAAATACCACCGGGACTTAAATAAGTGGTGCATACTGTATTACTTAGGCTGCATCCTTTAGCCAAGTGGAAGGCTTCTTTTTCTCCATCCATTCCCAACACACGCATGCACACACGTAACATGCACACACATGCGCACACACATGCATGCATCTCTCCATTCCAGAAACTCCGTGTAGAGCCTTAATTTCCCATCTAGAACGATGCCGATGTGCCTTTCCTGACTTTGCCCCTTTGCCCTCTGCCACCAAAGTGCAGCCCCACCACACACACACACACACGCTCCAATGCAGATAATGGTGTCTCAGATCAGTCTGCTTTGCTGCAGCATCAAGACCCAAATCAATTTATCGACTCCATCAGAATGGCTGGTACAGTAATTGTTACAAGAGAAGAATGGAAAGTGAGAACGTTTCCACGTGAAAAATAAAAATGACTTTTTGTTCTTTCCTGCCCCCCACTTTTGCCTCATAGATCTTTATGTGTTTACACAGCAGAGAGCACTTTACTTAAGTTAATCAGCTCCTTCTACATTATTAATTGTGACAGGGTGCTACATGACAGGAAGAGTATTATGGGAAACATTGATCTCACTCAGATGGCGTGGTCCTGAGCAGGTTTGGTATTCCTTCCCCCATCTCACTGCTTTGGGGTCCCATCAAATCACATTTCCCTGATTGACAACACAGAACACCTCCCATCAATACAATTGATTCTGTGAAAGGACAAGGAACGTTTTTCAGCTGGAGATAGATGAATCATGGTGATGGTAAAGAGAACATTTCAGAAATCTTCTTTCAGTTTAGAAACTTGAATTGGGAACTAAGGTACTATTATCATCCCAAACACAAGCCTAATGTATATCCTCAGAAAAATGCTCCTGTTAAAAGAAACTTACTACAAGTGAAAAATAGATTTAGTTGAAGCCAGCAGTGAACCTGAAGATATAATAGATGTTTTTAAAAGGCCATCCGCTAATTTTCTGTGGGACATTTTTGGTTAAGTGCACATCTTTGAAAGACATTTCATTAAAGTTCAACTTTCATGGCTTATACCTGTAGACCCTAACATAAATCCTATGTGAATGGACAAAAGTGAGTGGGTATCATTTGTGACCTGGAAATAAAAGGTCAACCATTGGATTTATAGCTTTTTTAGTGAAAAGAACATAAAGATTCCTGCCAACTGGAGTCAATCCATATTTTAATGTTTCCTAGTTAAGATTATAAAATCAAGAGATTAGAATCATGCTGTTCAGTGAAGGTCAAAAATTAAATGTGATGGGCTAAGTGTCATTCCCAAGGGGCAGAAGTTAATATTTTAAAAACCGTTTCTACCACTGGCAGTCAAGACATGAATTGTCCATGATCATTAGCCAAGTTAAGGAGAAATCCCACTATTATTACTAAATTTCATGATGATTATTACACTAATCAACTATATGGTTAAATTACTCTGCTGTTCTCCTTTAATGTCCCCAAACAATAATAGTGGATTGATTGCTGTCAAATAATTCTCATATACAATTGTGAACAAGTCATGATGAGGGCTCGTGGACGAAGGCTTATTTGTGGGAAAAGAAGTTGTGGCTATGTTATGGATACGAGAAATAACATAGAACCTTACGCTGCATATAACATTCTTCTAAGACCAAGACTCTGTGACACTACAGACCTGTTATTAAGTATGATTCACCAGGACAAGTTTTTTAAATACAAAAAAAAAAAAAGAACATGCATTTCTTTTCATTATCTTTTTTTCTGTTTCCTATTTTTGCCATCTTTTTCTTTTCTTTGTAGGAAAAGAATCCATTTACAGGTCCTTTTCTTCTTCAAACTTGTAGAGCTCTGGATCCCATCTCCTTTGGATTTTTATTAAGGGAGAAGAAAGGTTATTTAAAGGTGTTTATAGGATGACTCAGACACATGGTACCCCCTGCCATTTTCAAATCCATTTTAAGATACTGGTATTTGGGGAAGTTACAGAAATTCAGAATCCTGAAGCCGATAGTTTTCTTAAAGAATGTCACCTCCACACCCCATCATTTTTCAGATATGACTTTAAGTGCATTTTGGAATAAAGTGTGTATACTTCTGATCAAACAGCCCCTCCAAACAAGAGGGCCCAAGCTCAGGGAGTTGAAACGACTTGTGAAGCCACACAGCTAATCAGAGGCAAAGCAGGTCTGAGAGGCAGGGTTTCTGACACCAGGGAGGGAAGGCACTGGTAGTTTAATACGTGGCTTAGGATATGGGTGCACAGCTTCTATTTTACAGAGGTGTTTTACAGAAGTTCAATATCCATTAGACTGACCCAAGTGCATTGGAATCCTGAGGAACAAAAGCATATACTTCCAGAGTTCACCGTGCAGAATTTATCTTCACACACTACCACCTAGTATTGTGTGCATGTGGGTGTGGGTGTGCGTGGGTGGTTTTTAAACCTGTGCTTCTGTCTGTGCTCTGGGGGAGCTTTCGGTGGCGTATTTTTCTAACTTCTGTCCTTCACAGTGCAGACAAAGGTTAAAACTCCCATCTACTTTCACAGGCAAATATTTTAAGGTACTTCTATAGGAGGCAGGCAGCAGGGAGGACCTTTGATTTAAAGTTCAACATTTACATTTGTAATTTTGCCTAATTTCTGTGCTCACGTTAATTAAATTGAAATTGTTTAATTAGAATAAAACTGAAATTGATCATTAGGATTAATTTAACCTGATAGGCTTTGTGTGCTTTTCTAGGCAAATATTATGAAATGTAGTGATAATGACGCAGCAAGAGGTATAATTTCACATCTTATAATGATTTTAATATCTGCCAGTTGTTCTCTCTGGTATCTGGATAGCTCTCAATGTTGCTGTTAGTTCCGTCATTACCATTCAGCTAGGGCCAGGCTGTATCTCTCTGCTGGCTTCTTCCCAAATATTTTTTCCTGTCAAAGTCTAAAGATGTACCAAATTCTCTTCACCCCCGCCTCCTAAAAACATAATCCTTTCCCTTAACCCACCCCCACCATCTTCCAGGAACGCTATTTGCTTGGCTCTTCCCCTCGGCCTTGCATCACAAAGACCTTTGTAAAACAAGAACTGCAGAATGACACTCCTTATGGAATTCACTAGTGTTCCTCAGTTCTGGGGACAGTGATGTCAAATCTGGACTGTCCCTCCGCACCCCTTCCTGGCTGCTTGCTTTGAATAAGGACCAGGCACAGAATTAAGCCCCATAGTAAGATGAGGGATGGTACCCACTGAATAACTCTAAGGGAGCAGGAGAGAGAAGGCAGCTTCTCCAAGTGCCTAATTTGTGTCCAGGCAATAGCTTGCCCTCTTCATCCTGTGCCTTCCATGTAACTCCATCCAACGAGCATGTTTCCAAACTGGTGGCCTCTGTTTCTGAAAGAAAATTGCTGAAGGATGAGACTACTGTTTTGCCCTAAGATTCAGCATGAATGAAATAACAGTAGATCTGCGTCAGTCTACCAACACACTGATGAATGTTAAACTTTTTGAACTATCAGGTCAACTATCAAATTATTTTGTCTTCAGAAGAATTAAGATCTGCATGGATAGATTAAATCCTCAGGAAAATCTGCAAAGCACTTGAGTATCGAATTCCTCCCATCCACCATTTTGCCAGAGATACTTAAAAAAAAAAAAAAAAATTGACATTGGCAGTTATGTTTACTTTGTTTCCTGCAACAACCCTTAAGGCAGAAGTTCAAAGGATAGTGGAGAATGAGTCAAAATTGGATAGATATTCATGAGTAAGGAAGAAGAGAAACAAAAACTAGACAAAGGAAAGAACATGTGATTCTCAGTAATTTGGGAATGAGTGACCAATGGTATAGTAGAGACTATCACATATGCAAATTATTATCTTTCTGCAGCTTGGCCAATCGTTCCTGGCCAAAGGCAGAGACACTCTTAGGGTTGTGAGTCCTGATCTCATTCAGTTGTCATAAGTTAACTGCCGCCCCCAAAGAAACTAATTTTATCGTTCATTTCTACAGAATGTCATCTACGTGGATTCTACTTTTATTCATGTCTTTATCCAATAGAAGAAACTTACTATGTTCATAGCAAAGGGTTTTATTTGGATGCATATTCACATTTAATTTGTTTTTTAAAAATCCTTGATGTGTCTAGCAGTTGAGCTAGGCTAAGTTCAAGCGATTGAGAGAAAAGAGGATATAGCCAGCATACTCAGGCTGTTATTGTATTTATCCAAGAAAAGTGACTGCCCATTATGTACTAGGCCAAGAAGCTATATGGGCTAGCATATAAAGATGAGGTTTCTGTCTTCCCCATGTCAGAAAGGAAGACACATACATTTAAAAAAGCATCACCTTTGTTTGACAGCTTAGTTTAACTTAAGTTAAAAGACAAAACACTTCCATATTCTCATGTTTCACTTCATCCTCACAACCACGGTGCTAGGAAAGTGTTCTTTTTTTTTTTTTTTTTTTTTTTTTTTTTTTCTGTACGTGGGCCTCTCACTGTTGTGGCCTCTCCCATTGCTCTGGACGCTCAGGCTCAGCGGCCATGGCGCACGGGCCCAGCCGCTCTGCGGCATGTGGGATCTTCCCGGACCGGGACACAAACCCGTGTCCCCTGCATCGGCAGGCGGACTCTAAACCACTGCACCACCAGGGAAGCCTAGGAAGGTGTTCTTAATCAGAGGCACAAACTGAGACCAGATTCACAATGGACTCAGTCCATCTTCCCTGAGCCAGGTAGTTTCTTCTCTGAATCCCCACAGCAGTGCTTTCTTTTGAGCTATTTATCTGACTTACCACCTGTCACTGTGCAGGGATGCAGCTGCTGAAGCTGGAGTACTGGGAATGCCACACCCTGCAATGCCGGGTATGCTCACCTATCAGGAAACTGCTCCAGGGCCGAGATGCTATAGAGTTAACACTCAGGTGTTGAAGCATTGGTTTATTATTGCTGTACCCACTTTCTTGCTAAACTCAAATTCACAGAGAAGTTGAGTGGCAAGAGTTCTTGGTATTGTTTGTCCGGCTCTCCCTCCATTTCTGTCCACAAAGACCATCACTGCTTTCTCTGAACTCCAGGACCCTTGCTTAGCAAGGAGACTGAGTCTTAATCTCAGTCAGCCAGGAAACCAGTTCTCTCCAGATTGGTTTCTATGAGCATCTCAGAAACCCTACTTCAACCCTTCAAGCTTCTAAACCAAAAATAGCCATTTCTTCCTCTCTAGTGTAACTTTGTTGGCTGGAAAATCCCTGAGATCTTTTTGACCTCAAAAATCCCTTAGGGGGGCTGCCCTGGTGGTGCAGTGGTTGGGAGTCCGCCTGCCGATGCAGGGGACGCGGGTTCGTGCCCCGGTCCGGGAGGATCCCACGTGCTGCGGGGCGGCTGGGCCCGTGAGCCATGGACGCTGGGCCTGCGCGTCCGGGGCCTGTGCTACGCGGCGGGAGAGGCCACAACAGTGAGAGGCACGTACCACACACACACACACAAAAAAATCCCTTAGGTTTTTTCATAAACATAATAAGGAGTCCCTTCTGAGTTGGGGACATTTATCTTCATAACACTTTTTAACTGCATTTTTCAAGTCAGAAAACCAGTTTACACAAACCCTAGGTCTTAAATTTGGAGACAATAAATATGTATTGACCACTTTCCACAAAGAGTTGAAAATGATTTCAGAGAAATCTAAAGTCACGACTATGGAATTCTAGAATATGCATCCATCTTTTTAAATGGAATGTTACCACGAGAGCCTTATCGGGAAAATTAAGAAGATTCAGTTCTCCAGGCCTGGCCTTGTCTTTCTTCCCCTCTTTCTTTGACTTTATAGTAGATCTGAGGAAACTTTTAATACTAACTAAAGCTTACTGTTGCCTGGCCTCTGAGTCTAAAATGCCTGAGAAAGCAGTACAGATTCCAACTGTAAAACATTCCTCCCCCAAGCCTTGGAAACTAGTGTACAGAGGCCGGTAGAGTTCAGAGGGAGCACATGTAAATGAGGCTCAGTTATAAACTCCTGAGGAGTGTTTTATTTAGTTTAAACCTGAACTTGAACTTGTAAACCTGTTCCTGGAGAACAACACAGAAGGCTGATGCAGTAGAACAGGAAGCCATATCTCAGCTCAGACAATTCACTTCTTTAAAAGAAAAGAAAGTCTTTGAGTAATTTTTTTTTAACTGAACTGCCTTTAGGATAGCACAAGGTGGCATCTTTGCAAGATTTTTGTGATTGCAGAATCAGAAAGAAAGTTAATATGTGGCATTTGAATAGGCCACCATTCTTGCAAAGTGAACAATGGGATCTCCTAGCCGTAGGGTGATTTAACAAGAGAAAAGGGTATTTAAAAAGCCAGAGAACACATAACCATCATCCAATCTGTAACTGGTTTCATTAAAATATAATAAAGTGATAGGTATGGAACTGTTCCAAATCGGCACTGTGTGTACGAGTTCTGAGTTTGTTCTTAAATCTCAGTTACTAGGAGAGCACTACCAAGTAGAATTCATCTGAAAACAAAGTAAGTGATTTTGTTTGCGTGCTTGATTTTATGACACATTCTTAAATATGTCTTCAGGAATCTTTGCTTATGAAATCACCATCTTTAAAGTCATTACTAAAAGGTAAAAATGAATTAAGTTTTCTGTGTTGGAATGATACTACCTCTCTCCCAGAAGCATAGATTCCTGACAGGGAAGCTTAGTAGCTCTGCTGATCCCATATGTTATGTTCACATCCAAATCATTGATAAGACCTTTGACAGAGACCCTTAATGCTGTGGGATTTCACCTTTGCACAATCCCCCAACCCGGCCCTACCGAGACGCTTCCAACTCACCTCCCCTGGAAGCATATTCAGGAAGAGTCTAATTGTTTGTAGTAGTGAATATTGCTTAGTTGTAAATTTAATCTACAAATATAGAAGGAAAAAAAATCTGAACATAAAAAGCATTTGCTGTTTCAGCATTAAAAAAAAAGTACTGTCATTTGAAACTGCCAACTCCCCCATGTGGGTTTGTTTTGCGAGTCACGTCTTAACAAAGACAAGTTTTGTTGCCATAAAACCCTAAATCCTACCACATTTTCAGAAGGAGGAGGAAAGCATTGTTCACTGATCCCTAGTTTGTGCTTTCAGGGATGTCACGTAAGAGCTTTGACTGGACTTGCGGAAATCATTCCATTTTTATCCAAGGCGGTTGGCTCCGATGAAACCCTGACCCCATCGGGTGACATCTAGAGCACACCAATGCCTCCCTTAATGATGCTGCTTACATTTTAGTCCAGTATTTCAAAGATCTGTCTCTATGTTTGTTATTTCCCCCCACCACCAAGTAATATAGTAATATTATAACAACTGGCATACTGAGGCCTGTTCTGCAGATAAGTAAAGTTGTGACCCCTGATGTCACACAGACTAGAATTTAGGTCTCTGACTTTTTCCATGGCCAAGCTCCTTCTAACCTCAGTGAGGGATATGAACAGTTTTATCCCTGCCACTATCACAGCTACACAGCGAACAAGGAAAAGATGACTCCTGGACCAATACAATTGAAAAGCAGGTGTTCCCAGAAGGTACAGGTGTAGGAACGGGATCTTCGTAGTGTAATCAGAGCAGCCAAAATCCCAGGGCAGCCAGTGACTGAGCTGAGACTTGAACCCACGCCCCTGCCTCAGAGTCCGGTGCTGAGTTGCATCTTACTGTACTCTTGCCCTCTTCTCTCAAGAATCTGAGAACCGAGACGCTACAACCTCCTCTGCGCTCTGTCCTGATCCCGTCTC
Organism: Mesoplodon bidens; assembly: GCF_964165515.1. Lineage (NCBI taxonomy): Eukaryota > Metazoa > Chordata > Mammalia > Artiodactyla > Ziphiidae > Mesoplodon > Mesoplodon bidens. The sequence continues at coordinate 134,085,864 of NC_138177.1, read as the reverse complement.
TGCGCCTCACTTGTTGGCCTCAATACACAAGCTTCCGTCCCGGCTGCCAGACGGGTAGTTGCGGTTGCAGTTGAGTGTGCCCTCTTCCTTCCTCTTAATCCAGTGAATGGAGTGGGGAGGGCTGCTGCTTTGCATAGCCTTTGAGAGAGTGGGGGTCTGCCCTCATTCTTGTGGGGGATCGAACCAGGTGGAGAGAGACAGAGACAGAGACAGAGACTGGCTGGAGGGGTGGGTGGAGGGAGGCAGGAAACGGGACTGGAAAGGCCAGAAGGAAGGACCCTGGACAGGGAACAGAGAAGGTCCGAAGCAAAGACCTGTGCTCAGGGCCTGGCAAAGAGGTTACCCGCGAGGGTGGGAATGGGCACAGGGGGCAAGTACCATCCAGTGCCTAAAGGGCTCCTTGACCGGAAAGGTTCGTTTGGGAATTCGTTTCTGGCAAAGTAGCAGGTCTTCTGTCGTTCTCTTGCAGGAGGTCTCTGGGAGAATTTTTGAAATTACTGAACTTTTCACTTCAATGTTATTTTTTTTCCTTACCAGATTTTATCTACCTGCACAATCGGAACAGTAAATCTACATGATAGATTTACTGTGAACCTGAGTCATGTTTGGGAAGAGCTTTTCGGCTCTGGGGGAAGAGCAGGAGTGGGGAAGCACCCGGTGGCATGATTATTGTAATGTGGCCACGCTCGGCTGAGCGCCGACCTCCACTCCCACGCCTCTCTTTTTAAACCAGAAAGGTTACCTCCCTGGGCCACCATTGGGCCAGCCCCAAGTGTGACCGTCTGCACTTGTTAGACAGCAGGCATTTAATTAAAATTGGAATCTGATGTGTAGAAAACATACATTTTTTTCATTTCATAGCTCCCCAGGAAATCATACTCTCTTCCTGCCCTGTTCCCCTCAACTCTCCCTGCCGCCAAAAAAGAAAAAAGAAAGACAGACTAGGGGAAAGATTATTTAATGTTGAAAATCAGAAATTACAAAGGGCCAGGCTGCCTTCTTTATTTTTGCCTTTGGGGCTGACATTAGCCAATAATAAAGCCTGTATTGTATCTTCAGCCCAGAGCCAGCTTTTTTTTTTTTTATGGCTAACTTCCCATACGGAAAAGGGGTCGTCCCTTTTCAGAGCATTAAAATACAGCATTTAATGAATCTGTAACTAAAATCTTTCATCTTACTTTTATGCAATAAAAGGGGTTGCCTGATGCCTTCTGATATTTGGCTGGACTTTGTGGAATCAAAAAAACATCTTAAAGCACAAATAATAGACACAAGGCCCAAGCTGAAAAATCAACCTCAGAACACCCTGGTCACCGCCTTTTCCGCAGCAGCGCACCGTCCGGGCTCCTCCCAGAGCAGACGCGGTGCCATCGTAGGCAAATAGATAGGAACTCTGGACGATTTCATCGGGTCCTTGTCCCCCTAATCTCCACGCTGCACCTCAGATCTCAAGCAGCTTCCGTGGCGTGGGCTCACTTTAATGGATAATCTATTTTTCATGAAAAAGCAGGAAATAAGCTGTCTCTTTCATAAAAAGATTTACAAAATGTAATCATTGTTGAAATATTCCCTTTGAACTGCCGTGTCCACGGGGGTCTCCGCTCCCAGAGTCGTGCTTCATTAGGACCCCCTCTCAAGCGGCTCCAGAAGGGCAGGTACACTGGTGGTGCCTGGCTTTGATGTCCTGAATGAATGAAAGAAAAGCACAATAAAAAAGAGCTGTTGATCAAGCATAAAATACTCTTTAAGCTGACAGAATAGCAGCGTTAACACACCCTAAGCTGCTTTTCGTTTTTCCCTTTTTTCCTCACATTTTCCTGTGCTTTGTGTACACTGGGGGTTTGTATTTTATAAGAAGTCTCTGATCTATGTAGTATGCCATTCGCTAACAAAAACCAAAATAGGATTGTTTCTGTCCCACTTGGTTGCCTGACTACTCCCTCCCTCCACACCCTCCCCCGCTTCCCCCCTTCCCCCCCCACCCGACCCCGATCCCCTCTCCCCCTCATCCCCAACTTCCAAGGCATGCAGTTCAGCCTTGCAAGGCAAGGGCCCAAATGCCTTTCATAAACTTGAGCCAATTCCTTTTGTGCAGTTGGTTTCGCTGCTCTGATTTTAATACCGCAATTAAAGACAGATTTTTATTTTCTCAAGAACTTTCTTCTGCAACTGGGGAAATGGAACTGACGCAACTGCTACCTTTAACTAAGAAATTATATCATTAAATGAGAGAAAGCCGCCTTGTTGATCAATGCCTTTCCAAGGGAACTGGTCCCCCGTAGGTCTCCTGTGGACCTTAAGGCCTGTACACACTTTATAGTTAGAGAACCCATCTACCCTGGCTTTCGGCTTTTCTGTACTTGTCTCTTTCCAGGCATTAGCTCATTCCGTCCCCACAAAAACGGATAAAGTTGTTATCTCCATTTCACGGAGTCTAAAACTGAGACGCAGGGGTGCTAACTAACTTACTTAAGACCACTTAACTAGCATCTAATGGTTTACTAGTTAAATGATGGGATTCTGTTAACTCTGACTCCAGTGCCCCACCTCTCACCACTGTGCACTCAGCCCTCCAGTAAGTCGGCAGAGCAAATGTGAGTGGGCCAGAGTGCAGTTTTTAATTCGGAAGTCTTTGGTTTCACAAGGTAAAAGATTACTTGATAAAAACGTAAAGGGAAACCAGAAAAAAGAACTTTACTTTGATGGTGAGGCAGACACTAGGACAAGTTGGAATACGGTGGAAGAGTCAGACTTTGGAACGACCGTTGGGATAATTGGATTGTGTATGTACTCTCAAGGTTTGGAGGTGCTGGATGGCTTATTGGGTAAAAAGATTAGTGTTTTCCCGTCTTGAGGTTTGAACCAAACGGAGGTCTTGGCCGGGAGCAGCATGGTCACTCTCCAGGGAGTGGTGGTTTGGACAACTCCTCTGCGCTCGTAGTAAGTAGGCCGCGGTCCATGTTACAAAACTAGTGCACATGCTACGGCCGCAGTTGGCTGCAGTTGGCTTCAGTTGGCCCCGTCCCAAGAGCTTTTCCATCAGAACTGCCTGGGGAGGCTTGTGGAGACCTGTGTCTCCCTGGGGAGAGCACCTTCACCTGGGGAGATGTGGACATGGGGCATGAGCATGGATGTGGCACAGCCATGCTAGAAGTCACCCATCTAAATGCCTTGTTGGAGTAACCGGCACCAGGCTTTGGGAGCCTTGGAGATACCTCATTTCTTCCTTTCTTCCTTTATTCAACAGTATTTATTAAGCCGCTGGAGATGCCACATGCAAGAAGACAGTTCGTTTTCTTGAGGGAAAAAAAATAGGTAATGACAGTTCAGTGACTGGGACAGAGGTAAAACCCCGGGACTAAAGGCCTGGAGAAAGACCCCTTGGAAGAAGGGACTGATAATCTGAGACAGCAAAGACTACCAAGCATTAGCAAAGCCAAGGAGAGGGGGACCCCTGCGCCAAGGCCCAGCAGAGAGAAAGTATTTGGCTTTGGGGGATCTGGAAGAAGGTTAACACCGCACAAGGGTTGAGTACAAGCAGTGAAAAGATAAGGCCGCAAAGGTAAGCAGGGCCAGTCACTGCCCATTAACATTTTAGTAGTTTCCTGTACAATAAACAAGTCTTGGTTTAGTGTTATTGAAAACAGGCTTTCTTTAATTAACAAAATCACACAAGAGAAATGGCTGCAGAGATCAAAGCCCGTGGCTGGCAAGACCAATAACTGACACCTGGGTACAGCGTGTCACCTTTGTCAGAAGGAGCCCGTGTTAGAAACGGCTTTCCCCTCATGGAATGCAGAATGGCCCTACAGTAGTCCTCTGGGGGCCAGAGGACAGAGTCCTGCTTACTTGAAGTCACACAACTCATTAATGGAAAAAGTGGGACTAGGTCCTGGGTCCCTCGGATATTGGATACTCAGCCTTCTCAGCTGACATAAGTTTTTAAAGATCCAACTGTGAGAAGATCAGGGTAGCTGGTCTCTTGAAGGATATAGAAGTCTAAAATCCAGCGCTTTCTTTCTGCAGGGCAACTCCTTAAGAGCAGGTACCGTAATTGTGGTACTCATTATATCCCCAGAGCCTGGCATACCAAGCACACAGTAGATGCTAGTACTTGTTACATAAGTGATGAAGTACTCCCAAATGATGTATACTAACGTGATAAACCAGGAGTGCACTCCGAGGCCCTGTCCATTTCCATTGGACTAGAAGCGGGCACGGGAGGCTACCAGACCTCTGGCTGATTTGCCAAGGACAACTCATTTGGGCTAAACGGTGGGCTTGAGCTCATCGAACAAGAGCAGGAAGCCAAAAATGACTAACTGGATTAGTGTGACCCGGCAGAGATAGCATCTTCTCAAGAGAGAAGTCAAAATGTTGACTGCAACTCATGCAGTACTGGTTGGTGGCATCCTCTTCCGGGCTGATGGAGTAGGAAGGAGTGGGGACTGGGGGCCGAGGCCTCCCTGTATTTGTGTGTTTCTGTTTTCTGTGTGTGAATGTCCTGAAATAACCCACCTTGCCTGGAGAAGAAAGCAAAGTGTCACACCCAGTTCTGGATTCCACATTAACAACCTCCTTCCGCAGCGTTCAACTTTGCCCTTGAGGCCTTTTGTTTAACTTTTTAATTTGAAAAACAGATTCTGCTGCGTCAGAGTCTGTCCCGCCCTCCCCACCCCCACCCCTAGCACCCTCTCCCTTTTTTTGGTTAAAGTGAAATATAGCTATCTCAAACAGACTTGCAGTTTCCTTTTGTTTCTAAAATATACATCCTGCCCTCTTAATGAAAAGTGTCATTAAAAGCCTTTTTAAAAGTCGTTATTTGCATTAGAATGTTTGGTGTTAACTAAGAAGTTGAGTCTTCATCAACCATGTCTTAGGCACCCTCCTGACCAAATTTTGGAAAGTAACCTCAGTTTCCTAATTGCTCTCCCTACAACATAGGAAAGGAAAGAGACTGCTTTCAAAGCTACCAAGAGCCATTTCAGGCTTCCTGCTTACGATGCAGCCGGATAGATGTTGTTTATGGTTCATAAAACCTGACTACTGTGAGTATTCCAGAATCCTGGCAGAATGGGATTCGAACTTTCATGGAGCTGTAAATTAAGGGGCGGGAAGTGTGATAAAACTCCTTAGAGAAAGGTGAAAAAAAAAAAAAAAAGTCGCGCTGCAATGGTTAAATGAAATTTTATAAGCACATTCAGTGTGGAGCTGTTTTGCATTACATGAGTTGAATACCTTAGAGACGCCACATCTGCAGGCACTTTATTAAATCCTTAGTCAGCACTTTCCAACCTGATGAGATTACTTCTTCATTTGACTGGAGAAGAGGAAAGCTGAGCTCTGGTCCTGGACTGCAGATTTCTTTTGATGTTTCACCTTGAACACTGAGAGAGGACAATTACCTCCCCCCTTCCAGCCCCCTCCCCTCCTCCTTTAGCACATCCCAAACTGTAGAAATTGTGAATGTAATGGAGTAATTTTACTTAACTCGAGCCCCCGTGGGAGTGTGGATTTATGGACCTCCAAAACTACTATAGCTGAGAGTTCGCAAGGAAAAAAAAAAAACAGATCAAAGCTCTGTGTTTACTTCCTTAATGTAAATGCATCAAGATAACATCGTCCGATATTGTATTGTAATATTGGAACTCACTGCAGATAAGGGACAGAGATTCCTTTGTAGTCCATCTGGATACAGGAGGTTAGATTGAAGGGCTATAAAATATGAAGGCAGAAACCATATGAAACCTAAGCTTATGTCAGTAAATATCTGAAGACAATTTTTTGACTCTCCATAAATGAATTTTGTTTAATGTGGCAACATTTTCCCAGTGATTTTCTCCTCAACGCCACCAATTTAACAATCTCAGATTTCTTTAATATTTTTCTTGTACGTTCCAAGAAGAAAATGCCCAGAATTATTCGTCAAGTAATGTTTTGAAACTTGCACTGCTTGAATAATAGATTTTATAATAAAACATCACAAGAGAAAAATGGGCTTTTCCAAACATTATCTTGTTCATTGGACGTCATTCGTAGTTCATGGAAGTTTTTAGAAGTCGAGTGGCTTACACACGTGCGACTATCACGCTCGTCCGTAATGGACTTAGGAGGGTCTTCAGCTACAAACTGATCATGGGAACATTCGATGAAATGGATGGATTTTTTTTTAGCATTATAATGGTTGATCTGCCATCTCTACAAATAAATTATTTAATCAAAGAGCCCTCATTCAGAAAAAAAAAAAAAAAAAAAATCCCTGTGTGGTTCCCCTAACCGGCTGACTTCCCATTCTGGAAAGCTTTGGTCAAGTAGCTGGGTTAATTGTCATGAAGATTAGTGTAATGTTGAAATAAGGACTAATGGTCAAATTATAGGAGTGAAAAAGTTTGAGAATAGGTTTTGGTTTGGGCCTGAAAGGGTTAATTAAGTGTTTTTCACGGGTTCTTAAAGACCCCTAACCCAGGCCTTCAGGAGCCATATTGACACCCCACCCCAGGGCAACTCGCTCCTCTGGTGACATGTTGCTGGTCAGAGCACAATAGCCTTCTGTGTCTGCAAATCATTGCTAAAATCATCCCAAGGAAAAAAAAAAGTTTGAAAGCTTTAACGTTAGACAAAAGCCCAAGAGCTGCAGTGCGCGGCTCAAAAACTAGGAGTCAGCAACTTCTATTGATTAAAAACTAACCTTTAAAGTAACTCTGAGAGTGTGTGGTTAGCATTTAAATTTAAACATGTCATGAGTTGATTTGTGTTACTGAATACCAACTCAGAAGGAGTAACATTCACATCGCATTTTTTTTATAATTCCCTTAAGCAGCTAAAGTATTTCATGAAATGTCAATAGGGCAAAAAGAAAAAGGGGGGGTGGGTGGCCAAGGCTGGGCCTGTAGTTTTCTTTCCCATGCAAATATTCACCCCCCAAAAGAAAAGTGTGGAGAGTGAAACACAATAATTAGTCCTTTGTCTAACTTTCCCAAGTGCCAGAGAAAGACAGATTAATTAAATATACAACAGTGTTGGTTTTTGGAGTGGGGGTCTTGCTTGCTGTGTAGGTCATAAATTAGGCAGAATAAATACTTCAATGTGTTTGCAGTGAGCCTGCTACGTCAGAGCCACTGGAAGGTTGGTGGGAGGAGAGCGGAGGGTTTCTTGCTAATGATAGTCACGTCTGGGTCTGTCTGGTTGCTCTTAGCAACCAGACATGATGTAACACCAGGATGAACTTGAACTTGGGGGACTTGAAAAGAGAACAATAGACCAGAGCAATCAATAAAGCCTATTTCAGTGAAGGATTACAGAGCTGCTCTGGGGTAACCTTGTCGGCAAGGCACACACTGAATAGTAAGATGTGTGAAGAAACTTTTTTTTTTTTCCTTTGCTTTGCTTTTTAAGAGAAGCGTAGAGGCACTGCAGATTTTTGTAGTGCACCAAGGTTGTGTCCAGAAACTGTGGTATGGAAAACTGCTCCCTCTGCTGACTCACTGGGTCCCAGGTGCTTGCTTGAAGAACTACGACACAGCGTCAGATTTAAGAAGTCTGGAATTTCACAACTGACTTAGAAAGTGTGAGAACAGAAATTGTAAGCATTATTCGCCGCACCCAAAGTTTGAGACTTTTGTTAGAGAGGGACTGAGCTCTAAGTAGGATCCACGTCAGCTAACCGGGAGGCCCACTAGAAATAACAGTTTGGAGTCCGCCTCCCCGCGCCTCTCTTCCCCCTTCTTTCTTTTGTCCAGTTCGATTGAGGCCGTGTGTATTTGCCAGGATGATTTCCTTTCAGTACACAAGAGGCTTTATTGTGTTCCTCAAAGCATGTGGTCAAAGAATAACATCTAAAAGTATACAGGATGAGTAGTTTTTCGGTTTAGGCTTAGGTGTTTTTTCAAGTCCTCTGGAGATCAAAGGTAGCTTGTGTGACCAGGAAATCTTATCCCAACCTCCATGTAGCTATCACTTCGCCATTTATCCTGGGATCAAACGCGTCCCTGCTTTACCTAATTGAATCTCTTGCACACGGATGAGCCTTCATCTGACTGAATCAACCCAAATGTAACCCTTTCTGATGCTGTCAACGCAGAGATTTCGGAAGCATTCACTTTTGCTAGAGGTTGATGACTTCTCTGTGAATAATGATAAATGTGGTGAATTCGGTAGGGTCTTTCTGGAGAAAAGTTGTCAAAAGCCGTATGCTTTATTTCACTTGTGAAACTGACTCTGATATTAGACCATAATTGGTCACTCTGTTTAGCTAACATAGAAGAAGTGCCAGCATATGGAGTGACGCATCACCAGACTATTGCCCAAAGCTAATCACCTCAGGATTTATGAAAGGAAAAGGTAACTGGGCCCAGCAGGTATATGGAAGGCTCTAAATAAATGTCGAGGGAACGAAAGCATGAACGAGGGCTATGCGGGTGACCTCATTGTTGTCCTTTGGACATCACGGTAGCTAATAGGATGAAATCTTCATACCACATGATTATTTTATGTCATTTTTGAAAACATTATTTTAGAAAGATTGAGCTTGAGAGGAGCATTTTACATCATAAAATCTACCTCATGTACATCTAAGGAAATTGAGTAGAAGACAGATGCTGTGACTTGTCCAAAATCACCCAGGATTCTTGGTACAGCACTTTTTCTACTATAGCTCCATTTACTCTTTTTTTTTTTTTTTTTTTTTTTTTTTGCGGTACGCGGGCCTCTCACTGCTGTGGCCTCTCCCGTTGCGGAGCACAGGCTCCGGAAGCACAGGCTCAGCGGCCATGGCTCACGGGCCCAGCCACTCCGCGCGGCATGTGGGATCTTCCCAGACCGGGGCACGAACCCATGTCCCCTGCATCGGCAGGTGGACTCTCAACCACTGTGCCACCAGGGAAGCCCTCCATTTACTCTTATATCACTGCTGATCATCTGTGCCTGTTACAAGAATGTGGCAATAACATCTCGTTGAAAAGGAGATGTTGTGAAATTCACCAGAGAAGACACTCATCATGACGCAAAACCTCTCCCCTAGCCCATTCTCCACTCATTCAACTTTTTTGTTGAGAAGCTTCTATTCCAGGCACTGTGCTAGGAGGGTTCAATCAAAAACCAGATGATGAAGCTTCCTGCCATCCTATAGCTGCCCTCTCCAGACTGCAAAACCCATATATGTATTTCAAGTGGACATAAATACTTTATTTTGTAAGATACACTCAAAGCATTGGCAAACCCCAACAAAGGCATTGAATTTCAATTTCGGAAGAGTGAGATCAGTTTCAGTGTCTCACGATTTACTGTTTGTCATTCCTTTACTTTTCCCAGTGAATCTCCTCTTCGTCCCTAACGTAGATCTTGATTTCACCATTGGAAGGGCGACTTTTAAAATGTGTTATTTTCCAAATTGTGCCTCTAATTGCACTTTTCCTTTTGTCTTCCAGTCCTGGTACCTGGGATAAAAGTCGCAGCGTCCCACCATCCACCAGACAGACCACCTGACCCCTTCTCAACTCTGTAACATGGACGCATCCTCAACCCAGCGCAGTTACAACTTCACTGTCACTGGAAGGGGAGAATCAAATCAACCTGTACATGGAAACAGCGAGCATTATGGTCCAACAGCAAAGGCCATAACCTTTTGGGATTTTTTTTTTTTAATACTTTAGGGACTGTTGTAATTTTCTCATATGGTGCTGGAAATGGTTGGGCTTTGTAACATTTGAAGTGTTTTCCGTGGTAGCGTGAGCATTAGGCAGTGTGGCTGGAGAAGGTCTACCCTTGCTCACTGACTTCCCGTTGTGACACACTTTCTTTACGGAGCCCGGCTGTTTCACAGTATTTCATGAATTTACCCACACAGGTGTGAGCCTCCTTGAGCAGTCAGGAGACACATGGAGAACTAAGTCTTTTGTAGTAGCTGAGATCTGCAATATATAACTTACGGGACAGTCAAAGGGCAATGTTTTTCTGTAACATATTGGAAAAAGAAAACGCAGTTATGTTCCTTTTTTATTTTTTCTTTTAGTTCGGTTTGGTTCAGCAGTCAGCAGTAAACTAGATAACATGGCCCGGAAGGACAGTGAATCCACTCACGTTGCAGAATAATTCCGAAAATGGCAAACTACTACTACTACTATTCAGTTTTTTAAAAGTTTTGAAATGCTGCACTTAACATTAAAAAAAAAAAAAAACATTTTTTCAACAATTTCAACAATGACACACAAATTCACATGGAAATGGGGAAGATGGTCTGTTTTGACAGAAACTGACAGGAATCAATCAAAACAATCGAATTTTGAATTGAGTAAAGTGCAATTTCATTGGATAGCTAAATATCTTTGTAAGATAGAGATTGTTGAAAATTCTATTTTTGTTTTTCAAGTCCTTCCACCCCAGGACTCTAAATTATTGGGGTAAAAAACAGCCTTGCAAGAAAAAGGGGAGCTATTTTTGCTTTTTATGTTTTTTATTGTTAAACTTGTATCCCTTTAAAAACTGAAGGAAAATTTAAAAAAAAAACAAAAAAACAAATCTAATGGTGCTTTTACCACAATATGTTAACTACATTAAATGCTAATTATTTTCTGTTATCAAAGCACATAACTAAAATGAAATCATGGTATCTGTTAATTTTATAAGCTAGAAGTCACTATAATGGATTATGCCAATTCTGAAAATTTTTACATGTATCAGGCAACATAGGATTTATCAGTTATCAGACACTTCATTGTTCCAGAGATTGTCCAGAAATTTTAAAGACCTTTGCGCCCCTGAACTGGGCTATGGGAAAATAATATTAATAATAATAATGAAACCAATACTGACACAAATGCTGGTGCCCATTCAGATCAAGGGTACTTGTTAGGGAAAAAAAAAAGTTTGCACCCCCAAATGTCCTGTATCTTATGTAAAAAAAAAAACCACAAAAAACAAACAAAAAAATAACAAAAAAAAGTGCAAGTGATTTTTCTACCAGACAGCGAAGCACCCCTTTGCTTCCCATGCAACTTCAAGAAGGTTTCCTATACTATACATATATATACGTTCTGGTTGGCAAGCCCTGCTGATCAGAGAAAGTCTCTGCATGTTCTAGTGTTAGTAACTAATTTTTATATAGCTAATGTAGGATAAAGTAGAGTGCATTAAGACACAATATTGTAATCCCTACTCTAGGCACTTGCCTTTAAACTATGTTTTTCAGCCCTTCAGAAGGGTTCTACTACTGTCCTATACAATCAAGTAACTGAAATTCTTGGGAAGACACTTTGCTCCTCATCTTTCCCCCCCGAAACAATGTTGTTTTGTTTTGTTTTTTTTCCTTAATTTGCACGAAAACAAAAATTCCATATCAATGTGCCTTGCCCTGGATAGCGATTATTTGTGGAATTGTTGCACATGCTCCTCTATTGAAAGGGGTTTTTCCCTAGTCAAGCATTTGGAGACACTTTTTGTAAATGTGACTTTTATGTCAGCCATTGTCAGTTTCAACATCTAGAACTAAATAGAGAGTTAGTTGTTCCGCAGATAGGAGTAGTCTTTATTGTCCTCTGTGGTCAGTGGCAGTGCTATTCTGAGATCTGTAGATGCTTAGAATATCAGTATTTTGGATGTTGCTGCATTTTACAATTTATTTGGAGTCTTCCTTTATTCCCCTCCCCGCCCCCAGATATATGAAAATATGCAATACCTGCTTATATCGTGTAGAAAAGCTTAGCTATGATTAATTTTTCTTTTATTTTTTTTATTTGACCAAAGTCGGTGCTGCACTTGACGCAGTGTGTTTTAGGTGTCTGTCTTTGTACTTTATTTGTGATTTTTGAATGCACGTGCGCAGGAAGGGCTCCTCTTAGAGAAGCAGTCAAACTGTGAAGCACTAAGCTGACCCTGCTTCAAGCAATTTTGTTTTTACAACTGTTCCTTTCACAAGCAAGCCTTAAAAAAAAAAAAAAGACAACTTCCCTTTTCTTCAGCTCCCACACCCCATTTTTCTTAGCAGACTGCAGTCAATCCACATTCAATACAAAGTATATAATGCCCATTTTTATATGCACGTTTTTAAACTTCCAAGTTCTGAAAATTGTTTACTGGTTATCTCTATTTAAGGAAAAAAAAATAAAATAAAACATTTTGGATTTTCATATGTGTCTGATAAGTGGTTGAATAGTCGTTTGGCGCTGTTGTATGGTGTGATTGTCAGTATATGGTGTCACTTCCTCTAGCCAGCCAGCATACTTTGCCTTCCCCTATAGCACTTAGCTGGGCATTACTTTATTATGACATATGTGCACTAAAAAAAAGAAAAAAGAAAAAAAAAAAAGAAAAAAAATAGCAGCTTTCAGTGCTTCACAGTGAAGGGAAAAAAGCCTAGACAAACATTTTGTCAGAACCTTGCGATAAGCCAAGGTATTACCAGTAAATTGGTTGTATATACAATAAAATTGCACCCTTTTTTAAAAACAAAACAAACTAAGCAATAGTTTGGGCAGTTTTAGTTGTTTTTAGTGAGCATGTTTTAGTCATGACTGCAAAGAGAGAGATTAACTGCCCACTCAGAAGATATGTAATTTGTATTGTTGTATAGTTTTATTGATTACACTGATTTATTCTACCCTATTTTATAATGCAGGACTTTTGTAATGTTGTTTAAATGAGGAAAAATTTCTGTCAAATTAGCCTAGTGAAATTTCTGATTGTTCATTATAAAGGCAGCGTTCATAGAATGGCTTTTCTTTCTTTCCTGCCCCCCCTCCCTTTGGGAACTGGATTTAAGTTTAAAACTTTCCTGTTTCCTTTTATTTTTTTTTGTAAGTATTTAAATACAGTTATTTTTTTCTCTCTCAATGGTATAGCATATTCCTATGCTTGAGAAGTATAGGTCTACTGAAAAACCATTGTAAATGGACGTTACAGGTATGCTGTATTTTTGAAGGTATTTTGTTGTATTAAGTTTGATGAAGCTAAAATTAGGGAACTCTGAACAGATTTGCAGGAAAAAATGTTTTAAAGGCTTTAAAACATTAGGGAGGCAGTCTAGGGTGATAACGAACAGGGGTTAAGTATTAAACACACTAAGTTATATTTTTGTTCATGTTTCATTGTCCAGAAAGCAGCAGGAAACTGTAGTTCAGTTGTGATCAAGCAGGAAAAAAGAAACACCAACAATATGAGTGTTTAACCTTTTTAGACTCAAAGTCAAGCGAAGATTTTTGAGGAAGACTTTGCTACCTGGGGTGTGTAGACTGACAGACCGAGGGCCATCCGTGTTTGGAGGCCCAGCCCTTGATTCTGAGACCCATTTGAATTTTTTCTCTCCCGTCAAATGGCATTAACAATATTGGCAAAGATAAGTCCCTCAAATAACTCTCCATTTTCTTCTTTGGGAACTGAAGTCAGAGGCACAAACATTAAATCATATCATTTTTCTGTATACTTTTTTTTTTTTTCTGGCCCGTCCCCTTGCCACTAAAACGCTCCTTGTCTGATTATTCATGGGCAGAGGACCTCTTTCCAATGCCACTCTATCCATCCCACAGTCTTTTTCTTTCCTTTGAGGTTTGAACTAACTTTTCTGTTTCTTCACACCCTGGCATGACAGCTCCTCCCTGCCCCACAGTCAGGCGTGGGCTACAGGCAAGCCAAGGCACACTTCCCAAAGCTTATATTCTTCATACTCTGACCGGTGAAGTGTAAAGGAACCCAGACTTCCCAGAGTCACAGTATTCAGGCAGCCCATCAGAAGATGCAAAACCCATCTCAAAAAGTTTGTCTTTCACTTTTCGAACCCTTATCCTCATAGGCTTTGAACTCTGTAGTTACAGTGTCATAAAGTATTTATGAAATCTGGATTAAGAAAAATTTTTTTCCCTTGTGATTGTTTTTTTTGGGGGGGAGGGAGTTTCTAAGAATGTCATTTAATGTACTTGGCATCATATCTGTTTGTCCCTAGTGGTGGTGGTCTCTCTCTCTCTCATTCTCTTTCTCTCCTTCTTTCTTTCTTTCTTTTTTTCCTGGTAGCAGGCCTCCATAGAACAAACTTAAAACACAACTGGCATGGTAATGTACGGAGAGCTTCAGTGGCACCTCACCACCCATGCTCCGAGATCTGTCCTAAGACATAAGACAGTCTCAGAAAGCTGCACTGCCCCCCAGCACAGCTTTCATTCAAATCAGCTTCCAAGGCCAATTTCGTCCTGAAGTCAATGCATGTATTTACTGTTTGACGGTAAACCCACTCTGCCTTCTCCACGTCCAAGGCTGTGCATTCGTCTAATTAGTGTCGTGTATGTTTTCCTTTTATTTTTTCCAATAAAAAAGCAGTGGGATGAAAATTGCTTTGATATATAGCAGGTAACATTGAAGCTATTCCATAGCACTTAACTGTAGTGAATACTGTGTCACCAATTCTGAAATCAATTTAATGTTTAATGCAAATCCATTACATGGTGCTATTACAGGCTGACAAAATGATTTACACAAATGTGACAACTTGGGCTCAATTCACTCTGCTTTCCAACAGTGTAAATGCATAGCAGTGTTTATCTGCATGAGAACTATGCACTAATCTATCTGAAGAAAAACTATATCAACTTTGGTATCTACTTTCCGTTTACTTCAATCCTTGCCTTTTTGGTCATTGTTATAATGCCAGCTTTAGGACAGAAAGAATTATAAGAAAACCAGCATAATACCTGATATATTAAAATGTAGTGCCTGTGAAATCTGTATTATATTGCTCTTCTGAAGTAAGATTTTTCTACACCGGTAGCCTTCGCTGTCTGTCAGTCAGGACCTTCTGGTATAGGTGATGTAAAATAACCGTACAATATTAATGCATGCTATTCCATAATGCTTAGTGAACTGTATGAATATTACTCAAAATTATGTTAGTCTTTTTTTCTGACTTGGTTCTTGTCAGCTAGGTTTAAAGGTATTTCACTGAGAATGCAAATTCTGTCTTTTCTTGATTTCGGCTGTTTTCAGTATTTTGGAGGTATACATTTACTTAATTCAGTATTACTTGTGTTTTTGTTTTCGTTTTTGTTTTTTGTTTTCTTTTTCCTAGGGGACAAGCATGGGTGTTTGATTTCAGAAATCAGTCCCTGGCAAGACTTCTGTCTCAAAACGACCATTTGAATTTCAAGAACTCTGCTCTGAAGACACTGAGGACATTTCCAAATGAGGGACATTTTCCTTCACCCTCGACTGAAGCTTTGCTGATCCTGAAGCGTTTTCTTAATGGACAGTGTTCAGCCAGGTACCCATGCTTGATCCGTCTTCACACCAGACTTCCTCATATTAAAAGAAAAAAAAAAAACGAAAAAAAAATCTTTATGAGATCACGTGGCTATTTAGTTTCATGCACAGTTGCAATATTTTCTTCAAAAATAAAACTGTACAAACTTTGGGCCCGATTCATAAGAAAAAGAAATTGGCTATTAACACGGGATTTTTAAAATATAACAATTTTTTTTTTTTGGTCTAAATTTGAAATGACTTGCTTCCCAAATGAAATGTTTCATCTCATTTTTTTTTTCCTAAGCCAGCACCAATCTGCCTTTTATGCCCCAAAGGGTTACATAATCAAATTAGGCGGCCGGGGAAATGGGGAGCAGATACCAGAAATGCTCAGAAAGATAAGGGGGACCACCTGCCCTTGAGCATGGTAACCGGGAAGGCAGCAGCATGTGGGGGTCAGGACCTTGCCTGTGTGCCAGGCATCATGAATTTCCACTTGTGGACTCCTGATGCTATTTAATTAAAAAAAAACACAATTTCCAAAGTATGTCTGGACCACAAGCATATATGGTGGAAGTGCCACCTCTAATCCAACCAGAGCACCTTCAGGGTGGAAAATACTCCCCAGGGTGTGCGCTGTGAACTTGTGTCTCTCCACGGTGGTTTCAAGGACAAATGGTGTCCAATGAATGGGGCTATTTTTCCTGCTGTTTTTATGCTCAGCTTCTTAAAATAACACAAGCTTTCTTTCCTTTTTGATTCTATTTGTGTTACTCTTTTTTTTTAATTTTTAATTTTTTTTAGTAATAGTCTATAATTTAGCACTTTTTTTTTTCAAACGTCTCAACCGAAGGCCACAAGGCCACTGGCTACGTTGGGATAGAGGCTCGAGAGAGCTGCCCTTTCTTTCTCCCTGGTCTCCGACTGCCTTTCTGCACTGCAAAGGCATTTGGTAGCATCACCACTGAGGTACTAGCTAGACCCAGAGCTGGAGCTTTATCAGATTCTAGGAGGTCCTTAGGAAGACTTTCAAAGACAAATACACGACCCCCTCCCCTACTGCCCTGACCTTTTACCAGAACAAAGTTCACCGGGGACTTTTCCCACCACCCTTAGAAATCTGTCTGCTCAAGATACCTCGGGTTTTTTTCATTTCAAATTGTGTGGGGAGGGGATTAAACCCTTCCAGTGATGAGAGAGCTGTTGTGACACTAAACACCCCCGTGTTAATAAGTTGGCTTGACATTTGTTTTTTATGAGCCGGGCCCCCTGTGCCTCTAGTATACTTGTATTGACTCTCATAGTTACCCTTTTAGTTTGACTGTGTTCTGTGAAACTTTGTAATTGGTTGAGAATCACTGTGGGCGTCCATTCTTATTCAACTAAATCTCCACAGGTTTTTTGAGCTGGTGTGGATTAGTTTAACTCTTGTATTCAACCATTAGTGCTACCACCTTCTCACATTACAATACAATTACTGGAAGCAAGTACTGCATTTCCTATGCAACAAAAAAGGAAAATAAAAAATTGCTAATGCTATGGAAGCTGTGTCATCATTTGCTTTAAATCATACGTGGGTGATAGTGTTTGAGTGACAGTTATGGGTGTGGATTGGAGCTTCCCCGGAAGACAGACGGTCTTTCTGCACCGTGGCGTTTGCATTATCCTTGATGGATGTCAGGCACCTTGTGCCCTCCCTTCACAGGGTTCTCATGGGCCATATTGGCTTTTTTACCTACTTAGGCAAATGCAAAACTTCACACTCACATAGTGCTTACTATGTGCCTGATACTGCTCTAAGTGCTTTAGATATTGCATCAGTTAGGTCCCCGGGCAGGAACCAGGAAAAGGGTCTAATAGGTTTTCCAACACAAGTATAGCCACCACCCCTGAAGTTAGGGAAACAAAAGTGAAAGGTCGGGTTACCAGAACCTAGGAGCTCCAAGGAGGGACCTCCCACAGATGATGTTTGGATCTTTATTGAGAGCAGTCACCATGAAGGTGGGGGGCACCACATGGCTCGTACTCAGACCTCTCAGAGGACGTGGGCAGCTGGTGCTGGGACCGCCGAGGGGTTCACAGCCAAGGGTATCAGCACTTCTGAGGCAGTAAAGCCTGACTGGTGCTGGGAGAGTTGAAAGGAGCTGGGGCTGATCATGCCTCCATCCTTGGCAGCTGTCACATTGTGGGAAGGAACTGAACCCAGAAGGAAGTCCCTTCTTGCTTTCCTTCCTACTCCTAGGCTCCTGCCAGGGTCTCTCACTGGCTAGATCTAACCGGAGCCATCTGGCAAAGGAGTCTGGAAAATGTCGTGAGAAAACTACCAGCCCCACAGAACAGCATACGGAAGGGTGGGCTTGGAGACCAAAGACAATAAGTAAATAAATACATATCTTAATCCATTTAATCCTCACAAGCACACTGTGGGATCGCTACTATTTCTAATCCCTGTTTTACAGATGAAGAAATTGAGGCAGAGAGAGATTCGATAATTTACCCAAAGTCATTCAACAAATACATGGCAGGGTAGGATCTGAATCCAAGAAGTCTGGCTCCAACTTCCATCCTGTAATCACTACAATATATTGACTCAATTGTTTATTCAACAAATATTTTTTGAGTACCTATCATGTACCAGAGACTATGCAAAGGGCTAGGGATAGTAAGTAAGTAAAGACTGGGCAACTATTCTTAGGAGGTGTACAGCCTAGGAGGCAAAATAAGCACTATTCAAACAAACAGCGGCAAAGGTAAGCATGTAGTTGTGTTGAAGTGCTATAAAGGATATGTACACATTGCTGTGAAAGCCGATTGAGACTGGTAAGACAGAAATTAACCAAGCAAAGGGGTGGGCAGCAGGGAGAATGTTCTGGGCAGAGGCAACAGCATGTACAAAGAGCCCGTAGTAGCCCTAGGAGGGGATTGAAAGAAGGCCTGTTTGGATGAAGAGGAGAAAAAGAGAGGAAGTATGGTACAAGATGAAGCTTCATGTTTAGGTCACAATATTGCAGGGCCTTGCCAGCATATTAGAGATCTTTGTCCTACCCCCTAAGAGCATCATAAAACATGTATCAGTCAGATTAGGCTAGATCTATGCTGTGACACAAACAGGTCCAAAAATGCCGCAGCTTACCACAAACAATAAAAGTTTACATCTTATTTTGCTTGTCTGTCAAGGGTTGCTGGGACTTCTGTATAGGATCTCCTCATTCCAGGACCCAAGGTGAAAAGCAGCTACCATCTGGACCGTTGCTGGATGTCAGCATGGGGGAGAAGGAGCATGGCAGGACACACACTGGCTTTTAACAATTCCATCTGGAATTAACACACCCCACCTGCACTCACATTTCTTCAGCCAGAGCAAGTCACGTGGTTCAACAGGACCAGGAAGGATAATCCATTCTCAGGGAAGGCTGGAGAACACCACTGCCGATTAGTTGGTGTGGGGGGGGGGGGGCGGTGCAGTGTGGGGAGTGGGCTGAGTGGAGAAGGCCAGCGAGAACATACTGCAGCAACCAGAGAAAGGACGCCTGGGCTGTGGCTCCTGTGAGGGAATGGAAGACAAATGAACAGATCAGAGAGGTTAATAAGGGTGTTAATAGCTACTGTGTATTGACCTCTTTTATGTGCTAAGTGCTATACGTGATTTATCCCATTAAATTTAATATTTTCTCTCTTATTATTGCAGCTTTCCAAAAGGTATAGTCCGTCCTCAAAACATATTTCTGACTCAGGTGAATAGATCAATTTCTCCCATACATGCCTTAGGGTCTAGGTTAGACAGAATCAGTTACTACCTTTCGGTTATTACTCTGGCCAGTAGCAGAACTTTGGTCTCTATTATCTGGAGTTAAGACTTGGAGTTAAAGTCATTAACACTGCTCCCTCACTGACATACTCTAGGACAGATTGTTTGTAGGTACCGGGTTTGGGGTGAAGGCAATGTAGAGATCAAATACAGGGTCAGGCGCAAGACTGCCTGGGTTGAATCTTGGCTCAGTATTTTGTTAGCACTGTGGTGTTGGCGAGTGCCTCAGTTTCCCCATTGGTAAGATGGGAAGAATAACAATACCTGACCACCTCACGAGGCTGCTGTATTTGATGAGTTAACATTTGTAAAATGGCCAGAAGTGGCCTGGCCCATTGTAAATGCTATGTGAATGCTGTAACTAAAAAAATAAGTGATTGCAAAATGTAGACCTAAGGCATTCTTTCAGCGCACTGATGGCATAAGTCTTCTTCCTTGTCATTTCCAGGTCTCTATTTGGGTGAAAATTCTGAAAAAACTTTCATCTAACACCTGCCTCCACTAAGTAGGAAGAAGTAGCATAGAAAGTATCATTGAAGGTTTGAGGACAGACACACTTAGGTTTAAATCTCGGTTTCTCATGTTATTAGTTCTGCAACACTAAGGCCCTCCATTTTCCTGACTGTAAAATGGGCATAAGGATAGTATCTACCTTATGAGATCATTTAAGAGGCTTAAATGAATTAATACATAAGAGCATCCAGTACAGTACCGACCACATAACAACTATTATTATTTGAAGCCTGGGGTTGGTGCATCCTTAGGAGAGGAACCCTGACACTGGGAGGGCAATATTGTGTAGTGTCTAGAAGCCTGGGCTTGAAACTAGAGGACTTTGGTGTGAGTCCCACTTTCATCATTTGTGGGCCATATGATATTAAACAAGTGACTACACCTCTCCCTGAGTCTCAGTTGAGAGAAAGGCCCAAATGGGTCAGTGGCTATGGATGAGAAGGTGTGGAGAAGCACAGTTCCAAGCATCAGGCACTAGGCTACATTGAATAGAACCCAGCTAGAGTCTAGGCCCACCTGGCTCTGGTTTCTGTTTCCCTCAACAGTGTGAGTGGCCAGGGAAATCCATTCTCATCAGGCAGGGGAGCTGGTCAGGAGAAGTGGTGCTAGGCATCTTTTTAACCCTTCAAGTTCTGGTTCTTTGTTTTTAAAAAATGGCTAACGTGTAGCGGTCTTACCAGCTTCTGGGGAGAAATAGTGCTTCCTTTGACCTATGAGGAATGAACAATCTTCCATTTATCTCTGAAACATATAAGGCCATTCTATATTCACTTTCTTTTTTTTTTTAAATTGGGGTAACATTGCTTTACAATGTTGTGTTAGCTTCTGCTGTACAGTGAAGTGAATCAGCTATGTGTATACCTATATCCCCTCCCTCTTGGACCTCCCTCCCACCACCATGCCCCCAGCCATCCCACCCATCTAGGTCATCACAGAGCACCGAGCTGAACTTCCTGTGCTTTATAGCATATTCCCACTAGCTACCTATTTTACACATGGTAGTGTATATATGTCCATCCTAATCTCCCAGTTGATCTCACCCTCCTCTTCCCCCCAACCCTGTGTCCACATGTCCATTCTCTACGTCTATGTCTCTTTTCCTGTCCTGCAAATAGGTTCATCTGTACTATTTTTCTTGATTCCACACATATGCATTAATATACAATATTTGTTTTTCTCTTTCTGGCTTACTTCACTCTGTATGACAGACTCTAGGTCCATCCACCTCACTACAAATAACTCAATTTCATTTCTTTTTATGGCTGAGTAATATTCCATTGCATATATATGCCACATCTTCTTTATCCATTCATCTGCTGTTGGACATTTAGGTTGTTACCATGTCCTGGCTATTGTAAATAGTGCTGCAATCTGGCACATTCAGTTTGAATTTCAAGTTCATTTCAGGGAGCCTGGTAAACAGCAAACAGTACATTTATTTCTATCACATATAAAATTTCTTCTATTATGGAAGAATACCATTATGTACAACATAGACAGAACTGATTAATGAACTCCCATGTACCTGCTATTCATCTCTTACAATTAACTCCTACACCCTCTATACTCCATCCACTTCTTGACCACCCCCAGATTATTTTGAAGCAAATCTCATGTATCATATATTTCATCCATAAATATTTCAGAATACACCTCTAATAAAACAGACTTCTATAAAAGGTATTCACAGTACAATTTTCACACTTCAAAATATTAATAATAATTCCTTAATATCAAATAACCAGTGTTCAAATACTCCCAAGTGTCTTATGATTTTTTATAATTTATTTATTTATTTATTTATTTATTTACTTATTTATTTGTGCGGTACGTGGGCCTCTCACTCTTGTGGCCTCTCCCGTTGTGGAGCACAGGCTCCGGACATGCAGGCTCAGCGGCCATGGCTCACGGGCCCAGCCACTCTGTGGCATGTGGGATCTTCCCAGACCGGGGCACGAACCCATGTCCCCTGCAACGGCAGGTGGACTCTCAACCACTGCACCACCAGGGAAGCCCTGTCTTATGATTTTTAAAATAATTTGTCCAAATAAGGATCCAAATAAAGTCCCTACACTAAGTGGTTGTATGTATCTTAAATATTTAAAGAGAAAGGTCCCCTTCTTCTCTTTTCTTTTCCTTGCAATTATTTACTGAAGAAACTGGGCCATTTGTCCTAAAGAGTTTTTCACAGTCTCCATTTTGTGGATTGCATCCCTGTGGCATAAACATGTTTCACCACTAAATTGGAAGCATATTCTTTTTTTTTTTTTTTTTTTTTTTTTTTTTTCTGTATGCGGGCCTCTCACTGTTGCGGCCTCTCCCGTTGCGGAGCACAGGCTCCGGACGCACAGGCTCAGTGGCCATAGCTCACGGGCCCAGCCGCTCCACGGCATGTGGGATCTTCCTGGACCGGGGCACGAACCCACGTCCCTTGCATTGGCAGGTGGACTCTCAACCACTGCGCCACCAGGGAAGCCCTGGAAGCATATTCTTGATCTTGGAAGTTGACCCAATGAGATTCAATCCCAAGGCTGCCTCATACACTGTTATGGGATGGATCAAGGAACTCTCCTTGTGTTTGTGCCTTGACTCTGGAAGCTGTGGCCAAAATAACTGGGGCAAAGTAAAAGGTGCCCCAGGAACTGTTCTCCACCAACTGCATCCCTAACTGATTTTTTTCTCTGACAGGGACAGTGAAGGCAAAGGAGAGTCCACCTCAATGGCAAAGAATTCGGTCTCATTTGCTATCCACTGCTGACAAAAAAAGAAAGAAAGAAAAAAAAAAAAAAGCCAGCTTGCCACCTTAAGGACAAAATGAATAATTCTGGTTGAAAACTCAGATAAAACTCTTTCTGTCTTACCGCCCTGTTCAGTGGGCATCCTCTTCCCTTACGAATGTATGGCCCTGGGATAGAAGTCAGTCCCAGGGCAGGGAGAAGGGGCTTCCAATCAGGTTCTATGGGGCAGTGGAGCTGGATTCTTAGAGCCCTGAGATCGCTTCATCTAGCTCATCTGCTACCTTCACTTCTACCATCCTGGATTCTGAACACTGGCCTGGGCCACACTCTGGTTCCTAAAACTACAAAAATCTCGTTGTGCAAAGTCATTCAAAACAAACTCGACCACCATTATTGAGTTCCTCTCCTGTGCCAGAAATTGGGGCTGGAGAAGGACATGTATCTGAGTTCATCCCAGAGGAACACAGAGTCTAGCAGAGGAAATAGACATGCAAACCAAATAATTGCACCTTGGCCTTGTAAGAACCAGGGAGGCATCATGTGCCAGGTAATCTGGGGTCAGGTATGCCCAAGGGAGAGGGAGAATGGAGAGGGAGCCCAGGGGGGAGATGCACAATGAAGGAATTCAAGGATGAGAAGGAGTTCAAGACACTGGCTAAAAGATATAAACAGCAATAGCATAACAGTAGTAAGAACAGCAACAGGTACCGGGTGAGCCCTTACTTCACATCATACATCCTTCCAAGGGCTTTACATGTGCTCACACATATAACCCAACCCCATGAAGGGGACGCAACTGTTATTCCCATTTTACAGATGAGGATGTTGAGGCACAGAGTTTCAGTAACTTTCCTTATATTAACAGCTGCCTGGGTGTGACCTTAAAGTGCATTCAGGGACTTAGGGGTGGGGTACACTTCTAAATCGCAGTTAGTTCCAGATATGTCTGGTCCACTGCCCTCTTCCTAGTGTCTAAAACACTGCTTGGCACGTAAAAGACAGGACCAGCAATGGATGTGCGAGGGGCAGCTGTCCTTGCCCCTCCTGGTCTACCCTTCACCCCTCTCCAAGTACTGTCTGCTCAGGAGGCAGACTGTGCGACCCCATCAGTGGGCCTCCTCAACCTCAGGTCTTCAAGGATCAGCCAGTTGGAAGCCCAAAGAGCAGATGGATGGGGTGGGGGGAGGACAGTGATGTCAGGGCATTTATTTCCCTGGCTCTCTCCCCAGGTCCCCGCTGGCCACTGGCATTCCTTAACAGAAGGTCAGTCCTTCTCAAAATGGCCTTCATTTCTCCTTTTGGGCTCTGATAACGGCTCCCTCTCCTCATCCCTTTCGGCAGGAGGTGGTAAGAGGGCACTGCTCTGTCCTTTGTAATTTCTCTACTTATTACCCAAACCTTTGTCAATAGCTTCTTTATTAACCTCTCTCAAATGATCTTGCGTTGAATATGCCGTCTGCTTCTTGCTGGAATCCGGACTGATAGAGTGGTCAAGCCAGAGCAGGCTTCCGGAGTCTTCTTTCTCCTAAACTCCAGCAGAGGCTCAGATTTATTCACAAGATGGATGTCAAAACCATAAATTTTCCCATCTTAGTTTATCCTAGCCTCAGAAGGCTGGACTCAACCTTCAAAGGTCACTAAAGACCATTTCCCTGCCTCCAGCAAGGAATCCTGCCCCCCACCATCAACCCCGACTGCTCCTGTCAGAGAGAAGTATATCTTACTTTGAAGATCTCCAGGTAAGGAGATACCATAACTCACTCGAGTGTCTCCATCCTCCCGGCCTGATAAATCTCCCTTCTGTCTGACACGAACCCCTCCTGTTACAGGTGAAGCCCGCTTCCTTTGTCTGCTCCTTGGCAAGAGCTGAACAAAAGATCCTTCATGCTTTGAATATAGGCACTAAATCATCTTTCCCTTCCTGTAACTCTGAAGTGCAGATCAATGAAAGCAGATATGCTGCCCATGCTGGTCTCAAGTCATTCTAAGAGAACGCTACGCTGTAACGAACACTTAGAATAATGAGTTCTAAAAGGTTTGTCAGGGGACAGCGGGAAAGATGGAGCCCAAACCTCCACTGAAGATGGCTGACTGGGTTCCTGACAGGAGAGATGGGGAATTCTTCTCCTTTGATTTACTTGTCTCCTTGGCCACTTATCCTCTACATGTTTTCCTCACCCTGAATTCTGGAGGGTGCTGGTTTGCGGGTAGTTACCATCCCTGACAACAGGCGCTGCTGTATAGACAGCTCTTCAGGCCTCTGCTTCTTCCCTACAATCTCCACCCAACTGGGCTTTCACTGGGCTTGAACTGAGCCAGGCAGGAACCAGGAGCAACAATACAACCAGGATCTGATAAACCTCAATGCCCACAAACCACTGATTGCAAATGAATTTTTTTTCAAAATTTATTTCAAAAGTTTTCAAGGGCTTCCCTGGTGGCGCAGTGGTTGAGAGTCCGCCTGCCAATGCAGGGGACATGGGTTCGTGCCCTGGGCCAGGAAGATCCCACATGCCGCGGAGCGGCTGGGCCCGTGAGCCACGGCCGCTGAGCCTGTGCATCCGGAGCCTGTGCTCCACAACAGGAGAGGCCACAACAGTGAGAGGCCTGCGTACCACAAAAAAAAAAAAAAAAAAAAAAAAAGTTTTCAAAATGTTCTTCCCAAAAACCTGATTTTTAAAATCCCAATTACATATTTTAAACCATTTATCTAGATCTTTAAAGTGTTCTCCAGTCCAGCACATTGTGTTTACTCTCATTCCTAGACTGGTGAACATAATGTACACAGGGCCTTTGTCTCATTCCCACAAAAGCATAAATGATGGATATATGGGCCCTTACTTATTCCTACATCAGTTAGATGCCCAGCCTGGAACCTGAGTCAGCAGGAGAGTAGGGGCTTGGCTTGTGTCACTGGGTCATCCCACTTAATCACTAATCCTCCCAGTAACCCGACAAAGTAGATGCTATTAGTCCACTTAAAAAGTGAAGAAATTATAAGTCACAGAAAGAGGAAAGTCACCCAGCTAGCAATTGTGAACCACAAGCCTCACCTCTGAACCCTAAAAGGGGTGTGAAGTCTATTTAGATGAAGAGAAGTGCCAGCAACTAATACTGTGGAATATGTATACCTGAAAGGTGCTCATAATTAGGACTTGTAGGTGCCTTACAACCCTTAAGCTCTTTCAAAATAATCAAAGAGAGATATGAATAATTTTAGCACCACTTGAGCGTGCTAAGTTTTTAAACAATTCTTGTCCTTTGAGAGTGGGTGGTCAGTACAAACCTTGTCAAGGGAACGATTGGTTACCCCGAGCACCGTTTACAGTGGGCTGAGTGGGGAGTGTGACCCCCACTCAGGTGTCACTCGTGAGGACACACAACCACATCCATTACACAAGGTGAGAGGAGTCTTGTCCTCTCAATGGATCAGTCCTACGAAAGCTCCCGTGAAGTTAGGTCTGGGTGATTCCCCAAGCATGGCACAGAAATCCAGGTATCTGCCAATGGCACAGCAAGAGGAAGTCAGAGAGTCACACTCTGTGGCTCACTGCCCCCATGGGGGACCTGAGCCTCATGGTCTCCAGGGATGGAAAATACACAGGATCTGGACTCAGGGTGGAGTCCGGAGCGGAGAGGTAATGCATTGATGCCTGGTGCAGCAGGCCTGGGTTTGAGTTTCTCCTCTGACACTTTGACACCCTGATTCATCTGAGCCATTGCACCTCTGAATCTCAGTACTCCTTATTTGTAAAAGGGGGAGTGGTTCTCACAGGGTGATAAAAGTCCTTTTTAAACAAAGGAAGATCATATTAAAGGTTGACAGTTGGATTTTAAGGGCTGAGAGAAATGGAGCAGAGATGGTGTGCCTGAATTTGCCTCTGCCCAGGGGAAAGAAGTCATCAGGATCCTCACCCCCACTCCCTGCCATCTAATGACCCAGAAAATACAAGAAAGGGTCTCCTGCCCCGAGAGGTATCTGGCTCGCTTCTACCGAGATTAATTGGCCAAGCCCCGGTTTTCCCTTCAGAAAATGGTGCCTCCAGGCCACACTGGGCCTGGGACTCTTGAGCTGAGGCTTCAGGCTGTGATGCCCAGAGTCCAGCCCCCTCTGCACCGCAGGCAACATTCCTCCCTCTGAATGGTTCTGCCCACATGACCCAAGTGTCACAGAACATTCTCTACTCCTGCTTTCTCAGGTTCTATAAAAAGGTCACTTTGGCGTCTTCTACTTCCTCAACTTCCTGCCTTAAACCATCTTACTGAGGCTGTATTCCCAGTAAATTAGTTCAGTGGAGGGTTTTTTCCTGGGTACCTGTTCCTTGACCTTGAAACATAAAAAATGGTAATGTCTCTCTGAGGCAAGGGAACTCAGAACATGGAGTCTCTGCTAGCCTCTTGGGATGGAAGAAACAAAAATACCATCCTTATTTCTGGATCTACTATAATCATGAGAGCAAACCTCAGGCTGGTATCTCTATAAGTTGGCCTGCATTCATGACAACCAAGAGCCAATAACTGTGCTAAGGGGTTCTTTTGAAAGTATCATCTCATTTGAATGAAAGGTAATAAAATAAAATCTCTGCATCTGAACATAGATGCCACAGAAATATTCATGACACACGCTCCATTCTGCTCCCTGGGGCCACCCGTTGTTTGTCACCCCTCCCCCTCAAAAAGAGACAGCCGTAAATTAAGCTGGACGTGAACTGATTGCTATGAACAGAGCCCATGACTGAAGCCAAGACCTGGTCTCTTACACATAAAACTCAAGGAGTACAGCTGCCCTTGCCCAAATTCATGAATTTTCTGAAGAGATCAACTGTTTTCTTCCCTTGTCCAGGGAGAAAATGATATATAAGCTCTAGAAAGGGAAAGGTAGAAAGAGTTTTAGAAGAAAGAGAAGTAGCATTGAGAGTTTGCCCATTTGGCATCCCCATTTGTTTTGAAAGGTTGGGAGGGGAGGCCAGGAAATAAATACAAGAAAGTCCTGAGTGAAGGGGGGGCACAATTTGAGAGTGGCAACCCTAAGTTGCCCTGATGAAGACATGGACATTGGGAGTGTGGGCCTGTGTGCCATCCACAAGAGGCCACCTGGTGAGGCCAAAGGATGCACAACAGAAATGCCTGCAAACAGGCCCACGGGAGTGAGAGAGGAAGAGGCATCCTCCATGTGAATCACTCATACTGGGGATTCCCAACAGCCAAAGGTGCCCCTAGACAGAGCAACCCCCAGGCATTGTCTGTGACAAGAGAGGAGACCATGGGGACAGTAGCATCTCTGGCAACATGAGAACAAGATGCAGGAGAGACTGGAGCGTTATGCCTCCCTTTACCCACTGCTGCCCAGCTGTGGTCACCTCAGTGCCCCTGACATTGGAGCCAACTCCAGAGAGGGAGAGGGGAGAAACTGGAAATGGTTTTGAACTGGAAGTGGACCTAATCATTCTAAACTTGACAGAAATCACTGATTGGCCTGAATTTACCCCAAAGTGTCTAGATTGAGTTGCTGGCCAAAAAAACAGCTTAGAAGCCAAGAATCACAAATGAAACAGAGTTACATTTCTTTTTTACACACCCAAATGATGACTGGGAAACTGCAGACCCTCCACAGCTGTTAGTCACCATGAATCAAGGGAGCCTTGACCTGGAACATGGAGGCTGACTCCCTTCTTGGGATGGGAGAAGAAAAATAATCTAATTGTTTTGATTTTCCTGTAGCAGCAAGGACAAACTACAAACAATATCTGAGTAAATTGTCCCCCAAAATAATAAAGATACTAACAACTGCTACCAAAATTGAGAGCTGTCTGCCAGGCATTTACCAATGTTATTTTGTTTAAACCAATGAAAATACTGCCGGCATTGCCATAGAGATGTGGTTCCACATGATTTAGGTGGTAGGAAGGACCAGCCATCCAATTGTTCTTTCCTACTAAGCCCTGTAGCTCAGAGTCCCTATCAGCTAAGGTGAGGAGAAAAGGTCATGACTGGAGACCAGGTGTGTGGAGGTATAAGATTCCTGACATGGGTACTGCCTCACCTCCTTATTCTGCTCTGCTGACAAACAGGACTCTGGCTCCCAATTGAGGTAGAGTGAACCAAGGGCCAGGGCTTGGACATGGCAAGTCAGGCACTTGCTAGGGTGCAAAATTTAAGAAGGTGTCCAAAAAACCGAAAAGATGCTCAACATCGCTAATCATCAGGGAAAAGCGAATCATACCCAAAATGAGATATCACCACACACCTGTCAGAATGGCTATCATCAAAAAGAACACAAATAACAAGTGTTCGTGAGGATGTGGAGAAAAAGGAACCCTCGTGCACTGTTGGTGGCAATGTAAATTGAAGCAGCCACTGTGGAAAACAGTATGGAGGTTTCTCAAAAAAACTAAAAAGAGAACTACCATACAACCCAACAATTCCACTCCTAGTATATTTCAAAAAAAAAACCCAATAACTCTAATTTGAAAAGATACATGCACCCCAATGTACATAGCAACATTACTTATAATTGCCAAGGTACAGAAGCAATGTAAGTGTCCATCAACAGAGGAATGGATACAATGGAATACTCGAATTATGGAATGGGATTTCTCGAATTGTGTATGACTTAACATCAAAGCTCCCAGGAACTACTGAGTGGGAGTAATAAACTTCTTGTTCTACTAAAGTTCCGTGTGCAGATTAAATTGATTAGAAACCATTCCCAGTATTGACATGCAGTACTGTCAAAACAGTTACTGGAGCAACTGCATCACATCTGAGTTCTCTGCAGCAAAAATCTACGGTTTAAGAGCTGAGTTGGGGATAACTAAAAGGGACTGAAGTGTTTGTATGGGTATAATCAAAGCACCATTGCCTACACTCAGACAGACTGACACTGCTTTTGCCTTTACCTCTGCCTCACTTGTTCTTCATGTATAAACTCACTGTTGCTATTGAAAAAAAAAATGCAAAAATCAATATGCAAAAATCAATTATATTTTTATATAATAGTAATGAACAATTGGCATTCAGTTTTTAAAGCATCATTTACAACAGCATTCCCTCCAAAGTACTTAGGTACAAATCTAATAAAATATGTTC
This sequence comes from Mesoplodon bidens, assembly GCF_964165515.1. Lineage (NCBI taxonomy): Eukaryota > Metazoa > Chordata > Mammalia > Artiodactyla > Ziphiidae > Mesoplodon > Mesoplodon bidens. The sequence continues at coordinate 134,056,497 of NC_138177.1, read as the reverse complement.
AGGATCTGTATGCTGAAAACTATAAAACACTGATGAAAGAAATTAGATAAGACCTAAGTAAATGAATTCACCACGTTCTTGGCTTGGAAGACTCAGTGTTAAAATGTCAATTCTCTCCAAATTGATCTGTAGAGTCAGTGCAACCTCAATAAAAATCCCAGCACAATTTTTTGGTAGATATCAACGGTCTGATTTCAAATGTTTTATGGGAAGGCAAAGTGACTAGAATAGGCAAAACAATTCTGAAAGAGAGGGAGGTCCAAATAGGAGGTTTCACACTGATTTCAAAACTTACTCTAAAGCTGCAGTAATCAAGACAGCACAGTAGTGGCAAAAGAATAGATACATAGATCAATGGAACCGAACAGAGTCCAGAAGTAGATTCACACGAATGTAGTGAATTGATTCTTGACAAAGGCAAAGGCAACCCAATGAAGAAAGTATAGTTTTTTTCAACATATGGTGCTAGAAAATTGGGCATCCACATGAGAAAAAAAGGGGAGGAGGGAGAACCTCGATGTATACTTCACACTTTGTACAAAATTTAACTGAGAATGAAGCATAAAACTAAATGTATAATGTAAATTTATAAAACCTCTAGAAAAAAATAGACTAGAAATCTTTGTGACCTTGAATTTTGCAAGAGTTCTTAGATACAACAGCAAAAGCATAATCCATTAAAAAATAATATATTAGTCTTCTTTAAAATTAAAATCTTTTGCTTGTCAAAATATACTGTTAAGAGAAAGAAAAGAAAAGCCACAGACTGGGGGAAATATTTTCAAAGCATATGGTCTAATAAGGAACTTGAGTCCAGTATATATAAAGAACTTTCAAATAGTAATAAAACAATCCAGCTAGAAATAGGCCAAAGATTTGAACAGGCACTTCATCAACAAAGAACAGTAAATTTTACTATATGTAAATAAAAATACACTTCTTAAAATGTAAGAGATTTAGCTAAATCATACTTATATAACATTTTATACCTTTGGATGCATATCTTAGCAAATAAAAAAAGGATGAAATCAATGCACTAAGGATCCAATTCAAGAATTATTTGTTTTTTAATTTTATTTTATTTACTTATGTATTTAATTTTTGGCCTCACTACACGGCATGTGGGATCTTTGTTCCCTGACCAGAGATGGAATCTGTGCCCCATTAAGTGGAAGCATGGCATCTTAACCACTGGACTGCCAAGGAAGTCCCAATAATTTTTTAAAAGATCACTAAATTATGCCCAAAGAAAGTAGAAAGGAGGGAAAGATAAATAGGAAAAAAATAATGAAAGACGAAGCAAACATACAACAGAGGTCAACAAAGCCATAAATTGGTACTTTGAAACAAACAATAAGAGTGAATATTCTGAGGAAAATGACCCATAAAAGAGGAGTTTAAATGCACAAATAAGCAATGTCAGGAATGAAAAGGGGGACATAACTATAGATAAGGTAATTATTAAAAATAATATAGTAAGAGAAGTTTGTGAAATAGTTTTATCCCAACAGACTAGAAAATATGGGCCAAATGGATAATTGGACAAATTTCTTTAAAATCCTGACACTAGACAAAATAGAAAATCTAAGCTGTCCTATGAAGATGAAAGAAATTAAAAACCTACCCACCAAGAAGAAAACTCCAGGACCTAAATCTCCCAACAGTGACTTCTACCAAACTCTTAAAAGGAAGAAATGATGTTAATAGTTCATAATTCTTTTAGAGAAGAGAAAAAGAGAGACCCCTCTATTTTACCTTGATACCAAAACTTGACAAGGATATTAAGGGAAAGAAAAATTACAGGCCAATCTCATTCACGAACGTAGATGCAAAATTCCTAAACAAAATGTTAACACTGAATCTAGCTTTATAGTAAAAGGACCTATAACACAATGGGTTTAGTTTTATTTCAGTAATGCAAGGTTAACTTAGCATTCAAAAGCAAAAGTAATTCATCATATCAACAGAATAAAGGAGAAGGTTTGTTTATGATAAATCATTGAGCTATAGATTTTTATTTTGTGCACTTAACTGTATTTGTGTTATATTTCACAATTTAAAAAATTTACCATAATGAAGGCACTTCAGGCAGACCAAGCTACCTTGAAATTACAACTTACTTTACAATTAACTTACCTTACAACTAAAGATACTGGACAATATGCAATTTTTAAAAGTTCATTGTATGGCTGAGCTTGCAAGGAAGAAAGAGAAATCCCCAGGTTCTAGAAAGACAGCAGAAACTGAGAACAAGGTGGCAGCACCTAATGAATCTCAGGTAGCCTGCTGGTGGGCATCGGGGGCCTCAATGCCACTACCAGTGTCGGTGCTAGTTCAGGGTGTGTGAAAGATTAAGAGCTCGTTTTTTGGTTTTTTTTTTTTTTTTTGCGGTACACGGGCCTCTCACTGTTGTGGCCTCTCCCATTGCAGAGCACAGGCTCCGGACACACAGGCTCAGCGGCCATGGCTCACAGGCCCAGCCGCTCCACGGCATGTGGGATCTTCCCGGACCGGGGCACGAACCCGTGTCCCCTGCATCGGCAGGCGGACTCTCAAACACTGCACCACCAGGGAAGCCCTAAGAGCTCAATTTTAAGCCATATATGCATGTGAAACATTGATGTCAAGAAGGAGGTAGGTTGTTAAATGTTTGAACCACAGGATAAAAAAAGGTAGGATTGAAATTTGTGAATCTGACATATTTGTTGGGTTTAAAGACTGTCTTTGTGGCCTTGAACCCCACAGCACTCTGTGTCTTTTCTCCCCCCTTTAATATTGGCATTTTTCCACTTTATGTATCTGTCTTTCCCTCTAGACTCAGGGTGGGAAACGTTTCTGGGTCCTCAGTGCTGGATACAGAAAAGCTACTACACAAACAAGCTGTTGAACTATTGGCTGTCAAATGGCAGGAAGCCAAGGGAGGAATTTGGTCAGGCTCCAGACACCATGGAAGAGCAGGTGAGCCTGGAAAGTGGGCAGGATGTGTTGGAAAAGGGAGAGCTGGGCCTCTAAGGAGCCACCTGGGAAGCCTCAGAGGAAGGAGTGATGTTGGGCTTCAGAGAAGAGGAGGTTGGTGCCATCTGGGTCCAGACTGCCTCTTCCTTCTGGCGTCTGATTTTCTGGAGGTTTTGTTGATGGACTGGTTAGGATAGTCCCTGCACCTCCTACCACCCACCCTCCTGCTCTGGCCCTGCGTGCCCATGGGGATGTGATATGAATAACCCACACCCTAAAGTATGATCGAAATTCCCGCCTCTTTCATTATCAGAGCTTCATCTGCTGGGGCAAGTCAGACAGTCTTGGTGCCTGAGACCATAAATCTGCTTTCAAATGCCCAAAGCTGTGTCTCTCTGGATCTGTGAAAGATACCCTAAAGTCCCCCCTTCCAGAGGAAAACAGCCATTCAGCTGATGACAGAAACATCCCCACTGCAACCAAAGCCCTCGTGCATGCCAGGTGCTTGCTGCAAGAGCTGTTGCCTGACTCACCCTTCTTTCTCAGTGGCATTTGGCATCATTGCCAACTCCTGAAGAGCCTTCGGTCACACACCTGGACATCTGGGGGCGGCAGTGGCGGGGACACACCAGGCTCCCAGTCCAGGGGACTGCTTCTTAACCTACTTACTTTTAATCCTCATGGTGGCCACGGCACCACAAGAAACAGCCCCAAACCTGACTTTTTGAAACTGAAGGGAGAATCAGGAAGATCAGTGAGCTACATCCTCCTTTTAAATAACCTGAATATAGCTGGAGGAGGCACACTTATAATGTTCCCTAAACGGGAGAAGGATGGATAAAAATAAGCCTACCAAGAATATGTCACAGACTATAGCAATCAAACAACCTCTGTATAGAGAAAAGAAAAAAAAAAAAAGGACCTGGAAGAAATTGATCAAGGTATCTTCCAAAAAGTCTATAGAGGGCACAACTATTCTATTTTCCAAGTAAGTCTATTGTGTGTATGTATGTCTCTTCCACCTATATCTTGAAAAATGCCAATATGCATTTTGTGGAGAACTAATATGGGCATATTTATTACCCTGTTCTCTAAATTGCCAGACTGAGCTGCACCTCTTACTCAAGTGATTACAACAGAAACAGCAACTCCTTCTACACAAACCCAGTGCCTGTCTGTGCTAGGCAGGGCGTCGGCTGGGTTGGTACTGTGGAGGTTGTTTGTAACCTTGGCGGCGGCTGTCTCTTGAAGTGCGGACAGAAGCCAGATTGCCATGGACTGTGTGGCGAGATAGAGCAAGAGAATGAAGGGTAAGTCTGTTTAAGGACAGCCGTAGAAAAGGTTTTCTGTAAGGAGGTTGCATGGCTTTGCTCTGGCTGCCATTAACAAACACCACAGACTGGGGGGCTTAAACAACGGAAATTTATTTTCTCATAGTTCTGGAGGCTGGAAGTCCAAGATCAAGGTGTCAGCAGGTTTGGTTTCTTTGGACGCCTCTCTCCTGGCTGCCTTCTCACTGGATCCTCACGTGGCCTTCCCTCTGCACACACACATCTCATTGTGCATTCAAATTTTCTCTTCTTAGAAGGACACCTGTCAGACTGGCTTATGGTCCACCTCAGAGGCCTTGTGCTAACTCAATCACCTCTTCAAAGGCCTCGTCTGCATATGCAGTCAGGTATTGAGGGTTGCATCTTCAACATAGGAATGTGGGTGGGCACAATTCAGTGGTAGCAGATCTGGTTCAAGGAAATGTTTTTCTTTTACTATGCAAGTGGCAACATTTTTCATGTGGAAAGAGCTCACAGAGGAAGAAAGGACAGTTGGGAGAGGAAAAGTGCTGAGGCCAGGGGAGGGCTGGGATGTAGTGCTCAGGGGAAAGGGAGCCCTGGGCAGGAGAAGGGAGGACCTGCCCCAGTAAACAGAGGGAAGCAAGAGGGTGGAGCAGGTGCAATCTGTGTCTCTATAACCTGACTGTGAGAAGCTGGTGAGTCTTCACATGACAGAGGAAGCAAATGTCTGGGAGCTTAAACTGGAGCCATTTTGTGGACAGTTTGGCCACATATGTCAAGAACTTCAAAAATGTGCATGTGAATTGACCTAGAAATTCCACTTCAACGCATTTATCTTCAGGAAATAATTAGGGATGTGCACCAGAATTTAGTAATACTAATGGGTAGACAAAAGAAACTACAGTGTTGTTTATCATTTTGAAAGGGCAGAAAGCAACCTCAGTATCCAAACATGGAGGGCTAGGTAAGCAATCTGGTGTATGCTCTTAAAATGTAACCTTGAGGGCTTCCCTGGTGGCGCAGTGGTTGAGAGTCCGCCTGCCGATGCAGGGGACACGGGTTCGTGCCCCAGTCCGGGAAGATGCCACATGCCGCGGAGCGGCTGGGCCCGTGAGCCATGGCCGCTGAGCCTGAGCGTCCGGAGCCTGTGCTCCGCAACGGGAGAGGCCACAACAGTGAGCGGCCCGAGTACCGCAAAAAAAAAAAAAAAGTAACCTTGAGAGTGTATGCAGCCATGAGTTATAGAAGTGTGTTTATTAACATAGGATGAGGGGCAATCACACAAAGAATGATCACGCTTTTTTTTAAAAAGCGATGGATATATTTAAAAAAGAAACGAGAGCCCATGTGTGCAGGAGGCGGAGCTTAACTGTGGTGATCTCTGGGTGGCGGGATTCAGGGAGCTAATTATTCTCTTTTTCTTACTTATAGTTTCTAATTTTTGCCACAGTGAACGTTTTATTTAAGCAAGATGGGGCGAAAAACAACAAAAAAATTTTTTTTAATGCAGCACCTGGATTTCTTTTCAGGGCTATTTTCCACAAAGAAACGAATTTTTTATTACCTCTTAAGAGTTGTGTAAATGATGCTGGCAGGTAGAAAATAGTAAAGCTGATATGAACACGCTCCCTGCAGATCGAGATCCTGTGCTGCGTCCCCGGGGCCTAAGACAGCGTTTAGCACACAGTAGACCTGCAAGTGAATGGTTAAGGACAAAAACGGTTGGATGTGGTGCTGGGGGCAGGGAGGGTTAGTAGGCTTCCTCCAAAGTGAGAAAATCACTCTGACAGCAGCCTCCATGTGAGGTGTAAAATCATGCCTTAGTAAAATAACAAACGACCACAAGCCATGAAGCCCGGATGTGGCTCCAGAGTTGTCAAAATCTAGACTACTCTTTCTATGTAGGTTTTGAGCCTGTGGGAATGTGGGCTCCAACTTCCGCCCGCTGCTCAGGCTGCTAACCAACCTGGACTTCAGCCCCCATCAGAGGCAAGGCATTTGCCATCCAGAAATCCTTTGAGGACAGAAGGCTTTGATATTGGAGATGCATCGTCCTCAGAAATGTTCCATCTTCTTTTTAGGTCTATTGTCATTACCACTATATCCTGAAGGCATTACTTAGATGTTGTGAACCAACAGCCCTTTAAATTCAGGTTATGGGCTGGTATGGCTATTTAATCTCATTGTTAGAGGTAAATGTTTCTGATGCTATGGAGAGGAAGAGAATGAGAGAATAGTATTACAACAGAAGATGAGTCTAATGTCTTCTATCTCCCAGAGACAAGCCAAGACTAGAGATATTTATCTGCTCAGTGTTCAGCAACATGGTATTAATTGTCTCTGAGTGTTTTGATAGGTAGTTCGTGCAAGGGGATTAATGAAAACAGCCCCTCTTCATTTTAAAATTAACTACTTGTCCATTGAGCAACAGGAGCTGATAAATGATGGCAATAAATTTGTGATGGAAATTTATGTCCTTGTAACTCAGAGCAGGGCCATGGACATGCTCAGATGGGGTGGGGAGATAAGAAATACCAAAAAGTAGCTTTATCCAAGAGAGTATTTCTCCCAAATCCTTACTGAGCCCGTTAGCTGATACCTTCTTTTGGGATGTCACAGATTGGTAAATACTTGGCTTCCCAGGTGCCTGGGGCAGGTCCCAGGGGAGATCTCAGGCCATCCTGCTGGATGAGATGCTTCCTGATCTGTGAGGAGGTGTTTCCTGGGTGCTTGTTCTGACTCTGCCAATTTCATCCTGATAACTGGGGAAAAGAGCTTTCATGCACCTGCGCTTCTGCAAAGCAGCTCCTCCCAGGCTGACGCGGCTGACACAACTGTTATTTCCTCAGAGCTGCCCCTTGCTAAGACAATGGGAAAATCTACCCAGACGGACATAGCAAGGCGGGAAGGAGATATTTCTTGAACATTTGTTGTCAGGCTCTGGGCTAGGTCCCTAATTTACATAATTCCATTTAATCTCTACAACCATCTTGAGAGGTGGCTCTTATTAACCTATTATTAACTCTGTTTTAGACAGAAGGAAGTTGGAACTCACAAAACTGAAGTGACTTGCCCTGAGCCTGTGCATTGTGCTTGCCTGGAGACCATGCGACAGGCAGAACGTGAGTTTTGACATCACAGAAGCCAAGTTTGAATCCCAGGTACCCCACTTGCTAGATTGGTAATCTTGAGAAAATTATTTAACATTTCTGGGCCCACAGGTTTTTTGGTTTTCTTATTCTTTTGCCTGTCAACAAAAGATAGTAACACAGTCCTCATGGGATTCTTGAGCAGGTTAAATTAAATAATAAAATGAAAGTCAACCAGGCTGGGATTCCAAGCCAGGCTTTTCAGACTCAAAGTTCTTGTAATTAAACCATAGAAACTCACAACCTTGGAGAGACACAGAAGCCAAGGCAGGATGTCACTGCCAGAGCTATCCAGGAGGCAAGCAGGGCACTGAGAGTGGAACCCACTCAAGTGCCATGTAGGGCTTGGATCTGCTGAGGGACGAAGCTAGAGCAGGGTTATCCTTGCTGGGGGTGGGGGCCATAACAAAGTCAGCATCCAAGCATATGGACCAGTATATACCTGTCACATGGGAATGACAGAAGAGTACCCCCCAAGAAACTGAGAAACCTCACGGTCTGCGAGAAGAGGAGCCTCTGGAAGGAAGATGAGGGGATGATAGAGAGCCGAAGTTGTGACCATGGGACATCCCAAAGAGTGTATCCTTGGGGTGACCAGAAGGGCACTGTCTGCTACCTGAGACTCTGCTGAAGGAAGTCATTGACAGAAGTCATTCTCATTGAAACTTTCCTAAAGTGGAAGTCATCCAGCTGCTGGAAGACTGGTGGGGGACCGTGATAACGATCTGGAAAAGGAAGTTCATTTCCAGGCCTTGGGACTAACTGAGGGCTCTCAGCACTAAGGAAGCTCCTGACAGTATGGTTAGGGCCTGGAAGTCCATCTGGAGGTTGAGTACAATCTTGAAGCAGAGAAAATATGGTCCAGTGGGAGATCATGGATGCAGTACCCACAGGTGCAAATATTTAGGATTCAGGAAAAGCAATGTGTAATTGGAAGCTGCAGTACAGAGTACCAAAGAAATGATTCCTACCCTCAGGAAGTCCCTTGGGGGAAGACAGTGAACAGGCATTTATGACACAATGTGGTCAATGTTTGTTCCCAGAGAAGCCCCGAGGAGAGGCCCCCAGGCCATCAAGTGGCAGTTGGTTCCTGGAGGAGCTAGGACCAGAAATGGGACTTCAAAACAATGGCAGCTTATCTGGACAGCAGAGAAGATGTCCCCATCATTGTCCTGCTTCAAATCTTGTTCTAATCAGTAACGTGGCTTATATGACGAGCCACATTCATGATTCAGCTCCTACCTCAATCCCCAAGCTCATTTCTCCTCATGCCCTACTTCCCACTTGGTCTACAGCTACATCAGTTGCTTGTGGTCACCGACATAGCCAGACTGCTTTTTGCTTTTGATTATACACTCCCGTTTGCCTGAAATACTCCACCACCTCTGAGGGCAACTAAATTCTATTCATCCTTTAAGAGTCTCTTAGGACTACTTCTCTACCTCCCCTGTCTGGTATTAAATGTCCCTCGTGGACACCCCTGTCTCTGTCACGGTCTTCCCTACCTTGTGTTAGATTTAACTATGTGTTTCTCCCTCACTGGACAAGGCACTAGCTGATATCAGGAACTATATGTTCTTTTTTATTGTCAAAGTATCCAGCAGTTAGCTATTGCTTCATAAATACGTGGTGCCACAGGTCACCCAGTTAAACTGGAATTTGTAGTAAAATTTCAGTTTCAGATAAGCAATGAATAATTTTTTATTGCAAGTTATGTCCCAAATGTTACATGGGATATACTTATACTAAGTAGCATGTGTCTCAAGTATTTCCTGGGACAACTTATACTAAAAATGTATTTGTTATTTATCTGAAATTCAAATTTAACTGGTCATCCTGTGTTTTTATTTGCTGAACTGGGTAGACATATTTCTCCCATTAAGTTTCTAAAAAGCTCAAAGGATGTGAGCAAGAGCATTCTTACTCTGCCGATGGAAAAATGTTCAGTCTGGTGGGGAATTTGGCAAAATATTTTCAAATATGATTGGATAATTGTACAAAGATACTGGGAATTAATTCCAGTATTTTCAATGACCCAAAGTTTGAAAAAACTTAAATGGACCACAGTAAAGGCTTTGGTAAAATGAAATAGAATTTTCTGTGCAATATAACATCAAGATTAAGAGCACAAGGGGACCAGTGGTTAAGGCTCTGGGCTTCCACTGCAGGGAGCGTGGTTTCTATCCCTGGTTAGGAAACTAAGATCCCACATGCTGTGCGGTGCTGGGGGGGAGGGCGGGGGAGGAATATTAAGAGCACAAGGGGGTCTGGAGTCAAAATACTTGGGTTCAAATCCAGTCTGCACAGGATACTATGAGATGCTGAGGAAGGTTACTTAAATATTCTGTGCTTCAGTTTCCACATTTGTAAAATAAGAATAATACAAATGTCTACCGTAGGGTTTGGGGAAGATTAAAGGAGTTAAAATATGTGCAACCCTTACAACAGGGTCTGGCAGATAGTAGTGATCAAATAAAGATCGCTATCATCATCATCATCATCATCATCACCATCCTTATTGTAGAATACTATGGTGCCATTGCAAATGATCTTGTAGATTGGTGTTTATTGACGTGAAAAGATCTTCCCATTATACAAGTGAGGAAAAATAATCAGAACAGCATACAGCATCCATTTAGCAAATAATGTTTGAGCACCATCTCTCTGTTAGACCCACTGTCCAGAAGTCAGCAGCTGTAAACACAGCAAGGAATGAAGCCGAAATGACTCCTCCCCTCATGAAACCTAGAGGATCATGAACAGAGAGACATCACAGAAAATATACACAAACTAACATGTAACTAACATTCTGATAAGAGCTATAGGGGAAAATAAAGAGAAGAGTATAATATAGGAAAGACCTAATAATAAAGGGTTAATTTACCTGAAACCTGAAGGATGAGTGGGATTAGCCAGGCCAGAGCTGGAAGGCTTTTTTTTTTTTTTTTTTTTTGCGGTACGCGAGCCTCTCACTGTTGTGGCCTCTCCCGTTGCAGAGCACAGGCTCTGGACGCGCAGACTCAGCAGCCATGGCTCACGGGCCCAGCCGCTCCGCGGCATGTGGGATCTTCCCGGACCGGGGCAGGTACCCGTGTCCCCTGCATCGGCAGGCGGACTCTCAACCACTGCGCCACCAGGGAAGCCCTGGAAGACTATTTTAAGCAGAGGAAACACTGTGTGTGAAAGCTGTGAGGAGAGGGAAATCTAGATAAGTTTAAGGAACTTGAACAAGGCCAATGTGGTGGAAGCCTAGTGGATGGGTAGGGAGCGGAGCAAGATGAAATTGAGGGATAAATAAGGGTTTGATCACATTGAGCTTTTGTGAAATATCAAAAGTCACAGTAAGTGGGGTTGAGTAGTGGGGTGTTTATGCTAAGGTCCCCCAATACAGTCTCACCATCTGTCATTTTTGTTTTACTTGCTTGAGATTTTGAGCTCTGTGTATTGAAGGAGAAGAACAAAGTTGAAGGATTGATACTACTGGACTTCAAGACTTCCTATAAAGTTACACTAATCGAGACAGTGTGATACTGGTGAAAGAACAGACAAATAGATCAATGGAACAGAAAAGAGAGCCTAGACATAGACCCACATAAATGTAGTCAACTGACCTTTGACAAAGGAACAAAGGCAATACAATGGAGCAAAGATTGTTTTTTCAGCAAATGGTGTTGGAACAGCTGGATATCCACATGCAAAAAAAGTGAATCTCTACACAGACCTTTCACACTTCACAAAAATTAACACAAAGTGAATCATAAACCTAAATGTAAAACGCAAAACTGTAAAACTTCTAGAAGATAACGTAGAAGAAAACCTAGATGACCTTGGCATTGGTGATGACATTTTAGATATAACACCAAAAGCACGACCCATGAAAGAAATAATTGATAAGCTGGACTTCATTAAAATGAAAAGCTTCTGCTCTGCAAAAGACAATGTCAAAAGAATGAGAAAGCAGGGCACAGACTGGGAGAAAATATTTGCAAAAGAAACGTCTGATAAAAGATTCAGAGCCAAATCTCATTGGCTTCATTAAAGTCACATATCCCCAGGGAGGGGACAGGAAGGATTCTCCCTTCAGCTTCCACCTCTGCTATTGAAAAGCTACTATGCAGCCTCTGCTGCCCTGGCTTCCTTCCACCCCCGCTGAATCCTGGGACCCCATGCGAACTGTGGCTCCCATCAGTAGCCCCAGCCTCCAGATAGCAGTGGCTACAGCAAAGACGCTGGTGTTCCCCTCATTGAGGTATTTCTCAAGACTTTGGCAAAGGGGATGTCCTCTGTGTTCTCCTGGGAGACATAGTTAGGGAGTGAAAGGATAAGTTACACATGATAAATTCACTCCAGCATTTCTATCTCTCAAAGTCTTTGGATTCTTTCCTTTACTTGATATCAAGGAATTTATGACATCTCAACTCTGCTTAGTGTTGGCCACCATTGAGTCCAGATTTCTGTCAACCAACTGAACAAACAACGGTATCTACTCCCAGCTGTTCGAACTTGCCACAAAATCTGGAGTCTCTGCTAAGTGCATCCATGTCAATGACTTCAATTTGGTCTAAAATTATGTTCTTCTGTCCTTAGTCAAGAGCCTACAGAATTCATTCCCACACATATTCCCCAGATCCTTGAAGGTGTAAATTAGCAAAGTTTGGCAAGTTACTTGTTCTATGCCTTCTACTTTCAGGTTTGACTTTTTACTCCCCACCTTCCCCATGGGTATTCAAGCTCTGATCCTCAAGACAAGGGAGGGTTGCTGTAAGGCAGATCATAAAAATAGTCCTTCCATCAGTGTAACTCTTTGGAGTAAGGAAGTTCTAGTATCTTTGAGCAAAAATGAAAAAGAGTCAACAGTCAAAGGAGAAGGGCTGCTTTGGATAGAATGGGAGAGTCAGTGAGTTCTCTGAGTTGTTCATATACCCTCATTCCAAGTCTTATCCTATCCATGCCTTAACTTTCTCCTGAGAGGCAAGACAAGGCTGAGAACTCAGCTGATGTAATTTGACAAACCTCAGATCCCATGTTTGAATTTGTTTTCCAGTCTCTCAGCTATGTGGCTTTTAGAGGTTGGACATTCATTTATCAATAGCACTGCCATAGTAAGTTGCTGCATGTTAATAAATGTTTTAAATGGAGAATTTGGGGTATTTAAACTTGTTCTCTTTTAATAAAATAACCACGGCCAGCAGAAGCAGCCACTCTATCCTGCAGTCCTTGAACTCCTCCTTTTTTGTACACTGTCCTGGAATAATGGTCTTGAAACCTTGCTTCTCATGAACCCTTTGTACAAATGACCACAGGTAATAATTAAGATGTTTTGATGCCATGAACCATGGGCTTCCAGGTTCTTATCTCTGCATCCTAAAAAGATGATCATGGTCATCAACTCCCCACTGAGGCAATAAAGTCAATCCCAGATTTCTACCTTAAAGCCCTTCTGATTTGAAGAGCCTGCTGCATACTCCTCTGTATAAATCTCTGTACTGGGAAACTGCAAGAACAGAAACAGAGTCTGACTAACTTTCATAACAAAATTCATTGGAAGGTATTGGGTAGCTCATGGGTTTGGAAAATTGTCAGAAACCAAGCAAGGCTAGGCAGCAGGAAAAACTGGCCAGGATGTAGCTACAACCAGTAACAAACAGAGCCATCCTGTGGCTGGTCTCATCATCCCTTTGTCTTTGCTTCACTCACTCAAGAGTCAAACTTTTGGGTAGAAGCATTAAATTAGTGACCATAGGTCACATGCCCTCACTCTAGCAGGGGAGGGGGTGGTAGAGAGAGGGAACGCTTCCCGTTAAGGAAGTGTTCACCAAAACCCAGATAGGGGTTTGGTTTTGAGAAGCCAAAAAAAAAAAAAAAAAAAAAAAAGACAAATGACCGGTATCACGGGACGGTGTTTCTTTTCAAGGGTGTTATATAGCTCATAATGTTGGCAGAGGGGTATGGGGAGCCTGACCCTTGGTCATTATTCACCTCCATCTGCTCAGTGAGATGTTGCCACTTCTATGTGGTCTTATGTCATGAGCCCACAGAGGTCACCATGGAACCCTCCTCCTTCCACTGGCAAGAGTTCTGGGCAGCATCTCTCTCTGTGCTTGGGAAACCTCCCTCCACCCCTTACCATGCTGTGCTATGGAGAAGTTTGTGGGACCATAGCAGAGCTATTTCTCTAGACAACCCACGTGGCTGTTTCTACTCTGGGGTATTTTCCCCTTTCACAGACTCTCCTCAGAGAAGGAAAGAGGGCTCTTGACTTCCTCAATCGTGTCTGGAATTTCTGCTGTCTCCTCTCACTCTGAGCTTGACCTAAGGTGGAGGGTGGGATGCAACACCCCCTCTGTCTAACTTCTCTGTGTTTCTCCTGTGAATTTCTTACCTTCTCCAGTCTGGAGAATTTTGTTTTTGTTGTTGATGTTGTTTTGTTCTGAAGGTGGGAGAGTCTGGCTTTACATCTAAATCCTTAAATCTTTTACTTATGCCCTGACTTTCCTTTGTTCTAGGCTTGGCCATCCCTCTTCCAAGGCAGAAAACACAGAACACACAAGCTGTTTGCCAAATCAAGGTAAGATTTATAAGATAACAGGAAATACTGAGAAACAAAAACAAACAAACAAAAAGTTAAAATATAATAAATAACTTAATATAAACTATCCTGCAACCGTACTGGTTTTGCCTATCTGTATTTTTGATTTTTTCATTAATTAAATCAGAGTACACTGTAATTTAAAATCAGATTGGTTGCCTTATGAAATAGTGAGCTCTCCATCAATGGAGGTATTCAAACAGAGGTAGGATGACCATCTGTTAGGAATGTAGTAAAAGGAACTTCTCCATTAGTTTAGTGGGAGGTAGGATAAAATGATGTCTAAGGTCTTTTCTAAAGTTAGTATTTTATGCTTTAATTTATTTTTACATTTATTTGTTCTACAGATTTTGGCATCTTTTTTTTTAACATCTTTATTGGAGTATAATTGCTTTACATTGTGTAGGTTTCTGCTTTATAACAAAGTGAATCAGCTATACGTACACATATATCCCCATATGCCCTCCCTCTTGCGTCTCCTTCCCACCCTCCGTATCCCACCCACCTAGGTGGACACAAGGCACCGAGCTGATCTCCCTGTGCTATGCGGCTGCTCCCCACTAGCTATCTGTTTTACATTCGGTAGTGTATATATGTCCATGCCACTCTCTCACTTCGTCCCAGCTTACCCTTCCCCCTCCCCGTATCCTCAAGTCCATTCTCTACATCTGTGTCTTTACTCCTGTCCTGCCCCTAGGTTCATCATTTTGGCATCTTAATGGGACTATTTTTTTTTAACATCTTTATTGGAGTATAATTGCTTTACAATGGTGTGTTCGTTTCTGCTTTATAACAAAGTGAATCAGTTATACATATACATATGTTCCCATATCTCTTCCCTCTTGCATCTCTAATGGGACTATTTTGAGGTCCCTACTAATTATAAAAACTTAAAATGGCCTCCCTGGTTTCTAATAAATCAATCAACATTTTTAATAGACCTTGTTTTGAATGCCCAAGATTGGCTATTTCCAATTCTGTTGGTTCTGTTGGCTTTGGTACAGCTCTTTCTGTTACAATGGCTTTATTGTTCTTTTCAGTGTCTTCTGGCCTTTTCTCCGTAAATCTTCTATGGAGTGGGTGTCTGCTTATTTTTCCCGGGTAAAGAGGAAAAAGTATAGCTTGACCCAAGTTTGGGGAGAACATCTTTTAAAACACTGAAGAAGTTACAACTTCTTGAGGTAAAGGACTTGAGGTAAAGGAACGTGTATTTCAGTCCTAGACACAGCTCTTTCTAGCTATGGGGACCTGAGAAGTTATTCAACCTCTCTGAGCCTCAGGTTCTCATATACAAAGTGAAGCTAGTCCCCACTATATCAGCTCAATCAAACTTAAGCACAACTGACATGTCAAGGTGTGAGATGATCTAAAAGTCACACTATCATGGCTCTGTCTCCATTTCTCTGCTGTTCCTCCACTTTGCCCTCTTCTCTGCGTCAGCTCCCCTTCCCTCCCCCGCTTCCCCTGGTTGCCTCTCCTGTGGTAGCAAGAATGACAGCCGTGTTTTCAGGCCTCTCCTTCATACACTGCATGCCCCAAAGGAGGAAGACTGGTCTCTTCCAGTTGTTACTGTGGATGGAAAAGGAAACTTCCTTCCTGGAAGTCCCAGCAGCTGTCTCCTCATGTCTCACCAGGCAAACTTGGTCCCATGCCCATCCTGAAGATCCTCGTGGATCAGAGTGAGAGGAGCCAAACTATTTAAGCCAATCAGAGCCCCCTCTGAAAATGAGGTGGAAGTCATTCCCTCCAGAGAGGGGAGCTCAGCCCAAGAAAGAACTGCTCTCTGCACCAAGATCTGGGTGCTATTTCCAGGAGAAGATGGAGAAATTGAGGCTGGGGAAGCATCTGCCAAAATGGCCCTATTCTTATACAACTCTCTAGGTTAATACAAGAGTCACATCACTGTGAAAATGGAAGTCCCCTGTACTTGTAGAAAGGCCAGACTCCAACAAGCCAAGTGCTATCAGGGGACCGATTTGATTTCTGATCCTTACCTACCACTTTAGACAATTTATGCAACTTCTCTGAGACTTAGTTTCCCCATCTGTAGAATGGGGGTGCCACCTAATAATGGGACATGCTCACAAATATTCATTTATTATAAACTGTTTTTAATTGTGTCCATGCTGGAATTGAGTCAGCTCTTCTAAAACCAGTTTGGGCTGGTAAATGTGGCGGTCCTGTTTGCAACCTTGAGAAAACCACCCCTGAACAGACCAATAAGTTTCAAGTAATTATGGCACTGAGATTTCAGAGGGAAGCAATGCTTTGTGAACCAATTTCTTAGTAACATGTAGAAAATCATATTCATGTGTGCATAAGTCATCATGCCCTGAACCATTAATCTCCATATCTCTGATGCAGAAAGATTAATCTTAGAAGGAATAACTGGCAACCCATGGCTTCATACTGCAGAGAAAAATGAAAATGTCCTCTGCAAATGTGATTCGTATTACAATACTTATGTGTGTTCTGGGCTATCCGATCTTGTTCAAATGAAAGGAACTTGGTCAACTATTCTGTTGGAAGATATACATATTTTTTTCCTTTTGTATCATTCTCAGAATTGTTAGAAGCTAAAAAAAAAAGGACTGCTTCTTGCTCACACACTTTTATCTATGAGCCAGGCATTCCTAGGGAGGCAGAATGGCTCGGTGGGATTTTGTCAGATTGTCCTGTTACGAAATTGTGACTCAACTGTTTTCTTAACCTCTTGCAAGCCTTCAGCATTCTCATTAGGGAAGTTGGGGTGATAACAGCACCCACCTCATTGTTAAGAAATAAGTGAGATAATGCATGTTAAATGCATGAAAAAAGAGCCTAACATTTAATACATGTTAGCCATCACTGTTTGGGGATTTCTGAGAAAGAGGAAATGTACTTATATTGGAAAGAGTAAGGTAGGTTGATGCTTATTCTGATTTTGGGCCTTGTTCCATCATGGCTGGTATGTTCCAACATATGAGGGTCCAGGAATAAGAGAAAGGGTCCCTGAATCAAGGCTAACCCTTTTCTTTTCTTACCTCCACTTCAGTGCTGTGCTGTGAGGAGTCTTGTGCATGTGCCTGGAAAGCCCAACCTGAATGTCCAAGCTCTGTCTACATGCCCACCCAAATGCAAACAGCAGCCCCTAGTTTACCCTCTCAAAATTAGGAGTATGTATACCTGTGACAAAGCCTGCCATCACCATTGGGAGATGGACAGGTGAAGAGCCTCTACGAGCCATGAAAGCAGATTGGACCATTTGGGCAGGAATTCCAGGGCGCCTAGTACCAGTAGCATAGCCTATAAGGGGCAGGGAGGAATCTTGGTGGGTGTGTTCTCTTAGCCCCATGGACATTCCATCTGTGGGAAGGACACAGCTATAGGAGAGCCACAGACAGGGATCTCTAAAGTGTAGGACCCAGAAGAACCTGGATCTGGGAATGGTACTGGTTTCATCTTTTGGAAATTTATTTTTTTAGAAACAAGTGCCTAGGGCTATATGCTTTTGATTGCTTTTTTTGTTTTGATAACAGCATTACTGAGACATGTTACACACCATGCAATTCACCCATTTAAAGTATACAATTCAATTGTTTCAAGTATGTACACAGAGTTAGGCAACCATCACCCCACTCACGTGACTTCTGCTTCAGTCGTCAAGGGGGAATCTACTCTCATTCCACTCAACATGTCTGGCTGGGGGGAGCTTAAAAAGGGGACACTGGAATTGGCTTTTTCTCAGGGGATCTGTCTTCCCCATGGCCTCTCATAAAATGTGTTGCTGCACTGAGTTTGATTCAAATATTTAAAGATATGAATTTCTGGCACCGCATGGCCTCCAAGTGCAACCCAATATCTTCATGAGGGTTCAGTTATGAAATGGTGATTTTTTTTTTCCCAAAGGGAATAAAAAACTGACCACCGTGGACTTACTAAGAGATGGTACGTCTACCTTCAAAATACTATTTTCCTGAGGGATTTTCAAAGGAAATATTGATGACGTGAAATTTCCACCTTATACACATATCAGAATTTAATTCTTAAGAAAGATGCAACTTCGCTCTAGACGGGAGCACGAAAGAAGCATTTTGTTTGGTCCGGGGCCGTTAGATGACCCAGGGTCTTGCAAGCCCCTCCTGGCTGTGACTCAACGTCAGACCTATCAATGTGGCCGCCTGCAGTGCCGGTCTCCTAAATTCCATTCACAGTGCATCTTAGTTAAAAAACAAGGGTCTTCCCTGGTGGTTAACACTCCACGCTTCCACTGCAGGGGGCGTGGGTTTGATCCCTGGTTGAGGAACTAAGATCCCACATGCCATGTGACGTGGCCAAAAAATAGAATATAATAAAAAAATAAATAAAAACCCAAAACACCCCTGGCACCTCCATGATTCACTATCCTCCAAGGAGAGTGAACCATCCTTCAACTATCCAAATATATCAGTTCTTAAGTTGGAATACAGTATTTGAATAGTGAGGAATACCAGTTTATCCAAATCAATTTGGCCGCCGAGTTTCCAATAGCACGTAGTAAGAGTTTGGATAGCAAAAAATTTATCCTAAAATTCATCTGAATTGATTTGGCTCTAGCATTCTGATAGCAAGAGTTTGGGTAGTAGAGATAGCTATATGTTTATTTAAGATTATTATTATTATTATTTGTGTACTTCTGTACTAATATGTGGATCTCATAAAAATCACACAAAAATAGTCACTTTTAATAGATGAAACAAAAATAAATGCAAATAGCAGTTCCAATCATCGTGCTAGTTTCCTGGGGTATGTGTCCCGCTTTGGAGATCATTCCAACCGGTCAAGAATCAGGAGTGTCCTTGGGTCATTGTGCAGAGTGGCCATAAAACAGCCTGATCTATTTCACTGGTTTTCAGAATAATTCTCTGCTCTTTTATATATTCACAGCTATTAGCCTGCCTCATGCTTGGGGTGACTGCCTTTTCTTCATGTAGCCTCGTTTTATCACTTTATAAGTTTTGATGGTATTAGCAAATTTGTAATAGCTTCTCCCTCTTCTGTTTCACAGTAGGTCAAACATTAGCGTTAAATGGGCAGTTTCTGATTTCTCCTTAAGATAGAATCCTAATTGTGTTTAAAACTACCTTCTCTCTGGGTGGTTTCTCAATAATAATTGCCAAAATGCTGAAAAGTTTCTGTCCTTCAAGAAGGAACAAGCTACATCTGGCCTCCTCTCGCCTCATACTGAATTCCAGAGAAGTGTCTGGCCTTTGCTGACCCCAAGAAAAGCAAGTAGGGGCTTCACCCATGAATGACAGCTGCCAGTGTATTTGAGACTTTCAATTCAGTTTAATCAATATTTCTGAAACCTTACTATGTACGAGGTTCAGTAGTCTGTTTGAATCTGATGTTCCAGTTTATGTTACTATTGGGTTAGAGAAAGGCATTATTTATGTGACAAATGGCTAATATATAAGAACTAGGTCTTCAGACAGCATGCAGATTTTTTGTTTCATCTTCATAGCCAGTCATCAGCAAAAGGAAAATTAGCTTGTCTATTATAGTGGTCTTTAAATGTATTTGGGAAGCACAAGGACTTTTCTCTAAGACTGTACTTGGAACCATCGTGTGTGAAAGAGAGGAGAATATTCTGGTTAATTTAGAAGCAGGAGCCCCAGGTCCCACCTACATGGCCTTCTCTTTCCCCCAGCTCCTGATTCTCTTCTTTGTAGAAAACAGGAAAAGAGCTGGGGGCGGGCGAGAGATTGAAACACATGGACTAAAATCTCTGCTCTGTACAAAACAATATGAATGTGTGACTTTGAGATGGGTACCAACCACTCTTTGTCTCTGTTGGCTTGTTTTAAAGATAGAACCAATAATATTTACTTACCGGAATGATTATGAGCCTCAGATGAAAAGCTTGGCTTCTTGCTTTACTTCAGTCACTCTGTTCCAAGCAGGCCCAAGTTTCCTGAGCAAGAATAAGGGCAGCCATTACAATTGCTCTCAACCCAAGCCAAGGTACACAGGTGAGAAGGAAATTCTGCCTGAGGCTCCTTCTAGGCATCAACACCGGTGGGTAAAAAAGAAAAGACCGAAAACATGGTTATGCCGCCGTAAGATTTATGATCCATACTGACTCCTTCTGTCAGGGAGAGAAACCACAGGTCTGCGGTACCCCAGATGTTCTCCATAAGGTTTTCCTGACTAGTCCGCTTTCTCCTAAATGTATTCATAACTTACTGTTTCTTTTTTTTTTTTTTTTTTTTTGGCTGTGCTGTGCGGCTTGCAGGATCTTAGTTCCTCAACCAGGGATCAAACCCGGGCCCCAGGAGGGGAAGCGAGGGGTCCTAACCACTGGACCGCCAGGGAATTCCCTACTTTGATTCTAATAACTCAGTTTTATGTCTTTCCCTCCTCCTGTAATGGAGTCCTTCTCCCGATTTTCTTTCTGATCAGTACTGCCCCGCTCCATAAACATGATTGTGAATATGCTTTACAGTGATCACAAACTGTTCACATGTGCGTTACTATTCCTGTCTTTTTTTTTTTTTTTGAACTTTTTTTAAATTTTTAGATGTTGGGGGTAGGAGTTTATTAATTAATTTATTTTTTTGCTGTGTTGGGTCTTTGTTTCTGTGCGAGGGCTTTCTCTAGTTGTGGCAAGTGGGGGCCACTCTTCATCGCGGTGCGCGGGCCTCTCACTATCGTGGCCTCTCTTGTTGTGGAGCGCAGGCTCAGTAGTTGTGACTCACAGGCCTAGTTGCTCCGCGGCATGTGGGATCCTCCCAGACCAGGGCCCGAACCCGTGTCCCCTGCATTAGCAGGCAGATTCTCAACCACTGTGCCACCAGGGAAGCCCTATTCCTGTGTCTTTTATAGAAGTTTCCAGTAATTGTATGTATCATGCTTTCTGACATTCATGAATCATTGTCCTAGATCAGCTTTGCTTTTCCTTTGTCTTCTTTCAAATATAACTGGCCTCTACCTCATCCATTCCCCTGTAGCCCTGGAAGCCTGAATCTAAGACACGCCTATATAACTGGTGGCTCTGGAAGGGAGAACTTGGCTTTCATTGCTCTGTCTTTTTCTTCCCCACCGGCTAGTTTTGTTTTCCCAGACTAAAGGCAAAATTCCACACTGGATATGCTGCTGCCTGGGATTCATTTCACTAACAGGCCATCCGCCACTTGGAATTGTCCATGACAGGTGGCACAGAGATGCCACAGCCCTTCCCAATCATGAGGGTGGTGGGCGTTCCAGGCCTAGATTCATTTCATGGCCCCTCTCTCCTCTCCATTCCCATGGGTGGGTTTCAGAATCTGCATTGTTTTGAGAAGGGGATAACGGTCAAGGTCCTGACTGGAATTGTTTTGAGGGACAGCCACGGGGAGGTAGAACCTGTGAACAAGGGATGTAGGCAGCCAGTGACCAGAGCTGTGGGTCTCTCTTCGGCCTGAGGAAACTCAGTGGGAGGTCCCACACAGGCGGGGTGATGCAGCTCATTGTTCAGACCTGACACTTCCACCCCTACAGCATCAGAGGCGTTTGCCAATAGTCCCACCCCTCTCTGGAAAGGATAAGCTATCAACTGTGAAGGAAATGCAAATAATGGAGGTTATTTCCGTGCAGAGACACCATGAGCCAGGGTTCTCTTTTAGGTAGTAAGTCTCATCAGCAATGGCTTCCCTAAGTGCCTACAAAGTGTCTATACATTAGGGCCAAAGGAGGCGCTTTGATTCTCCCTTGGAGGGGAGAGCAGTTTAATAAATCACCAAGTGGATGCAGCATCTAAATTCAATAATTGTGAAGTGCAGATAAATAACAGCTGTCAATGCCGACTTCGGCTTTATTCGTTCAAAACAGTTAAATTCAAATAGCAATACTTCTATCCAGCATCCAGATACACACAGCTCACAGCCCCTGGCCACTGGGCTAGAATGTCTTCCCAGAGCTGGGCCTCATTCCTGGTTGTCTGTTGGGAAGTGGGGAAGGAGGAAGCAGGTTGAATTACAGCCACAGAGATGACCCATTCGACTGACAGAGAGATTGCGGAAGCTCAAAGTGAATAATTCATCGTCCTGTCGGCTGTGTGTTAGGTTTCATCCCTGAGCTGCTGATGGAAAGGAGATCAGGCTCTGGCATCTCATTCCAGCTGCACCACTGGGCCTTCCAACACATTATCTGTGGTTGATTTGCTTACCAGCAAGGTGAGGGCATGACACAAAGGTACATGATAGTAGCTGGAAGTTTCATAGATTCAAATTGAGCCAAGACTGGGAGGATAATTCTATCTCCTCCCCCAGTTTCTTCCCCATAAAATACGGGGCTTTTTTAGCCCCTCCATTCAACCCGAGGTACGTTTCATGTAAGATGCAAGTGTAACCCTTATATTTATAAACATGCCAACTTGCAAATGGTTGGATAGGTATTTGAATTATTGATTGTTAAGTATTTAAGCTGAATTCCTCATCCATCAGTTCTCGTGAGAAGCCAGGGGACAGATTTACGATGCTGGAGTTTTTCTGGTTAGTTGGCCGTTGGCATCTCCATTAATTATGGCGTACACGGTAGGGTCTGTAGTGCTCATCGTAGCGCTCAAAATCAGGGTCTCTATTATTACTTTTAAAGGGGGTTTATGCAGCAAGAGCTGTTGACATGAAAAGGAAAAGGAACATGCCCTCCTGAAATGGTTGCTGCCACTTTCTGAGGTTTTGGTGCGTCTGATTGCATCTTTGACTATAGCATAGTTGAAAGAGCAACTTTTTAGAGGCAGACTCACCTGGATTTCAGTTCTAGGTCTCTTGCTTTCCAATTCTTTGAAAGTGAACAATTTACTTTATTCCTCTGAATCTCAATTTCTTTATTTAAATAAAAGAGAATGGGAGAGGGATAAATTAGAAGTTTGGGATTATCATATACACACTACTATATATAAAATAGATAACCAACTGTGTAGCACAGGGAACTCTACTCAGTATTTTGTAATAACTTATAAGGGAAAAGAATCTGAAAAAGAATACATACATACATATGTATATCACTTTGCTGTACACCTGAAACTAACACAACATTGTAAATCAATTATACTTCAATAAACTTTTTAATAAAATAAATAAAAGGGAACAATTATAACTAACTGGATATAAATATAAATATATTCATGTATATACATATATGTGTATAGAAAGATAGGTGGTTAGATAAAGTGTAGTATAATGCCTAACAAATAATAATAAATAGCCACAATTCTTAAGCAATAAAACATAAACTTCATGAGGGGAGAGGTTTTAGTCCGGTTTATTCACTGTTAATCCCCATTGACTAGAACAGTGCCTGATACAGAGAGGAAATTCAATAAATATTTGTTGAATGAATAAATGAGCACATTCCATGTTCCAGACACTGGCATAGGTGTCCATTTAATCTTATGAGAACCCTAGAAGGCAGGTATTATCATTTTTTGAGATAAAGTCTCTCAGACTCTGAGAGGTTAAGGAATTTTCCCGATGTCACCCAGCTAGTAGATGCTCAGTTAATGTCAGTTTCTAGTCCCTCTTCTCCTGCTCTCACTAAAAGTTGCAGTGGGTCCTGAGATCTGGCTCTTCTAGGGTTTATGGGCTCTGTGGCCATGGGATCCCATGTGGAAAGGAAAGCTCTGTCTCCCTCTAGCAGGGAGAAGTCAGAGGCTCCTTTCCCCTTTGAGTTTCACACATGAAGGCTCAAAACTGAGCAAGCGCCCCCAGACCAGCAGAGCCCGCAGGAGAGAATATGGGTGCCAACTTGGGACACTCATGGGAGCTCTGAGGGTGGGACAAAGGTGAGAGCACAGAAGGAAAGCCCTTCTTCCTTCTCTAGGCTAAGTCTGTGGCTCAAACACCAACAACATCCTCTCTTTCCTGAAGAAGAACGCTCGACTGGCAGAGAGAGATGAGGAGATACTTTTGGACAATGCTGTTTGTCAACTGGATCCATGAGAAGGTTCAGGGAGGGGTTACTGTTTTTTCTGACAGATGCTGGGATGGGTGGGTGTGTGTGCGTGTGTGTGTGGTGTTTGGTGTCGAAACCATGAAGGCAAGGACTGCACTTTATCGTCATTGTACCCCTGCTCTGGGCACAATGTCCAGAACGTAACAGGCGCTCAACATTCATTCATTGAACAGATGGATCCTGGTCCTGCCCGCAAGCAGTATAATTACTATGAATTAAGTGCTTTCCATGAGCCACGCATCATGCTCCTTTTCACCTGAGATATTACCAGGCTCATTTTATAAATGAGGAAACTGAGGCTTCGGAAGTTTAAGTAACACTCCAACGGTTATGTGGCTAGTGAGTAGTACGGGCCAGGGCTTAAACCTTGACTCTCAGACTCCAGCTTGTACCCTTGGTGACAACTATGCTGCTTCCAACACGGTGCTCAGCTACTCCTGATCCAGGGAGGGTTTCTCGACCTCAGCACCACTGACATTTTGGGCCAGATAATTCCTTACTGTGGAAAACTGTCCAGTGCATTGTAGGCGTTTAGTAGCATCCCTGTCCTTTATCCACTGGAGCCACTGGACCGTCCCCACAGTAAAAATGTCTCCAGACGTTGTCACATCTCCCAGGGGGTGGGGGGAAATGTCTCCCCCAGTTGAGAACCACTGTAACCCCTCCGACTCTTCCCTGCCCCTCCATGACAAAGTGTGGAGAAGCCAATCCCTTGGGACTTCGAGCCTATCCAGTTGCCTCCTGGACATTTCCATTTGAATGTCCCTCTGACCCTCAGTCCTAAAACCTAGCTCATCACCCTCTCCTGGCTCACATGCTTGTCCTTCTGTGTTCCCTGCCTCTGTTAATGTCACCACCATGTATCAGTTGCCCAAGATGGAAATCTGAGTGTCATTCTTATTTGTTCACTCCTTCACCATCAACAACCAATCAGTCCCAAGTCTTGTCTGTTTTATCTGTCTTGTAGCTCTTGAATCTGTCTAATTCTCTATGAATCCACTGCCACCCACCATCATTTCTCACCAGTCTCCTAATGGGTCTCCCTGAGCCCCTATTTTGCAGACTTTCCTGTATCTAAACATATTCTCCATAGCACAGATCTAATCATTCCCTTCTGCAGCTAACACCCTTCAGTGACACTCGGTCTTCTCAGGATGAGTCTACGTTTCCTAGCAAGGTTTGTAAGGTACTTGATGAGCTCCCCACTCTAAGCCTGTCCCTTCCCCTTCGTCCTTTGTGCTCCATGCTCTCTGGCCATGTGGAACTCTTGCAATATGCCAGGCTTCCTATAGCCTCAAGGAGCAGCGTATGCGACAGGATGCTCCATTTTCTTTTCCACCGCTGCCTCCTTTCTTGGGGGCTGCCACATGCTCATCCCTTTCTCCATGACTGGCTTTTATCTAAGTTAAGATGAGAGAGGGTAGTAATTCAAGTAAAGATTCAGAAAGGACAGTCTCTCTTAGCATCACAGAGAACAGGAGATATGCTAAGAGGGCTCAGTTGGACAGTCAGGCAGGATAGGGGGTTCAGGAGAGCTAAGGGGAGGGGGTCCAGTTTGCTATAAGAAATAAAGTGGTCTGAGTAGGTTCAGAGTAGGTCTCACTGGGAAAAAGTAATCTGAGCAGAGATACAGAAGTTGAGGGAGTGAGCCCAGCACGTATGTGGGGAAAGCCTTCCAGACAGAGAGAAGAACTCAAGCAAAGGCCTTACTGTGTACTTGTGCCCACGCTGTCTGAGGTACAGCGGAAGCTAATGGTGTGAGCAAGGGGAGACTAGTGGAGAGGAGAGGGTGGGTGGTATTATGTCCCCTGTGCCCAGCACAGAGCTGTTATCCAGTAAATATCCAAGTGAACTTACCCGACTGCCCATGACGGCTTTAGACATACATCTTCTAGCAAACTTTTTCTCCCAAAGGAGGAACAGAAGTAGGTCAATGGTGACTGGGAGAGCACCTTCTCTCTAATCTTCTATTTCTCATCTATGAAATAAGGAGGTTGGGCTATCCTGCTCAAAAATGCCATCACAACAGGAAAGGGGATAATCATTTCCATCATGCCTACATCACAGGATCACTGAGATGTTCCTTGAGAGGGGGAGGGGAGCGAGAGATAAGGCACATTAGTACACTTGGGTCTCTCTACCAATGAACTTACCCTTTCCGAGCCTCAACTTCTCCATCTGTAGAATGGGAGTCACAACTCCCCTCCCACTCCCCTTCCGAGTCCGTGTGAGGTTCTGATAATGCATATGTTGTATTTTGAAGGTCTATAAATCATGAAACATTGTGTAAGGTTATTACTATCTTTCTGGTCTGCTTATGCTCTTTCCGATCTCTGTGGCTTTGCTTCATATGCCAAAGGGGGATGAGCATTTTGTCAAGCAATAAAAGACCTGTTGATTGTGGACTATGCTGCCTGAGGACCAAGATGAAATCCAGTTGTGAGTCTTCCACACTGGAAGTGTGGAAGTGTTGCCTAGCAAGAAAGAGTGAGGGTTTTTAGTGTCAGGGATAGCTGGGAGACCTTGGGCAAGTCACGTCACTGAGTTGC
This sequence comes from Mesoplodon bidens, assembly GCF_964165515.1. Taxonomy (NCBI): domain Eukaryota; kingdom Metazoa; phylum Chordata; class Mammalia; order Artiodactyla; family Ziphiidae; genus Mesoplodon; species Mesoplodon bidens. The sequence continues at coordinate 134,030,012 of NC_138177.1, read as the reverse complement.
TTGATGACATCCTTTCTCTGAGAACTGCCCTCCTCCCCATCACATAGAAGGAGTCACGTTTCTGTCATGTGACTGAGACTCCTCAGCCATCGTTGACTGGGCCAGAGCTGGTGACTGACCCTAGCTGGGCCTGTAAGATTCTCTCTCTACAGAAAATATGCCTGGAAGACAGAACCTGGAATTGGACTAAGAAGAGTCATTGGAAGAACTCTAGAACAGAAGGCTTTCAAGTCCTGCTGTTACAATCCTGGAGTTGCCATGGTTTTCCCACAACCTAAGACCTAGTTGTTCAACTTTGCTTTGAATTCCAAGAGATCCCAATAAATCCTTCCAAAAATGCCCTTTTTATTTGAAGTCAGTTTCAAATGAGCTCAGTTTCTTGCAGTCTAAAGAGTTTCAGCTAGCTCTTAGACAGCCCTGTTCATCCTCCTAGGGATTTCTCGTGACTATATTCAGAACTACAGTGTAAAGAACCTCCCTGATTTCTTGAAACCTGCTTTGAAATATAGGACAATATTCTCCAGTGTTTTCCAGTGTGTTCCATAGAATACGTTCTCCAATGTTTTCCAGTGTGTTCCATAATATACACATTTCCAATGTGTTCCATGAAGTGAATAGTATTACATAGATAATGGGTTCCAAGTAAAAACCCATTTAAGAACAATCAATTAAACAAATTATAATAGGCATTATTTATTGAGGGCTTTCTATGTGCTAGACACTGTTCTAGGTGCTTTACATATATTTACTTGTTTAATTCTCACAACAACCCTTTGAGGTATATACCATTTATTTGGTCCATTTTATAAATGAGGAAACTAAGGCACTAAAAGTTTAAGGCACTCGTGTAAATTCACACAGCTGGCAAAGGATGGATCTGGGTTTTGAAGTCCTGTGTATGGGTCTAATAGAACTTTCTACAGCAAAGGAAATATGCTATGTCTGCGTTGTTTATATGGTAGAACCCAGCCACACGTGGCCAGCGAATACTTGAATTGTAGCTGTTGGGACTGAGGAACTGAATTTTAAATTTTATGTAAATTTAATTAATTTAAATTTAAATACCTGCATGTGCTAGTGGCAACTGTATTGGACTGTGCAGGTTTAGACTACACAATCATAGTTGAACAGGCTTCTTTCCTGCAGTACTTCTCAGAGCCTTTAAGCATTAATGAGTACTGTGAAGCTTAAAGAGGAAATAGAACACACCCAAGGGGATATAATCACAGAAAAGATTTTACCACAGGGTGTCTTAAGGGACAAGAGTTCTACAGAATACAGTGAGTAACCAAGGAGGTGTACTAGTCAGTGACTCCCCTGGAGGTGACAAATGACTCTGCACCCTCAGGGAGATGTCTGTGGGACTGACACCCTGTATCCAGAGCAGATGCCTGCCCATCATGCAATGTGACAGAGGCTGCTGGGTCCCCAGATGCTTTCCTGAGACTTCTATCATGGAAATCACCCTCTGGCACAGACACAGAAACATTTGCTCCCAAGAACACAAAGGTGGTAATAGATCAACCTTATCCCAAACACATCCTTACTTTACACAGAACGGATGAGTTAACTTAAATGACACAGAATGGATACATTTATTTAAACTAATAAAGATATACTTTACAAATTACGTAGCACTTTTAACTTATATCCATTGCTACTCAAAGTGTGGTCCCCACCACACTTTGCAGCAGCAGCCTTACCTGGAAACTAGTCAGAAGCCTGAATCCATAAGCCCACTCCAGACCTACTGAGTCAAACCCTGGGGGTGGGAGCCAGCACTCTGTGTTTTAACAAGTCCTCCAGGTGACTCCCATGCACCTTCAGGTTGGAAATCATTTACATGCATTAGTCTAATTTCATCTTTAGAACTGAAGAAAGAGAGGTCCAGGGAATTTAAATAACACGCTCAAAGTTACACAGCTGGAAAATTACCAAGCTGTAAAGAGAACCCAGCTCTCAACCAGCAGATTAGAATCAGCCCAGCGGTTTTCCAGATACCCTGGGCGGAGTCCCAGCTGCTGTAGCCCCCTTCTCTGTGCTTGCCCAGGATTCAGAAGGCGTGGTGGCCATGGAGCAGCAGGGCCAGTGGTGTGCTCCCCTGCACTCTCTGCTCTCCTATCTCCACCTCCCTGCATTACCTCTGACCCTATCTGGTTTACAAGTACACAGTCAGCAGCATTTTCCATCTTCCCTTCCTTCCCCTCATCCCTCATCCTCATCCTCCCTCACTGAGGCTTTTGTACACGCCCAGTCTCTCATGTGGGAAAGTAGAAATTTAATAGGTCTAATGGGGGGTAAAGGGGGTTTCATGGTTAGGAAAGGCTGGATTAAACAAAGTAGCTTTCTTTATCACAGGTCTTCTCAGAGCCTTTACTATGTAGTATGTGAAGCTCCAAAACGAGGATATAGCAGGTGGCATTCACCAGCTCAGATGATCACAGAACCTTTTTATTCAGAAAGGAACATTTCAGGACACTAGTGTTCTGCAGGGGATGGGTCCTATCCCCATGGCAAGCAGAGCATGAGCCCTAAGTGGATAGGACATGAGTCAGTTAGATTTGGAGCATCCTGGTAAAGGATAGAGAAAGTTCCAGAATACAGAATTTCCATTCCATCAGTCTTTGCCATCTCCAGTGCATCCTCAAATGTAGTCCTATCAGACATCTTTCTAAAGTGCCAAGTTTATTGAGTGGACATGAGTAATGTTAGGGAAATATCAGTACTTGGGGTTGAGGCCCAGCACTGGGCGCCCCACAGCATTGCTCGGGCTGAGTACTGGAGGCCGCACGGGGCCACATGTGCATCCTTTAGTTGCTGGATCTTGGGGAGGTGGGGTGGGGGAGGTCTCAGGTGAGGGTACAGGATAGCTGAGTCAGGGAGGGGGACGTAGATATTCTGAAGGCTCAGGGTAAGCGTGTTCTGTCAACTATGGAATTATTCCAGTGTTTGACAATCAGTACAGCTATTCTGGTTCATGCCAGCTAAATATTACCCCTGAATTCAGGAGCAGGGTTCAGGAAACCTGTATCCCTTCAGGGCTGTATTATCCAAATAAAACAGTATGTATAACATTTGGGGACATGCTAAAATGCAAAGCATAGGTCTCCACAAAAACAATGAAACTACTCAATTACACACAGTTTTAAACACAAGCTATGGTGTTACTGTTACATAACAATGTATATCCCAAATTTGGGATGAAGATCAATTCTGTTTCATTTTAGGTATCTATTGATTCTAGCTGGTGGACTCAAAAAGCACATCTTTCTATAGGAGTGGTCACACAGCCCAGGCAGAGACCCCTGGCTTGGTTGGTTGACCATAACAGGACAAAGAATATATAAATTAAACTTTGAAACCCTTGGTGCTGGTTCTGGTTCTGCCACCAGCTCTATGGCCTTGGGAAAGTTATATACTTTCTTTGAGCCTTTGGAACATGGGGGTAATCATAAGATTATATGCATGAAGCAGCTGATAGAACAAATGCATGGTACATAACGTGATTTCAATGAAAGTTGCAAGACCTGAAATATTGTTACTAAACCTGAAAAACTAAAAAAAGTCAACTAACAAGTTAACTAACTAAAAAACCACATGCACACATACATACCAGCTCATTTAGGATCACAGGCCTCATTTGAGGAGTGAACTGCTGGTTTGGATTTGAACGTGGCAAAAGGAACCTGAGACTAACTGCCTCCGCACTTCTGCACCCTTGCCTTCAGTGAAGGAAAAGCCGATGTACAGGAAGGGAGGTACCAATCTGAATGACCAAACCTGAGCTGGAAGAAAGCTCACATAATCCCCATGGGCAAGCGCTCATAATCTGGTAATTGGGTGATGGACACATAGTATATTAGAAGTATGTATCAATTAGCATTTGCTAAGTAACCCACCACTCCAAAACTTAGTGGCAATGACCACATATTTAGCTCATTGTTCTGTGGATCAGAATTGGGGGCTGGGCTCCTGTGGTCTTGACTGGGGTCACTCACACACGCACAGTTGGATGCAAAGTCAGCTAGGAACTAGCAGGCCTATATGGGCTTTAGTTGAGATGGCTCATCCCTGCTCCACATGGAGTGTCATCCTCCAGCAGACTAGTCCAAGCCTATTCACATGGCAGCTGAGCAGGATTCTATGAGAGAGTAGAAGTCCTCAAGACCTGTTAGGTTCAGAACTGGTGAGACATCATCACTTCCAATGCATCTTATTCGTCAAAGCAAGTGACAAAGTCAGCACAGATTCAAGGGGTAGAAAAACAGTCCCCATCGCTTGATGGGAGGAACCTGATAGAACTTTTGATCAAAGTCTCTACCCTTCCTAGCTAACAGGTGTCGTGCAACCCAGTAGACCCATCTGGGTACTCTCTGCCTGGAATTTGAACATTAAGTGAAAGGAACCAGTTGGGATCTTGGGATTAGCAGATGCAAGCTACTATATATAGGATGCATAAACAACAAGGTCTTACTGTATAGCACAGGGAACTATAGTCAATATCTTGTGATAAACAAGGATCTACTGTACAGCACAGGGAACTCTGCTCAGTATTATGTAACAACCTAAATGGGAGAAGAATTTGAAAAAGAGTAGATACACGTATATGTATAACTGAATCACTTTGCTGTACACCTGAAACTAACACAACATTGTTAATCAACTACACTCCAAAATAAAATAGTTAAAAAACTATCCTGTGTTAAACCATAATGGAAAAGAATATGAAAAAGGATATATATGTATAACTGAGTCACTTTGCTGTACAGCAGAAATTAACACAACATTGTAAATCAACTATACCTCACTGAAATTAAAAAAAAAAAAGATCCAGTAAAATTATTCAAAAAAGAAAGAAAGAAAGAAAGAAAGGAACAAGGAAAGTGACGTGGTGACTACAGAAAGACTCTCCGTTTGTTCCTGCTGCCTTGCTTGCCCAGTGCAGTCTACCCACTTCCTTTCTCAAGCCTGGCTGTTAGTTTTACTTCAATTCTGTACGTTACTGCCTGTAGGGGATGCTTTGGTGCACTGCCCAGATCTCCTCCCAGGACTGATGGCCACAGATAAGTCGCATCCCAAGAATTGCCCTCTACTCTGTCACCTCACCCAAGGCTACGCTCCCTCCCTGGCAGGGCCTCCCTTGTGACAATTCTGAAAGGCCATCCCTGTGGGATCACAGTTAACTTCTCCCTCTGCCCAAACCTGCCTTCCTCACTCCCTCATGGGTTTTGTTACTGAGAACACTGTAGAGAAATCTCCAAGAGACTGTTTCCTGGAGGCTCAGTGTAAGATATCCTGTATCCCTTCAATAAATTCCATTTTGGCCTGGTCGAGTCGGTCAGAGTCTGTTACTTACAATCCAAAACTGTTTTAAGATATTTCAGTCCAGGATTCTTTTCACTACACTATTTTCTAATTCTTGTTTACTATTAATTGAGTGCCTACTATCCGATCTCTCAGAATAACCCTGCCATGTGAGTACCAGTTAACAGCAGAGATAACTTTAACTCACGGGCCCTATGTCGGGGGTCCCCAACTCCCAGGCTGCAGACCGCTACTGGTCCGCAGCGCGTTAGGAACTGGGCCGCACCTCAGCAGGAGGTGAGCGGGGGCGAGCGAGCAAAGCTTCATCTGCCGCTCCCCATCGCTCACGTTACCACCTGAAGCATTCCCCACCCACCCCACTGCTGTCCGTGGACAAATCGTCTTCCACGAAACTGGTCCCTGGGGGCAAGAATGTTGAGGACCGCTGTTCTACATGAATCACCCAAGGTGAAGAGCTGATAAAGCAGAGTAGGTAAGAAACTTGACTTTGGAGCCAGGCTGCCTGGGTATGATTTCCACCGCCACCACTGACTAAGACTTACGTCACCTTGGGCAAGTTCCTTGATCTCTTTATGCCTCATTTTCCCCCTCTGTAAAATGAGGGTAATAATTGTACCTGTCTCATTGGGCTGCTGTGAGGATTACTTGAGTTAATATACGTAAAATGTTTAGAACAGTGTCTAACAAACAGTAAGCCTTGCGTAAGTGTTTGCTATTATTATTCCTATTGTCGATGTTAGTATCATCAGTGGCAATGGTATTAATACTGATCTTTCTGATTCCAAGGCCTGTGGGTGTTGTGTCTACTATCTCTCCCACGTGAGAATCCTCTTTTTGCCACTTCCCCAGTCCATCTTGCTCCCAGAATGCTGGAACTCGAGCAGAGAGCCATGCATCTCTAATGAAAGGGAACAGCCACACCAGCTCTGCTGACGGGGCTCCTCTTTGCTGGCCTTCACATTTTTCTTTGTTGCAGGTTTGATATACTGTCTCCTTCCCGCTCACTGGCTTTGCTGTAAGTAATTGTCTTCTTGGAACAACCTGAGAGGCACTCCTGTTTGGGGAGTCCTGGCCTGACAGGGATGTAATTTGTTAAAGAATATTTATATACAATAGACTCCCAGAGTAAATGGGCAGTGTGCTACCCAAGGAGCTGGTTTAATTATTAGGATCATTCTCCAGTCTTAATTCTTAATCTCAGGCCTGCCTCTGTTATCTGCACATCTTGTGATGGGATACAAAATAAATATCAGAATCAATAAATTACAAGTTTTCAAGGATGGAGGCCAAACAACAGTAACCTGGTTACTGGGTACCAAAGCCAACTTCTCCTTAGAAACCTTAATCCTGAAATAAGAAGTCTGAGCAGTGGGACATATTCTTGTTATAGGGCACACGCTGTTCTGAAATGAAAGGAACATAGGTTGGCCTTAAAATCTGGGACCTTGTAATTATAAGGGGTGACTTGGTTCTTAATGAAAACAGGAGCATTCCCAGGCTTCACCAACTTCTGTTTGGAAATCACAATGCCAGGCTGAATGTGAAAAACAAAGATTCACTGAGCATCCCTAAGGGTGCTGAAGGTACAAAGGAAAGGGGGTCCTTGCTGTTCTCCCAGGAAGGGAGGTGGGGAGCGAAACAAGAAAAGCATCTTTCCAGGGGGGTCAGAGAGCTATAGAAGGAACATAAGGAAGGGTGTCTAAAGCCAGCCTTGGGGCAAGGGAGGGCCTCCCTGAGCTGAAGATTCTTAAGATGAGGATGAGGAGAGCAGGTGCAGAAGAAGCCGAGCAATTTAGACAGAGGAGGACGCTCTCTCAATGGCACCGATGCATGAACAGCTTTGGGAGCTGTGGGAATCTCTTAAACTCATTTCCCCCTACCTCCTACCCCGCCCTTCCTGTAGTGAGCAAGTTCAGACTCTCCCCGTCTCTCACCTTGATTACAGCAGCCGCCTTCTTACTGGTTCTGCTGTCTCCTGCCCTCCTATAACCTCCCCTACCACAGCCTCCATCCTCCCAAATCCACCCTCTTCTGAGTAATCTCATTCTCACCCTGCTTCCCAAAACCCTTTAAAGAGGCCTCCCCAACAGGATGAAACCTACTCTGTTTAGTGGTAGTCAGTGTCCTGTGTGAACTAATCCTGCTCCCTCCAAGGAGCCTTCTCTCCCACCCTTCCCCTGTCTTGTGCTCTAAGGACACAAAAATGTGAGTGTCATCTGAGTGTCAGGCACTGCGCTGAATGATTTTGTTTTGTATATGATGTCATTTATCCTCATTTTACAGATAGGTCTAAAAGGGAAGCCAACCCCACAGTCATGCTCTTCCTAGGGCTGTAGTTTGAACTAAATTTACGTTCAGACTTTTAAACTAATGATTTAAAAACTGGAGAAATAAAACTATATGTTAGTCATATTAAAAGAAAAACATTTATTCGCAATCATTAAATGAATAATCCATATACTCAAGTCCCCTTAAAGACCTGGAATTGAGGGCTTCCCTGGTGGCGCAGTGGTTGAGAGTCCACCTGCCGATGCAGGGGACACGGGTTCGTGCCCCGGTCTGGGAAGATCCCACATGCCGCAGAGCGGCTGGGCCCGTGAGCCATGGCCGCTGAGCCTGCGCGTCCGGAGCCTGTGCTCCGCAACGGGAGAGGCCACAACAGTGAGAGGCCCGCGTACTGCAAAAAAAAAAAAAAAGAACTGGAATTGACACCTGACACCATGCTTGGCTCCTGATCACCCGCCTGACCTCATCTCCTATTAGCCCTCCCCCTGCTCTCTGTGCTCCAGCCATGCTGGCCTCTTTGTTCTTCCCTGAATGGGCCAAGCATGCTCCAACTGAGAGATCTTTTATTAGCTATTCCTCTGTCAGGAAGTGCTTATCCATTAAGTTTTTTCATGACTCATTTTTTCACTTCACCGAGAGCTTTGCCCAGATCTCACCTCCTTGGAGAAGACTCCACTGACCACACTCTCTAAGATATCCCCATCATATTTGATTTCTTTCCTGTTGCCCTTACTCATAGCCTTACCACTATCTGACATATCTGCTTGTTTATTTGTTATTTGTCGTCCTTACTCCACAAGGTTCTATAACTGTAGGGTCTACATCTCCTGAACCTAGAACAGTACCTGACATGTAATAGACACACAACTAGTATTTAGGGAATGACTGGAAGAATGGCTCCTAATACTCCAAGGCTTGACTATGACCTGACTGAGAGCATTATAGTGACAAAAAAACACATGGGTTCATGCAGAAGGTGACCTGGGTTATTGGTGGACTTTGGCAGAACAGGAGAGGTGTGGAGGCAAAGTGGGTAGTGTTCACCTAAAGTGCTTAGGGAGGAAAAAAAGGTCTGATAGGGTCATCCCAGGTGCTTTGATGGGCGTCCCATCAGTTATGGAGATTAATACCTTATCTTTTTATCCTGTGCGCCTGGCACAGAGTAGACACTCAACAGATGCTTAAAGTGTGAGTGAATCCTAGAATTTTATGGTTGCCTCAGCCTGCCTCTAGCTGGTTCTACTCAAGTTCTGAGTGCAAAGGTTGGTCAATGACTTTACAAGTTGTTATTTCCTAAGTATGCATCTTTTCGATTCTGTGCTTAGAGTGGCAGCATGAGCAATCTGATTTCTGGTTCCCGGTAAGGGTAGAAACTTTCTTGTAATTCTCAAGGTTGGCTCAGATCCAGCCGTGGAGTCTGGGAAGCTGAAGGCTGAGTGACTCTTCCAAAGGTCTTCTCTGTAAAAGTGGTTAGTGTTTTGGCAAGCTTGTTGGAGATTCTTCACTACGGGAACCACTTTACTTCTCAGGGTGGCTTGAAATAGCTGGATGGTCAGGGGGCACATTCTGTAGCAGAGTTTTTCCATTTACAGGTTTGCAATGGTTTGTGGTGACCTTTAAACCACTTCAATGCAGTAGTTTGTTAAATCAATGTAATAAGTTACATACAGCTTTTTAAAATAAAATATATTAGAATAGAAACTATAATTGGTAATCTAGAATCAAAAATGTATTTCAAAAATGAAGGCAAAATAAAGACATTTTTAGACAGCAGATGCACACTAAAGAAAATGCTAAAGACGCTCTTAGCAGAAGGAAAATGATCCCTCACAGAAGCATGGAGAGGCAGGAAGGAAAGAAAAGGAATAAAAAAGGTAAATTTTAGAGAAACAATGTATAAAACACTCAGAGAGTTAAAATACATGACAACAAAGCACAAATTTGGGAGGGTATTAAATGGAGTGAAGGTGTTCTAAGTTTCTTGCATTTCTTGTATTATATATAATGTTATATGTAACAATATATAATATATAATATATTTTATCACAGTATTACAGATATGCTGTTAGATTTAAAAAGTCAAGTATGCATGTTGTAATCCCTAGGATAAACATTAAAATAATAGTAAAGGAATGTATAAAAAACAAGTTAATAGAGGGGAAAATAAAACAATAAAAAAATCTTAACCCAAAGAAGAAAAGACAGGAGAGAAAAAGGAACATAGAAAAGGTGGAACGAATCAAGACCAAATAGGATGATGGTAGATTTCAACCCAAATAAATTAGTAATTTATTAAATTTAAATGGACTAAAAATTCTAACTAAAATACAAAGACTGGATAAATCAAACAAAATCCCAATTAAAAGACAAAGTAAAACAAACAAAGAAAATACTGTATGGTGCTTACAAGAGGTACATCGTAAATATAAGCATATAGAAGAATTGAAAATGAAAGTGTGAAAAAAGAAATACAGCACAAAGCTAACAAAAATAGGGGCTTCCCTGGTGGTGCAGTGGTTAAAAATCCGTCTGCCAATGCAGGGCACATGAGTTCAAGCCCTGGTCCGGGAAGATCCACATACCGTGGAGCAACTAAGCCTATGTGCCACAACTACTGAGCCTGCGCTATAGAGCCTGTGCCACTCAACAAGAGAAGTCACCACAATGAGAAGCCCGTGCACTGCAACGAACAGTAGCCTCTGCTCGCCACAACTAGAGAAAGCCTCCATGCAGCAACAAAGACCCAACACAGCCAAAAATAAATTAAGAAAATAAATAAAAATAAATTTAAAAAAATAGGGTGTAGATGTACATCATACATCAGGGTGTAGATATGTATCAAACAACATAGATTTTAAGGCAAGAAATATTACTGGAGATGAAGAGTGATATTTCATAATAATAAAAGGGTCATTCTGCCATGAAGACAGAGTTTTTATTCCTAATAACTTAAGTTCAGCATATACAAAGCAAAGCTTGACCAAAAAAGAAGAAATAGACAAACATAGAATCATAGTGGGATATATTTTAAATAAAAGATTTATTGAGATATAATTCGCATATCATAAAATTCATTCTTATAAAGTGTACATTTCAGTGGTTTTAGGTATATTCACAGAATTGTACAACCATCACCACTACCTAATTTTAGAACATTTTTATCTCCCGCAATAGAAACAAAGACTCATTAGCATTCACTCCCCCATCCCCTCCCTGCCAAGCCCCTGGCAACTTCTGCTTTCTATGGAGTTGCCGTTTCTGGATATTTCTTTATATAAGAAGAATCATAGAATACGTGGCCTTTTGTGTCTGGCTTCTTTCACTTAGCATAATGTTTCCCTGTGCTGTGCAATATAACCTTGAAGATTATTTTATAATAGTTTGTACCTCTTAATCCCCTACCCCAATATTGCCCCTTCCTCCATCCTTCTCTCTGGTAACCACTCATTTGTTCTCTATATCTGTGAATCTGTTTCTTGTTTGTTATATTCACTAGTTGGTTGAATTTTTCGATTCCACATTTAAGTGATATCATACAGTATTTATCTTTCTCTGTCTGACTTGTTCACTTAGCATAATACACTCCAAGTCCACCCATGTTGTTGCAAATGGCAAAATTTCCTTCTTTTTTATGGCTGAGTAGTATTATACATATATACAAAGATATATATATGTATGTATGTGTGTGTGTGTATATATATATATATATATATATATATATATATATATATATACATACACATATGCCACATCTTCTTTATCCATTCATCTGTTGATGGACACTTAGGTTGCTTCCATATCTTGGCAGTTATAAATAATGCTATGAACACTGGGGTGCATGTATCTTTTCAAATTAGTGTTTTTGTTTCTTTAAGATATATATCCAGGAGTGGAATTGCTGGGTCATAAGGTAGTTTTATTTTTAGTTTTTTGAGAAACCTCCATACTGTTTTCATAGTGGGAGATTTTAACAGTCTGAGTAATGATAGAATAGGCAGACCATAAATAAAACTTTAAAAAGATAGGGCTTCCCTGGTGGCACAGTGGTTAAAAATCTGCCTGCCAATGTAGGGGACATGGGCTCGAGCCCTGGTCTGGGAAGATCCCACATGCTGTGGAACAGCTAAGCCCGTGCGCCACAACTACTAAGCCCATGTGCCACAACTACTGAAGCCTGCACACCCTACAGCCCGTGCTCTGCAACAAGAGAAACCACCACAATGAGAAGCCTGTGCACCCCAAGGAAGAGTAGCCCCCACTCGCCACAACTAAAGAAAGCCCACGCGCAGCCATGAAGACCCAAGGCAGCCAAAACTAAATAAATAAATAAATAAATAATTTTTAAAATCAAAAAAGATAAAAAAGAAATAAATTACATGAGTGAAAAAGTTAATCCAATGGATATATATAGAACATTACAATCAACAATTACAGAAAACACATTCTTTTCAAGTGCACTTTAAACAAGTGATTGTAAGTTTTGATATATAGTAGTATAAGTCCTCAAACTTTGTTCTTCAAAATTGTTTTAACTATTTTTGGTCATTTACATTTTTGTATAAATTTTAGAATCAGCTGTCAATTTTCAAAAACACCTCTCTGGGGTCCTGAATAAGGTTGCATTGGATTTCTGGATCATGTTGGAGAGAATTGACATATAAATGTGATACTGATTCTTTCAATCCAGGAACATGGTATACCCCTATATATATTTTTTCTTCTTTGATTTCTCTAAATTTGTTTTATGGTACAGTGATATTGCATTTCTTTCTTTATATGTGTTCATAAATAGTATACACGTTATCTTTTAGAAATGTGGCTTTTTGATTTGTTGTTGCTGCTATATAAAATGCCTACGAATATTTGTATATTGACTTTGTATCCAGAGAACTGCTAAAGTAATTTCATAATTAGTTTTATCTTAGATTCTTTTGGACTTTCTATGGACACAATCAGGTTGTCTGTGAATAATGACAGTTTTTTTCCTTCACAATACTTATCCTCTTATCCTCTTGTTTTAATGCACTTAGGAGGACTTTCTGTATGATGTTGAATAAAGTTGCTGATAGCAGGCATTTTATTCTGATTTTCAGGAAGACGCTGTTAATATTTCACCTGTAAGTATACCTCCTTTAGGTTGTTTTAGGTTTTTTAAAAAAAAATTTGATGGACTGAGGATGTTCTTACTTCTAATATGCTAAGTTTTTTGTTCATTTGTTATCATAAATGAGTATAGGGTTTTATTAACATATTTACTGGAATGAACTCATCTTGGTTTTGCTATATTTCATTTGGGGATTTTGCATCTGTGTTTGCAGACAGGAGAGAAAATAGACAAGACTATAAATCCAGAGTGTGATGTGCTGACTGGGAAAGGACTTGATATTATAGGAGAGCATACCCTAGGATACTCAACCTAGTATAAGAGAGTCAGAAAAGACTTCATATTGGACAAGAGCTCTAAGTTAAGGGTTAGTCAGAGTAAGCAGTTGATGGTAAGATGTGTAGGTGCTACATACGATGTATTCCAAGCGGAGTAAAGAATATGTTCAAAAGCCTAACGGTGGAGAGAATTAGTCGTGCTCCAGGAATTGAAAGACATTTAGTGTATCTCAAATAGAAGGGAGGGGTGGCCCAGAGAGTAGGGGAGCCCTGTTATGAAGGAGGCTGGCCATATGAAGATTTGTCTGGTTGGCTTTTTCATTTGTTGCTCCCTTTCATTAACAGATATTGATACTGTGACTGATACAGAGGTAGTGTTAGTTCAGTGATTTTTCCCCCCCTCTGCGCTAAGTAGTCTCAGGAGTTCTGTAGAGATGCCCATGGACCACGTTGGGAGGTAAGGTGGGTGGCAGCACAGCCTCCTCTCCCTTATCATCTATTTTTAAACCTCCATTTCAACTACAGCAGTCATTTCACACTTACCTGATTTATAAAATGGATTTCTGTGTAATATTTCATCCAAGGGCAGGGTTCTGCTGCTTAAAATGATGTATATGTATATATGAATTAGATAGTTCCCACGAAATGAACTATTATCTTCAGGAACGAAGAAATCTGCCTCTAGCAAAGGACACAAACTCTGTCCTCCAAAGGTGAGCAGGGGTGGGGGTCTCCTTGATAGCATGGCCAGATGTTTCCAACATGCTGCAAGGAAAACTTGACTTCAATGTTCCTGGAGCTGAATTGCAAAAATTAAAGAATGGGGTGGGGATGAGAGAAAGGGGAAAAGTCAAACACGTGAGTGTGTGTGTTTGTAGGGACCTTGGCAAACACTTATTCTGAAACAAGGGAAGCTGCAGAAACTCAGGTGGTATCCTTCTTAGGAGGACTTTCTGAGCTAAAACAAGCTTCTCCTTGTTACTTCTGCCTTTATCTCAGGGGCCAAAATGGTGAGCAAAACCGAGCATCTCTCTTCCCACCAAACTTGTCATCACTCTCCCCACATCCCCAGCCCTGCCTGCGGAGGAGAGGATAATTTGAGTTTGGCAGAAAACGTGAAAACAGTTCATTTTCCCAGACTTTGAAAAATAGCAATTAAAACCATCCCAAACACCTTGAAAATTAATTAACTCTTTTCCAGTTAGGCTTATCGCTTTGTGAAGACAATGAACTCACCTTGTTCATATACATTGGAACATTTGCTCATTATTTCCCCGTATCTACCTGTCTTATCTATCTTTATTCAGACTTTTACAAAGTAGTTATTAAATTGTGTGCATCAGTAAATACATTAATTTGGTGCAATTTCGTGGAGATTTATGCACCTGCAAAGTCGAATATATTAAGTTCCCACAAAAGCTTGGCTTTTGGGGTGTGTTCTTTTCAAAGACCCTGTGGGGTACATTTTCAATGTGGAGAGTGATATGCAGGAACCAAAATCAATGGTCTTAAATTATTAAACTTCTAAGGACTGGCTACAGATCAGGCCAGGTATTTTGAAACTTACAGTCTATCAATTTATTTCAGTATTAATTTTAGCCCTGTGCCTTGCCATGAAAGCCATGAGAATGGAAAGCCTGTAACATCTCACTTAGAGCTGACACAGAGGGGAAGTGACTCTGAAATATAGACCCTCTTGGCCTCTAGGGAAGATTTATGTGGCGAGGATCACTCGCCTCAGAGTAAGACTGCAGGTGAGTGGCAGGTCTGCATTATAAATGCTTGGGGTAACTATAAAAACACAAATGGTATCGGATTATTGATTGTTTTTCTTTCTGGAACCCACAAATTAGAAAAGTTACTGCTAAAAATCACTGGTCTCTCCACAAATTTTAATTAAAGCATAAATAAATCATTTTGGTTGCTGCACTTGCATATAAACAAAGGGGGAGATGGCATCCTTACAAATGCTTGTCAACATTTGGTGACTAATGGCTCACAGTGAAAATACAATCTGAAGCAACTGAATTGAAAGCAGATTCTGGAGCTAACTAATATCACGTGCAAACCACCTAAAGCTATTACGGCAAGAGGCATTGAAACCACAGATCAGGTTTTGGGTGGTGGTGGGGGGATGAGGATAATTTTGTTAAGTAGAGCAATACTATTTTTTGTTATTAAATAAAATGAAGCCCTGTAATGAGATATTACAGCTGCTGCACTTTTGCCACATGATGGAGAAATGGATACCGCACCCCTTATGGCAAACGTTAACCATGTGCTGCGATGATTCCAAATGTTGATTTTATTCCTAAATAAATACATAGCAAGGACTAATATAAATAGGTCTTTAGAAAACAGGGGTTGAAGGGGATGTTCTGAGCATGCCTAGATCCCATTACGTCAGAAAGAAGGAACTGAAGTCCTGAACATTAAAGGAATTCCCAGGGGATTTCCAACATCGGCATGGGTGCAGGAAGCCTGAATCTGGTATCCGCGTTGTGCTCCAACTTTTGGAGAGTCACGTGGAATGTTTCTCTACAGGCATCACAGGAGGGTACCCTCAGGATTTCTCTCCAGAATCTGCTGTGCTCAGGAGGCATTGAGACACTAGGCCCCGTTTCTGCTAGAGGAGGGGGATTTGACAGAATGACCTGTGGCCAACACATCTTCATACAAGGTTCTTCCTTGTAGGAAGATGTACCTTATGTGAGTGTTCTTGCAGCTGTACTGGAAGAAGCTCAGAGAGAACAGAAAGTCTGTTGTCTACAGTAACATCTTTTTGTCAAATGTTGGTAAAGGAAGGACAATTTGTATTCTTCATTCATTCATTTATTCCTCCAATTAGCCAACATCCATTGTGTACTTAACCATGTGCCGTGCATGATGTTAGCTATCTGAGAAAATAGAAGCACTTAATGCGAAGTCTCCATCCTCAGGAAGGATTCAAGTTAAAATAAAATAGATTCAACACAATGTGGTAAATACTTTAATAGCTGCATCCTGAGAATACCAGGGGTCCAGAGGAAGGCAAGCTTAACTTTGGGAAAAGTCGTGGGGGCCAAGAAAAGTTTCATAGAGTGATGTTTAGGCTGAATCTTGTCATATGAATGTGCATTTGCCAAGTAAATAGATAAAATTTCCAAATAAATGGAACTTAACATTTTGTGTGCTGAAACTTTTCTCTTTACTAATTGCTAAAAGAAGAGAAATCTTATCTAAAAACAAAAACAAAAACACTGTACCAAAAGCATAGAGAAGCCAGACTATCTAGCTTTAACTTACAGCTCTACCACTTCCTAGCACTGGAAATTTGGGCAGGTTGGTTAGCCTCTCTGTGCCTCAGTTTCCTAATCTTTAAAGTGGGGGTAACAATAGTCCATACCTCATATATTATTTTAAGAAGTAAATGAGAGTTAATGCCTCTAAAGATCTTAGAACAGTGGCTAACATGTAAAAAGCACTGTAACCACACATTAACAGACAGACCCACATTCACACACACTCTCATAGACAACACATAGATTATTATAATTATTATACTTACTTGATAACAAATGTTTATTGAACATTGATTATGTGCCAGTTCCCATGCTAGGCACTAAAAATAGGTGGAAAACAGAAAAAGAGTCCCTGCCCCTAGGGAGCTTGCAGGGTTTTTTTTTTAATTGAATTATAGTTGATTTATAATGTTATGTTAGTTTCAGGTGTACAGCTAAGTGATTGTCATATATATATATATATTCTTTTTCAGATTCTTTTCCCTTATAGGTTATTACAAACTACTGAGTAGAGTTCCCTGTGCTCCACGGTAGGTCCTTGTTGGTTATCTATTTTATATATAGTACTGTGTATATGTTAATCCCAAACTCCTAATATATACCCCCTTCCCCTTTGGTAACCATAAGTTTGTTTTCTATGTCTGTGGGTCTATTTTTGTTTCATAAATAAGTTCATTGGAACCCACAGGGTTTTTTTTGGTTTCTTTTTGGGGATTTTTTGCGGTGCGCGGGCCTCTCACTGCTGTGGCTTCTCCCATTGCGGAGCACAGGCTCCGGATGCGCAGGCTCAGCGGCCATGGCTCACGGGCCCAGCCGCTCCGCAGTATGTGGGATCTTCCCGGACTGGGGCACGAACCCGTGTCCCCTGCATTGGCAGGCAGACTCTCAACCACTGCACCACCAGGGAAACCCAGAACCCACAGTTTTAAATCACAATGTTACTGACTGCTAACTCTGTCTTCAAACATGAACACTCCACCGAGTCACAAATGCCACCTCCTTATCTTACAGAACCCTCACGCTCAGCAGGTGCATGATCATACACATCTCTTTCTCCCTAAACCCATTCTTTTTCCTTTACTCCTAGCCATAATTAGTAGCATCACCACCCAGCCAGTTGTCCAAGCCCAGAACTGAGAGATTATCCCTGACTCTTCTCTCTCCCTCACCCCCCAAATCCTATCACCAAGCCTTTCCAGTTTTATCTCTAAACGCTTTTTCAATGCTACCTCCTCATCTGCGTTCCAACACTGACTCCTGGAGTTCAAGCCCTCAACACTGCCCTTCTGTTATGACTGCCATAGCCCCTGAATCGGCCTCCTGGTTAGATCATCAGGCACCCAGCTCCCAGAAGAACTTTCCAAAGTGGAATCTGGCCATGGCCTACTCACAGTCCCTCAAGTGGATCCTCATTGCCCGCAGTGTATACCTCATGACACGCGTGGACATTCATGGTCCAGCTGAGTCACATACCATTATATCAAACGGTGCTGAACACCCCAAACCTCATCTTTTTTTTTGCGGTATGCGGGTCTCTTACTGTTGTGGCCTCTCCCGTTGCGGAGCACAGGCTCCGGATGCGCAGGCTCAGCGGCCATGGCTCACAGGCCCAGCCGCTCTGCGGTATGTGGGATCTTCCCGGACCGGGGCACGAACCCATGTCCCCTGCATCGGCAGGCAGACTCTCAACCACTGCACCACCAGGGAAGCCCCCAAACCTCATCTTGAGCTACTCTCTGTCTCATATTTTATATTCTATCAAGATGGAGCCACTTTTGTCCCCACTGTACTCAACTCCTTCCCCAACCACTTGTATTCCATCCCTCTGGGAAGGCTTCCTTGACCCCTCCTTCTGGCCAGTGCCCCCTTCTGCAATCCCATGCCCTCCTGTGCATGACTCTTTCACGGCACACATCACGTTGCATTGTGGGTAATCATTAGTTCTCTGAATCACTCTTACTGCACTGCATGGTGAGCCTAGCACAGCTGTTACGCACAGAGTGGGAACAGTATCAATATTTGTTGAAAGAATACAGTGCTTCCTCAACTCTAACATGACATTTTTGTGAGATGCACTATTATTTTATGTTCCACTAAGGAAGAGAAAATGCTGCCAATTAAACGGATACTACATATTCTTATCACATCTATTATATGACACATCCAAATTGCAGACATGTTAAAATGGGAAAGATGGGCTTCTTAGAATATGTGAATTATGATAACTAGAATTGTCTTTGTGGCTTTGCCAGAGAGTGCAGAGATTAAGGCATGGGCTCTGGAGTCAAATTATTTATTAGGTGTGTGAATCGGAGCAAGTTACATCCTTTCTCTGTGCCTTGGCTTTCTCATTTAAAATAGGGTTAATAATAGTACTATTTCTGCTTTGTCCTGCCACACCATTCCTGCATTTTGGACTTTGAATGCTAAAGCCATTGCCTTTCTAGAGTGGCCTATTACTTAAGTTGGTAGGTAGATGCTTGTTTGTCCAGTGTCATTCCTTTGGTGAACCAATCCTCATCCCATTCATTTTCCTGCCCAATCCAAATGACTCTGATGGGACCGATGAGATGACATATGTTTCAGCCTGAAGGAGGTGAGGAGACTGAGGTAAGAGCAGGGGGACGGTGAGCAATCAGAGACAGCAGACCTGACCAATCAGAGCACACCATGCTACTTGGCCACAGTGGCAGACTCAAGGAAAAAAAGAATACTCGGGTTTCGGTGAGGGTTGAAAAAGCTAAAGTACAGAAAGCGATTGTGCAGAGCCTGGCACGTGGGATACACAGAATAGTTATTCATTATTATCATTATTACTTTGGTGAATGAGCTACGATATAATCAAGGCTGAAGTAACTACCAAAACCTCTAAGGTTTATGCCAGTATTCTAAATGCACCCATAGATTTTCTGCAGGAACTAGAAAATTGCTTGAATATAAGCTTTTTGAGGACAGAGATCTTTTTTTTTTATAGTTTAAAATTTTTTTTTTAACTTGTTATTTATTTATTTATTTTTGGCTGCGTTGGGTCTTCGTTGCTGCACATGGGCTTTCTCTGGTTGTGGAGAGTAGGGGCTATTCTTCGTTGTGGTGAGCGGGCTTCTCATTGTGGTGGCTTCTCTTGTTGCGGCACATGGGGTGTAGGCACGTGGGCTCAGCAGTTGTGGCTCGCGGGCTCTAGAGTGCAGGCTCAGTAGTTGTGGCGCACGGGCTTAATTGCTCCGTGGCATGTGGGATCTTCCCGGACCAGGGAATGAACATGTGTCCCCTGCATTGGCAGGCAGATTCTTATCTACTGCTCCACCAGGGAAGCCCCAGAGGACAGAGGTCTTTAACTGATTTGTTCACTGATATTTCCTAGAAACCTAGAGTAGAGGCTGGCACATAATAGGTGCTCAGAAACATTTGTTGAATGAATGAACTCTTGTTTTTCTAAGTTCCTCACTATTTAGATGTAAGATGTTATTTGTGTTACTTTCAGGGTTTCTACCTCTGTCCTTCAGCTCTCTCCTTCCTTCCTCCCTCCCTCCCTCCTTCCCCTCCCCTCCTTCCCCTCCCTCCCCTCCCCCTTTCCTTCCTTCCTTCCTATCTTCCTTCCTTCCTTCCTTCCTTTCTTCCTTCCTTCCTCTCTCTTTTTTTCTTTCTTTTGCTTCTTTTACTTCTAGTCTGCTATTACCTGAAAAGCAAAAATAGCCAAACTCATTAGAATTGTTTTTCAGCCTAACTAATGCCCCCCATCCCCTGTCCATTTCCACTTGTCAATCCCCATGCCTGTCCATCCCCTCCTAAGGTACAACCTCTGCCCACAGGGAAGCCAGGTGTTTCTCCCTGAGCTTATCACCACATCTGAACTGACAGAATCACACAACGTCAGAGACCTGCCGGTCACCAGTTTCCTCTATGTTTTGTTCCTGGTGGTCTGGCCCTGAGAGATCACTGCCCTCAGAGACGTTCCCAAGAAGGGCTGGGCATCCTGTTGGTCCTGTTTTGCTTTGGCCTGTCTCCTGATTTGCTTCCATTCCCACCACCCATTCTTTGTTGATGCAAACCTCAAACTGAGATGGTTGATGCCATCACAGCCCCAGGGACCTCAAAGAGGAGCTCCCTCTCTTTTCACAAGGGAGTGCTTCTTGGAGAGAAGAAGGAGTTTCCCTCATGCAGGTCTCATTTCAGACCTGCTGCCACCACTAGGAGGTAACGCGTGGCTCACCCTCACTGTCCGAGGCCATGGGGAGGTTGGAACTGGCCCATTGCTTACTGAGTGTGAAGCCCAGGGACACCCTAAGGACAGCATCCAAGGGCAAAATCCCAATAAAACTTCAGTCCACAGGGGTTGACCAGAGAGGCGACAACAGGGCACAATGCACTGGAATAGAAAATCAAAATGCTAGAATAACCAAGTCTGATGGGCAGGAGATGAAGCTGGAATTGTTAAGAATAGTAATAGCTCTCATCTTTAGTACCTACTATGAGTTTTACCTGTATGATCTCACTTAATCCTCACACCATAGCATGGCAGAATCAGGCTCAAAACCAGGTTGTCTGCTGCAAAGTCCATGCCCTTAACAATGCACTCTTGAGCCTCTACGTTCTGAGATGCTAAAGCACGGCCACATGGGCCTCTTGGAAAAGTCTGCAACTCTTCCTAAGGTTGGGCCTTAGGAATTAAGGGAGGGCCTATTAGGAGCAACTGGAAATCCAGTAATAAATAAGAATGGTCTTTAGATCAAAGAGAGATCACTCAAAATTTGTCAACACCCACCTGGTGCAGAGTGCCTTGCAATGAATGCCAGGCTTACTGGCCTCTTCTGTGACGCCACAGCTTGGATGGAGGGTAAATCTGGTGCCGTTTTATATGTGGCCCTCTAGAGGCCACATCAACCCTTAGGTTTGCCTGTACACTAAGTAAGAAGTCACTACCAAATTACAGTAACAACAACAGCCACCAGAAAACAGTGGTTAAGAGTGCTAACTCTTCAGTCAAACAGCCTGGATTTGACTCCTGGCTCAGGCACTTACTAGCTATGTGACCTTGGGCAAGTTACTTAACTTCTCTGATCCTCATTTTCCTCTTCTATAAAATGGAGGAATTAATAATAGTATGCAATTCTTTTTTTTCTTTTTTTAAAAATTAATTTATTTATTTATTTTTGGCTGGTTGGGTCTTCATTGCTATGCATGGGCTTTCTCTAGTTGCGGCGAGCAGGGGCTACTCTTCGTTGTGGTGCACGGGCTCTTTATTGCGGTGGCTTCTCTTGTTGCAGAGCACGGGCTCTAGGCGTGTGGACTTCAGTAGTTGTGGCTTGTGGGCTCTAGAGTGCAGGCTCAGTAGTTGTGGCGCACGGGCTTAGTTGCTCCGTGGTATGTGGGATCTTCCCGGACCAGGGCTCGAACCCATGTCCCCTGCATTGGCAGGCAGATTCTTAACCACTGTGCCACCAGGGAAGTCCCGTTAGTATGTAATTCTTGAGTCTCTTGTATATAGTGTATCTCCTGGAATATTGTGCATGCCCATAAATGTTAATTACTGTTATTGAGCATATGTGCTCAGTGTAATACATGTTTATGTACATTTTCTCATTTAAGCATGTCAACTCTATGAAATAGGTGCTACCATTTTTGACAGATGAGAAAAGTAAGGCACAGAGGAATTTAATAACACGTGTAAAGTCACACAGCTAGTAAATAGTGGAGATGAGTTTTGAACCCAGGCTGCATGCTCAGAACCACCACACTGAACTGTCCCTGGCCTACTTCCAGGCTTTAGCCATGCATACGCCCCACGCAACCCTTGGCACAAATAATAAATAAGTTGTCCTCTTCGCATCTGCCTTAATTTTTTGCAGCCTCGCCTACTTCATCTTTCAGGCCTGATATTTAGCTCCATCCGCATGTGACCTTGGACCTCTCATCCAGCACCCCTCCTCAGACACACTGAGTGGCAACCCTCCAGGTCTAGCACTCCATCCCTCTGGGTGATTCCTACAAGCAGGCCCTGGAAAGTTTGCTGCTTTCCCAGGTAGCACTGTTTTTTGTACCACCAAGGCCCCTGCCATGCCTTGTGTAACAAATTCCATTGTATGGTAAAAATTGTGTCACCTGGCACATTACAGTGTCATGGGGCATTGGTCAGTCAAAAATTCCAGTTAGCTAGGAGTTAAATTTCTTCTTCCTACATTGGGGAGGCAGAAAGAAAACTAACATCCCTGATAGGATACTTCCTTGAGATGTTAATTTTTGTGTTGCTGTGGATATTTGGAGTTTTATAGGGCAAAAAGCAAAAGTTGCATCTGTTGTTGTTAGCATTTGACTCTTTGGTCTTATTATTTGGGGAGGGGGCGATCTGGAGGAGGAAGGAAGAGACTTGGAAGGCAAGAGAAGAGGGTGTGCAGAGATGGGAAAAGGCATAAAAGATTAGCAAATTCCCAGCTGTCTTACTGTGGCCAGAGAGGGGAGTAAAGCTGCTGTGTGGAGCTTTTGGGGAACCTGGAGGTTGGGGGCAGTGACCCCGTTTCACCTGGGTTTCCTCTGTTCCAAGCAGAGCACCTGAACCTGAACCCCTGGGAGGGAACAATGGCCATCTCAGCAGTGACCAGAGGGGTCTCTGGCCTCACAGCAAACTCCAAGAACTTGTCCACAGACAGGAAGGTTCATGACTGAGTCTGAATTTCCTTCCAACATAAAAGGGATGGGAGCTCAGAGTTTTATTTAAGTTGACTTAATAAAATAAAGATGTGTGTTATTTCTTGCTTCCTTAATCTGTAGCCTAAGATTCAATCTACTACACACATGAGTGCCTACTATGTGTTAGAAAATATAGTGGCACTTCCAAACATATTTTAGCATTTAAACTTCAAAACAACTATTCTGTGGCAGTCAGGATTTGAACCAAATTTTGTCTGACTGCAAAGTCTGTGGGTATCTTAATAAAATCAAGAGAACTAAAGGAAATAATTTGTAGTGAGAGTGTTCCAGCATTTATGTTATATATGTAACTTTAAATCCTCACAACAAATGTAATGTATTTTAAGTAGATGAACAATTGCTGAGGTATTTGCTCTGGCTGGGATAATAATTGCTTGCCTGTTCTCTAGATGACGTCTGAAAAGCCCTGTTTCTACCGCATGACCTCACCTTCCCACAGTCCTAAGTTACACATCTTCGTTCAAAGTGACCAACAGCGATCAACAGAAACGGATGGGCTAAGTCTGAGTTCCAGATTTGCAGAAGAGAGACTCTTTCTGGTCCAACACGAGTCAATTGTTAATTCCTGGTCCAATCAGCTATGGCCAGCAGCATGCCATCAAACAACTCAGCCAAGCTAGTTCTCTCTCCCAAGGATTTGTAATTGGGTCTTAGAGAATCTAATTAGCCTGTACTGGCCACTTGAACAAGGACATGTAACTGTGATGCTGGGAAGTAGCCATAGTTGGCTATATGTGCATGTAGAAGCAGAGGATGCCAACTTGTAAAGATGGAGAACAAAGCAGACATATATATATAGAGAGAGAGTGATTAGAGACCATATGCTCACCCTCTACCCTTCACATGCCTTACTAGAGCATCTAGGAAACTCGCTTACCAGGTCCAATTAGAATGATGTCCCTGCAGAAAATATTATGACAGAGAGATCAGGAGAGTCACCATGGCCCTTGGGTGATGTGCATGTGTGCTGCAGGGTTGCCATGTGACAGCCAGTTGCTTTGGAAACTTTCTACTGATGGGAACCTGGAAGAGGACATTTGCCAGATCAATAACCATATACCAAGGGCAGAAACAGTGATGATCTACTCCAGTAAACATACAAATTCAACACAGAAGCTGCAATTGGGGCTAATACCTGGTTAAACTTACAGTAATTCATTATCACCTACCCGGATCCATCTTTTATTTTTTTTCAAAGATGAGACAGGTAACTTAAACAGGGATGTGATGGAGACCATCATCCTTGCAACATTTAAGTCCTCTGAGGATAGAACTAATTTCTGCAATACCATAAGGTGGGGAGGCGAGTTAAAGGGCTTCTACTTGGTACGTCCTGCTGTATGGCCTTATTCTATATTTCAGTGGAAATGAACCAATGAAACCAATGAAGGATCTGGAGCTGTTATGCACGTCTATCTCAATTATACACTCAGGGACCAGATAAATAACTGAAGGGTGGATCCTCAAGTACATTGGACCCAAAATGAGGCAGCCTTGGTAGTACTCCATTTACCTCCTGGCTTCCATAAGTCTCACTCTATACAAAGAGCCATGATGACATCTGGGGTACTCTAGTATCAGTATCAGCTCAGGCTCCATATCTTACAGTCCTCAGAAATCTGGCTATCCCCCACCTCCCACTCCCACTACTTTTTTTTTTATAAAGTTATTTTTATTTTTGGCTGTGTTGGGTTTTCATTGCTGCTCATGGGCTTTCTCTAGTTGCTAGGGGCTACCCTTCCATGTGGTGCACGGGCTTCTCATTGCGGTGGCTTCTCTTGCTGTGGAGCATGGGCTCTAGGCGCACGGCCTTCAGTGGTTGTGGCACGGCGGTTCTAGAGTGCAGGCTCAGTAGTTGTGGCGCACGAGCTTAGTTGCCCCGCAGCATGTGGCATCTTCCCGGACCAGGGGTTGAACCGGTGTCCCCTGCATTGGCAGGCAGATTCTTAACAACTGCACCACCAAGGAAGTCCCAACTCCCATTACGTAATGCCAGCACTTCCTGGCAAATGATGCATGTAACTTTGGGGAAGGATTGGGGAATATTTATCGTATATGCTTACAAGGGCTTTGTAAGTCCTGCCTCAAGCAGATCCAATTTCTCTAATTAAGGGGCTCCAGGCCTATGAATTGAGATTGAAAACTGTATGAAGAAACATGATTTTCCATTGTCACAACTAACATTAGCCTTCTGCTTATCAACTCTCATGTTATTTATTTACTTACTTAATTTAAATTTTACAAAACAAGAAAGACCTTGACGTTTGTCCATTTGTTTTTCTCCTAGGCACAGCATGAGCTGTACACCGTCACCACAGATCTCTGTGGGTCAAGGAACCTGATTACTACTTTGGTCTTGCTGCCTGTTATAGAAATTTAACTGCACCTTTCCTCTGATCCTTAAGAGCTGGCACTTGGCCTTGTTTATTTTTGAATTCTGTCATCTCCCCTGAGACTCAGCAGCCCAGTTCCATGGTAAATCTTCCCCACCCACCTGTGTCAACCCTGAACTGCAAATTCTCAAAGATGCCAGATCCCCCTTCTCCATTGAATATCTTATAACCTTAGGGAAAGGAGTGCCCTCTAGGCCCTCTTGAGGATCTACAGGTGGTAGATTCCCAGTTCTTACATAGTAAATCCAATCTAACGTTCCTCTTCTATGACTCTCTGGATGTTATTCTGGAAATATTCTATTTTTTTGAATTTTATTTATTTTTTTATACAGCAGGTTCTTATTAGTCATCCATTTTATACACATCAGTGTATACATGTCAATCCCAATCTCCCAATTCATCCCACCATCACTCCCACCTCCACCACATTCCTTACTTGGTGTCCATATGTTCGTTCTCTACATCTGTGTCTCTATTTCTGCCATGCAAACTGGTTCATCTGTACCATTTTTCTAGGTTCCACATATATGTGTTAATATATGATAATTGTTTTTCTCTTTCTGACTTACTTCACTCTGTATGACAGACTCAAGGTCCATGCACGTCTCCACAAATGATCTGATTTAATTCCTTTTTATGACTGAGTAATATTCCATTGTATACATGTACCACATCTTCTTTATCCATTCATCTGTCGATGGGCATTTAAGCTGTTTTCATGACCTGACTATTGTAAATAGTGCTGCAATGAACATTGGGGTGCATGTGTCTTTTTGAATTATGGTTTTCTCTGGGTATATGCCTAGTAGTGGGATTGCTGGGTCATATGGTAATTCTATTTTTAGTTTTTTAAGGAACCTCCATACTTTTCTCCAGAGTGGCTGTATCAATTTACATTCCCACCAACAGTGCAAGAGGGTTCCCTTTTCTCCACACCCTCTCCAGTATTTGTTGTTTGTAGATTTTCTGGTGATGCCCATTCTAACTGGTGTAAGGTGATACCTCATTGCAGTTTTGATTTGCATTTCTCTAATAATTAGTGATGTTAAGCAGCTTTTCATGTGCTTCTTGGCCACCTGTATGTCCTCTTTGGAGAAATGTCTATTTAGATTTTCTGCCCATTTTTTGATTGGGTTGTTTGTTTTTTTAATATTGAACTGCATGAGCTGTTTATATATTTGGACATTAATCCTTTGTCCATTGATTCATTTGCAAATATTTTCTCCCATTCTGAGGGTTGTCTTTTCAGCTTGTTTGTAGTTTCCTTTGCTTTGCAAAAGCTTTTAAGTTTCATTAGGTTCCATTTGTTTATTTTTGTTTTTATTTCCATTACTCTAGGAGGTGGATCAAAAGAGATCTTGCTGTGATTTATGTCAAAGAGTGTTCTTCCAATGTTTTCCTCTAAGAGTTTTATAGTGCCCAGTCTTACATTTAGGTCTCTAATCCATTTTGAGTTTATTTTTGTGTATGGTGTTAGGGAGTGTTTTAATTTCATTCTTTTACATGTAGCTGTCCAGTTTTCCCAGCACCACTTATTGAAGAGACTGTCTTTTCTCCATTGTATATGCTTGCCTCCTTTGTCATAGATTAGTTGACCATAGGTGCATGGGTTTATCCCTGGGCTTTCTATCCTGTTCCATTAATCTATATTTTTGTTTTTGTGCCAGTACCATATTGTCTTGATTACTGTAGCTTTGTAGTATAGTCTGAAGTCAGGGAGTCTGATTCCTCCAGGTCCGTTTTTTTCCCTCCAGACTGCTTTGGCTATTCGGGGTCTTTTGCCTCTCCATACAAATTTTAAGATTTTTTGTTCTAGTTCTGTAAAAAATGCCATTGGTAGTTTGATAGGGATTCCATTGAATATGTAGATTGCTTTGGGTAGTAATCACAATGTTGATTCTTCTAATCCAAGAACATGGTATATCTCTCCAACTCTTTGTATCAACTTTAATTACCTTCATTAGTGTCTTATAGTTTTCTGCATACAGATTTTTGTCTCCATAGGCAGATTTATTCCTAGGTATTTTATTCTTTTTGTTGCAATGGTAAATGGGAGTGTTTCCTTAATTTCTCTTTCAGATTTTTCATCATTAGTGTATAGGAATGCAAGAGATTTCTGTGCATTAATTTTGTATCCTACAACTTTACCAAATTCATTGATGAGCTCTAGTACTTTTCTGGTGGCATCTTTAGGATTACCTATGTATAGTATCATGTCATCTGCAAGCAGTGACAGTGTTACTTCTTCTTTTCCAATTTGTATTCCTTTTATTTATTTTTCTTCTCTGATTGCTGTGGCTAGGAACTTCCAAAACTATGTTGAATAAATGTGGTGAGAGTGGACATCCTTGTCTTGTTCCTGATCCTAGAGGAAATGCTTTCAGTTTTTCACCATTAAGAATGATGTTTGCTGTGGGTTTGTCATATATGGCCTTTATTAGGTTGAGGTAGATTCCCTCTATGCCCACTTTCTGGAGAGTTTTTATCATAAATGGGTGTCGAATTTTGTCAAACAATTTTTCTGCATCTTTTGAGACTATGATATGGTTTTTATTCTTCAATTTGTTAATATGGTGTATCACATTCATTGATTTGTGTATATTGAAGAATCCTTGCATCTCTGGGCTAAATCCCACTTGATCATGGTGGATCCTTTTAATATGTTGTTGGATTCCGTTTGCTAGTATTTTGTTGAGGATTTTTGCATCTATATTCATCAGTGATATTGGTCTGTAATTTTCTTTTTTTGCAGTATCTTTGTCTGGTTTTGGTATCAGGGTGATGGTGGCCTTGTAGAATGAGTTTGGGAGTGTTCCTTCCTCTGCAATTGTTTGGAAGAGTTTGAGAAGGATAGGTGTTAGCTCTTCTCTAAATGTTTGATAGAATTCACCTCTGAAGCAATCTGGTTCTGGACTTTTGTTTGTTGGAAGATTTTTAATCACAGTTTCAATTTCGTTAGTTGTGATTGGTCTGTTCATATTTTCTGTTTCTTCCTGGTTCACTCCTGGAAGATTATACCTTTCTAATAATTTGTCCATTTCTTCCAGGTTGTCCATTTTATTGGCATAGAGTTGCTTGTAGTATTCTCTTAGGATGCTTTGTATTTCTGCAGTGTCCATTGTAACTTCTCCTTTTTCATTTCTAATTTTATTGATTTGAGTCCTCTCCCTCTTTTTCTTGATGAGTCTGGCTAATGGCTTATCAATTTTGCTTATCTTCTCAAAGAACCAACTTTTAGTTTCATTGAACTTTGTTATTGTTTTTTTTTTGTTTCTATTTCATTTATTCCTGCTCTGATCTTTATGACTCCTTTCCTTCTACTAACTTTGGGTTTTGTTTGTTCTTCTTTCTCTAGTTCCTTTAGGTGTAAAGTTAGATTGTTTATTTGAGATTTTTCTTGTTTCTTGAGGTAGGCTTGTATTGTTATAAACTTCTCTCCTAGAACTGCTTTTGCTGCATCCCATAGGTTTTGGATCATTGTGTTTTCATCGTCATTTGTCTCTAGGTATTTTTTGATGTCCACTTTGATTTCTTCAGTGATCTCTTGGTTATTTAGTAACATATTGTTTAGCCTCCATGTGTTTGTATTTTTACGTTTTTTCCCTGTAATTAATACCTAATCTCATAGTGTTATGGTCAGAAAAGATGCTTGATATTTCAATTTTCTTAAATTCACTGAGGCTTGATTTGTGACACAAGATGTGATCTGTTCTGGAGAATGTTCCTTGCACACTTGAGAAGAAAGTGTAATCTGCTGTTTTTGAGATGGAATGTCCTATAAATATCAATTAAATCTATCTGGTTTATTGTATCATTTAAAGCTTGTGTTTCCTTATTAATTTTCTGTCTGGATGATCTGTCCATTGGCATAAGTGAGGTGTTAAAGTCCCCCAGTATTTTTGTGTTACTGTCAATTTCGTCTTTTATAGCTGTTAGCAGCTGCCTTATGTATTGAGTTGCACCTATGTTGGGTGCATATATATTTATAATTGTTATATCTTCTTCTTGGATTAATCCCTTGATCATTATGTAGTGTCCTTCCTTGTCTCCTGTAACATTCTTTATTTTAAAGTCTATTTTATCTGATATGAGTATTGCTACTCCAGCTTTCTTTTGATTTCCATTTGCATGGAATATCTTTTTCCATCCCCTCACTTTCAGTTTGTATGTGTCCATAGGTCTGAAGTGGGTCTCTTGTAGACAGCATATATATGGGTCTTGTTTTTGTATCCATTCAGCAACCCTGTGTCTTTTGGTTGGAGCATTTAATCCATTCACGTTTAAGGTAATTATTGATATGTATGTTCCTATTACCATTTTCTTAATCGTTATGGGTTTTTTTGTAGGTCGTTTTCTTCTCTTGTGTTTCCTACTTAGAGAAGTTCCTTTAGCATTTGTTATAGAGATGGTTTGGTGGTGCTGAATTCTCTTAGCTTTTGCTTGTCTGTAAAGCTTTTGATTTCTCCATCAAATCTGAATGAGATCCTTGCTGGGTAGAGTAATCTTGGTTGTAGGTTCTTCCCTTTCATCACTTTAAGTATATCATGCCACTCCCTTCTGGCTTGTAGATTTTCTGCTGAGAAATCAGCTGTTAACCTTATGGGAGTTCCCTTGTATGTTATTTGTCATTTTTTTCCTTGTTGCTTTTAATAATTTTTCTTTGTCTTTAATTTTTGTCAATTTGATTACCATGTGTCTCGGTGCGTTTCTCCTTGCGTTTATCCGGCCTGGGACTCTCTGCACTCCCTGGACTTGGGTGACTATTCCCTTTCCCATGTTAGGGTAGTTTTCAACTATAATCTCTTCAAATATTTTCTCTGGTTCTTTCTCTCTCTCTTCTCCTTCTGGGGCCCCTATAGTGTGAATGTTGTTGCATTTAATGTTGTCCCAGAGGCCTCTTATGTTGTCTTCATTTCTTTTCATTGTTTTTTCTTTATTCTGTTCTGTGGCAGTAAATTCCACCATTCTGTCTTCCAAGTCACTTATCCGTTCTTCTGCCTCAGTTATTCTGCTATTGATTCCTTCTAGTGTATTTTTCATCTCAGTTTTTGTATTGTTCATCTCTGTTTGTTTGCTCTTTAATTCTTCTAGGTGTTTGTCCTTTAATTCTTCTAGGTCTTTGTTAAACATTTCTTACATCTTCTCGATCTTTGCCTCCATTCTTTTTCCAAGGTCCTGGATCATCTTCACTATCAATATTCTGAATTCTTTTCCTGGAAGGTTTCCTATCTCCACTTCATTTAGTTGTTTTTCTGGGGTTTTATCTTGCTCCTTCTTCTGGTACACAGCCCTCTGCCTTTTCATCTTGTCTATCTTTCTGTGATTGTGGTTTTTGTTCCACAGGCTTCATGATTGTAGTTCTTGCTTCTGCTGTCTGCCCTCCGGTGCATGAGGCTTTCTAAGAGGCTTGTGCAAGCTTCCTGGTGGGAGGGACTGTTGGTGGTTAGAGCTGGGTGTTGCTCTGGTGGGCAGTGCTCAGTAAAACTTTAATCCACTTGTCTGCTGATGGGTAGGGCTAGGTTCCCTCCCTGTTGGTTGTTTGGCCTGAGGCGACCCAGCACTGGAGCCTACCCGGCTCTATGGTGGGGCTAATGGTGGACTCTGGGAGGGCTCACGCCATGGAGTATGTCCCAGAACTTCTGCTGCCAGTGTCCTTGTCCTCACGGTGAGCCACAGCCACCCCCTGCCTATGCAGGAGACCCTCCAACACTAGCAGTTGTGTCTGGTTCAGTCTCCTATGGGGTCACTGCTCCTTCCCCTGTGTCCTGATGTGCACACTACTTTGTGTGTGCCCTCCAAGAGTGTAGTCTCTGTTTCCCCTAGTCCTGTCAAAGTCCTGCAATGAAGTCCCGGTAGAATTCAAAGTCTGATTTTCTAAGATTTCCTGCTCCCATTTCTGGACCCCCATGTTGGGAAGCCTGACGTAGGGCTCAGAACCTTCACTCCAGTGGGTGGACTTCTGTGGTATAAGTGTTCTCCAGTTTGTGAGTCATCCACTCAGCCGTTATGGGATTTGATTTTATTGTGATTGCGCCCCTCCTACCATCTCATTGAGGCTTCTCCTTTGTCTTTGCATGTGGGATATCTTTTTTGATGAGTTCCAGTGTCTTCCTGTTGATGATTGTTCAGCAGTCAGTTGTGATTCCAGTGCTCTCACACGTCCTTCTACTCTGCCATCTTGAACCAATCCTGGAAAAATTCTATTTTTTGTATTACTAATTTTCTCTTCAGCTATGTCTGATCTGTTGTTTAACCTGTGATTTTTTTAATTGTAATTATTTTTTAATTCTGGAAGTTGTACTTCATTATTTTCCAAATATAATAAGTTATTTTTACAATTACCTCTTTCTTATAGACATTTGAAAGTTTATCTTTTATTCTTTTAAACAGAAGATTGGTTCTTCCATGTCTGATAATATAATAGCTGAGGTCTTTGCTTGTCTGTCTCTACTGTCAGTTGTTCCTGCTAGTTCTTGGTTTTGGTGCCTTCTTTTTGTGCTTATTGATTTTACTTTGAACTGCTCATTTTCCTTGTAATACTATTTGTGAGGATTCCTTGAAACCTAGGACAGAAGTACATTCCTCAGAGAGAATTTGTGTCTCTTTCTACCAGGGAGCTGGGAACAACTACCATCTGGGACAACTTTAAAGTTAATTCACAGCTTGATGTTTTTAGATCTCTCACAATGTGAATACAAACGTGAACCCAAGCATGAACTAGCTTATGGTCACAATGCCCTCAGGGACTTCTCCCCACTATTCTGTCAGAACACAGGCAATACCCCATGCAGTCACCAGGAGTCAGAGGGTGTGAAAGTTTAGTTCTGGGTCACACTTACACTGAGGGTTTGGCAATTTGAAGGGTCCAATTTTTGTGGGAAGTATCTTCTCTTAGAATCCCCATCTAGAGAAGACCCTGGGCTTTGTCTTCTATTCTCTGTGCCACACATAGAGGGGAAAACAAAGCTCAAGGGCAAAATATTCAGCAAATGCCCTCAGGACAAAAGCTTTCTCTGAGCGTCACTTTCAGTTCTGGGATCCTCTCAGAATGTGGCTGTATAATTTCCTCCTACTCTACCAGCCCTTAGAAGCTTTCAAGTAGATTTAAAAGATTTTTTTAATCTAGAAGATTTAGTTGTTTTCATCAGGAAAACCATCTAGCCTGTCATATGACTGACAATGGAAATCTCATGATTTTTTTGAGATCAGGGAACCCAAAACTACCAAAACCCATGATAGTCTATGTCCAAGAAGAAATTAAAAAAATATATATATATATATGTTTTCATGTGGCTCACTTTATAGTTCACTAGGTATTAACATCTTATCTCCCGTCCATCTTTTCCTCTCCTTTCCAACATCAACCAGCCTAATTCAGGCTTCATCACCTTTAGCAGGCTTCTATCTGATCCCTGACTTCCAGCTTCTCTCTCCAATTCATCTTGCCAGAATAGCATTCCTAAAAACAATGCAGCCACCTCACTCCTTTGTATACAGATATCCTATAGCTGTCCATTGCTTATCAGATAAAAATCACTCTTCATCCTAAGAGGGAACACTTCTCTACATGAAGATTCACGTTTATATAGCTTGACTCCTCAACACAGATAAAAATATACATCTGTAAGACTTAACTCAGCACTGATTTCTTCTCTGAGTTATTCCATACTACCCTTGGTCTCTATTATTTTTCTTCCCTGGGCAATGAAGAAATTTATGTAGTAACACACAATCTATTATTCTTTTTTTTAAAATAATTTTTGTTGGAGCATGATTTTTATTGGAGTTGATTTGCAATGTTGTGTTAGTTTCAGGTGTACAGCAAAGTGAATCAGTTATACATATACATATATCCACTCGTTTTCAGATTCTTTTCCCATGTAGGTCATTACAGAGTATTGAGTAGAGTTCTTTGTGCTATACAGTAGGTCCTTATTAGTT
Organism: Mesoplodon bidens; assembly: GCF_964165515.1. Classification (NCBI taxonomy): domain Eukaryota; kingdom Metazoa; phylum Chordata; class Mammalia; order Artiodactyla; family Ziphiidae; genus Mesoplodon; species Mesoplodon bidens. The sequence continues at coordinate 133,996,699 of NC_138177.1, read as the reverse complement.
ATCTATTTCATATATAGTTGTGTGTATATAACCATCTTAACCTCCCAATTTATCCCTCCCATCCTTTCTCCCCTGGTAACCATAAGTTTGTTTTCAACATCTGTGACTCTATTTCTGTTTTGTAAATAAGTTCATTTGTACCAATTTTTAGATTCCACATATAAGCAATATCATATATTTGTCTTTCTCTGTCTGACTTACTTCGCTCAGTATGACAATCTCTAAGTCCATCCATGTCACTGAAAATGGCATTATATCATTCGTTTTTATGGCTGAGTAATATTCCATTGTATATATGTACCACATCTTCTTTATCCAATCCTTTGTTGATGAACATTTAGGTTGCTTCCTTGTCTTGGCTATTGTAAATAGTGCTGCAATGAACATTGGGGTGTATGTATCTTTTCGAATTATGGTTTTCTCTAGATATATGCCCAGGAGTGGGATTGCTGGATCATATGGTAGTTCTATATTTAGTTTGTTTAAGGAACCTCCATAGAGTTCTCCATAATGTTTGTACCAATTGACATTCCCACCAACAGTGTAGGAGGGTTCCCTTTTCTCCACACCCTCTCCAGCATTTATTGTTTGTAGATTGTTTTGATGATGGCCATCCTGACTGGTGTGAGGTGATAATCATTGTAGTTTTGATTTGCATTTCTCTCATAATTAATGACACTGAGCATCTTTTCATGTGCTTTTTGGCCATCTGAATGTTTTCTTTGGAGAAATGTCTAGTCAAATCCTGTGTCCATTTTAAGATTGGGTTATTTGTCTTTTTATTACTGAGTTGAAAGAGTTCTTTGTACTTTCTAGATACAGGCCCCTTATCAGATATATGATATGCAAATATTTTCTCCCATTCTGAGCACCATCTTTTCACTTTTGTGAGTGCTGTTTGCAGCCAAAATTTTCTAAGTTTGATGTAATCCAATTTATCTACTTATTCTTTTGTTGCTTGTGCTTTTCATGTCGTATTTAAGAAACTATTGCCTAACCCAGTTCCATGAAGATTTGCCTCTATATTTTCTTCTAAGAGTTTTCATAATAGCAGCTTTGAAGTCTTTGTCAGCTAGGCCTACTGTATGGGCTCATACAAAGGCAGTTTCTATTGCCTGTTTTTTCCCCTGTTCCTTTGCATGTTACATAATTTTTATTGGAGACTAGACATTTTAGATAATATGTTGTAACAACTCAATATTAATCCCACCCCCACCCTGGTTGTTTGCCTGTTTGTTTGTTTGTTTGTTTCATGACTTGGCTGCACAAACTTGACAAAGTCTAATTCTACTGCCATATGCAGCCTCTGAAACCCCTGCTCAGACCTTTCTCCATTTGTTTTTTTCTTTTATCTTGACTTCCTAGGGATCACCCTTGGGTTGGCATGAACCACTTGTTGGTGAAAGGTTGTGCTTAACCCCTGTAAGTAGGTAGATGTTTACCCTTTAACAATGAATGTGTATGTAGTTTGGAGGCTTCTATCACAATTCAGGGAGTTTTCTCTTTTTTTGCCCCATATCCTGTGAGGCACTGTAGTGTGGAGGCTCCCTCTCTTATCCCTTCTGAGAGGTACAGCCTTGGGCATTCACACAGGCTTCCAGATGGCCACGGATACATGTGATTTTTATTTTTAAACCTGGCTTTTTAGGAGTTACCCCTGGGTCAGAATAGCTTATTGCTCAGTCACCACTGGGTCAGAGGCTGCGTTTAAGCCCTTTGTACTAGTGCAGCTTCTGCCCTAGGTTAATAGCACTGCGTACAACTTGAGAGATACTTTCAAGTCCACCCCACATCCCACTCTGATTGTTTCTGGACGGTGCAACCTAGCACATGCATGCATCCGTCCTGACTACACAATTGACTGTGATCCCAGGAGCCGCTCCTCTTAGCTGTCTTTCTCTGCTTGCTTCTACTACACTTCTGTTCTGCCATTGTTCTTGTACAATGGAGCTACCAGCCTCCTTTTTATTGCTCTCCACCAAGATCCCCATTGGTTTTATCACTGCTTTAGGTATGGGGTGCTCCACACTGTTCCAAATGAAGTCAATCCCTCAGGCAGAGCTGTGGCATTCTTCAGTCCTTATGACCCGCCTTTGCCCTGAGCAGAACCCCTATGCCACTGCAGCAGAGCTGGGGACAGATACTTATTTATATTAAAGTGACACCCTCGCTCTATGAGTGAGCACTGGATGAGGTGGTAGCCCCTGATCTTCTTGGCTTTCTCCTCCTGGCATGGAACCTCCACCCTCCAAACGAGTTGGGATGGGGGTGATAGGGCTCCAGTGTTCTCAGCCTCTGCACCGGAGGAGAGCTTCCATCCTACGCATTAGAGCTGGGTGAGGAAGGGAAACTCCATCCTTTTAGCCATGCTTGCCCAGAATAGATCTTCTGGAACATGGGGCCGCAGAAGATAAGAAACGGCAGCCTGCCCTTCCCTGTGGGAAACTTTAGCTCCAAACTGGGGGCTGGAGGGAGAGGGGGCCCCTGTCTTCATGGCTGCACATGGCTGGAGCAGAGCTTCTATAACATGAAGCAGCTATAGAGAGGGGTAAAAAAGTGGGTTCTGGCTCAGATGTCATAGACTCTCACTGTTCTTACCAAGATTTAGTAGATTTTTTGAATGAATCTTTCTCCCTTTGCTGTATGCCCTTAGGACAATTTTCAGAGACTTTACATGCTTCTTTTCTCATTTTCACCAGTGATTTGTTTTCCTTACTCCTCAATTCTGAAAGTTTTGAAGCCACACAATCTATTATTTGGTTAGAGAGAGATAGACTCTATTCATTCACTTGACAAATATTTATGGAGTATCAACTATATGGCAGGCAATGATTTTGGTACTGGCTGACCTCTATTAACTTACTGTTTCAGAGGTTTACACATGTCTAGCACTCAGATCTCTAACAAGGGGGAGTGAGCCTCAAGGAAAGGGCCATGTCTATTTGGTCTTTGTAAATCACTGTGGTGGGCAGCACAAAGTGAAAAGTCTATACTTTTGTAATTCGTTCCTTCCTGATGTCCCTACTTGACTAACAGCACATTTTCAAAACTATGCATTTTTCTGAAATGCTCGTTTCCTCTTGCCTTTATTTAGCAAATCATTCTGGATTTTCTATTATTTGTCACTGATACCAAAGTCACTGTGTCACCATCTTTGAGTACCTAATGTGGATTAGGTCTTTACATATGCAGTGCCACCAAGGCTAGCATTAATCTCATGGTTGAAGTATTCCTATCCTATTTTGCAGATGGGAAAGCTGAGACTCAGACAGCTAAAGGGACTCACCTAGTGTTATAGCAAGTAATCACAGAGCATAGAGCTTCCTGCCACCAAAAGCAGTTGTCTTTCCTTCATGCCAACCTACCCTGATTTTTGACTTCTGAGAGCTTCTCTCAGAACTACAGCAAGTTTAAGAAAAATGGTTTTCAACACCTTGAGTCATCTACAACAGCACATGCTTTGAAAGTCTGCTGATGTTCCCCAAGCAAATACATGATCTGGCCTCTTCATGCTTATTGTACACAAAATGACTAATGAAGAACCAAAGGAGTAAAAAGGAGGGACCTCGTTACACCACCCCAAAACCCCCAAATAACCCCAATAAGAAAATGATCTGGCTGATTTACAAACATGTAGCCCACAAAATGGCAAATATAACTCAACCACAACCAATCTGGGCCTCGTCAGCTGAGTTGTAACAAGAACTTGTATGAATATCATTATGAAACACTTATTTAGGACAAGAATTTTGCTGAATTCAGAATTTTCTCCTACAGCAAAAAAAAAAAAAAAAAATCAGTTAGGAATGGTGAAGCATATCTACATCTCTGGTTTTTGTGTTTTTTAAAATTGATTTGATTTGAGCATCTTCACAACCCTGCATCCTAAAGATCTTAGTCCTTCAATGGGATTTGAGTGGGTCAGTTGGATCTTATTGGTTGGTTCCTTTAAACTAGTCTAATCTCACACCTTCTCCACCAACCTGCAGAATCAATAAAACAAGGAGGGGTAAAACTGGAAAGAATTTGAGTGGAAGCCTCTGAGGAAAATGTGGGTTTGTTTCCTTCTGTGGCAGGAAGAAAAGTTGACATTTCAGTAAATTGTATTAGACTATAAACTTATTAGGTGTTAGATTGCTTATCCCCTAAGTTCTATAAAACACTTGAAATAGTATTACTTACTTATCAAGAGGTCTTCAAGTATTAGTAGATTATTGCAGCCCAAATCTCCCCTTCATTGTCATAGCTGATGGAACCAGGGTTAAGTCACTTTAAAGGTTTGCCCCTAAATCTGCTCTATTACCAGTCTTCATCTGCCATATGGCTTATTCATAGCCTTTTTTTTTTTTTTCTTTTGCATCTCTCTGGGAGTTCCAACATGGGGTTGGAATGTCTCACATACAGTCTGAGCTGCTTTCTGGTCATCTCTCCCTTCCCTGTCTTCTGGCTGTTGTTTCTGTTGTCTAGAGTGTGCTGTTTTTCTGCTCAAGCATATTGATGCCCTAGGGGTTGGATTGAGAGGGCCCCAAATGCTAATTCTTTCCCCATGGTGGGTAAGTTGCCTATGCCATTTGGGGCATGGAGAGGTAGACTAGAATTATGGCCCTTGGGGCAGCTTACTCTTAGAAGGAGTAAGGGAAGAGTTCAGCTGCCTAGGCCACTTTTTTCTTACTAATCAGTTAAGCTTTTCCAACTGTCCTGGGAGGGAGTGAAAAAGGGACAGTGAGCGGCTGAGAGTGTGACTTTCACTGAGTTCATTCCACAAAGAAGAAAACTTCAGGAACGATGGAGAAGCATTTACCCCCTAATGCCCTGCAGTGTTTTGCTGAGTGCCCTCAACATGGTAATGCTGATCTGCCCTTGGCCTCTAATGTCACTGGGGCTCCTAGGTCTAGATCCCAGGGATTCATCTCTCTCTCTGACCACTTCACCCCTCTCTCCTTCCCCTTTTCATATACTGTTCTTTTCATAAGGAGGAATGCCACAGCCAAATCAGGGTGGGAGGATGGCTAGAGTCATAATTCTACCTATTTTTGTTTTGTTTTCCATTTTATAACCAGTGTGTTGAATGTTCTAAACTCAGTAGAGCACAAACATGAAAAATACTATTTGTTCCAGTGACTGCCCCTAAAAGGAGCTGTTGAATCTCACTCTCTCTTCCCTAAATGACATTTTAGGAAAAACTTTATGCTCATTTTCAGATATTTAAAAAAATACAATATAATACAATTGATCCAGCTTAAACCTTCAAAATCATATCCAACTTAATCATCTTCCTCCCAACTCAGGAGACTCATTGTCTACCATGGACGGGAGTGTGCTTTTCTCTTTCACGTTTCTTCCTTTCTCTGCTGTCTTCTCTAGTGTTTTTGGCCCTTAAAGAAGAGTGGGGGGCTTCCCTGGTGGCGCACTGGTTGAGAGTCCACCTGCCGATGCAGGGGACACGGGTTCGTGCCCCGGTCTAGGAAGATCCCACATGCCGCGGAGCGGCTGGGCCCGTGAGCCATGGCCGTTGAGCCTGCGCGTCCGGAGCCTGTGCTCCGCAACGGGAGAGGCCACAACAATGAGAGGCCCACATACCGTAAAAAAAAAAAAAAAAAGAGTGGGGAAGAGGGAAGCAAAATTCTTCTATTTAAGTGGTGCTCTTTGATCCTTCTTCCCTTGGCAGTCAACACCCAGGCACAGCAGAAGCCTAAATGCTGGGTCTCCCATTGGGCTCAACACTTTAAGTTCTTAATGGGATCCTGCAAGGGCCTCACACTGCACAGTGCCTCCTGTGGGAGATGCACCCTGGTATCATTTCTTATAATCCTCCCTCCACCCTGAGTTCCCCTTCTCATTGGTAAATCCCACATTTTTCTGGATGGAATACCTGGAAGACAGCTTAAGACTTATATGGTCACCTTAACTAAACACAGCAGAAGTTTGTTATATTCTCATAAAACAAAATTTAGCTAGGTGAGCTCTCTAGCCTGGGTGGGCTGCTCGCCCCACTGAGTCATTCAGGAATCCAGGTTTCTTTATCTATATCTGCATTTCAGCGTGCAGGAGGGGGAAAGAGGAAATCAGACTAAGCAAATTTGTCCTTAAAGTGATGACTGGTAGTTTCCATACATCATTTACACTTCCAACCTATTGGCCTGACTTTAGTCACATGACCATATCTAGTTGCAAGGGAAGCTGGGAGAATGTAATCCTTGGCTGGGTAGCCATGTGACCACCTGAAACTTTGGAGGGTTTTTTATTACTAAAAAAAACCCAAAGAGAATGGATGTCAGGGCAGAGTTTAGCAGTCTTTGCCTCAGGCATGTATGAGTACATCCTTATGTTGTACTCCAAACCACTGCCTTCAGGTTCTGTTGCCAAATGTGGACCATGGCACCAGACTTCTTCCTCATTTCCTCTAGACTCCCAACACCCCTCCCTGCAATGTCTTCCTGGTCTCATTTTACCATGCATCAAACATATCTGTAGATACTGGAACCCCAATTGTAGACAAGTTTCCACATTCTTACTGTGACACATGTAGTTCAAAATCACTGTGGTAAGTGACATAGGTGTAACCTTAAGATGTTCTGGGAACACATAGCAGAGACACATCTAACTAAGGTGGAGAGGGCAGAGCTGGAGAAGGCTGACAGCAATGCCTGGGAAGAGTTCTGAAAGAGCAGCTGTTCATCAATGCAAAGGCATTATGAGCAACAAGAAGAGCGTGTGCAAAAACCAGGAAAGAAAGGGAGATAGTGCATTTGCAGAATAGCAAGTAGGACACTATTGCATGAGAGTCAAGTTTGGGTCAGAATGGGGGGTGTTTTTAGAAGATGAGGCTATGGAGGTAGGCAAGAAGCAAATGATGAAGGCCCTGTAGACTCCAACTTTATGCTGAAGACAAATGGGATCTAATGTAGAGCTTTAAGGAGGGGAGTGACCCAAATGGATCTGCATTTGAAAAAGACAACTCTGATGACTGGGTGAAGGAGGTATTGTAGCAGGCAAGATTGGGTGCTGCTAGAACAGTTGGGAGGTGATTAGAGAAATCCAAGGGAAAAAATTAACAGCCTGAAGTAGAATAATGACAGGTCTGCCTCCAAAGCTCACATTCTTTCCACGATAATGTTGGTTTTCTTCTCTATTTGTTTGTTTGTACAATGTCTCATTCCACAAAGGATATGGGATGACTTTCACAAATTCACAAGTACAGTTAGTGAATATGAATCCCAGTCTGCAAAGTCAGGTATATAAAAAGTATTGTATTTCTTTGTTTTCTATATGTCAAACTTAATATCTAATCCAAGCCCACTCCTACTGGGTAGGTGGGCTGGCCACTCTTCCCACCTGGCGCCTTGCCACTTTTGTGAGCTCTGCTTCCCTCTGCTCTCTCTAAGGCCACAGATCCAAAGACTATGAGAATCACTTTGGCTTCTGGATGAAATCCTGCTCTTTCCAAGTTTCCCTCAAAAGCCCTTTCTCTTCCTGCAGGACACTTAGCTCAACCTCCTTAAAGATTTTAGACTTTTCTAAACGAATCCAGAAAGGGAAGTCAACCATAATTTTACGACCTGTAAAGCAAGAAAGCACAGAAATTGCATGCTACTTTCAGAGAAGAAGGAAGAAAAGAAAAGTCATGAATTAACATGTCAAAAATGGTCCTGTCATGATATCATGTGATTATTTCACATATAAGTAATTCATGGTGAAGGGAAAATAAAATAAAATAAAATTAGTGACAGAGCTAAGTGCTTTGAAAGCCACAACGTCAGCTCTGAGCTATCTAGTGACCAAAGCAAAAATGAAGACACAAACTAATATTGCAACTGTTCATGGCATCCACTAAAGAAAGCACATCTGTTTTTCAGAAGCAACATGGTTTTACCTACCCCTGGGATGAGAGGAAAGCTTCTCCACTGGATCCTTATGGAGTAGACACTGCATAATGCAGGCACCACCATGTTCAACAATATCCTTCCAATAATTACTTTTGTCTGATAACAATATAGGCATCAGATACTTAAAAAAAAATCTTATAAATGGTCCCTGTGCTCAGCGTGCCCTGGACTAGTCAGGAACACAGGTAAATAGACAATCCCCTCATGTTGTTAAAGTAACATGGTGGAGGTGTTGTACAAAGAGGAAAGGAAACACTTTTTCAAGTTCCTAGAAGAAAGAAGGATAGAGGGAGCCCAGCACCCAAAGATCATGGGGGCTGAGATGAGGATGGAAAATGCTTAGGTCATATTAAATAGAAAAAATACAATTTCACTTTCAAAACAAACTTATACAAAGTACTGAAAGGAAGTATACTAAATTACTAGTTGTTATTACCAGGTGATCATATTGTAGATGATTTTTTATATTTTGCCTTCAGCTTATCTATATTTTCAAATTTTATGATAAGAAAGTTATTAATAGTTAGAGACTAGTTTTAGCTGTAACAGAAGACCCAATAAAAGCAGCTTTTAGTTTCTGTCACACATGATGTAATCCAGAATGAAATGATATGAGGTCTGGGATTTGCTTCAAAATAATGTGGGGCAGAGGAAAAGTGGACAGGGGCATAGATGAGTCAAGACTTGTCATGAGTTGCTAATTGTTTAAACTGGATGATGGATGGGTACCTGGGGATTCATTATGCTGTTCTCTACTTTAATATATTCTTTAAATTTTGTATAATAAAACAATGAAAAAGCAAACAAATAAATAAGGAAAGTGACCTTGGCAAATTAACCCCTCCCTGGTTCTGTTCGCTCAATTGTAAAATAGAAACAATAAAAACACCCACTGCATAAGATAGTTGTGTGGATTAAATGAGTGAACATGTGTAAATTGCTCATAACAGTGTCTGAGACTTAAGTCATAATTATGATTGTATTATGATTGCTTAAACCACGGGCACAATGACCTCTTCAAGATCTCAGTTTCCATCTTTCTACTCTGCCATCTCACGTGTGTTACCTGCTTTCATAGTTATATGATGCTGAAGCTGTTCTAGGCATCACCTCCTTCTGTCACCATGTCTAGAAGCAAAAGAGAGGTGAGGCTCTTTTTTGGTGTCCTCTTTTAAGACTCAGGAAACTTTCCAAGAAATCCCCTAACAGGCTTCCCTTTACTGTACTCCTCACTGGCCAGGATTGCATCATGTACGCATGCCTAAATGAGTCACTTGCCAAGGGATGGATCTGCCAGGTTAGCTTAAACTAATCAAAAACTTATACCCTGGAGCTTTGTGAGGGCCCCTGTAGTATACGGTACACAAATGCCAGAAGGAAGAAAACCATGGCTCTGTTAGGAAGGAAGAAAGTGAAAAAGTGGCTAATGGACAGTCAACAGATAGTAATTTCTCATGCCATGTTAGAAAACAGTGAGTAGTTTTGTGGGCCTGGTGCCTAAGATAATGTAGAGAACAGGAAAAGAGATGTCAGGTGATGGCAGGTGATAGATTGGGTGCCAGGCAGGAAACACTGCATTTTTTTCCTATAGGGAGTGGAGAGCCAGGAAGACTGAGGCACAGAAACTAAGGAAAGCACAATAAGGAAAAATATTACTAATTTTATTTTAACTCTGAATTTTCCTGAAGATGGTGTGTGATTCTATGCAAATTCTATGTACATCATATGCAAATGCACTTATTACTCCCTCAAATATTTTGCACAACTAGATATGGTCTTTGCAAAAACATAAAAACAAAAACAAACAAACTAAAACTTGGTGAAAATAATGGACTAGTGGGCTCAGCAGTAATATCTCTAAGTGGGGAAGCAAGCTAGCCTTGGATTTGATATTTACATCTTAACTTCATTTTCTACTACGACCTTTTTTTTTTGGCTTCTCTACTAAGTTCTTTCATGATTTGCCTTCAAGGACCTGGTGAATATCCATAGCCCTCACCCCAGTGTCTACCCTAGGTGCTGAGTGTAATCATCCCTATGTGAAGATGAATTCCACATGAGTCTTTTGAAGAAGACAGAGCCTTTTAAGGTATTATTTAATTACAAGTGAGCAATGCATTATTTGATTCATTAAAGAAGACCATCAGGCACAGAGGCTAAACTCAAGCTGATGAAGGCTTTTCAAATTAAAATGCTGGGAGCTTCATTATTGGAATAAGTGTTGCTTACTGGAGGGCCTGCACATATGATGAAATGCAAATGGGTCAGGAAGGAGAAATTAGGAAGTATGCTTGTCACTTATGAGACTTTCTTGTATTTCTGAACAAGAAAATGTGATATCAGCCAGATCTTAGCTGAAAAAAGGAAGCTCAAGATTTTTGTCTCCATGAAAGTCAAGCTGCCCCTTCTCCTCCATTGGCAGAAGTAGTGTACAATGAGAAAGGTAATAAGTGCTTCCCATGGATCTGGTATGTATGAAAATGAGGATATTCTTCTTGATGCACAGAACCTTGAATAAGTTAAGTATATACTTGAATTTGTTGAATAAATGAATATTACCAACCCTGGTGTAAGCCAAATTCCAAGGCTGAGCAACTGAAAAATAAGAGTATATTTTACATGGATCGCAAATTGTATCCTTCTTATTATGTATAGAGGCTTTTAATTTAAAGCCTCTATATGCAGTTACTATTGTAGGCACTGGGAACACAACATTGAATAAAACAGCAAAACTCTCTTTTCCCTTGGAGTTTACACTCTGATGGAGGATGATATAAAGCAAACAAGATAATCATGTAATATATATCTTATGTGTAGGTAGTGATAGATGCTAAAGAGATAAATAAAGTAATTAAGGGGACTAGGGAAATTGGGAGGAGGTCAGGAAGAATTGCAACTTTTCATATGTGGCCAGGGAAGGTCTCAGTTAGATGATGACTGATAACCATTAATATCATAGTCCTCTTGATCAATATTTCTGGTTCTTCTTCTGGGCACATGATAGATTATATTTCCTTGCTACTTTGGAATTAGAGATGCCCAGTCACTTGCTTTGGCTGATAAAATATGAGTAGAAGAGATTTGTGCTATTTTGGCATATAAGCTTTAAGAGCTAGTATATGATTCTTCATGTGTTTCCTTTCTCTGTGCCACAGCAATGGTCCAAAATGTTTTAAGCTGCTGAGTTTCAGGGGTGCTTGTTACTGAAGCATAACCTAGCCCAACCTATCTGATACAATGACAATTGATTAAAGACCTGAAGGAAGTTGGGGAGTAAGAAGTGTGAATATTTAGGGAGAAGCACTCCCAGCATGGGTAATAGTGCAAATGCCTCAAAGTGGGAATACGCTTAGCATTTTAGAGTCAAATGAGTGTGGAAATACAGCAGTAGAAGATGCAATCTGAGAAATGATGGACCTCCAGATCATGTTGGGTCTTGTGTACCATTGTAAAGACTTTAATTTTTTCTATAAGTGAAATGTCAGTCATTAGAAAAGGAATAACATGATCTGACTTAAAATTTTTAAAAACATTCTACTTGGTTGTTGGGAATAAATTGAAGTGGGAGTACGATAGCAGCAGGGAGAACAGTAAGGAGGCTTTTGCTTTAAATCTAGGTGAGAGAAGAGAGTTGCTTGACTCACTGTAGTAGCTGTGAAGGTGGTGAGAAATTGTTGGATTCTGGATATATTTTTTATATAAAGCTGATATAATTTGCTGGTGGATCAGATACAGGTTGGAAGAAAAAGAATGGAGTCAATGATGACTCCAAGATCTTTGCCATAAGTAAATGGAAGGCTAGATTGCTATTTCCTGAAATGGAAAAGACTGTGGTAAGTTTGTTGGGGAAAGCACAGGACCTCGATTTTGGACAATGTTAAGTTTGGGATGCTCTTTAGACTCCCAAGTAGAGATGTTGAGTAGACAGGTCCATGATGGAAACATAAATCTGGGGTCCACTGGTGTATAGATAGTATTTAAAATCATGAGGCTCAATGATAGCATCAAGGGGGAAAGAGTGGAGAGAAAGGCATAGAGGTCCAAGGATTGAGCTTCTTAACTGAATACTAAGAGATAAGGGAGATGAGGAGAAACAGCAAAGCAGGATGAGAAGGAGCTGCTAATGGGTAAGAAAAACAGCAACAAGAAAGTGTGTTGAAGAAAGACGTTCAGCATGTCAAATTCTACAGATAGGTCAAATGAGATGAGGTCTGAGAATTGAGCATGGGATTTAGAAAATAGTGGTCATTTGTAACCTTGAAAAAAACAGTTTGCCTGGAGTGATGTGCCGACAGCCTGATTGGACTATGCTCAAGAGATAACAGAAGGAAAGAAATGGAGACAACTCCTTCAAGGAATTTTGAAAAGGAAGTAAAAAAAAAAATGGAGCTTTACTGGACAAGAAAGGGAGTCAAAAGAAGATTGGGAAACAGATGAGAGAACTAACAGCAATTTTGTAGGCAAATGAAAAAGATCTACTATAGAGGAAAAGACTGATAATGCTAGAGAGAGAGGGGAGATTGCAGGAGCAGTGTTCCCACATAGACAAGAGGAGATGAGATCTAGTGCACAGAGGGGATGGCTTTTGCTAGGAGTTCATCTGGGAGAAATATGCACAGATGCAGAGAGGTGGTTGCATATGGAGATGAGAGCATGTGGAAGTTATCATCTGAGTGTCTGTGTTTTCTTAGTGACATTGGAAGCAAGCTCATGAGCTCAGAGTAAGGGTGGCAATTTAAGGAGAGATGAGAAGGTATAAAATGGTGGTTGAGGAGAGTCAGAAAGTGAATGGATTCAGAAAATAGACTGTGACTGCCAGGCAGCATTAAAGTGAGTAAACAAGAATTCAAGGGAGACCAATGAACATGTTAGTGTGGTTTTCTCAGGCCACTTTCAGCTGTGTGGGAAGGTAAAGAGATGGGTTTACACAGGGTGGTGGTTTGCCATAGCAGTCTGATGAGGAAACAAGGGGCAAGACAGTTGAGGATTTATGCAAGGGTACAATGGTGTCATAATTAATGATGGAATTTAAGTTGGCCATTGAGGAAATGAGCAGGGTTAGTTATTAGAAAATACATTAGGATCAATGAATTGTGAAAACAGTAGTAGTGGCCACAGCTGACTGAATGCCTACAATGTACCATCACTGGGGTAGGTGCTTAACATTAATTAATGTTAATTTACAACAACCCTGTAAGGTGGGTTTTGTAATTCCAAATGTATAGATTGCTAATAGGCTGACCTCATATATTGTGACCACAAGTGAAGCAATAAGAGATAGTTGAAACTCAATCAGTTATCATTTCAATATCCAATACACAATGCATATATTCAATATCAATAACAAGGGTTATGTGACTCTAGGAACCTGGAAGAAATGGGAAGGTACTTACAGATGTTAAGGTTTTTCCAAAGAAATGCAAAATCCAACCAAGAGACTGACTTGGGCAAGAGTTACAGGCTTCCTAGAGCATACACATAGAAATGTGTATAAATTGACTGCAGGAACAAGAGCGACACAAATAGCCACTTCTTGAAATTGATCTGCAACTATGAATAAAGTTCAGCACATCCAAGCAGAGTCAACAGGAATCCAGTCAGCATCCTGGCTGAACTCTGGAGTCTTTGGTGACAAACAAGCAAACTCAGAAAGGCAACCCACGTATGACACGGAGAGATACACTGGTTTTCTAAGTGAGATGTGAGAGGAGTCAGTCCAGGTAGCTGAAGCTCCAGGTCTCTCGGTTGAAAGTAACCTCAGTGACTTTTGATGATATTTGTCTAAACAAATAGAGAATTGTTAAATATTAATCTTTAAGTCTGAGGAATCTATGCAAGTTTTACATATTTCTAATGTTTACATGACTTTGGCCAAACAGAGTGACAGACTTGTGAATCCAACTTGCATTATGTAATTGAATACCTGATTAAACTTACAATTTTCATTTGAAGCCTCACTAAGTTTACGTACTGTATTAGAATATCTGAGAGCTACAGTTACCCACATTTCTAAGTTTAATTTATTAGACTTAAGTTTTTTTTTAATTAAGGAAATTTTATTTGTTGTCAGACAATTGAAATCCTTAAGAAAGGGATGAAATACATTAAACCTATAAATGAACTTTAAAATATTTGAAGACATTTAATTAACCAAGGTTCTAAATGAAAGTCAAATGCTAGTCATAGGCTTCCTCAAAAGTGATTGTTAAAATTTACCAGCCTTATCTCACTCCCTCTTGGGAGAGCACCAGAATCACAACTAACTGCTGAACAATCATTGACAGTAATACACTGGAACTCACCAAAACAGATACCCCACATCCAAAGACATGCTGGGTGACTGGTTGGGTGACTCACAAACTGAAGAACAATTATACCACAGAAGTCCACCCACTGGAATGAAGGTTCTGAGCCCCACATCAGGCTTCCCAACCTGGGGCCCTGCAATGGGAGGAAGAATTCACAGAGAATCAGACTGTGAAGGCTAGTGGGATTTGATTGCAGGACTGCAACAGGACTGGGGGAAACAGAGACTGCACTCTTGGAAGGCACACACAAAGTAGTGTGTGCATCAGGACCCAGGGGGAAGGAGCAGTGACCCCATAGGAGACTGAACCAGGCACAACTGCTATGTTGGAGGGTCTCCTACAGAGGCGGGGTGGTGGTGGCTGTGGCTCACCATGGGGACAAAGACACTGGCAGCAGAAGTCCTTGGAAGTACTACTTGGTGTGAGCCCTCCCAGAGTCCCCCATAAGCCCCACCAAAGAGCCTGTAGGTTCCAGTGCTGGGTTGCCTCAGGCCAAACAACCAACAGGGAGGGAACCTAGCCTCACACATCAGCAGACAAGTGGATTAAAGCTTTACTGAGCTCTGCCCACCAGAGTAACATCCAACTCTACCCACCACCAGTCCCTCCCATCAGGAAGCTTGCACAAGCCTCTCAGAAATCCAGAAGTCAGACAGCAGAAGCAAAAAGAACTACAATCCTGAAGCCTGTGGAATGAAAACTAGATTCACAGAAAGATAGACAAAATGAAAAGGCAGAGGACTATGTACCAGAAAAAGGAACAAGATAAAACCCCAGAAAAACAACTAAATGAAGTGGAGATAGGATACCTTCCAGGAAAAGAATTCAGAATAATGATAGTGAAGATGATCCAGGACCTCAGAAAAAGAATGGAGGCAAAGATCGAGAAGGTGCTAGAAATGTTTAACAAAGACCTAGAAGAATTAAAAAAACAAACACCCAGAAGAATTAAAGAACAAACAAACAGAGGTGAACAATACAATAACTGAAATGAAAAATACACTAGAAGCAATCAATAGCAGAATAACTTAAGCAAAAGAAGGGATAAGTGACCTGGAAGAAAGAATGGTGGAATTCACTGCCACAGAACAGAATAAAGAAAAGAGAGTGTAAAGAAGTGAACATAGCCTAAGAGACCTCTGGGAAAACATTAAACACACCAACATTTGCATTATAGGGGTCCCAGGAGGAGAAGAGAGAGAGAAAGGATCCAAGAAAATATTTGAAGAGATTATCATCAAAAACTTCCCTAACATGGGAAAGGAAATAGCCACCCCAGTCCAGGAAGAACAGAGAATCCCAGGCAGGATAAACCCAAGGAGAAACATGGGTTTACATGTTTACATGTTTGATTACATATAGTAATCAAATTGACAAAAATTAAAGACAAAGAAAAATTATTAAAAGCAACAAGGAAAAAATGACAAATAACATACAAGGTAACTCCCATACGTTAACAGCTGATTTCTCAGCAGAAACTCTATAAGCCAGAAGGGAGTGGCACAAAATATTTAAAGTCATGAAAGGGAAGACCCTACAACCAAGATTACTCTACCTGGCAAGGATCTAATTCAGATTTGATGGAGAAATCAAAAGCTTTACAGACAAGCAAAAGCTGAGAGAATTCAGCACCACCAAACCAGCTCTACAATAAATGCTAAAGGAACTTATCTAAGTGGGAAACACAAGAGAAGAAAAGGACCTACTAAGTGGGAAACACAAGAGAGGAAAAGGACCTACTAAGTGGGAAACACAAGAGAGGAAAAGGACCTACAAAAACAAAGTCAAGACAATTAAGGAAATGGTAATAGGAACATACATATTGATAATACCTTCAATGTGAATGGATTAATGCTCCAACCAAAAGACACAGGCTCACTGAATGGATATAAATATAAGACCCATACATATGCTGTCTACAAGAGACCCACTTCAGACCTAGGGACACATACAGACTGAAAGTAAGGGGATGGAAAAAGATACTCCATGCAAATGGAAATCAAAAGAAAGCTGGATTAGCAACACCCATATCAGATAAAATAGACATTAAAATAAAGAGTGTTACAGGAGACAAAGAAGGAAACACATAATGATGAAGGGACCAATCCAAGAAGAAGATATAACAATTATAAATATATTTGCACCCGACACAGGAGCACCTCAATACATAAGGCAAATGCTAACAGCTGTTAAAGAGGAAATTGACAGTAACCTAATAATAATGGGGGACTTTAACACCTCACTTCCACCAATGGACAGATCATCCAGACAGAAAATTAATCAGGAAACACAAGCTTTAAATGACACAATAGACCAGACAGATTTAGTGGATATTTATAGGTCATTCCATCTGAAAACAGCAGATTACACTTTCTTCTCAAATGCACAAGGAACATTCATCAGGATAGATCACATCTTGGGTCACAAATCAAGCCTTCGTAAATTTAAGGAAATTGAAATCATATCAAGCATCTTTTCCAATCACAACGTTATGAGATTAGAAATAAACTACAGGGAAAAAAATGTAAAAACACAAACATATGAGGCTAAACACTATGTTATGAAATAACCAAGAGATCACTGAAGAAATCAAAAAGGAAATCAAAAACTACCTAGAAACAAATGACAATAAAAACACAACAACCCAAAACCTATGGGATGCAGCAAAAGCATTTCTAAGAGGAAAGTTTATAGCAATACAATCTTACCTCAAGAAACAAGAAAAATCTCAAATAAACAATCCAACCTTACACCTAAAGGAACTACAGAAAAAAGAACAAACAAAATCCGAAGTTAGTAGAAGGAAAGAAATCATAAAGATCAAAGCAGAAATAAATGAAATAGAAACAAAGAAGACAATACCAAAGATCAAAAAAACTAAAAGCTGGTTCTTTGAGACGATAAACAAAATTGATAAACCTTTAGCCAGACTCATCAAGAAAAAGAGGGAGAGGACTCACATCAATAAAATTAGAAATGAAAAAGGAGATGTTACAATGAACACCGCAGAAATACAAAGCATCATAAGAGACCACTACAAGCAGCTCTATGCCAATAAAATGGACAACCTGGAAGAAATGGACAACTTCTTGGAAAGGTATAAACTTCCAAGACTGAACCAGGAAGAAATAGAAACTATGAACAGACCAATCACAAGTAATGAAATTGAAACTGTGGTTAAAAACCTTTCAACAAACAATGGGCTTCCCTGGTGGCGCAGTGGTTGAGAGTCTGCCTGCTAATGCAGGGGACACGGGTTCGAGCCCCGGTCTGGGAGGATCCCACATACCACGGAGCAGCTAGCCCCATGAGCCACAATTACTGAGCCTGCATGTCTGGAGCCTGTGCTCCGCAACAAGAGAGGCCACGATAGTGAGAGGCCCACGCACCGTGATGAGGAGTGGCCCCCACTTGCTGCAACTAGAGAAAGCCCTCACACAGAAACGAAGAGCCAACACAGCCATAAAAAAAAAAGGCAAAATTCCTTAAAAAGAAAAAAATCTTCCAACAAACAAAAGTCCAGGACCAGATGGCTTCAGAGGTGAATTCTATCAAACATTTAGAGAAGAGCTAACACCCATCCTTCTCAAACTATTCCAAAAAATTACAGAGGAAGGAACACTCCCAAACTCATTCTACAAGGCCACCATCACCCTGATACCAAAACCGGACAAAGATATCACACACACACACAAAAAATTACAGACCAATATTACTGTTGATTATACAGGCAAAAACCCTCAACCAAATACCAGCAAACAGAATCCAACAACACATTAAAAAGATCATACACCATGATCAAGTGGGATTTAGCCCAGAGATGCAAGGATTCTTCAAATTATGGCAATCAATCATTGTGATATACCATATTAACAAACAGAAGAATAAAAACCAAATGATCATCTCAATAGATGCAGAAAATCTTCTGACAAAAGTTAACACCCATTTATGAGAAAAACTCTCCAGAAAGTGGGCATAGAGGGAATCTACCTCAACATAATAAAGGCCATATATGACAAACCCACAGCAAACATCATTCTCAATGGTGAAAAACTGAAAGCATTTCCTCTTAGATCAGGAACAAGACAAGGATGTCCACTCTCGCCACTATTATTCAACATAGTTTTGGAAGTCCTAGCCACAGCAATCAGAGAAGAAAAAGAAATAATAGGAAAACAAATTGGAAAAGTAGAAGTAAAACTGTCACTGTTTGCAGAGACATGATACTATACATAGATAATCCTAAAGATGCCACCAGAAAACTACTAGTGCTAATCAATGAATTTGGTAAAGTTGCAGGATACAAAATTATTGCACAGAAATCTCTTGCACTCCTATACATTAACAACGAAAGATCAGAAAGAGAAATTAAGGAAACAACCCTATTCACCACTGCAACAAAAAGAATAAAATATCTAGGAATAAACCTACCTAAGAAGGTAAAAGACCTGTACTCAGAAAACTATAAGGCACTGATGAAAGAAATCAAAGATGATACAAACAGATGGAGAGGTATACCATGTTCTTGGATTGGAAGAATCAATACTGTGAAAATGACTATACTACCCAAAGCAATCTACAGATTCAATGCAATCCCTATCAAATTACCAATGGCATTTTTTACAGAACCAGAACAAAAAATCTTAAAATTCATATGGAGACACAAAAGATTCTGAATAACCAAAGCAGTCTTGAGGGAAAAAAATGAAGCTGGAGGAATCAGACTCCCTGACTTCAGACTATACTACAAAGCTACAGTAATCAAGACAATATGGCACTGGCACAAAAACAGAAATATAGATCAATGGAACAGGATAGAAAGCCTAGAGATAAACCCATGCACATATGGTCAACTAATCTATGACAAAGGAGGCAAGCATATACAATGGAGAAAAGACAGCATCTCAATAAGTGGTGCTGGGAAAACTGGACAGCTGCATGTAAAAGAATGAAATTAAAACACTCCTTAACACCATACACAAAAATAAACTCAAAATGGATTAAAGACCTAAATGTAAGACCGGATACTATAAAACTCTTAGAGGAAAACATAGGAAGAACACTCCTTGACATAAATCACAGCAAGATCTTTTTTGACCTGCCTCCTAGAGAAATGGAAATAAAAACAAAAATAAACAAATGGGACCTAATGAAACTTAAAGGCTTTTGTACATCAAAGGAAGCTATAAACAAGACGAAAACACAACCCTCAGAATGGGAGAAAATGCTTGCCTATGAATCAACGGACAAAAGATTAATCTCCAAAATATATAAACAGCTCATGCAGCTCAGTATTAAAAAAACAACAACCCAATCAAAAAATGGGCAGAAAACCTAAATAGACATTTCTTCAAAGAAGATATACAGATGGCCAAGAGGCACATGAAAAGCTGCTCAACATCACTAATTATTAGAGAAATGCAGATCAAAACTACAATACGGTATCACCTCACACGGGTCAGAATGGGCAGCATCAGAAAATCTTCAAACAACAAATGCTGGAGAGGGTGTGGAGAAAAGGGAACCCTCTTGCAGTGTTGGTGAGAATGTAAATTGATACAGTCACTCTGGAGAAAAGTATGGAGGTTCCTTAAAAAACTAAAAATAGAATTACCATATGACCCAGCAATCCCACTCCCAGAGAAAACCATAATTCAAAAAGACAATGTTCATTGCAGCACTATTTACAATAGCCAGGTCATGGAAGCAGCCTAAATGCCCATCGACAGATGAATGGATAAAGAAGATGTGGTACATGTATACAATGGACTATTACTCAGCCATAAAAAGGAATTAAATCGGATCATTTGTGGAGACGTGCATGGACCTTGAGTCTGTCATACAGAGTGAAGTAAGTCAGAAAGAGAGAAACAAATATCATATATTAACACATATATGTGGACTCTAGAAAAATGGCATAGATGTACTGGTTTGCAAGGCAGAAATAGAGACACAGATGTAGAGAATGAACGTATGGGCACAAAGGCGGGAAAGTGGGGGGAGGGTGGTGGTGGGATGAATTGGGAGACTGGGATTGACATGTATACATCAATGTGTATAAAATAGATAACTAAAATACCCTGCTGTATAAAAAATAAATAAAATTCTAAATAAATAAATAAGATAAAATTTAAAAAAAGTTTACTAGCCTTATAAATGGTTTAATAAGATTTGAAGCTGAACTTAAAAGCTTAAAGAAGAATTCAAGTTTTCAATTTGTAACTTTAATTTAAAAAATTAATTTAAAAAACCAAACTAAGCCTCTGATTAATCATTCTATGCACTAAAACTTCCCTTGAGGATGCCAAAAAACTCCTAGCAACAGAGATGAGGAAACTGTGGCAGGCAGTTACTAAGTGGCAGAGCTGGGAGCCGGAGTCTGCGAGCTGCAAAAACTTTTATGCTTTTATCATCACTCTTCCTCGCCTTCTCCTGACAAATAATTAGACAACAGTAACATACAATTAACATAAAGACTTGAAGGGTTCATTCTTTCTCCCATGTCCTGCAATGCCTCAGGGTTATAATTATATCATTATCCCACAGTACAGAGCGGGGTGGAGTAGGTGTTTAAGGATTGGACTGAATTAGTATGACTTTAATTATAACATACCCTGGAAATGGCTTTTCTTACTAAATCCCTAATGTTGGCATGTGTATATATACTTTGCCAGTTTCTCATAAAAGTGGAGTATAAACAGAGAGAAGAAATCCAATAACCTATGGCTGATTATTTAAACTGTAAGTATGCTTACCTTATAGGTAAACTGGAGTTTCCTGTCCTCAAGCTTTTTCCTTAGACTGGTTCTGTGTGTACCTAGGAAGAGGGATTGCATGGAGGGATGTTCCCCTTCAAGTATTCTAAAGAAAAACAAAATCCTAATCTCCAAACAGATAAGATATCATAATTCTCATTAGCAGCCAAGGCTATTGAATGTCGTTCAGAACACTCAACCTGTTATCAGGGACTGTACTCTAAAGAGCCTCCTAAAATTTCTTGTGGAACTGTTTTAGATTTCTCTATTAGACAGCTTCTTCAGTACCAACGGTCTCCCATTGTCTCTGCATTTTCTGTTAACAAGAAGGAAGGCCAGTAATGGTTGTTGAGGGACAGAGTTGGTGGCCTTCCCAATAACTATCTAAGTCCTTCCTCCCTGCGAACAGATGCCCAGCACTGCTCAGGTATCAGACAGGAAGCCCAGGGTCTCTTTGCCAGTGATAGGTACAGAGGTACACATGGAACCCAGTTTTAGACAATGAGACATAGGAGTAAGACTGCAGTAGTGAGTAGGAGGCTTCTGGGAAAGATTTCTTTCCTGATATAAGAGGGAGTGCTGTGAGCAAGAGCTCCTCTCACCCTGCTCTCCCTGCTGATGAGATGCTGTCCTTTAAACAAGTGATGCTTGGAATTTCAGCAGCCATCTGGAAACTAATGTAAAATGTAAAAATCCCACTTAAAGCAACATTTGCCTAGGAGAGATCAAAACTGATGTGTTTTTATCACAACTTTTTCTAAACAGCAGAACCTGATAAAGGACAGTGAACTTTGAAGGACCCCAGGAATCAGATCCCTACTGGACAAAACTGAAGACCCTTTGCTGACCAATGAACATCGCCACTGATACTGACAAATCCTGGACAGCTAATGGATTTACTCTGCTCTGTCCAGAGTACTAGTTTCTATCCTTAGTTAGCCTAGCCACCATGAACCGCTCCTTCTCATTTAGCTCTTAAAAACCCCTGACTTCTCTCCTTCAAGAAACGTCTCGGTGAATTTCTTCAAGGATCTGTGACCCCTTGACTATTAATTTAATAAACTGGCATTTAAAAACAAGCAAACAAAAAAAACCTACGGTCTGGTTTTATTCGCTACATGAGCGTAGGGAAGCACATGATTCTCCAGCTCTGTTACCTAGTGATGTTGCTGAGTCAACCCTAAAACCTCCCACCACTACTAGACCTCTTGCTAAGTGAAACTTAAGTATCCTATATCATGCCAGATATTCACAAATTACAGCCCATGAGCCAATAAATAAAGCTTTATTGGAACACAGCCATGCTCCGGTGTTCATGTATTGTCTTTGGCTACTTTCGTGCTGTACCTGCAGAGTTGAGTGGTTACAACAGAGACAACATGGCCTGCAAAGCCTAAACTATTTACTAGCTGGCCCTTAACAGAAAAAGTTTGCTAACCTCAGTTTTAAGTACTATTAGGTGAATTTTCTGAAAGCACGGTGGAAATGATACAGCTATATGATACAGCTATATGATACAGCTATATTTTGGCTATTTCTTCCATTCCCCGGGTCCTCCCAGTAAACTCCCAGTTAGATTATTCCTGCAAGCACTGCCTGGTGGGCCATGGACAGGATCCAATACCTACTTAATCTACAATCTGTACAACTGACCTTATCACTGTCCAGTGACCCCAGCTCTTTCTCAAGTCTGTGGCTGAGCCACACTCTGTCCCAATATGAACAGCACACATGTAGTCTGGAACATTCTTAGAACGGTTTCCTTCCCCTTGGCTACCTTCTATTCATCTTTTCTGGCTTAGCACATAGGTCATTCCCTCAAGAAAAGACTCCCTGACCCACCAAACCTGTCATATCCTATTTTATGGTCTCATGGGTTGCTAAATTTCTCTATCAGAGCACTTATCAAAAATTGTAATAAGGCATATGTTGTGCAATTAGTTTTTATTCTCTCCCTTCCTTTTTAGAATAAAAGCTCTGTAAGTGCAGGGGCTATCTGTCTTGTTTTCCTTTATGCTCAGTGCCTAGAATTTTACCTTATATGTAAAACACACAAAATAGATATTAACAGAGGAATGAGGAATAAGTGCATGGAACAAATAGTACCAACCGTAGTTTGAACCATGTGAAGTCCTATGTCCTTTACTAGACCATGTCTATCTTTCAGAAATATAGAAATGACTCCAGTGTGTTAGGCTGATGTGTTTTTGATGAGTCTGAGAGTGTCCTGATAAGTGTGCCAAGATCTGGCACCATGGCCACCCAACCTGGCTAGCACGCTCCTCATTTTTCTAATATGACATGTCAGTTGCCTAATCCATCCACCAGGTACTCTTGCACTTGTGTATGTCAACTTCTGCTTACCTACAGAGGGAGCTGTGCCCCTCACCAGCTATGTGCCCTTAACTGGCTACTTGACCTTCCTTTTCTTATCTGTAAAATGAGGACCTGGTACATAGGTTAGAGATTTCCCTTCCCACTGTGAAGAGGATGTGTAAACTTCTGCCTAAACTTAGGCACCATTACAGAAATAAAGAGGAAGAGGGGAAACACCTTGAGAAGGAAAATGTGGTCCTGATAGTCTTTTTTTTTTTTTTTTTGCGGTACGCGGGCCTCTCACTGTTGTGGCCTCTCCCGTTGCGGAGCACAGGCTCTGGACACACAGGCTCAGCGGCCATGGCTCACGGGCCTAGCCGCTCCGCGGCATGTGGGATCCTCCCGGACCGGGGCACGAACCCGTGTCCCCTGCCTCGGCAGGCGGACTCTCAACCACTGCGCCACCAGGGAAGCCCCCGATAGTCTTAATAGCAGAATCCATGGAATATTTACCTGGGACAGTTTTAAACTCAGAGACTACATTACCTTTCTTTTATCTTTTCTCTTCTTTTTTAACAAACTGTTTTCTGCTAATCTTATTTCCATTCTGTTTAAAGCCTGGAGAAGAACAGCTTAAGACCACTCAGTGGTTGTTCCTACCCTTTCAGTGGCCTGAGCAGTGGGAGCTGCAGACCAGTCCTCAGTGGCGGGCTGAGGGCTCCTGTCTTGTGCAGGAACTTCTGGGCAGGCACAAAGAGGCACCTGTGCCTTCAGACCCGTCTGCGACCGCGGGTAGAATACAGTGAACTTGGGAGCTGCAGCAGTCCATTCACCTTGATGCTCCTCCTTGGCCATGGCCTTCTCAGCATGGCCTGCTCTTCCTTTTCAGTCTCTCCAGCACCTCTGTAGAAGCAGAGATCAGGCATGACCTCCCACGGTGTGCACACGGGATGGTACCACGCATGTGCAGAACTTCCTGGGCCAGGATCCACCACCTCAGACCCACTGAGTGAACTCCCTTGTTGCTGCAAGGATGGCAGTGTCCACAGGGTGCAGAGGAGAGTCTGTGTTACAGGGAGCAGTGGTAGGTGGGTTAACGTACAACACCTCTGTGAGAGGCTGGTCGTCAGCCCTGGGATCAGTAACCCCCAGAAGACGCAGCCCCTGGAAGGCTGCCTGGATCTGGTTAGTGAAGGTTCCAGGAGTGAAGCGGACAGCAATAGGAGTGGCTCCAGTGACAGCAGCAAACTTCAGCACAGCCCTCTGGCCAGTGTTCCTGGAAGATATGACACTGATGAGTCAGTTTTTAAATGGTAACAATGGCACAAGCCATCTGCAGAAGCTTCTCCCGGGTCCCCTTCAGATCTATAATGTAGATGCCATCACTTTTCCTTCAAGAGATGTATTGTTCCATTTGGAAGTCAAGATTGGTGCCACCTAAGTGGGTTCCTGCTGCTTGGAATTTGAGGACATCCTCTTCCTTCATTTGTGGGACATCAAGCGTTCTAAACTTTGTGAACGTTTCCCTTTATGTTACAATGAGAACCCAAGACAATGCTGTATGGACTCCTCTCTGGGTAGTTGAGGAAAGGCTGTATTACCTTTCATTGGCAAGTCTGAAGTTTTCTTCACCCATCAACAAGCATGGGATCTTGAGAGCAAAATGGATCCAGAAGGAAAATGTCACTTTCAGTTATAACATCAAGTTTCATTGAGCCTCAACCAAAGTTTCAGTCTCACTCCCAATTTAAAATTTCTGTTTTTCCCAACATCCCCTGATTTGCAACCCTCAACATAGGCCTGAGTCATGGGCAGGAATCTTCAGCGGCAAATGAGAAGTGTATGTCTGGGTGTATTCTCCTCACTTCTACTGGATCTCCAGATTTGGGGTAAAAGAGAGGGGAAGAGGAAGAAGAGAGAGAAACATCCTTTCCTAGTGCTGCTGTTAATGTTTTATGTCTCCCTCAGCTACTCCTGCCTGTCTCTAGAGGCTTCCATACCCTGGTCTTTGGCCAGTTGCCTGTGGATTACTTGGAGGCACCCTGAGGACCTACACACGGTGCAGCCCCTGACATTCATGTGAGTGACACACAATCCAGTTGATATCTTGCCCTCCTCCACTCTCAGCTTTTGCAATCACCTTACTGCCATTTTCTGCTGGGATGACCTTCAAGGAACTTTAAATCCAGTTACCTTCAAAATATTCTCTGGGCCCGTGGAAAACTCAGACATCCTTCCCATGTTGAATAGTGGCGTCGCTGCTCCTCTGTGGCTTTTTCTCCTTACCCTGCTGTTGCCAACTGCTCCTCTGGCTCACACCTTCAGGGTGCTCAGACAAGCCATGCTGGGCTCACATACGCCCCCACCTATAGGGAAGGGATCATGTGTCAAAATCCCAAGAACTTTCTCACTCTCCTCTGCTTGGGAGGCAGTGCCTGAGACTGTCTATAACTCAGCCAGCATCCAGAGAGGAGTGAGAAGCCAGGTTCCCCTTCTTGTAGGCATCCCTGATTTCTTGGAGTGGTTCTCTTAGAGCTAGTCTCGTCTGACCTGAGAAGTGAGTAACTCATGGGGACCGGGGGAGTGATGACACAACAGTTCATATGCAACCAACAACTCATTAGTAAGAGGTTCCTACTTAAGCAAACTGAATTTGAGTTTCTTACCTTTTCTTATATAGGTGGTGGGGTATTGCAAGGCTATCCGGTCTACCTTTTTTTTTTTTTTTTTTTTTTTTTGCGATACGCGGGCCTCTCACCACTGCGGCCTCTCCCGCTGCGGAGCACAGGCTCCGGACGCGCAGGCCCAGCGGCCATGGCTCACGTGCCCAGCCGCTCTGCGGCACGTGGGATCCCCCCAGAGCGGGGCACGAACCCGCGTCCCCTGCATCGGCAGGCGGACTCCCAACCACTGCGCCACCAGGGAAGCCCTCCGGTCTACCTTTTAATAACGTCTGCATATGTACCTAGCATCTCCATTTTAGAATGTGAGGGTTCTTTCAGCTTTGCAGCTGTAGCCCAAAGTCCATGACAAGAGGAGCCCCATTTAACATCCTGTTAAATAAATTTAAATATATATAATATAATATTTTACCAAATTTGGATCATATATTTTATAACTTCCTTTTTCTTACTTAAAGATGCATTGCAAAATTTCCCTTGTTACGAAATGTGCTCTGAAATGTTTTTTGTTTTTGTTTTTGTTTTTTGCAGTACGCGGGCCTCTCACTGTTGTGGCCTCTCCCGTTGCGGAGCACAGGCTCCAGATGCGCAGGCTCAGCGGCCATGGCTCACGGGCCCAGCCGCTCTATGGCATGTGGGATCTTCCCGGACTGGGGCATGAACCCGTGTCCCCTGCATCGGCAGGCAGACTCTCAACCACTGCGCCACCAGGGAAGCCCCTGAAATGTTATTTTTAATACCTGTGAGAGGGAGACAATCTCTCACAGCATCAGTAGTATTCAGGCTGGGTCTAAAAGGGTGAGTCATAGTTTTCTAGGGAGAGAAAAGGGAAACCTCTATTAAAAGATATAGAATCAAGAAAGAACATCAAATGTTTTGGGAACTGCGTGGAGGAGGAAGGGACTTGATCTACACAATCCTGTGAAATTGGAGGGTAAATACTTATTACTGCTATGATTACTATTACTATTATGATTCATTTTATTTTCAAAAGAGGAAACTGAGGCTTAGAGTAAGAGATCTCTCAGTGGTAAAGCCAGAATTCAAAGTTAAGACTTCTGGAACCTAAGAGGAAACTGAATATAAGAAGGAAAGTTAGAAAGTAGGGAACCCAAAGTCATGACAAGGAGAAGGGGTACACTAGAAGTGAGAGGGTGAGAAGGGAAGGAAAACCCTCTCTCCGTTTCCAATTCAATCCCCTTTGTTCTCAGAGAGGCCTGGGATGTTGACCACCAACTTCCCTCATCTGATGAGTAAAGTGTAATAAATGTATGCTTTTCCTTTTTGTAGAAACGTGAAGTCATTTCCAAAATTAGCCCTGTCCAACTGTTAAAATCCCCAAGTTCCCAAACTCTCGCAACAGGAAACAAGCAGTGGACATCCAGATGTTTCTCCTCCCAGTGTTTGTGTAGCGTTTGCATTTATCTTTTTCTTATCAAATCATGACTTTATGAAATGCTTTATTATGGTGATTGGTCATATGCACAGAAGTCCTAGGAAGGGAAACTGAGGGCAGCCTGGGCACGGGGTGACACATAGCTCCTTAGCCAATGACCCATCTCGGAAAAACATTTCTGAGAGCCACACTGCCAGCAAGTGCTCAGAGTTAAGGAATTCACCAAGTATGTGACTCAGTTGAGACTGCTCCTTTTCTTTATGAAGAGAATTAGCACAAGGAACAACCTGATGAACCACCCTTTGGAGGGAAGAAGCAGAAGGATCTGCCTGAAAATAATGTAATCTACCAAAGGCTGTGAACACCAAAAGGACATATTCCCGCAGGAAGAGAGGTGAATGGAAGATGGGATGGTAAATAATAAACAGACTATCACCTTGGGTATCATTAGTTATCTCTCACCTTGTGCCAAGAAGTGGGCTATAAAATGTCAGCATTGTACATACACTGCCTCTGCTAATCCTCAGAACAATCCTAAGAAGGAAGTACAATTTTCCTGCCCTGTTTATAGATGAGGAAACTGAAACCCAAGACAGGTTAAGAAACTGAAAATGTAATACATCTAGTAAGTGGCTGAGCTGGGAATCCAACTTAGGTCTCAGTCCAAAGAGACTATGCATTTGACTCATCATGTTGTGAGTGCAATGGACATAATTCTATCATATGAAAAAAAAAGGGGTGGGGACACTTTTTGTTCTGATTCTCCAAGGAGGAGATGGGATTTTGCCTCAGTTTCTAGCAACACCAGAACTGTCTGTTTTTCTCTCTTTTAGTAACATTTTAATGAGGGTCTTTCTCTTCCTTCCTCTATGGCACCTATTTTGCTTAGGCATTGGGGTCACTTTTGATCACTTTTCTTGTCTTGTTTTTAAGCTGGCATTGTTTCATTATTTCTTTGAATCCCAAAGAAAGATATGAAAGGCAAACAGCACATACCTGACAGGTCACGGCGATTAGCAATGGAAACAACAGACAAACAAACAAACCAAAACAGCTACAGGATTGGATCCTAGAGGCCTTTCTCCTGCCAGGTAACTGGTGACCAAAGTGATCAGACTTTCAACTCATATCACACTGGATTATTTGATCTTTTTTCCTCCTTTTTAATTATGATCTTAGCCAAAACTCCATGTTCTTTGTCCCACTATTAAAGTGAGGGAAGGAAGAAAAAACAAAGATAAATATAACCAACTTTATTTGGATCTGCTATGTCTCATTAGCAATTTTATGGTTTGGGTATAGAGTAATACTTAGTCCAGAGGAGGCATTTGCTCTTTCTGATTTATTTTTTAAACTAAATGTTTAATTGTTTTGTCCCCTTTGGCCTCACTGGAGAAAGGTCTATATCCTCCATGCACATACTGTAAGAATGGGCATCAACCGAAGTCAAACATCTGCTCACCAGACCTGCCCCTAAGTCTTCTTCTTAAGCACCAGGGGAAGAATCTCAAGTTAGACTCCAGTTTGACTTTGCAAGAATGCTGCAGAATCCTCTGTAGTGTTTTTGCCTCTCACCTTTCCTGGGAGTTTATAGGGGGCTTTGAAGTTCCTCTGAACAAACAGGGTCTCTGTGTTTCACTATTGCTGAGCCAACCCTGGGGCCTTGGTTCCATCAGCTCCTTATTAAGTGTTTAGTAATTCCAGTTTCCACCTTTTGGTCTGGCTTGCTTTGCACACATCTGGAGAGAATTAGCTCCCAGGCCTCTGTAACATACCCATTTTGTGGATCTAGGGAGAATTGTGTGCTAGGGGATGTTGCTGCCGTTAACGAGCTTTCTTTATGGTGTTTAACTGTAAAAGGTACCCTCATTAATATCAACAGACAAAGAGAAAGTGAGGCTGTTCCACCTCTATTTAGCTCTTGCCTTCTTGACTGTGCGTGAGCCCTTCTTGCTGAAAAAGAAAGAATAAATATCACGAAAATGGGAATGATGTACAAGATAAAAAGAATAAGAATCATAAGAATAATTCATCATAAGAATAATAATAACAACAATAATGTCCAGACACTTGAAATGAGTAGAAGTCTATCCCTGCCTGATTCATGTACCTACATGTGCCTTTTAAGCTCTTGAAATGTGGCTGGAATATATGTATTAAGGTTTACTGTAAGTATAAACCACACTCTAGA
Source organism: Mesoplodon bidens (assembly GCF_964165515.1). NCBI lineage: Eukaryota > Metazoa > Chordata > Mammalia > Artiodactyla > Ziphiidae > Mesoplodon > Mesoplodon bidens. The sequence continues at coordinate 133,967,166 of NC_138177.1, read as the reverse complement.
TTTGGAAGACTTAGCATAAAAAATGTAAAATATCTCAATAATTTTTACATAGATTATCTTTTGAAATGATAATAATTTGGAGATATAAGGTTAAAATTAATTTGACCTGTTTCTTTTTAGTTATTTAATGTGGCTATTAGAAATTTTTAAATTACGCAAATGGTTCATCTGTGTGTTTTGCATCATGTTTCTATTAGACAACAGTGCACTGAAGGACCAGACAAATGATTTAACAGGGTATGACTCTGGACTTGCAAGAGTCCCATGACTGGGTCTTCCCTGGTGGTGCAGTGGTTGAGAGTCCGCCTGCCGATGCAGGGGACACGGGTTCATGCCCCGGTCCAGGAAGATCCCACATGCCGCGGAGCAGCTAGGCCCGTGAGCCATGGCTGCTGAGCCTGCGCATCCAAAGCCTGTGCTCCGCAACAGGAGAGGCCACAACAGTGAGAGGCCCGCGTACCGCAAAAAAAAGAAAAGAGTCCCATGACTTGGAATCCATGTGACATCAAAGTGAACAGGAGAGATGTCAAAAAAAGTATTAAGAAAACGTCATCCTGAATCTCAACAAAGAGGAAAAGGTGGCTGTTGGAAACTACTGACTGGTAAGCTTTTTCTCAGTACAAAATTCTAGAATCAATTATTAAATACAACATTTACAAGCGAATTAGAAAACAAGTAGATGAGTACAAGAAACCAGCTGAGTTCACTAAAAACAAGGCATACCACATCAAATTCACTACCGTTTTTGATGAAATGGTTGCACTGACAAATCTAGGGAATTATATAAACATGCCTGATTTCAGCAAACTGTTAGACAAAACTTCTCATGACATCCCTGCAGACAAATTTCAGACAGTTGTGTTGGATAATAGTAATTGGGTAAAACCACAACTGGTTGAATATTTGTATTTAGTCTTTAAAATTTACCTATAGGAAGGTCTATAGGGGAGGTCACAAAACTAAAAATTAATTGAATTAATATGATGGTTAACAAAATCAATACTCAAAAGAGAATGCATCAGTAATGGGAATATGGCATACAACCACCATAAATGTAAAGTGCTTAGCTCATAAAATGAATTGTGTAGATGTAGCACTAAGGTAGCCTGGCTTGAAAATAATTAATTAATGACAAGAATTAATTTTTTTAACTAAATGTGAACTATACTTTTGGAAAAATATCACAGGAAGTAGTAGTCTCACTTTATTGTACTTAATTGGCTAAATCCAGAATATTTTGTTCAGTTCTTGGATAACTACAGTGGTGGGGGGTGGACAGTCTTAACAATGAGAAAATGAAGGCCCTACATGGAGACTGACAAAGAGGAATCATGGTGGCTGTGACATGAGAGCTGTGTTCATTGCTATCACTTGGAGAGTGTGGACATTCTGCTTTGCTACAAAATACAGGTAGATCCCAGAACAATTAGTGGAAGTTACAGGAAAGGTAGGAACAGACCATTGTGAAGAATTTTTGGAGCTCTCCATGGGGAGAGACTGGGTTCCTATGGCATTCATCAGGAATGTTAAAGAAGATACTTCTACACTGGAGGGATATCAAAATAAGTGAGTTCTTTAAATTTCCAATTCTAAAATCAGAAATCCTATTAATATAGGGAGTCTTTAAATACTCTGCACATTTCTGCTTTGGTGAGATCAAGCTAAGTATCATCTGGAAGTTTCTTGAAAATGATGAGACACCAGAAATTAGACTGTCAGAAAACCTTGTGCGTTCTGGCTCTCTGTGTATGTTTGGGTGTGGGGATGAAGCAAAGCCCTGCTTTATAGGATTTACCAATTTCTGTGGTGTAAATACTCCTACCGCAGCAAATTTTAAGCTACCCACAGTTTAACAACTGGCTCACAAATTTCCTGAAAGTTTAACATGGCTTTCACAGTCAGTATGAGCTGGCTCTAGTTATCTGCTACTAACCCATCACCTGGTGGTCAGAATGTGGTGTCAGCAAGACAGATTCGATCAATCAAATATTGGGTATTGTTTTTTGTTTTTTCATGTTTGCTATGGGTCACACACTATGAAAATTGTTAACATGTGACATGGTATTTTCCCTCAAAGAATTTAAGGCCAACTAGTAGGGGAGGAGAATGGGTTGGAGGGACAAAGATTAACACACAAAGAACAAATAGAGAGTATTTTAGGACATAGTACAGGAGCTGACCATATAGGTCTATGCTGGTAAAGCTGTGAAGGCACAAGAGCTAATGTTTACTGAGCGTTGAAGTGCTCCATGTGCAGTGTGAGCCACTTTTCATAACTCAAGACTCATAATCTTAACCCTGTAAGGTTGCCATTGTGCCATTATATGAGTGAGGAACCAGAGCTCAAAAATATCAAGACGCGAACCTGAGGCCACACCACTGGTAGGAACACAAGACCCACTGCATCTACACATCCAGTTCATTCCACCGTTCTGTCCTTTGCATCTTCAGGGAAGGAGGAGATAAGCCTGGGATGGTGTGGCTCCTGGCCCTGGCTGACGCAGAAAGCAAGGCAAGGCAGATGGCACAGAGGTCATGCTCCCAATCCCCACCCATGCACGCTGGAATGCTGCTCCCCTCTGCTCCATCAAATTGACTGGGAGGTCGATTTTGAGTTTTTATTAAAAGTTCCAGCTGTGTGAGTTAGGGCAGTAAATAGCTCCCTGAGCCTCGGTTCCTCTTCTTCCATAAAATGAAAAGACTATCTAATTTACACTTTGCTGAGATTAAATGTGTTAATTTTACAAAACACCTAGCACAATGGCCAGCACAGAGGAAGCATTCCATAAATATTAAAATCCTTTCCCTCTACACAGCTGCATGGTTCTCTCCCTAGCTGGACTGTCGTATGTGTCTTTATGTCTTCAGCAATTAGCACAGTGCCTGGCAGAGTCCAGGTAAGCCTTGTTCAGTTACACAGTGATTCATCCCTCTGGGACCAGAAATACTTTTTACATTAAATAAAACAAATATATATATATATATACATATATATATATATATATATATATATATATATACACATGTAAAGATCCATTCCAATGCTGAGAAGTCAGTGTACGCTTTTCTCGGGGCTGGTCATTCCATACAAATAAGGACATCCTGATGGTCCGCTCTGCTCAGCCTGAAAGCTGCCTCTATCTCTTTATTAACTTCAACGAGGTGTCATCTTGCTGCCATGATCTTTCCATTCTAGGGAGTTGTTTGTCCCATTACAGTAACAAGTGATGGTGCTGAGGTTGCCACTAAGGGTCCAAGGAAGAGTGTCATAAGGGAGGCTAGAGTTCAAGTAGGACAGCTCAAGGCAAGTTCAGTCAAGGAAACCAGTGGTGAAGGTCATGGGGCTGTTGGTGAGGCCCTCGGATTTTTACTAAGGACCTCATGTCCATCACTGCAGCCTGAGAGGGCTGACCAGTAATTGCACAGATGGGAGCCGGAAGCCTGAGGCTTGTCATGACTCCAGGGGATTTGAAGAGAACAGAAAAGTGGTTGGCAACAGACAAACTCCATAAGATCAAGCAAAGGCACCCAACCGTGCTAATTCTCTCTTTCCATTAACTCATCTCCCCCTACCCAGAGCTGCTTACCAGGGTGTGCCTATAGGCAGGCGCTTCCTCACCTGTGCACGCAGGAACCAACTATGAAATCCACCTATGTCTGTTCTGTAGAATCTGGCTCTAATTTTAGCAGATAGCACGAGCTGTCCTCTGGTTTTTATTAAAATCCATAAGTAAGAGAGTAATTCATACTCCAAAATGTTACAGACTTACTATTTACATAGTGAAATTGATTGAAAACTGTTTTGTTGTTTTCTGCTTTTCTCTATTTGGCAATTGTTCTTTCATGAGCCTGGAATACTTTTGTATTTTTAAAAAGAGTAAGAGTTTCATGTCAGAAACAGAAGTATAGACACAAAAATTTCTATCGCTAAAGACTTTGAGAACCATATTCCTAGAGCTCTGATGATCAGAAAGTCGACTTATTGGGGCATTTTCCTCCACTTTCTGTACATCTGAGTAAACTTTGTTCTGGGACTTCCAATTGAAGATTGAGAAATACACATTATAATTAGAGGGATGAATAATCGGTCGAATTCCCTAGCACTTACTGCCATTTGAGTTCTAGGTGAAGTGCTTGGAAAATGATGGCTTTTCAAAAGCTGGGCTTTCTCAGCGTGGAATGATAGGATATGGGACAGGTCTTGGTCCAATGTTTGTCAAGCATCAGCTGTGTGCTGGGCACTGCTCTGGGCACTGGAGATATAGAGATCATTCATGGCTTCACTCTAGCTAGGAAGGTAGATATGAAAGCAATATCGCAGTACCAGGGGGTGACTTATGTACAGAGGGTGTGGTGAGTGCTCAGGGCAGGTTTCACAGAGCCCGGGACATTTCCAAAAGCTTCCTTTTAGGGTAGGAATTTGCTTAGCAGACTAGACATGGTTGGGTGGTAAAGGAGTGGTTAGAGATACAGGGAATCTGGCAGAGAGAAAAAATGAAAGTAGGATCAGGACCTTGGGACAAACTCATTTAAAATTCTCCAACACACAACAGCTCTTGTCCCAAATAAGAACTGAGGCTAGTGGGCCATTCTGAGCCCCGATTCCACCCAACACCTATTAGTCCTGCCGTGTACTCAGTATAAGTATGGTGATGATTAAAGAAAACCACATGACATCATCATCCAAAGTCACTTGATGATCAAAGAGTTGTCTTACTGTGGTGCTTCCTGTCTTTTTGGTAAATGTGTAGAGAAAAAGTGAAACTCTGAGGCTGCCCATTCAAGAATGAGAAATTGCATATTAGAATTAGCATAACAAATACTTATGTTTTGTATAACCTATCAGAGATCCTGGAATGGCTTTTCCTGAAAGAATTTACAATCTGGACACTGTCCTACCACCTAGACAGGCGGGAAGGGAAGGGAGTGTTGCCACCAAAGTTGCTTGCTCTGTCATCGATGGCCTTCCAGCCCAAGAAATAAAAATAATCGCAAGGTAATTTTAATCTTTACTGAGTTCTGTTGAAACATATCAAAGAGAATCCCCAATGCACAGCAAAACATCTTAAAATTGCCTTTCCCATCTCTCTCTTGTCGTATATATCACACATTTATGGCTCCCTCCTCCCAATTCTTTCCTCCTTCGCCCGGTATCCCTCCAAACTCTCTTAAACCCAGCGACAAGAGCACTTGTCTTCTCTCCCCCAGCTCCCGTCCCACCTTTCTGAATTTATTCCTCCTGAGGCTGGTAGCTCCCTCTCCCTTTTCTAAAGTAAATCAATTTCACCTTTCTGGCCCTATACTCCAATCAACACCACAGTATTTTTATATTTGTGGCAGAAGTTTAATAGGCAGAATGGGGGGATGCTTTGCAGAGGCTAGAATACCCAGGGGAATGATTTGTTTTTCTTGTCATCTGAACAGCAAGCATTTTTAGCCTCTGCTGGCAAAGTTTCTCTGTGGTGTCTCCCATATTTTAGGCCTCGCTCACCCTAGAAACGTAAGCCTTCCCATATCAGAGAAGCTTGATGTAAAATGATCTTCATGAGCCTATTTTCTGGAACTTACTTGCCTTTCCTTTTTACTCATAGAAAATTTGAGTCTCCTCTCCTTTACTCCTCAAAGGTGGCTAACTATAAGAATGTTATTCATGGGAGACACAAGAGGGAAGGAACAGATGTATATGTATGACTGATTCACTTTGTTATAAAGCAGAAACTAATAATAAAAAGAAATGAGTAAAACTTAAAGCTATATTAAAAAAAAGAATATTATTCATGATACAACAAAGAAAGAAGCAGACACACATATAGAGAACAAACTAGTGGTTACCAGTGGGGAGAGGGAAAGGGGGTGCTATATAGGGGTAGGGGATTAAGAGGTACAAATTATTAGGTATAAAATAAGCTACAGGGCTTCCCTGGTGGCACAGTGGTTAAAAATACGCCTGCCAATGCAGGGGACATGGGTTTGAGCCCTGGTCCGGGAAGATACCACATGCCACAGAGCAACTAAGCCCGTCGCCACAACTACTGAACCTGCGCTCTAGAGCCCATGAGCCGCAACTACTGAGCCCGCAAGCTGCAACTAGTGAAGGCCACGCACCGAGAGCCTGTGCTCCACAAGAGAAGCCACCGCAATGAGAAGCCCGCGCACGGCAACGTAGAGTAGCCCCCGCTCACTGCAACTAGAGAAAGCCCGTGCGCAGCAACGAAGACCCAACGCAGCAATAAATAAATAAATAAATAAATTTATTAAAAAAATAAAAAATAAAATAAGCTACAAGGATATATTGTACAATACAAGGAGCATAGCCAATCTTTTATAATAACTATAAATGGAATATAACCTTTAAAAATTGTGAATCACTATATTGTACACCTGTAACTTATATAATATTGTACATCAACTTCAGTTAAAAAAAAGACACCTTTCATGTAGCGCTTGTCATCCCCACAAACCCCAAGGGCAGGGGGCTCGTCCATTAGCGCTGTCCGTGGAAAATGCCATGCACCCATTTCTTACTGTAGTTAGTATTTGTTGAAGTGGATCGAACGTGAGCATAAGTTTCTCAAAGGGTCTTTTAGTCTGTTCTCACTGACGTGAAACCTGGAGCACACACGATGGTATCTCCCCATGTCTCAAGCCACTCTATGAATGGGTGACCCGGAAGCAGTCTTCTTCTCACAGGATTTCCTCCGATATCAACACTGCAAGCCAAGGGTCTTTAAGGAAAGAAAAAAGCCATTTGTTTTTCCTTTCCTCTGAAAAGTGACCAGGTGCAAAGTTTTCCACCCAACTCCTGACTTCTCTGAGCCCACTCTGGCATTTGAAGAGTTAATCTGTTGCCACCTAGTGGCTCTCGGCCAACCTGCGGGACCCCCAGCTCACAGAAGAGGAGGGGCGAGGGTAGTGGGGTGAGGTTGCCTTGGTGAAGGGACAAGGTTCCACAGCGGCTTTGTCTTCCCACCCCCGAGTACTACTTAGAGGGGTTGGCTTTTTGAAAATGTATTCCCTTTCTCCTCTCCCTCCCTCCCTCCCCTGCAACTGGGGCCTGTTTCCGCTAGACCTGAGGCAAAGCAGTAGTGCAGGCTAGGATTTCTTGCAAGTTTTCCGCTGTGGGGTGCCGCAACAGCTGTGACCCTGGCTTGATTTTGATGTAGACTTCAAGGGCACCGTCCCCAGCAGGGGGAACATTTTTACCTCAGGAGCCTATTCACATTGGTAGCCTTGGCAGGGAAAGTTCCAGAAGCTTTGATTACACAAATACCTCTGCTAAGTACAGGCCCAGTCTTGGCAACCTGTGGAGAGAGAATGTGCACGTGGGCTGATTAAACCAAACGACCGTTTCCTTTGCTGGGGCGGGGGCTGAGGGTCTTCAGCTTGGAAATGATTTTTTCCTTGGCTGTGTTGCCTGGAAACTTGGAGGGTTTAATTAGGACTGGGGAGGTTTTGGGCTTCTGCAGCTGCCTCTGCTCTCCCCCAGGGTTACTGAGTGTGTGTGTGTGTGTGTGTGTGTGTGTGTGTGTGTCCCCGGCAGTGCAAGCCAAAGCCGTCTGGAGGAGTAAATTGTGTACCACGGCAAATGTGACCCTTTTTATTTCAATTGATTTTAGTTAATAACTTTGAACCTTGTAAACCACAGAGAGGCTGCATGCGGTTTACATATCGCGTATTGGAGCTGGACAACTAGGTGGAAGTGGTAGCTGTTACCTTCTTACCTACATCCATCAAGGGCCAATCTTTGAAAAGTTTTCTCAATGTTCCCAAGTATGTACAGGAAGAACGGCCATGGGTCCATGTCTCCCTGGTTCTGTGAGTTCCAAGGGAGAAGTAAGGCAGAGCCCAGTCTACCCCAATTTTGTTATCTTACTTTGTTAGGAAAAATCAACAAATTAAAATACAATCTATTAACCCTTTATTGACCTCAATGTACTTTATTCATCTCAACATTACCAGTTAGTTATTCTCCCGTTTGGAGATTTTGAAGAATTGAGGAGAAACATTTTCTTTTCCATTTTTCTTTGGTATGTGTGTATGTTTGTATTTATTTATTTTCAACTACAAATATTATACATATGTATGTTCCAGTTACAAAAATGTTAGAGACAGAAGTATAACCTCTCTTGCTCAAATGCAGATTTTCTGGCTGGAGTCAAGGCTGATCTAGGCACATTTTGGCCCATCTCTGGCTGGAGTCAAGGCTGATCTAGGCACATTTTGGCCCATCTCTTCTTCTTCCTTTCCTCCCTCTTTTCTTTCCTCCCTTCCTTTTCTCCTCCTTTCAGTGGAAGATTCAGAAGCATAGTCCCTCCCTTTATTGAGTCCACAGAAATGAGTTATAGCATGCTATGTGTGTTAGTTCCTAGGGCTCCCATAACACAGTACCACAGATTGGGTGGCTTAGACAACAGAGCTGTGTTGTCTCACAGTTCTGGAGGCTAGAAGTACAATATCAGGGTGTCAGCAGGGTTGGCTCCTGCAGAGGGCTGTGAGGGAAACTCTGTTCCATGCCTCTTCTCTAGCTTCTGAGGGCAACCTTTGGTGTTCCTTGGCTTGTAGATACATCACCCAGATCTCCACCTTCAACTTCACATGGCATTCTCCCTGTGTGTGTGTCTGTCTCTGTGTCCAAATTTCCTCATTTTATAGGAACACCAGTCATTTTAGATTAGGGCTACCCTAATGACCTTACTTTAACTTTGTTACCTCTGTTAAGACCCTATCTCCAAATAAGGGCTCATTCTGAAGTAGTTTATGTTAGGTCTTCTGCATCATTTGGGGGACCCAGTTCAACCCATAACACAAGGTAAAGCAACAGCTATGTGTACTTGGTACTGTGGTCAAAACCAAAAGGGAGGGCTTCCCTGGTGGTGCAGTGGTTGAGAGTCCGCCTGCCGATGCAGGGGACACGGGTTCGTGCCCCGGTCTGTGAAGATCCCACATGCCGCGGAGTGGCTGGGCCCGTGAGCCATGGCCGCTGAGCCTGTGCGTCCGGAGCCTGTGCTCCGCAACGGGGAGAGGCCACAACAGTGAGAGGCTCGCGTACCACAAAAAAAAAAAAAAAAAAGGGAGTACCAAAAAAAAAACAAAAGCCAATAATGGGATATATTAGCATAACTACTTTTTTCTTTTCCTCTTTATTTTATATTTTAAATTTAATTAATTAATTAATTTTATTTTTGGCTGTGTTGGGTTTTCATTGCTGCGTGCAGGCTTTCTCTAGTTGCAGCGAGCAAGTGCTACTCTTCGTTGAGGTGCACAGGCTTCTCACTGCGGTGGCTTCTCTTGTTGTGGAGCACGGGCTCTAGGCACATGGGCTTCAGTAGTTGTGGCTCATGGGCTTAGTTGCTCTGCGGCATGTGGGATCTTCCCGGACCAGGGCTTGAACCCATGTCCCCTGCATTGGCAGGCAGATTCTTAACGACTGTGCCACCAGGGAAGCCTTCCTCTTTAAATTTAATGTTTATTTTCATTAACATTATACATATACATATATGAAGGAGTCAACTATTTTTATATGGCTTATTATGAAAAATAGAAGTTAACAAGCCATGCAATGCTTCCCACCTCCATTGCACACTCTCCAAAGACAATCTCTTTCAACTTTTCTGATTCTGTTAATATTTAACTATAAGTTTCCAAGTAACAGATTTATGTTGCTACATGATATTTTAATTATAGGTGTTATCTATTGGCTTCCCGACATACAAGATGGGGACTTAGCTCTCTATAGGTCACACACACACACACACACACGTAGTGTTTCATCTGACCAATATAGTGATGTTGTAACTCAGTTAGATCAATATCTAATGTTTCCATCACCATGACTGTGTAAATGCTGTAGGCAACTAATTTGTGTAGGATATCAAAAATATTTTTCCTTTCCTGCACATTTTCCACCTAGAGTGAATAATTGGCTTGTTTTTTCCCTTGCTTGGGTTTTAATGACCTTATCCCTAATCAAACCCAAATTCTGCCCCAGTTGTGTAAAAACACATTAGTAATTATTGACTACATTTTCTTGAGATCTCTCCCAGAGCTTCCCCAACTTGGCACTGGGGGGTTATATGACTAGACCGTTTCCTAGGGAACCCTCCATGTGGGCCTTTTCTCCTGGACTGGTCAGGTGTCCAGAGAAGACTCTTCAATCCCCTTCTTACAGAATATATGTCTGGCTGCTGTGCTCTGGAAGTGGAGTGGGGGAAGAAGGCTGGAGTCCAAATATTCAGTCAGGCCATCAATATTCCTTGAATCCCTCTGTTTTCAGCACAGTGATCTCCCATACCTCGACTCTCCCTGAATCCCCAGTTCAGAAACCCCCTGTTTACTGTCTCTGGGAAATAAATCTCTGCTGTCATTTACTGCTGAGGAAGAGTCAAGTGACTGCATGACATGGGGAGAGTGGGAGTGGAGGCAAGGGAAACTACCTGCTTCTACACCCTTTCTGCCAACCCTCCTGCTCCAGCCCCACCTTTACTCTCACTTCCAGAGATCCCAGGAGCACCAGTTCCTGCCCTTGCTCTCTGTCCCCAAGTCCCTCTGGGGGTCTCCCCACAAGAGGCTTTGCAGGCGGCTTTGTCCGCCTTGTCTGCTAGCTCAGTCACCAGTCCTTCATAGGTTTTGCTGTTTTTGCCTTTTCCATCTTCATTGCTGTGTGTTGGTGGGTTTCAGGAAGAAAGGGAGCTAAGTATATGTGTCCAGTTTGCCAGCTTTAACTCTAAAGCCATTCTTGTCCTTTCACCAGCATGTTCTGGAGACAGTTTCAAACTCCAAATGAGTGAGCCAATTCCTGAGCTATCTAGAAGTTGTGGGTGAGTTTGGGGAGAAGAGAGGAACTTCATCATGCTCTGTGTGATCTACAAACATGCACACGTACACACACGAGTACACATTCAGTCCAACTCTTCACTCTAGGTCATCTAGAGCCAACCTGGGCTGAGTATTTGGAATCAGCTCCAGATCCTTATTTTATTCTCCATGTAATTTTCTTACATTCCCCAATTCTCTCTTTCCCCCAGTCTCCAATTTATTCTTGACACTACAGCCAAAGTGTTCCTTTTAAAAATGAATATCCTATTGTCATGTCATTCCCCTACTTTAATATCTTTACATTACTTTTAATGTCTTCTCTTTGCCCTTAGAATAAAGTTCTGTACTCTATTTTTGTCATATAAGTCCCCACCCAACAACTTGGGGGGCTTATATTAATCTCATATTAGTCTCCCTTCCCCAGCTAAGCTGTGGCTTCCTTAGCTATTTCTCAGTTCTGTTAGGCCTTTGCACGTGCTCTATACTCTTTCTGGAAGGCTCTTGACCTCAGCCCCCTAAAGACTCTGTTGGGGAAACATCATTTACCCAGGGACACCTTCTCTGACTGTGTCTCAGCCCCTCCTTACATGCACTCAGCTAAATCCTGCATTATACCCTCCCATGATACCCTATACTTTTGCTTTGATAGCACTTTAGTTACATGTCCAAGCTAGACTGGAAGCATCCTGAACACAGGACTTTTTTCTGTCTTGTTTACATCATCACCCTAGTCCCTAGCACCAGATCTGGCCCATAGCATGTATTCATTCCATCAATACTTATTTAATCAATTGTACTTTTCACCTTAGAGTTTTCTAATCTTCACTCCCATCCTCACCCCAGCATACTCTCCCTTCTAAATGTACTGGTTTAATAGCAGAGAATATTAGTTAAATAGTGAAAGTGTTTGGCCTGGAAAGATAGTCATAATTCCCTTCCTGGAAAACTGGGCGTGGTGCCTCTCTGTCTCTCTCCCTTGTGGAAAACAGCTCTCGTCTTCAGGACACTGGAGCAGGTGACCAGGGGTCTTTCAGCTTATTCTGCTGGCTCTCAAAGCAGAAGGTCCCCAAGATTATAAAGAGAAAGGGAAAGACTTGATTTTTGTTTTTCATAGGCAATCAGGGAAGTTGGTTTTAGTGATATAGTGAGCAAACTCATGAGCGTTCTCATAAAATAAACTGAATGGAAGTCCCTGTTACAGAATTACAATTGCAGCATGACATGTAAAGGTTGCCCCAGAGTTTTTTCTCATTGCTTTCCTTATATGAGAAAAAAAATGCAGCTCACAGTATGCAATAATTGGAAGTTTGAAACTGAAACTGTTTCCTCATCTGTAAAATGAGAAAGTTGAACTGAGTGCCCTCTAAGGCTACTCTGAAACTCTGTGACCTTATTTTGTGCCTTTATAAGAGCTGTTCACAAGAACTTCTAAGTTTCTGAAAATACATTGCTCTTGAGGAAATCAAAGATTTATTGGAAGGTTTTTAAAAATATATAAACACCTTTATGAACTTGGCAAAGACTCAGGTGAAGAAAAGTGTGGATTTCAATCTGCCAACAACGGTGCCATTCTAAAGAGTTCAATAGTCAGCATTTTAGTACTCACACACAACTACATAAGGACTAGAAGGGCTGAAGCCTTCAGCAGCAGCTTTTGAATTTTGTGTCATTGCTCAGAGGCAAAAATGAAATACCTGCCTAACTGCAAAAGATTAAGTAGCCAAGACCTTTTTAAAAAATAAAGGTACCGTGTGATACTTGGTATTATTAGTAGTAAATATTTACTCCCTCAACATTCCATCATGGGCCTTCACTTTCCTCCCCCATTGACGTTGGGTTGCTTTGGCCACTGAAATGTTTGTGGACATGAAAAACATTGTGCTTTCCTCAATTTAGCTTCAATCTTGTGCACTGGTCACCTGCCGTGAGATACCCTGGGTAACTACTTTCTGGAGTCCAAAATAAAAAATATGGAGCAGATATAAGCTAAATTCACAGACCCTCCCACCTGAGCTCAGCCTAACTCAGCTGAATCACAGTTGATTTGCAGACCTTTGAGCATGAGAATAAATGCTTGTTGTTTTAAGCCACTGAGTTTTGAGGTGATTGTTAGTCAGCATTATTGTGAAAAAGCTGACTAATACAAGATGCAGTGTGGGTTCTCATGAGATATAACATGACGGTTAAGGTATGGTTTCTGAAATTTGGCACATCTTGTTTTGAATCTCACTTCTGTTATTTACTAGATGTGAAATGTCAGGCAATTGACTTAACCTCTCTGAGACTCTATTTTCTCATCTGCAAAATGAAGATAATCACCAAACTCATAGCCCTGTTGTGTAGATCAGATAACCTAATACATATCAAGCAGCTAAGACAGTGCCTGGTACATACTGAGGAGCCAGTAAATGTTTGCTATTATTAACAATAATAATTATTATAATTTCTATAAAATAAATCTTACTTTCCTGTTAACTTACATTATAAAACTACATATAAAGACTTATTGGAATATTTGGTGAAGAAGGATGAAGAAGATAAGTATTCTACCTCATGGCTGATAAGTTCATATGATATTAAAAAGGTACATTGTCTACCAAGCAAGCATATCTGTGTGTATAAAAGAGTTTTGAATTACTTTGTAACAATTTCCCAAATCTGAGCTCCTTTTACAGACAGAATTTACATTTCCATGTCCCCGAGTCTAGGATATGAAGTGTGGTGTCAAGTATTAACAATCTAGGTCTGACTGTACACTCTCAGCACCCAGAATTGTTCCTAAGAGTTCACATCTAATAAATAGTACATTGTTGTGGTTCCTGGCCTTCATGTACTTAACAAACATTTATTAAGTACTAGGCATTGCACTAGGTACTAGAGGTAGAGAGATAAACAGACATGGTCCTGTACTCATGGCCATCATACTTTAGCTACAGGTTGCAAATATATTTCACTCTGGTGTCAACTCAGGGATTTAGAGGGGCTGCTCAGAGCACTAGTTAAAAAAAATTCTAGGCAGCACTTGGTCTTAGTGGGGAAAAGAGTCATGGGTTTGGAAGGAGGGAATGGTTTTGAATGTTTGCTAATCCAGGTTTCGCTGGGGACAGACACATATACAACAAAATATAATTTAATGCAGTAAATGCTATTTGTGAGATAAGAACAAAGTGGCATCGAACACAAAGCAAGGAGTAATTAATTTTGCCAGGAGGGGAGTGGAGTAAGGAAAGGCTTAGTTGAAGAGGTGAAATTGTAGCTGGGGTTTGGTGGATGACCAGGAATTTAGTAGGTGATGAAGTGGGAAAAGATGATTTCAGGCCAAGAGCACATCATGAGCAAAGGCACAGAGGTGTATTAGTACATGGGGTGTTGAGGGAACAGTGAGTAGTCCTGTTTGGTTAGAACATGGGGTGTGGGGATGATGCTGGTAGGAATGAGTTACAATAGGGGATTGGGACCAGTCTGTACTGCTTTACTGTGCAAGCCATAGGGATCCCTGAAGGCTTTTAAGTTAGAGCATAATATGGCCAAATATGTGTCTTTAAATGGTTACTCAAGAAGAACTAGATTGGAGATAAAAAGAGAAAGAGGCAAGCAGCAGAGAGGAGGCTATTGCAATTATGTAGACAAGGGACCTGGGCATTTAAATTGTGGTGGTGTGGAGTGGGGGCCGAGAAAGAGGAAATAACATCATCAAATAGCACAAGGATGCTCTTCTCTCAAAAATGACCTAGTATTAGGCTTCAATCAATATAAAGCAAATTTAATGGTCTAACTTTTTCATAGCTCTTATTCTAATGTTACTGTTTGAATATGTCATTAAATCACACATATAAAGGGAGCCAGATTTTAAAATTTATCCTTGAGTCAATCCTGTAAAGTAGGTACTAAAATTTCCATTTTACAGAGGAGAAAACTGAGGCCCTGGGATTTAAAAAGCCCACAATCAGTGATCTTAGACTACACATCTTCTAAATGTCAAAGCTAGCATTTGAACCCAGGGCAACTTGACTCCAGAGTCAATGTTCTTCTTTTTTTTTTTTTTTGTGGTACGCGGGCCTCTCACCATTGTAGCCTCTCCTGTTGCGGAGCACAGGCTCCGGATGCGCAGGCTCAGCGGCCATGGCTCACGGGCCCAGCCACTCCGTGGCATGTGGGATCTTCCTGGACCGGGGCACGAACCTGTGTCCCCTGCATCGGCAGGCGGACTCTCAACCACTGCGCCATGAGGGAAGCCCCCCCAGAGTCAATGTTCTTAATCACTACTCTATACCATGTGAACAATTAATTCTCCAGTGTTATGGTCCATTTCCGCTAATTGTTAAATCTCTCATATACCTCCTCTTTTCAGTCTGATATATCTTGACCCAGGAGACAAGCCAGTGAGTATCAGAGAAGTAGTGAAGGCAGGAGGAAAGTACCTCTGAAACACTCCAAATAACTTGGACTTGAAGTCAAAGAAAAACTATTGATTTCTTTTTTCCTGAGTACTTGAGAGATTTGTCAGGTAAACTCAAATCTCTTACTCTATAAAAATCAACACATAAATCAATCCACAGGCACTGTACCTAGCACTGTGCTGAGGAATAAATCACCCTTGACTCAGTCCTCAATAGAAACACAGGGGAAAGAGCCCAGGACTATGACAGAGGAGACATAGTTGGGAGCCCTGGCTCTGCCATGAACCTGCCCTTGGCCTTGGACAAGTCACTTCACCTTGCCAGGCCTTCCTTTCACCATTGGAAATAGCCCCAATGATGGCAAGTGTACTTACCATTCCTACATTTTTGCACCCGCCTTACAGGATTAATTGAAGGAAAAATAAAAGAGCAATTAGTATTGGACAGAAAACTGTGGTACTAAAACAAACTGAATTGCACGACTGTTTTAGCAATCACTTGGCGTCTTCTGAAACAGCCTCCTAAATATGCAGGAAGAGTGTTTATCATTCCTACTCCTATGGAGCCTGACACTTCACCGAGAGAACAGGCTTTACAATGTCGCGCTTTCTCAAAAATTGCTGCATTTGAAATCTTGCGGGATATTTAAAACTTGTTTTTAGAGGACCTGAGGCACTTTGAGTTACTCAGTGCTTTATCCCTCTTTCCTTTTCATCTTGCCTGGAGAATCCCCAGTGGTGATTTTTAAACATGGTTGTGTACCTCATCGAGGTCTTTGGAGTTTGGAGAGTGCAGAGTTTCCTCTGAGGCAAAATATTTTGAACAGTGGCTTGGCTGCATGGGCTCACTGTTTCCTGGAGCTAAAGACTGCAAATCGATTTCTGCAGCCCACTTCTTCCAGAAGGAGACGGTGGGGGTGAGTGGGAACATGAACTTGCTTTGTCCACCTAAACAGCGCCGTCACATTTCTCAGTCATCCTCTTGGCTTTCGGAGGAATTGCAGGAGCAATTGTTGAGCCTCACAACAGTGAGATTCCGCTGCCTTCCAGCTCTAACAATCAAAAGACAAGTCTCCAGAGAGCACAGGCTCCAAGCAGTTATTAGAGATGATGGCATTAGCGGAGCGCTGGGGCCGCCTGCCCTGCCCTCCAAAATAAACGGTCCTCTTACAGCTTCACACTATGCTTTACTCCCTATATTAACACAGGAGCTGACAGATTGGGTGAGAAGCTGCAACTTGTATTTTGGAGGGCATAAAAGATGATTGTGCTAGTTCTAATTCCAGAGCTGATCTTTTTAGCAGATTATGATGGATGACTCTCCACGGTGGTCAGCGCCTCTGGTATATATTTTAGGTGGAATGCTTTCTTTTGACACGTACTTTACAGAGACATAAGTGTATCCTACTTTAATTAATGGAAGAAATGATTCATTCACAAGTGGAAGGTTTAATTAAAGAAAGGGTCAGCATGGGTCAGCCATGAATTGCAAAATATCTCTGATGTTTATTATACTCTCCACCAACTCTGCATGCTGTCTGGTGTGGTACACGGCAGTAAAGGCAGGCCCTGGAAAGAAAGAAAATGAAGTTTAATTCATTCATTCATTCAACAAATATTAATTGAGCACCTACTGTGTTTTAGGTGCAGTGCTAGGCTCTGCAAATAAAATGGTGAACAGTCAGACATGATTTTTTGCACTTATGCCAGGGACAATGCAGTTGGGGGCACAAGAAAAGTGAGGAATAAACAAATAGAACACTATTATTAAAGATGGTAACATATTTTCTGAAGGAAAAAAATCATTTTGGGCTCTTCTCCTTGCACTGTTTGGGTATTGTTTTTTAAGAATTTTAATACCCCACTTTACAGTGAGGTACATTTAGCTTTGGAATATATCTCTGAAACCAATCTGACCCAAGTCTGCTAGATGAAGTATCTTATTCTTAGAAGCAGCAGTTATACATACTGAGTTACAAAATATGTAGCTTGTCACAGTAGCTCCTTCCTATGAGGAGAGAAACATTATGCTTTAGAATCAGACAAACCTGGATTCAAATCCCGGTTTCTCAGCTTAATCGCTTTCTGGTCTATGATATTACTTTGCTTTTCTGACCTCAGTTTCCTCGTTTACAAGGAAGAATAACAATACATAAGACATTGAATCATGTGAAAAAATACATGAATAGTACCTAGGGCATAGCATTCTTATTAGTTAATCAGCATTAATATTTGTAATTTATCTTCTTACGTTATTATTATTAGGAGTAATATTTTTCCCTCTCTTTTGGAACTTTCTTGATTCTATGTTTGTTCTGGTTGTTCATGTTATTTTCTTATCCCCTCATTTGATGACAGAGGTCATAATTTTTAAAGCACTGGACCCAGTCTGATATATGCTTAGTGATCAATAAATAACTGTTGAATGAACGGATAAAATTCTATCTCTTT
The DNA here is from genome assembly GCF_964165515.1 of Mesoplodon bidens. Lineage (NCBI taxonomy): Eukaryota > Metazoa > Chordata > Mammalia > Artiodactyla > Ziphiidae > Mesoplodon > Mesoplodon bidens. The sequence goes on along the minus strand of NC_138177.1, from coordinate 133,949,501 downwards.
TTGGAACTGGGTAGAGAATAAGCTGATAGGAAACAAAGTCTCTCAAAGGCTTCCCATAACACTTGGAATAAAATCTATACTCCTTATCATGGCAAACAGGAACCAACATGCCCTGACCTTTCCAGTCTCATCCAACACCATTTTCCCTCCTGTACTCAGCTTGAGCCACCAGCCTTGCCTGGAATGCCCTTTCTCTAGAACTGTGAATGGCTCACTCCTTCCAGATCTTCAGCTCTCTGTTCAAATATTTTCTCTTCCTGGAGACCTTCTCTGACCACCTTGCCTATTCATTTTCTATCTCCTCACCCTGCTTTATTTTTTCTCAAAGCATTATCACTGTCAGAAATTACATGATATATTTCAGACTTTATGAATTTGTTGTCTATCTCCCCCACTTATCACATGTGAACTCCTGAGAGCAGGAACCTAGACTGCTGGTGTCCAGCCCTAAGTCACCATGCCACTGAATGAATCAAACAAATGAAGTATCTCTTTTCATTTTTGTAGGGAAATATATATATAAACTATCCAAATAGTTTCTATAGTACAGTACTCTACAAAACATAAGAAATCTTTCCCCTAAAATTTTTGCTTGCAGCACTGAATTTAATTTTTCACCACAGAATGACAGGAAGAGGGAAAATCAACTATTCTAGTGGTATGGAAAATGAAGACACAGCCAATAAGAGGTCTCCCAAAGCCCCAATTTTAATAGGATTCCTACACATTTTACTTTCTCACTGTGAGTCTGGCCCTCCTTGTAAGTTGCTTCCTTTGTGCTTAAAAAAGTAGTTACTCCTGTTCTCAAAGCCAGCAAACATAGATTTTCTTTAGTTTTCACATGATCTGGCTCAAAACAGCAGGAAACTTGAATGTTTCATTTGGCGTCTTTCACTGTCTGAGAACAGAACTGCAAACAAGAGAGGAGCCTCCTCTTGCCCAGGTGGTCCTAGAGCTGGAGAGGACAGGCCAGAACCACGTCCTCCACTACGCGGTCCGGAGACTGGAGGGAAGGTGAGGACCCTGGAGGCGTCCATCAGAGGGCAGGCCTGAGCCTGGGTGTGTGAGCGTGGTGTTGCATGGTGTGCGGGCTTTGCTGGCCTCGCCTGGAGCATTTTGACCCGCAAGTCTCTCCAAAGAGCCAAACAATGCCGGCTGTTCCTGGCAAGGCCGAGCCTGGCTTACTCAGATTCGTGTTTTAGGAGAGGTGCTTTGGGGTAACTGAACAGGCTCCATTTCCACCATGAGCACATCAGCCCTGGTTTCTGCTGTGCAAAAACAAAATTCTCAAAAATGTTACCGTATCAAATCGATGTGCCTTTTGTTTTATAAACAACTTTTTTTTTAATAGTCTGTGGAAACTGTAATAAAGACCAACACCATATCCAGTTGTTTTCCAGAGAACCAACTCCACTTGGGAGACTTTCTCTCAGCATGAGGGGCTGCTCTTTTTTTCTAGCAGATATTCCTAAAATTTGACTCCATGTGGTCAAAGGCATAGCAGTGGATCTTCAGCACCTCAGCTTGGAACCGTGGGCTTCTTTCTGCTTCTGAAAGAGAGGGCTTCAGAACCACTAATGGAGCACCGGTGGGAGACAGCCAGTCAAGGAAGTGACCTCACAGAGGAGCTCAGCTCTGCTGGAGAAGGGGAAGACTCCCTTGTGAAGGAGGCCATGAATTTGGGGCCCACACATCCCACAGGCCATGAGAACACTTCACGAAGGCTGAGATATTCCGAGATGACTGGATGACTCCCTGAAGCTCGTTGCTTCCAAATGCCTTCCTTCTTTCAGTACCATTTCATTTAAGACAAGTAAGATGAAAGCTTACAACAGGACGTCACTGATTTTCCAACACAAAACAGACAAGGGTGATAATATTAATGGAACAAATATGTTTTGGGAGAAAATTCTTATTATTTGCACACATTAAAATTCACAAAATAGAGTTGAGCACCAGAAACCCTTCCCTTGTGACTGAGAAACCATGGGTTATCTGCAATAATCCACTGAGGACGGATCCCATCCAAAACCCACTCCAGTGGAGAATCGACTACTGAGGGAATGTGTGTAGTACATTTTCATTCCCAGATTTCATGAAGAAATGGTTAAAACTCAGCCCTTTTCAAATCTGGCTCTGTCACCTACTAGTCATGCCTCAAATCCCACATCTATAAAATGGAGATAATAATATACTTATTTAAATGTTTTGTTATGAAAATTAAATGAGATAATCCATGAAAGTCCTTGGCATAAGGTCTGACACTTGGTCAAGTGCTCAATAAATGTTATTTGTAAAAATAACTATGGGCTTCCCTGGTGGCGCAGTGGTTGAGAGTCCGTCTACAGATGCAGGGGACACGGGTTCGTGCCCCGGTCTGGGAGGATCCTGCATGCGGCGGAACAGCTAGGCCCGTGAGCCATGGCCGCTGAGCTTTAGCGTCCGGAGCCTGTGCTCCACAACAGGAGAGGCCACGGCAGTGAGAGGTCCACGTACCACAAAAAAAAAAAAAAATCTATTATAACCATTATAATTTATGACATTATTATTAAAATTAACATTTGTTTGTAATGATTCCTATCCATTTCATTCTATATTTTCTTCCATTTTTCACTGCCTTTTGAATTCAGAATGTCTGGTAACCTGCATATTAAGTGGTAAAATACAAAATAACTGTTCCTCAACACGAATTTCTCTGAAAAATACTGTAGGTTATGCTACAGATTCCTGTAAGCATTTTGCTAATTTGAATAGCAAAATAACACTAAAATCAGCATGCTTTTCTATCTAGACTATAAGCCCCTTTTTAGCACCTTCTTTACTCTTCTCTCTTCAGCTCCTAGCACATGGGGCTGCTCAAAATATGTTTGTTGAGTAGATAAATGTTCTTTATTCATACAAGAGAAACAACAATGAAAACAACAACTGCTTGAGTAGCCTCTACTTCTCTTCCATCTAACACTTTTCCAACAAAGAAATTTCCCTGGTTAGTATGGAAGTTCTAAGATACAGGTGATCATGGGCAAAGGAAAGTCTTTTCTTGTATTTCACGCTTCCTGGTGGTCTGTGTTAAAAATAAGGTCACTCCAAAGTGACAGAGTGGCATGGACATATATACACTACCAAATGTAAAATAGATAGCTAGTGGGAAGCAGCCACATAGCACAGGGAGACCAGCTCAGTGCTTTGTGACCACTTAAAGGGGTGGGATAGGGAGGGTGGGAGGGAGACACAAGAGGGAAGGGATATGGGGATATATGTATATGTATAGCTGATTCACCTTGTTATACAGCAGAAACTAACACACCATTGTAAAACAATTTTACTCCAATAAGGTCACTCTTAGGGAAAAGCTATCTGATTGCCTAGTGCCCCTCCTTTGATATGTCATTTGAAATACTGACATTATTTTCATAGTGTCTTTCTTAAATTAGGGTTGGAATTCTTTTCTCAGCATCATTCTTTTCTTTTCATCCATTCTAGGAAAGAGCTGTCACTGTCTCATGTCCCCAGTAATTGGATAAGTGATTCTTCCTAACCTTGAAACAACTAAGTAGAAAGTATACCCAGTGGCCTTAAAATGGACAGCCCTTGCCTTTTCTAATTGGCATGTGTATTCTAGAACTCTTTGAACAATACTTTGAGTTCCTAAACCTTCTTAGAAAGGGGTGTGTGTGTGAGTTGGTGAAAGATGGGGAGTTGGTGATAGAGGGATCCACCTCCTTCATTTCTAGCTAAGTGATGGGGCTTACACTTGGCCACATGGAGAGAGCAACATGTTGGCACATATAACCATGGCCTGAATGCTGACTTCCACTGGGAAATCTAGAAGCTGAGAAACAGAATGACTGGCCAATTTGATGGTGGAATCAGGAGAGGGCTGCTGAGCTGGGGCAAGTCCTGCATACCCTTAATTTGATGAGACAAGGGGTGAGTATTTCCCATGGACCAGATGTGGGAAAAGCTGAAGAGAGAGCTAAGCTCCAGACCTTTTAAGATCTGTCCAGTTGAACCTCCTGGGAGAAGGGACTCCAGCAAGTGTGAGTCCATGGAGAATGACCCCTCTTGAGCCAGGGTCTGCAGATAGGAGAAACACCAAGCCAAAGGAAAATGTGCATTGAAGTTGCAGTTGGAAGGCCCAAATGGGAACTTCCAGAAAAGCCCTGGAAAACACTCCACTGGAGAAAGGGATAGCTTTAAACATCTGTCAGGCCCAAGAGCATGAAGCCAGCCTATGATAGAACCAACTCAAATAAGGGTTTTCTTGACCTTTATCTCTTCTTCCCTCCCTTGCTCACAGACCATAAGAGTCAGAAATTGGATAGCAGGCTGGGGGCTAGGGAAAGGGAGAGCCAGGAGGAAGAAAAATGCAAGGCCTCACAGACCCTATCCCCCCTTGCTCAGTATGACATATTTTATTTTTTGTTGGAACATGATCTGATTTACATTTTAGAAAAATTATTCTGGCTACCTTGTGGAGAAATGACAGAGAGACAATAGAGAAAACACAAAGACCAGATGCAGGCCTATGTCACTTGTCTGCAGGAGGCATAAGGATGACTTGGACCAGGGTAACCAAGTGGAAGTGTTGAGAAGTGATCGAATTCAGAATACATTTTGAAGCTGGTAAGGACTTGATGCCTGTGAGGAAAAGAGAAGAGTTTTGTTTGACCAGAACATTTTTGACCTGAGCAATTCTTCGAGTGAATGAATCCATTACTGAGTGAATGAATGAACTGGGAGTCATTAAAGAGTTTTCAAGTAATCAGGTCAGATTTATATTTCAGAAACCTCACTCTAGTGAGGTTTAGTGAAGGATGGATTGGGGACTGAAAGCCAGGTGACAAATTGGAAGGCTATTGTAATAGTCCAGGGGAAAGACATTGAGGTTCTGAGCTCAATATCTAGGTAGTAGGTATGGAAAGGAAAGGATAGGTCAGAGAAATATTTGGGATATTAAATTATTAAAGTGTGGTGATACGATAATTGTGAAGGAGGAGAAACATAATGGCTTCCAGATGCCTGGGTGAATAATAGTTCCACCCTAATGATGAAGAACATGGAAGAAAAGTGTAAAGGAAGAAAAGAGAGGATAGATGTTATGATGGTTAATTTTACTTGTCAACTTGATTGGGCTAAAGTATGTCCAGATAGCTGGTAAAACATTATTTCTGGGTGTTTCTGAGGGTGTTTCAGAAGAGACTAGCATTTGAATCCATAGACTGAGTAAAGAAAGATTGCCCTCACCAAAGAGGATGGGCATCATCCAATCTTTTGAAGGCCTGAATAGAACAAAAAGGTTGAGGAAGGGTGAATTTTCCCTCTGCTTGAGCTGGGACATCCATCTTCTCCTGCCCTCAGACATCAGTGCTCCGGGTTCTCGGGCTTTTGGACTCAGACTGGGACTTACACCTTTGGCTCCCCTGGTTCTCAGGCCTTTGGGTTTGGCTGGAACTCCATCACTGGTTTTTCTGGGCCTCCAGCTTTCAGACAGCAGATCATGGGACTTCTTAGCTTCTATAATGAAGTGAGCTGATCCCTCATAATAAATCTCTTTCTATATTTCTGTGTATGTGTGTGTATGTATATATATATACATATATATGTATGTATGTGTATATATGTATATATATATGTATATATATGTGTATATATATGTATATATATGTGTGTGTGTGTATATATATATATATATATATATATATATGGGACAGTTACTCTGTCTCATGCTGGAATAATGCTAACAGATCATACACACTCTAGAGCTCCCTGTGGAATTGGCTGAGGTTTTGTCAGGCCTGCCATCACAGTTGGACTTCTCTCTCTGCCCAATCCTGCTTCCTCACCTGCCTGCCACAGGTGTTGATCCCTAATAAACATCCTGCATGTCAATCTCCATCTCACTCTCTGCTTCCAGAGAATCCAACCTGTGACAGTTGACCCCAGAAGTGGTCCAAAAGAGTAGGTGATTGTTGGGGTTTGGGAGCTGAATCACTTACTGGCTGACTGGCAAGAAGGACTCCACCACTGGTGGTAGGTAGGAGACAGACAGACCCTGGCAGTGGGTGTTGACCCTGTTGTTCACAAGCTCCTGGATTGTGAGTTGAAACGATGTATCAGAGGAGGGGATGGTATTAGCTGGTGTAATGCATTAGGCATTTGAGATGTATGGGGTAATTACTAATTATTAGGACAATGGGATTGGATACTTCTTGCTAAGTGCAATTGATATGCTGGAAAAAGATAATGAAAAGCAATGAGAGATAAACAAGCAATTGAAAAACCAACTGTGAAAGCCAGAGGGGCTCCCTGGTAATATAATGAGGCTCTCATTTGCTACAGTAGGAGGACAGAGAAAGATGAGGCCTAGGCCCAGGACTTCATAGTCAAAGTGGCTGAATTCTAGAAAAGGTTAACTTACCAACCAAAGCATACCTGTTATGCAGGGTTAGGGCCCTGGTTGGAAAAAAATTAAAACCTCACACTTGGGATTGTCTGACTGAATGCCCCTTCAAATTTTGAACTCCTAGACTCATCTGAACTCTCTCCATCTTCAGGAATGGCCCACTGTCCCTAGTAAGAATGAGAACTCCCCCATGCTTGAAGACAGTACAGAGAATTCTGCCCTGCAAGACAATAAGTGCCCCCTCAGGACCTTTGCCCACTTCCCCTCCTTGCCAGTAGGCCTATAACTAGGATTGGGTCACAGCAATGCAGCTGGAGATGTACTAGGTCTCATAAAGAAAGGAAGCAACTTTTCCCCAAAGGTGCAACAAGACATAACTGATATGTACAGCAGAAGTTGTGGAGTAGGTGTGGAGCTAGATTCTGAGGGTGCATGATCAAGGGGACTGGAACATAATATTGGATAAGGTTGAGTTTACTGATTTGGAAGCACTCTGCTAAAATACAAGATATAATACACTGACAAGGACTCCAAGACATGATACAAACTCACTTCTAGGACAGCTCCTAAAAGTATTGGAAAAAGCAATGGGCCCCATTAAGTGAAATCAAAATGTCAGAATTGCTATTCCAGATGGTTGAGAAAGTTGTTTAAAAGGTTCACAGAAGTAGGCATGCTGGAATGGATATACTAAATAAGGCTAGAAGACTCACCAAATGGTTGTGCTCCATGAGAAGGCCAAGAAGATACACGATTTACCAAGACCAGAAAGAATGTGTTGGTGAGAATGTCAGAATGCCTCTAAGACACAAATGTGACCTTACTACCCACTGCTTAAAAACTCTTTAGTGACTTCCCATTCTTTTGGGCATCATGGAAATGTTCCAGAGCCTTGTCCAGTAGGCTAAGTCTCTCAGTGGGAGAGGCCATTTCAGAAATAAACTCACATAGCAATGGGCATAATGGGATCCCCAAAGCAGTAGAGGTTAGGTGGTGGTGCTTAACTGCTTGAAGTCGAGTGGACACAATTATAATGAGACCATAGTTAGAGCAGTGGCCAAGAGGGCTTGACCTGCAGAGATTTATTAGGATACTTAATAGAATATGGCATTCCTCAAGGCAAAAGAGATGGACAGCCAAAAAGTGTCTTAATCAGATTTTACCTCCAAAGAAATTAAGGATAGATGATCAGTGGGCTGAAGGCAGTTACCGTCATTTTAAAAAGGCACAGTATCTTGCCTAGTTTCTGCACTTGAATCTATTTTCAGACCCAGACTCACTAATTCAACAGGAGGCCAGGTCTCCAGGAGGAAGAACCCTATAACACCCCGGCAAATGGTAATGATTTCCCTGGTCCTTCTCCAAAAGGAATAATGGCCATGTAGGATCTAATTACACACTGAGGAAAAGGAAATACCCAAACATTTCAAGGACTATCGGACACAGTATGAATAATCAGAGATCTGAATCATCATCATGGAGCCTTTCTTAGAGTAAGGGACTATAGGTGCCAAGTAATAGATGGAATCCTGGCCAAAGTCCAGTTACTCTGTGTTCACTGGATCCATGACCCACCAGTGGTCATTTCCCCAGTCCCTGAATTTATAATTATATTTGATATACTTGGTGCCACTCCCATATTGGGTCCTTGATCTATAGGATAAAAGCTACCGTAGTGGGTAAAGTCAAGCAGAGGTCTCTGAAAATGTCCTACCCCCACCCCATCCAAAAGAGTAAATCAGAAACAATATCACATTCCAGAAGGATGGCAAAAATTAGTTGAGTAATCTATTGTCATCATCTAGGAGCCGTCTGGTCTCTGCAAGGACTAGAGTGGGGAATTAAATGAAGATATGGTGGGACCTCCATGAGGAGGCTACCAAGCCAAGTGAGAAGTAGTGGCAAGAGAGGAGGGAGGAAACCAGGAGCCATGAAAACCAAAGGATAAAAGCATCAATAACAGCAGAGAAATATAGTAAGGTCTGAAGGTGTCCACTGAAATTGGTAAATAATATATCACTAATGACCTTAGAAATAGGAATTCCAGCCAAGTCAGTCATTGAAAAAACATTCAATGCATATATTACCTACTGCTAATAGGTGGTTGAAATAGATATGAACCCTTAACCCATGAAAATGTATAGTCTAGTGCAAGGGTCCCAAACCCCTGGGCCGTGGACTGGTACCAGTCTGCAGCCTGTCACACAGCAGGAGGTGAGAATGTTAAGTAAACTATATACTCAATAGGTATTTAGACAGAAAATTAAAAAGTATTATCCATGAGTATTTAAAGATTGGGGGAAGTTTAGGATAAATGTTAAGTGAGAAGAACAGAATTCAACATTTTATATAATGAGATTCATATGTGCACATATGTGTGTGTATATGCATACATATGCTTCTACATACATAGACAAAATTTGGAAAGAAATTCACCAAACAGTTATCAATGGTTAATCCTGGGTGATAAAATTATATGAAATTTTTACTTTACTCTTTATATATTTTTGTTTTAATTTTACCATGAAAACATTTAATAAGAAAAATGCAATCATTTCAAAAAGAGGGAGAGACATTTGACTTCCTCCAATTTTTCTTTCAAAAATTCAATAAGTCCTTAAGTGCTAATATGTGCCAGGCACTTTTTCACAGTGCCATTTGGAGGTTAGACCACCTGGATCAGAGTTGAGTATCTAGATCAGAGAGTGGTAGGAAATGGGACTGGAAAGATGGGTTGGACCAGGTTATTCATGGCCTTGTAGGTCAGACAAGAGAGCTTGGACTCCATCTTGCAAGTTTTGAAGTGTCTGAGGCAATCCATATGAAGAAAAACTATGGGAGAGACCTTCAAGATGGCGGAGGAGTAAGACATGGAGATCACCTTCCTCCCCACAAATACATCAGAAATATATCTACATGTGGAACAACTCCTACAGAACACCTACTGAATGCTGGCAGAAGACCTCAGACTTCCCAAAAGGCAAGAAACTCCCCACATACCTGGGTAGGGTAAAAGAAAAAAGAAAAAACAGAGACAAAAGAATAGGGGTAGGACCTGCACCTCTGGGAGGGAGCTGGGAAGGAGGAAAAGTCTCCACACACTAGGAAGCCCCTTCACTGGTGGAGATGAGGGGTGGGCTGAGGAGAACTTCGGAGCCAAGGAGGAAAGTGCAGCAACAAGGGTGCAGAGGGCAAAACAGAGAGATTCCCACACAGAGGATCAGTGCTGACAAGCACTCACCAACCCGAGAGGCTTGTCTGCTCACCCATCAGGGTGGGTGGGGGATGGGAGCTGAGGCTCCAGCTTCGGAGGTCAGATCCCAGGGAGAGGACCAGGGTTGGATGAATGAACACAGCCTGAAGGGGGCTAGTGCACCACAGCTAGCTGGGAGGGAGTACAGGAAGAAGTCTGAAACTGCCTAATAGGCAAGAGACCATTGTTTCAGGGTGTGTGAGGAGAGGAAATTCAGAGCACCACCTAAACGAGCTCCAGAGACAGGTGCGAGCCACGGCCATCAGCATGGACACCAGATATGGGCATGAAATGCTAAGGCTGCTGCTGAAGCCACCAAGAAGCCTGTGTGCAAGCACAGGTCACTATCCACACCTCCCCTCCCAGGAGCCTGTGCAGCCTGCCACTGCCAGTGTCCCATGATCGAGGGACAACTTCCCTGGGAGGACACACGGCATGCCTCAGGCTGGTGCAATGTCACGCTGGCCTCTGCCGCCGCAGGCTTGCCCTGCATTCTGTACCCCTCCCTCCCCCCGGCCTGAGTGAGCCAGAACCCCCGAATCAGCTGTTCCTTTAATCCCGTCCATTCTGGGCAAAGAACAGACGCCCTCAGGCGACCTACATGCAGAAGCGGGATCAAATCCGAAGCTGAACCCCAGGAGCAGTGCAAACAAAGAAGAGAAAGGGAAATCTTCCCCAGGAGCATCAGGAGCAGTGGATTAAATCTCCACAATCAACTTGATGTACCCTGCATCTCTGGAATATATGAAAAGACAGCCAATCATCCCAAAATTGAGGCGGTGGACTTTGGGAGCAACTGTAGACTTGGGGTTTGCTTTCTGCATCTAATTTGTTTCTGGTTTTATGTTTATCTTTGTTTAGTATTTAGACTTTATTATCATAAACAGTTTATTGATTTGGTTGCTCTCTTCCTTTTTTTAATATATAGATATATATTTTTTTCCTTTTTCTCTTTTTGTGAGTGTGTATGTGTATGCTTCTTTGTGTGATTTTGTCTGTATAGCTTAGCTTTTACCATTTGTCCTAGGGCTGTTTCTGTCCATTTTTTTGTTTTGTTTTGTTTTAGTATAGTTTTTAGCACTTGTTATCATTGTTGGATTTGTTTTTTGGTTTAGTTGCTCTCGTCTTTCTTTCTATCTTTTTTTTCTTTATTTTTTATTACTTTTTAATTTACTTTATTTTTAATAATTTTCTTAATTTTTAATTTTAATAACTCTTCTTTCTTTCTTTCTTTCTTTCTCTTTCTTTCTTTCTCCCTTTTCTTCTGAACCGTGTGGCTGACAGGGTCATGGTGCTCCAGCCAGGTGTCAGGCCTGAGCCTCTGAGGTGGGAGAGCTGAGTTCAGGACACTGCTCCACCAGAGACCTCCCAGCCCAAGTAATATCAAATGGCGAAAGCTCTCCCAGAGATCTCCATCTCAATGCTAAGTCCCAGATCCACTCACTGACCAGAAAGCTACAGTGCTGGACACCTTATGCCAAACAACTAGCAAGACAGGAACACACGACCCATTTGCAGAGAAGCAGCCTAAAATCATAATAAGGTCACAGAAACCCAAAAAAACACCACCGAACGTGGTTCTGCCCACCAGAAAGATGAGATCCAGCCTCATGCACCAGAACACAGGCACCAATACCCCCAACCAGGAAGCCTACACAACACACTGAACCAACCTTACCCACTGGGGGCAGACAGGAAACACAACAGGAACTACGAACCTGTGCCTGCGAAAAGGAGACCCTAAACACAGTAAGTTAAGCAAAATGAGAAGACAGAGAAATACACAGCAGATGAAGGAGCAAGGTAAAACCCCACCAGATCAATCAAATGAAGAAGAAATAGGCAGTCTACCTGAAAAAGAATTCAGAGTAATGATAGTAAAGATGACCCAAAATCTTGGAAATAGAATGGAGAAAATACAAGAAACGTTTAACAAGGACCTAGAAGAACTAAACAGCAAACAAACAATGATGAACAACACAATAAATGAAATTAAAAATTCTCTAGAAGGAATCAATAGCAGAATAACTGAGGCAGAAGAAAGTATAAGTGACCTGGAAGATAAAATAGTGGAAATAACTACTGCAGAGCAGAATAAAGAAAAAAGAATAAAAAGAATTGATGATAGTCTCAGAGACATCTGGGACAACATTAAATGCACCAACATTCGAATTATAGGGCTCTCAGAAGAAGAAGAGAAAGAAAAAAGGGACCGAGAAAATATTTGAAGAGATTATAGTTGAAAACTTCCCTAATATGGGAAAGGAAATAGTCAATCAAGTCCTGGAAGCACAGAGAGTCCCATACAGGTAAATCCAAGGAGAAACATACCAAGACACATATTAATCAAACTATCAGAAATTAAATACAAAGAAAAAATATTGAAAGCAGCAAGAGAAAAGCAACAAATAACATACAAGGGAATCCCCATGAGGTTAACAGCTGATCTTTCAGCAGAAACTCTGCAAGCCAGAAGGGAGTGGCAGGACATAATTAAAGTGATGAAAGGGAAAAACCTACAACCAAGATTACTCTACCCAGCAAGGATCTCACTCAGATTCAATGGAGAAATTAAAAACCTTACAGACAAGCAAAAGCTAAGAGAATTCAGCACCACCAAACCAGCTTTACGACAAATGTTAAAGGAACTTCTCCAGGCAAGAAACACGAGAGAAGGAAAAGACCTACAACAACAAACCCAAAACAAATAAGAAAATGGTAATAGGAATATACATATCGATAACAGCCTTAAATGTAAATGGATTAAATGCTCCAACCAAAAGATAGAGATTGGCTGAATGCATACAAAAACAAGACCCATACGTATGCTTTCTACAAGAGACCCACTTCAGGCCTAGGGACACATACAGACTGAAAGTGAGGGGATGGAAAAAGGTACTCCATGCAAATGGAAATCAAAAGAAAGCTGCAGTAGCAATACTCATATCAGACAAAATAGACTTTAAAATAAAGAATGTTACAAGAGCTAAGGAAGACACTACAAAATGATCAAGGGATCAATCCAAGAAGAAGATATAACAATTTAAAATATTTATGCACCCAACATAGGAGCACCACAATACATAAGGCAAATGCTAACAGCCAAAAAGGGGAAATCGACAGTAACACAATCATAGCAAGGGACTTTAACACCCCACTTTCACCAATGGACAGATCATCCAAAATGAAAATAAATAGGCAACACAAACTTTAAATGATATATTAAACAAGATGGACTTAATTGATATTTATAGGACATTCCATCCAAAAACAACAGAATACACTTTCTTCTCAAGTGCTCATTGAACATTCTCCAGGATTGATCATATTTTGGGTCACAAATCAGGCCTTGGTAACTTTAAGAAAATTGAAAATGCATCAAGTATCTTTTCCGACCACAACTTTATGCGACTAGATATCAATTGCAGGACAAAATCTGAAAAAATACAAACATGGAGGCTAAACAATACACTCTAAATAACCAAGGATCACTGAAGAAATCAAAGAGGAAATCAAAAAGATACCTAGAAACAAATGACAATGAAAACATGACGACCCAAAACCTATGGGATGCGAAAAAAGCAGTTCTAAGAGGGAAGTTTATAGCAATAAAATCTACCTCAAGAAACAAGAAACATCTCAAATAAACAACATAGCCTTACACCTAAAGCAATTAGAGAAAGAAGAAGAACAACAACAAAAAAAGTTAGCAGAAGGAAAGAAATCATAAAGATCAGATCAGAAATAAATGAAAAAGGAATGAAGGAAACAATAGCACAGATCAATAAAACTAAAAAATTGGTTCTTTGAGAAGATAAACAAAATTGATAAACCACCTGCCAGAATCATCAAGCAAAAAAGGGAGAAGCCTCAAATCAATAGAATTAGAAATGAAAAAGGAGAAGTATCAACTGACACTGCAGGAATACAAAGAATCATGAGAGATTACTACAAGCAACTATATGCCAATAAAATGGACAACCTGGAAGAGATGGACAAATTCTTAGAAAAGCACAACCTTCCAAGACTGAACTAGGAAGAAATAGAAAATATAAACAGACCAGTCACAAGCACTGAAATTGAAACTGTGATTAAAAATCTTTCAGTAAACAAAAGCTCAGGACCAGTAGCTTCACAGGCGAATTCTATCAAACATTTAGAGAAGAGTTAACACCTATCCTTCTCAAACTCTTCCAAAATATAGCAGAGGGAGGAACACTCCCAAATTCATTCTACAAGGCCACCATCACCCTGATACCAAAACCAGACAAAGATGTTACAAAGAAAGAAAACTACAGGCTAATATCACTGATGAACATAGATGTAAAAATCCCCAACAAAATACTAGCAAACAGAATCCAACAGCACATTAAAAGGATCATACATCATGATCAAGTGGGGTTTATCCCAGGAATGCAAGGATTCTTCAATATACGCAAATCAATCAACGTGAAACACCATATTAAAAAATTGAAGGAGAAAAACCATATGATCATCTCAATAGAAGCAGAAAAAGCTTTCCACAAAATTCAACACCTATGTATGATAAAAACCCTCCAGAAATAGTCATAGAGGGAACTTACCTCAACATAATAAAGGCCATATATGACAAACCCACAGCCAACATCGTTCTCAATGGTGAAAAACTGAAAGCATTTCCAGTAAGATCAGGAACAAGACAAGGTTGTCCACTCTCACCACTATAATTCAACATAGTTTTGGAAGTTTTAGCCACAGCAATCAGAGATGAAAAAGAACTAAAAGGAATCCAAATCGGAAAAGAAGTAAAGCTGTCACTGTTTGCAGATGACATAATACTATACATAGAGAATCCTAAAGATGCTACCAGAAAATTACTAGAGCTAATCAATGAATTTGGTAAAGTAGCAGGGTACAAAATTAATGCACAGAAACCTCTTGCATTCCTATACACTAATGATGCAAAATCTGAAAGAGAAATTAAGGAAACACTCCCATTTACCATTGCAACAAAAAGAATAAAATACCTAGGAATAAACCTACCTAAGGAGACAAAAGACCTGTATGCAGAAAACTATAAGACACTGATGAAAGAAATTAAAGATGATACAAATAGATGGAGAGTTATACCATGTTCTTGGATTGGAAGAATCAACATTGTGAAAATGACTATACTACCCAAAGCAATCTACTCATTCAATGCAATCCCTATCAAACTATCAATGGCATTTCCCACAGAACTAGAACAAAAATTTCACAATTTGTATGGAAACAAAAAAGACCCCAAATAGCCAAAGCAATCTTGAGAAAGAAAAACAGAGCTGGAGGAATCAGGCTCCCTGACTTCAGACTATACTACCAAGCTACAGTAATCAAGACAATATGGTACTGGCACAAAAACAGAAATATAGATCAGTGGATCAGGATAGAAAGTCCAGAGGTAAACCCACGCACATATGGTCGACTTATCTTTGTAAAGGAGGCAAGAATATACAATGGAGAAAAGACAGCCTCTTCAATAAGTGGTGCTGGGAAAACTGGACAGCTACATGTAAAAGAATGAAATTAGAACACTCTCTAACACCCTATACAAAAATAAACTCAAAATGGATTAAAGACCTAAATGTAAGGTCAGACACTATAAAACACTTAGAGGAAAACATAGGCAGGATACTCTGACATAAATCACAGCAAGATCCTTTTGACTCACATCCTAGAGAAATGAAATAAAAACAAAAATAAACAAATGGAACCTAATGAAAATTAAAAGCTTTTGCACAGCAAAGAAACCATAAACCAGACGAAAAGACAACCCCTCAGAATGGGAGAAAATATTTGCAAACGAAGCAACTGAGAAAGGAGTAATCTACAAAATATACAAGCAGATCATGCAGCTCAATATCAAAAAACAACCCAATCCCAAAATAGTCGTTTCCCCAAAGAAGATATACAGATCACCAACAAACACATGAAAGAATGCTCAATATCACTAATCATTAGAGAAATGAAAATTAAAACTACAATGAGGTATCACCTCACACTGGTCAGAATGGTCATCATCAAAAATCTACAAACAATAAATGCTGGAGAGGGTGTAGAGAAAAGGGAACCCTCTTGCACTGTTTGTGGGAATGTAAATTGATACAGCCATTATGGAGGGCAGTATGGAGGTTCATTAAAAAACTAAAAATAGAACTACCATACAACCCAGCAATCCCACTACTGGACATATACCCTGAGAAAACCATAATTCAAAAAGACTCATGTACCACAATGTTTATTGCAGCTCTATTTACAATAGCCAGGACATGGAAGCAACCTATGTGTCCATGGACAGATGAATGGATAAAGAAGATGTGGCACAAAATATACAATGGAATATTACTCAGCCATAAAAGAAACGACATTGAGTTATTTGTAGTGAGGTGGATGGACCTAGAGTCTGTCATACAGAGTGAAGTAAGTCAAAAAGAGAAAAGCAAATACCATATGCTAACACGTATATAGGGAATATAAAAAAAGAACGTTCTGAAGAACCTAGGGGCAGTACAGGAATAAAGACTCAGACCTAGAGAATGGACTTGAGGACATGGGGAGGGGGAAGGGTAAGCTGGGACGAAGTGAGAGAGTGGCATGGACATATATACACTACCAAATGTAAAACAGATAGCTAGTGGGAAGCAGCCGCATCGCACAGGGAGATCAGCTCGGTGCTTTGTGACCACCTAGAGGGGTCAGATAGGGAGGGTGGGAGGGAGACGCAAGAGGGAGGAGATATGGGGGTATATGTATATGTATAGCTGATTCACTTTGTTATAAAGCAGAAACTAACACACCATTGTAAAGCAATTATACTCCAATAAAGATGTTAAAAAGAAAAAAAAAGAAAAAGTATGACTGTACCAATTGCCTCCTGGAAAACCAAAAAAGATAATTCCATTCTTGTCCCTACCCTATTTGTGGAGAAAATGATTAAGCACCATTCCACTTTTTATATCACTAGGCTGCTCTCCCTAAATTATGATGACTAAATCAATAAAGCATAAGGTCTGAAATTCTCTCCTCTCTGTATGAGGTCCGCAGATATAGGAGCAAGCTTCAATAAAGCTATATCAGAAATAACAAAAGTCGTTGGAACTTCTGATAATAGGAAGGTAAATACAGTAGCCCCACTATCCATGGGGCATATGTTCCAACACCCCCAGTGGATGCCTGAAACCGCAGATAGTACTAAACCCTATATTTACTGTTTTCCCTTTACATACATACCTAGGATAAATTTAATTTATAAATTAGGCACAGTAAGAGATTAACAACAATAGTTAATAATGAAATAGAACAATTAAAACAATATATTGTAATAAAAGTTATGTGAGTGTGGTCTCTCTCACTCTCAAAATATCTTATTGTATTGTACTCACTCTCCTTGTGATGACAAAAGGCCTGTGTGCTGAGGTGAAGTGAGGTGAGTGACGTAGGCACTGTGACGTAGAGTTAGGCTTTTACTGACCTTCTAACAATACGTCAGAAAGAGGATCATCTGCTTCGGGAGATCCTGGATCATCGAGCTACGATGATGTCGATGTTTGGATGTCAGGAGCAGACGATGTTGGTGGTTGCTGAATCCCAGGAGGGACAGCATGGGAGGGCATGAGATTTCACAACAGAATTCTAAAACTTATGGATTGTTTATTCCTGGAATTTTCCTTTTAATATTTTTGGACTGCGGTTGACAAAAGTAACTGAAACTGCAGAAAGTAAAACCGTGGAGAAGGGGAGACTAGTGTGTGGTTTAAAATAATTAGAGGGTTTCCCTGGTGGCGCAGTGGTTGAGAGTCTGCCTGCCGATGCGGGGAACACGGGTTCGTGCCCCGGTCCGGGAAGATCCCACATGCCGCGGAGCGGCTGGACCCGTGAGCCATGGCCGCTGAGCCTGCACGTCTGGAGTCTGTGCTCCGCAACCGGAGAGGCCAAAACAGTGAGAGGCCCGCGTACCGCAAAAAAAACAAAAACAAAAACAAAATTAGAGATGCACTTTTTACTGGGGTGAGGCACAAGGCTCATGAAATGTCACCTGTCCCTACCTTTGCTGCAGACAAAAATGTTCTCTGCAATATCTCTCATGAGTCCTTTAGCTTCAGGTTTGCTTCATAAAGATGATTGTCCAAACCAAAATTCATGACCTTACGCAAAACTTCTTGTTGTTTATATTGGTGAATTACAGCACATCCTAAACGAGTTTCCAAAGGTAGAAATCTTATAATCTCAGACTCCTCCCTTTCTCTCACTGACAATATCCAGTCAGTTGTCAAATCCTGTCAATAATATCTCCTAAATTGCATTACTTAATTAGGTGTTTACCATTCTTACTCAGGTTACTGCATTACGTCTCTCCCTCAGTTCCTGTGCCTTTTAATCTATGCTCCACATGCTGCCATAAAAACACAAGCTTGGGACTTCCCTTGTGGCCCAGTGGTTAAGAATCCGCCTGCAAATGCAGGAGACATGGGTCCAATCCCTGGTCTGGGAAGATCCCATATGCCGTGGAGCAGCTAAGCCCATGCACTGCAACTACTGAGCCTGAGCTCTAGAGCCCATGAGCCACAACTACTGAAGCCCGCGAGCCACAACTACTGAAGCCTGCATGCTTAGCCCATGCTCCGCAACAAGAGAAGCCACTGAAATGAGAAGCCCACGCACCACAACAAAGAGTAGTCCCTGGGGCTTCCCTGGTGGCGCAGTGGTTGAGAGTCCACCTGCTGATGCAGGGGACACAGGTTCGTACCCCGGTCCGGGAAGATCCCACATGCCTCACAGCGGCTGGGCCCGTGAGCCATGGCTGCTGAGCCTACACGTCCAGAGCCTGTGCTCCGCAACGGGAGAGGCCACAACAGTGAGAGGCCTGTGTATCACACACACACACACACACACACACACAAAGAGTAGTCCCTGCTCACCACAACTACAGAAAACCCACGTGCAGCAACGAAGACCCAAAGCAGTCAAAACTAAATAGAAAAAAAAAAGAAAATTTGTGAAAACAAAAACAAAAACACAAGCTTGATCAAATAACTCTCTTACTTTAAATACCTTAGATCCTTTGTAGTCATGTAGCTCCCTCATATTCTAGCCCTGTATACTTTGTTAGGCTTTTCTCCTGGAATTCCCTAGGAACTGCTGTCCTCCAGCCATTTCAAACTATTTCAAGTTCCTTAAAGAGCCCTTATGCTCTGTCATCTCCCTGCTTTTGTTTGTGCTATTTCTACTGCCAAGAAATCTATTCTGCACTCCCCCATTCTCCTGATAAACCCTGTTTATTTGTCCATCAAGACTCAAACAAGAGGTGTACTATACAGGAAACCATCACTGACTCCTGCAAATCTGAGTTGTAGGTCCCCACTCTGTGTTCATATAGTACTCTGTGCTTATCTGTAGTGTATTAGCTTTTATCTCACCATTGCAGTTGTTTATATGTCCATCTCCATCATCATCCTCAGAGTTTCTTGAGGAAGGGACTAAGTCTTTTATTGTGGACATCAATTCTGTCTTCCCAGGACCATTCTTTCCATTGGGGAAGTACCATGCCTTTATCCCATGTGGTTCTGCATAGACTGTTCTTCACAGTGCCCTGCAGGCATGGACATGTGATCCAGGGCTGGCAATTCCTGGTACCATATAGCCTCTTGACGACAATGACTGATATTAAGCATAGGCATGTGATTGAACAGAGTCTTTCCATGATATTAATATATAAACCCTGGAAAGAGAAGATTTCTCTTTTCCTTTTGGATTGAATACTATAATGATACAGACCTTGGACTACCAACAGTCATCTTTCCCATTTCATGAAGAGAGCATATCGTGGAGTTGAGCTACCTCTAGAGAGGGATGCACAGTTAGAATATGGAACTAGAGCCCAAATAACATAATTCAGCCCCTGAATCTAATAAATGAGAAACAAGTGCATTCTGCATTTCCCAGTTATATAAGCTGATAAATTCTCATCTGTGCTTAAGTCAATTGAGTTATATTCTGATACTTGCAACCAAGAATCCTGATGAATACATCTTTAGAATTTATGTCCCCTCTGAATCACAGTAATTGGCACATAGGACTCAATAAAAACATGTTACATGGATGAACAAATAACAGAAAAAGGTTTAGGAGTTGCCTCTGTGTAAAGTGAATTTCTTCTGCCCCCAAACTGCTTAGTGTCTGCTGTTCATCAACAGCACCCCCAGTTCCTGCATCTTGTTGTAGAGGCCACACCATCTGTGTCGACATGCGGTTTCTCCTTAAACGGTATTTGCCTAGTTAGCAAGTGCCTAAAATGTCTATTAATCTGTAAACACTCGGAAAGACTCCAGTTTGTATTCTTATTTTCCTAGTTTAACATGCTAAATGAACCTCAAGTTAGGAAAGCTCTTATCAGAAAAGCCATGACGCCTGGTCCAATTCACTGAACAAAAACGACTGAGGAGCCCTCTATCTGACATTGGACTTTGTAAAAGGAGCCTTGACTTAAGTGTGCTTGAGCCTTGTGATTGTGGGTCATGGAGTCTGAGGAGTGATTTTCCCTCTTGTAGGAATCGATTGGGTATATCCTCCACTGTGTAGCTACTGAGGACTCTGCCTTAAAGGAAAGGAAGTAGAGCTTCTAAACCATTAGTAGAATAATCCCCTCCTTTGGTTTTTAGAGAATAAAAGACAGTGTTTATTTAATGAGCAAACTTTATTTGATTTTGAAGCATTTTCTCCATATAAGGTAAGTGTCCTATTCAAAGTTCTCTCCCCTTTTTTAAATATAGCAAATCTAATCCTCTTTCAACACACACGTGAAAGTCATAGCATTTTATGTATTAAAAACAATTCAAGGTTCTTTGCATTGGAAACAATCCTGCTTGTATCCACTTAACTCATATAAATATTTAGCAAGGTCAGCAAGGATGCTTCTGAAATTTTTCCTTTCAATTATTTCTTAAGGTCAATAATCTAAAATCCCCCAAATAGTGATGTACTTTTACAGCAAAAGATAAGTACATAAAGAAAAATAAAAGCAAAAATTGGAACTGCCTTGTTCATGTGCTTTTGAGTGGTTAGGAAAATGTGTGAGTATCTGATGGCTTCTGCTTGAAAAGTAAGTGTAATGAAAGAGCCAAAACCAGGCATGACCCATCCCCCAGCAGAGAATCAAAGAATATAGTGGTGTGGGCTCTTACATGCAGTGTAAGACGGAGTTCCTGCATTTACAGAGAAAAGGCAGAGACTGCAGGGATTTGGAGTAGGGTGAAGAGAGTCAGATTGCTCTGCATAGATGTTGGGAAGAATCTGAGAAAGGCTTTTTGTTCCTGAGAGGAAGGGGGAACAGGAGAATGCAGGGGATAATGGGCAAGCAGGTAGAGGACTAGCAGAAAAACTTTTAAGAACAGAACTAAGTTTTCTTTTAATCTATCTATATTGCTCTATCTCCCATTTGTCTTAGGGAACTTGAGTTTGCCACATATACAGAGGTCTTTGGTGAATAATGTGTATATATATATATATATATATATATATATATATATATATATATACACACACACATGTATATGTATATATATGTATGTATGTGGAAAAGAAAGTATATTTAAATTATTTTTTGATCAATACCAAAGTGAAGGAGACAAATGACCAGCCACAAAGAGGAAGAATGGAAAATAAGAACTGAGTAGAAATATGTGACTGGATTCAAAGATGACTATAAGAAATTAAAGTCCCCGAGAATTTGCACAAATGCTGAGGAGGGCATTAGACTTTCCCATGAGGCATGGAATGTGGTTCAGGTTAATCTTAGGAAGATGGTAAGGGGTAAGGAAGCCCCAGATAACAAAGCATCTATATGATATGATTGCCCCGAAACCCTGAGATCTAAGCACTCAACTAACTAGGGATGGGTCATATTGATGATACAAAAGGAGAGCATTTGTCATATATTCTCTAAATAACACAAGCAATAGAATTTACAGAAATAACCAAAGATGATTGAAGATAAGGCCAGAAAGCAGAGAGGCATAAAAGTGTGGAATAGTAGCCTTTCAAATCATGGTAGAAATAGGAAGGAAAGAGTCCATGAGGGTGATTGTGAAGGGTAATAAATAACTATAGATAGGCTTGGACAGAGAAAGTCCAGATTGAAAAAAATCTACATATTCTGTATAGGAATGAAAATGGATTAATACCATATATTGTTTCACTTTGCATGTAGACACATCCTTTGTAAATAGAGCTAGAAACTGTAATTATAGAAAACATCTCACATGGTCTTTAATATTTAAGTAGTCTCCCCACTGGAAATCAACCATGTAGAAAAGAAACGCTTTCTCAATAGGTTAATATTAATTACTTAACAACCCTGACATCGATATTTATGGAATACTTTTATTTATGGAAGCATTCATGAAGTGGAAGCATGTTCATCCATCTACTGGGAGGCTTACAGCATTTTTCAAAGTGTCGAATTCACTTTGCGCTCTGCCTCTTTATGTTGTGAAAATTTGAAATTACTGTTGATTTGAAGGCTCTTCAAAAGGCTCTTTTTTTATTCCTAGCTGAGGAAAAAAATCAAAACAGATTAATCTGGTATTCTTTAAGTATGTCATTTCTCAATCTTGCAAAAAGAATATGATAACCATATGAAGAAAGGAAATCTAATGGCGTAGAAGAAACTAGAGAGGTAATAACATCCATGTATGACAGTCAAAGACACAAAAGTAAAAATTATTTCAAGGCAGCAACCAGCCTTAAGAAGAAATGGAGGAGGAAGGCGGGTATCTGATGTGATTTGAAGAATGTCAGAAAAGATGCTCACCAATAGAACAACCATGTCAGAACCACAAAAGGGTGATATTTAAGACTGTCGCCTGGGGCTTCCCTGGTGGCGCAGTGCTTGAGAATCTGCCTGCCAATGCAGGGAACACGGGTTCAATTCCTGGTCCGGGAAGATCCCACATGTCGCGGAGCAACTAAGCCTGTGCACCACAACTATGGAGCCTGCGCTCTAGAGCCCATGAGCCACACTACTGAGCCTGTGTGTTGCAACTACTGAAGACTGAGCGCCTAGAGCCCATGTTCCGCAACAAGAGAAGCCACCGCAATGAGAAGCCCAGGCACCGCAACG
This sequence comes from Mesoplodon bidens, assembly GCF_964165515.1. NCBI lineage: Eukaryota > Metazoa > Chordata > Mammalia > Artiodactyla > Ziphiidae > Mesoplodon > Mesoplodon bidens. Next base: position 133,926,707 of record NC_138177.1, on the reverse strand, counting down.
AAGAATAGCCCACACTCACCGCAACTAGAGATAGCCTGTGTGCAGCAATGAAGACCCAACTCAGCCAAAAATAAATAAATAAATAAAATAAATTTATTTTTAAAAAAAGACTCTATCTCCTGTGCCTGGCAATCATTCATTTGTTCATTCATTCTTTCAGCATTCATTCGAATCCCCACTCTGTCCTACCTTGGCCTGGGTGCTGGGATACAATAATAAATAAAGCCCAGTCCCCATCCTTAGGAGCTCAGAGTCCAGCTGGGGAGACACACGAGTAAGAAACAATTGTAGTTTTCTGTGCTAAGAGCACCACAGAGAGAAATACTGGTGAGAATAGGAATTCTAGGTAAGGAGTGATAACTTTGTATGCAAACATATGTTGAATATTAAATAAATAAATACACATCTCAAAATATTTTTCTCCCTTAGTACCTGAAAATTCTTTAATTAATTATGTTGTGAGAGCTTGTGTGTAAGGGTGAAAGATGCTCTAGACCCCAAAGTGGTTCCGGTTTTTGCTCTGCCCCTTACTAGCCCTGAGATCTCTGGCAAGTCCCGTGAGGCCTCGGAGCCTCAGTGGCCTCCTTTGTAAAGTCAGAGCATTTGTCCTGATGATCTATAAGCTACTTGCTGAGCTTGACATCTAAGAAGCTTCATTTAAAATGCAAATGTTATCCTCAAGGAGTGATCCATGAAGCCAATGGGACTTTATCGTGCATTAGTTAATTAAATTTGCTAGCCAGTCACCTTGCAGAGCCCTGAGAGAAAGGGACACAGGTAGGATTCATCTCAGAAATGGGAGAAAGTGCCCTAGATTTGGGTGGGTAAGAGAATAGGAGATCTTGACAAATAGAGTCAGTGAAAGGCATTCAGGCTGAGGAGGATGTAACAGGGAGAAAGGAGAATCATAGACAATATTTTTAACAAGTTATAGGCAAGTGTTTTTCAATTTTGTTTTCAGGATAAAGCATTAGAACATGCATATGTTCTCTGTGATCAGACTATAGTAGCTTCAGATTATCTACATTGGAAGGACTTAGGGCAACTGCTGGTTGAAAAACATTGCTCAGGGACCTGTCTTCAGGGCACGCTGGCACTACATTTGCACAACCACTCTTAACTGGATTGCGGGTTTATGTAGGATAATGGATGTGCAAGGGGTTGGGGATGAGATTATATGGGACAGTTTAGGACCTAACCAAGTGACCTCTTGACACCAAGAGTAACCAAAGAAGAGGAAGAGGAAAACTGGAAATCCTCTTACTTCCCCTTGGAAAGCTCCCTCCAAATCACCACTCCCCTCAAATGTTCTGCTCAACCTTCACACCTCTGCTCCATCTGGGAAGACACGATCGCATCATCTAGAGAGAAATGACTCACCCTAATTTCCTTACACACAAGAGCCCCCGTCCAGGTGTTTTATTTTTATTTTTTGTCCAGGTGTTTTAGACCAGCAGTCCTAGCAAAAGACAGATGTGAAGGCAGGCTGCATTCTGCCCTAATCACCTGCTTTTGGTCTTCTTACATGACCTAGTCCAAAATGTCTGCTCTTATCCCATCCACTCCTAATTTTTCTGAACATTTTTACAGTGGATATAACCTCATTGTTATATTATTGTATTTTTCTATAATATTGTATTATTTTTGCCAACCAAAACCAATTTACTTTTCACGGGCTTACAAAGGACCACGCCCACCATGGTGACAGTGAAGTGATGGAGACCCACTGACCAGCGGAATGGAGGACTGTGTGTAAGAGCCAGGCCTGAGCAGAGCAGTGTTGAGTCCTGACTGATCCATTGATCCAGTGTCTGGCAGCAGTGTCTGGCAGCAACACACATTCACGAGTGAAAAAAAAGTGGTTGTGGAACAGTGCTCATAATTTACATGATACAGGTTGGATTTGATCTGTCCTAAGTAAATATCTTGAGAACAAGCAGTTAAAAATATTCGAAAGATGGTTTGACCCCAAATAAGTTCTGCATTTCCAAAAACTGAAACTACATGCACATCTCCTCATCTATTTTACACAAAATACTTGTATGGCTGAAGTAAGTATGTGTTCACCTATGATCAAGCTCCCTGATCTCTCACACCTGGAGGGTCCTTGCATGTGTTAGATCTTTGTGTGTTCAAGGTCCTGGCATGACTCTGTGGAGTAAAGCTGCCTCTCTGTTTGGGGCCAACCCCAAAGCGTATAAGCTTGATCTCTCCCTTCCCACCTCCCCCAGACCTTATTAGATCAATTGCCCCTTGTGTCCTATTCTAAATCCTCAACAAATCTCTTCTCTACTCTTTCCTCCCCCTCCCCATTCCACTTCTTAAATCTCTTACTTATAAATAGAAACTCTTTCCTCTGAACTCTCCCACTAATTACGATCTCATCTCTCACCTCTTCATACACAAATTCTTTAAAAGAGTATACTATTTTTGCTGTTTATATTGCCTCTTTTCCATTAACTCTTCACCTCACTACAGTTTATCTCCCATTTTGCATAAAACAACAGAAACGGACTAACATATGCCAATTTTTTTTTTTGACATACTGAATAGTATCCATTCTCACCCCCTCAGAGACCTTAGAAAGTGAAAAACTACATCTCCCAGACTCTCTTGCAGCTAGGGTTCTGTATGCAAATAAGGTTCTGCCAATTAATACATTCCCCAAATTTTGGGAGACAAATATGGAACAGAGGCACTCTTCTGTTGTTATTTCTGCTAACAATCAAGCTCATGAAATGAAAACTTGAGTGTCAAGAAGCAGGAGGCAATGAAGACCAGACTCAGTGTCTGGTTATCACCTTTATGGGTGGCAAGAAAGTTTCAACAGTGATAGAGGAAGTGGCTTCCTAACCCCAAATACCTGATCTCTGAATACCATCTGTGATGATGACCACTGAACTTAATAGTGCCAGTGGTGGTTTCCCGATTCATGCTACTCTAGCATTTCCAACCGTTTTAAAAGCACCCAATTTCCTGTATAAAATCCTTTTTTGTTTAAAATACCTAGGGTATTTTCTATCTCCTATAGTGAGCCCTAGTATAGTTTGTGAAACTGGAAGTGGTTATAGATAACGGACTCTCAACAACAAGAATTTGGGAGTGGTTATCTTGGTTTGGTTGGATGTGAAGGTAGAGATGATTCATTCCCCACTGAGAAATGGGAACTGGCAGTCCATGAGAGTTGCAAGCAGAGTTACTTAAATTATCACATTTTTGGACTTACATTAAGTACCTATTGAAGGCAAGCCTTTTGGTGGATTAGTATGGTAGAAATGGGGCAGACAAGGATGATGGTTCAAGCTGAACAATTCTGAAGCCCTGGAGAGCTTAAAGAAAGACACTATAAGCTCAGGCCTTACATTTCTTTGAATTCTACAATCTAGGCAAAATTAGAGGATTAGAAAGTTATTGTAACTGCCATCAAACAATATGTAATCTCTTAAAGGCAGTAGGCTGACATGTCCAAATAAGATGCCAAGCCTGATCATGTGAGTTTTGAAATGAAATTGAATTCACAGCCTCACCGTGTCTTTTATTGTCAAGACAGACTTTGATTAAGAAAGAGTGGACTCCCCCCAAAAAAACACAAACAAAAAAAAGAAACAAAAACAAAAAAAGAGAATGGACCCCTGAAAACTGAGATGAGAACATCTGAGTAAAATCAGATGAATATGAGTCCCTGGAGCCCCGCAATACCCACTAAGCCTCACTTACCAGAAGAAGCAGTCCTTCCTCTCCATTTGATGAAGTTGGCTCTGCCTTGTGTGGAGACCCTGCACTGACCTTCCTTAAGCATCTACCTTCAGGGGAATGCCACTTAACCTCATGTTCCACCATGACAATTTCCACTGTCTCTTGACTTATTTAAAAAAAAAAACCGATATCACATCCCTGGGTGAACTACATATAAATATCACAATTAAAGACTTGAAGGACTCACCTGCAGCTTGCTACAATCTGCATTTCCCAAACAGCAATTCCTCTGTTATTCTCCAATAAACTCAATTTCTGATAATTTTTTGGGGAAAATATTTGAATTGGGAAGATGGTGGCAGATCTTGTTGAATCCCCACAGAAAAACTGATATAAGACCAAATATAATCAATATTTACAACAATATTTACAACAAAACTGGATGATAAACCCCAAAATACAAATGGTATTTACTAGTAAATACCAGTAAAATACTAACAACAGCAATAATATCTGTATGTTATTGGTGTCTGTGTTGGAGAAATCAGAGAAAAGCAACAGTGAAACTGATAGACTTAAAAGCCCTACAAGAGGAAACTTGCACAAGCCCCTTAGATAGGCTCATCCACCAGAGGGCAGATAGCAGAAGCAAGAAGAACTACAATCTTGCAGCCTGTGGAACAAAAACCACATTCACAGAAGGATAGACAAGATGAAAAGGCAGAGGGCTATGTACCAGATGAAGGAACAAGATAAAACCCCAGAAAAACACCTAAATGAAGTGGAGATAGGCAACCTTAGAGAAAAAGAATTCAGAATAATGATAGTGAAGATGATCTAGGACCTTGGAAAAAGAACAGAGGAAAAGACCGATAAGATGCAAGAAATGTTTAACAAAGACCTAGAAGAATTAAAGAACAAAAAGAGGGGGCTTCCCTGGTGGCTCAGTGGTTGGGAGTCCGCCTGCCGATGCAGGGGACACAGGTTTGTGCCCCGGTCTGGGAGGATCCCATGTGCCACAGAGCGGCAGGGCTCGTGAGCCATGGACACTGAGCCTGTGCGTCCGGAGCCTGTGCTCTGCAAAGGGGGAGGCCATGGCAGTGGGAGGTCCGCATACCACAAAAAACAAACAAACAAACAGATGAACAATACAATAACTGAAATGAAAAATACACTAGAAGGAATCAATAGCAGAATAACTGAGGCAGAAGAATGGATAAGTGACCTAGAAGGCAGAATGTTGGAATTCACTGCTGGGGAACAGAACAAAGAAAAAAGAATGAAAAAAAATAAAGACAGCCTAAGAGACCTCTGGGACAATATTAAACACAACAACATTTGCATTATAGGGGTCCCAGAAGGAGAAGAGAGAGAGAAACGTCCTAAGAAAATATTTGAAGAGATTATAGTAAAAAACTTCCCTAACATGGGAAAGGAAATAGCCACCCAAGTCCAGGAAGCACAAACCGTCCCATAAAGGATAAACCTAAGGAGAAACATGCCAAGACACATAGTAATCAAATTGGCAAAAATTAAAGACAAAGAAAAATTATTGAAAACAGCAAGGGAAAAAAGACAAATAACATACAAGGGAACTCCCATAAGGTTAACAGCTGATTTCTCAGCAGAAACCCTACAACCCAGAAGGGAGTGGCATGATATACTTAAAGTGATGAAAGGGAAGAACCTACAACCAAGATTACTCTACCCGGCAAGGATCTCATTCAGATTCGATGGAGAAATCAAAAGCTTTACAGAATAGCAAAAGCTAAGAGAATTCAGCACCACCAAACCAGCTCTACAACAAATGCTAAAGGAACTTCTCTAAGTGGGAAACACAAGAGAAGAAAATGACCTACTAAAAAAAGCCCATAACAATTAAGAAAATGGTAATAGGAACATACATATCAATAATTACCTTAAACATGAATGGATTAAATGCTCCAACCAAAAGACACAGGGTTGCTGAATGGATACAAAAACAAGACCCACATATATTCTGTCTACAAGAGACCCACTTCAGACCTATGGACACATACAGACTGAAAGTGAGGGGATGGAAAAAGATATTCCATGCAAATGGACATCAAAAGAAAGCTGGAGTAGCTATACTCATATCAGACAAAATAGACTTTAAAATAAAGAATGTTACAAGAGCTAAGGAAGACACTACAAAATGATCAAGGGATCAATCCAAGAAGAAGATATAATAATTATAAATATATTTGGACCCAACATAGGAGCACCTCAATACATAAGGCAACTGCTAACAGCTATAAAAGAGGAAATCGACAGTAACACAATAAAAGTGGGGGACTCTAACACCTCACATACACCAATCGACAAAAATAGAAACAAAGGAAACAATAGCAAAGATCAATAAAACTAACAGCTGGTTCTTTGAGAAGAGAAAGAAAATTGATAAACCATTAGCCAGACTCATCAAGAAAAACAGGGAGAGGGCTCAAATCAATAAAATTAGAAATGAAAAAGGAGAAGTTACAACAGACACTGCAGAAATACAAAGCATCCTAAGAGACTACTGCAAGCAACTCTATGCCAATAAAATGGACAACCTGGAAGAAATGGACAAATTTTTAGAAAGGTATAACCTTCCAAGACTGAACCAGGAAGAAATAGAAACTATGAACAGAAAAATCACAAGTAATGAAATTGAAACTGTGATTAAAAATCTTCCAACAAACAAAAGTCCAGGACCAGATGGCTTCACAGGTGAATTCTATCAAACATTTAGAGAAGAGCTAAAACTCATCCTTCTCAAACTCTTCCAAAAAATTTCAGAGGAAGGAACACTCGCAAACTCATTCTATGAGGCCACCATCACCCTGATACCAAAACCAGACAAAGATACTACAAAAAAAAAGAAAATTACAGACCAGTATCACTGATAAATATAGATGCAAAACTCCTCAACAAAATACGAGCAAACAGAATTCAACAACATATTAAAAGGATCATACACCATGATCAAGTGGGATTTATCTCAGGGATTCAAGGATTCTTCAATATATGCAAATCAAACAATGTGATACACCATATTAACAAACTGAAGAAGAAAAATCATATGATCATCTCAATAAATGCAGAAAAAGCTTTTGACAAAATTCAACACCAACTTATGATAAAAACTCTCCAGAAAGTGGGCATAGAGGGAACCTACCTCAACATAATAAAGGCCATATACGACAAACCAACAGCAAACATCATTCTCAATGGTGAAAAACTGAAAGCATTTCCTCTAAGATCAGGAACAAGACAAGGATGTCCACTCTCACCACCATTATTCAAGATAGTTTTGGAAGTCCTAGCCATGGAAATCAGAGAAGAAAAAGAAATAAAAGGAATACACTTTGGAAAAGAAGAAGTAAAGCTGTCACTGTTTGCAGATGACATGCTACTATACATAGACAATCCTAAAGATGCCACCAGAAAACTACTAGAGCTAATCAATGAATTTGGTAAAGTTGCAGGATACAATATTAATGCACAGAAATCTCTTGTATTCCTATATAATAATGATGAAAAATCTGAAAGAGAAATTAAGGAAACACTCTCATTTACCATTGCAAGAAAAATAATAAAATACCGAGGAATAAACCTACCTAGGGAGACAAAATACCTGTATGCAGAATATTATAAGAACTGATGAAAGAAATTAAAGATGATACCAACACATGGAGAGATATGCCATGTTCTTAGATTGGAAAAATCAATATTGTGGAAATGATATACTACCCGAAGCATCTACAGGTTCAACACAATCCCTATCAAATGACCAATGGCATTTTTTACAGAACTAGAACAAAAAGTCTTAAAACTTGTATGGAGACACAAAAGACCCCGAATAGCCAAAGCAGTCTTCAGGGAAAAAAGTGGAGCTGGAGGAATCAGACTCCCTGACTTCAGACTATACTACAAAGCTACAGTAATCAAGACAATATGGTACTGGCACAAAAACAGAAATTTAGATCAATGGAACAAGATAGAAAGCCCAGAGATAAACCCACACACATATGGTCAACTAGTCTATGACAAAGGAGGCAAGGATATACAATGGAGTAAAGACAGTCTCTTCAGTAAGTGGTGCTGGGAAAACTGGACAGCTACATGTAAAAGAATGAAATTAAAACACCCCCTAACACCATACACAAAAATAAACTCAAAATGGATTAGAGACCTAAATGTAAGATCAGACACTAAAAACCTCTTAGACGAAAACACAGGAAGAAAACTCTTAGACATAAATCACAGCAAGATCATTTTTGATCCACCTCCTAGAGTAAAGGAAATAAAAACAAAAATAAACAAATGGGACCTAATGAAACTTAAGCTTTTGCACAGCAAAGGAAACCATAAACAAAATGAAAAGACAACCCTCAGAATGGGAGAAAATATTTGCAAATGAATCAATGGACAAAGGGTTGATCTCCAAAATATATAAAGAGCTCATGCAGCTCAGTATTAGAAAAAAAAAAACCCAATCCAAAAATGGGCAGAAAACCTAAATAGACAGTTTTCCAAAGAAGACATACAGATGGTCAAGAAGCACATGAAAAGCTGCTCAACATCACTAATTATTAGAGAATTGCAAATCAAAACTACAATGAGGTATCACCGCACACCAGTTAGAATGGGCATCATCAGAAAATGTACAAGCAAGAAATGCTGGAGAGGGTGTGGAGAAAAGGGAAACCTCCTGAACTGTTGGTGAGAATGTAATTTGATACAGCCAGTATGGAGAACAGTATGGAGGTTCCTTAAAAAACTAAAAATAGAACTACCATACTACCCAGCAGTCCCACTACTGGGCATATACCCAGATAAAACTCTAATCCAAAAAGACACATGCACTGCAATCTTCACTGCAGCAGTATTTACAATAGCCAGGTCATGGAAGCAACCTAAATGCCCACTGACAGAGGACTGGATAAAGAAGATGTGGTACATATATACAATGGAACATTACTCAGCCATAAAAAGAACGAAACTGGGACATTTGTAGAGATGTGGAGGGATCTAGAGACTGTCATACAGAGTGAAGTAAGTCAGAAAGAGAAAAACAAATATCGTATATTAATGCATATATGTGGAACCTAGAGAAATGGTACAGATGACTGGTTTGCAGGGCAGAAATTGAGACACAGATGTAGAGAACAAAGGTATGGACACACCAAGTGGGGAAAGCGGCAGGGGGTGGGGGTAAAAAAAAAAAGATCTGGCATGCCACAACTAAGACCTGACGCAGCCAATAAATAAATAAATAGAAAGAAAATAGGATGTTAGGTAACCCATGGCATACAGTGGCATTCACAATTAATGAAATTACGTACCATCTGTGGTTGATTATGATGAAGTGTCTACACAAGCACTAAGACATATTCTAGTAAAATTATTGAAATTTAAGGAAAAAAATCTTTCCACCATCTCAGCAGAAAGCATACATGACTTATAAGGGAAAAAATGATATTATCATCAGATTTTTCAACAGCAACATTTTATGCCAGAAGAAACTGGAGAAACAGACTTAAGATGCTCAAAGGAAGAAAATGTGAGCCAAAGATTTCATATACAGTAAAACTGACCTACAGATATAACAGGTGCAGACTGTTATCAACATGCAAGAACTTGAGGAATATTGTTCTTATGAGCCCTTCCTAAAAAATCTACTAGAGCTGCACTGAGCAATATGGTAGCCACTAGCCACATGTGACTATTTAAATTTTAATTTGAATGAATTACATGAAGTAAAAGTAAAAATTCAACTCTTCATTTAAACTAGCTACATTTCAAGTGCTCAAGAACTGTGTGTGACTAGTGGCTATAATATTGGATCGTGCAAATATACAACATTTCCATTGTCATGGAAAATTCTATGGGATGGTGCTGTCTTAGCCAATGAGCTTCAGGCAACCAAAATGACTTGGGAATCATTGACATAAAGACCAATGGTGGGTATTAAATAAATACTTAACTAAATAAATAAGAGTAAATAAGGATTAAAAGGGAGAGATTATGGTATATAAAAGCTGCATAATTTGACAATTTACATACAGTAAAAATGCGTGAGATGGAAATAGTATATGCAAAATAAAATATTTTTAAGTTATATTCTCAGTATTAATAATTGCTGGTGGAAGTATTACTATTGCTATTCTGAGACTATTGTATATGTAATGCGGGACAAAGCAGATGAATAATTATGGGATATTCTAATTCTATCATGTCCTTGAAAACCAGGATTCCAGTGTGGAACAAGGAGATGCAGATGTAATACAGAAGAGGTTAAGTGGAAGATCCTGTAGCCTGAATTTAAATTGGAAATATTAGAATGAACTAGAACCCATGACTGACTTAGTAATAATGGGCATCCCTATGGCCCTGATTGTGGTTTTGAAATACCATTTCAAGATGATACAAACAGATGGAGAGATATACCATGTTCTTGGATTGGAAGAATCAACATTGTGAAAATGACTATATTACCCGAAGCAATCTACACATTCAGTGCAATCCCTATCAAACTACCAATGGCATTTTTCACAGAACTAGAACAAAATATTTCGTAATTTGTGTGGAAACACAAAAGACCCTGAATAACCAAAGCAATCTTGAGAAAGAAAAATGGAGCTGGAGGAATCAGGCTCCCTGACTTCAGACTATACTACAAAGCTACAGTAATCAAGACAGTTTGGTACTGGCACAAAAACAGAAATACAGATCAATGGAACAGTATAGAAAGCCCAGAGATAAACCCATGCAAATATGGTCACCTTATTTATTTATTTATTTATTTATTTATTTATTTTTGCAGTACACAGGCCTCTCACTATTGTGGCCTCTCCCATTGCGGAGCACAGGGTCCGGACGCGCAGGCTCAGTGGCCATGGCTCATGGGCCCAGCCGCTCCGCGGCATGTGGGATCTTCCCGGACTGGGGCATGAACCCGTGTCCACTGCATCGGCAGGCGGACTCTCAACCACTGTGCCACCAGGGAAGCCCTGGTCACCTTATTTTTGAAAAAGGAGGCAAGAATATACAATGGAGAAAAGAGAGCCTCTTCAATAAGTGGTGCTGGGAAAACTGTACAGCTGCATGTAAAAGAATGAAACTAGAACACTCCCTTACACCATACACAAAAATAAACTCAAAATGGGTTAAAGACCTAAATTTAAGGCCAGACACTATAAAACTCTTAGAGGAAAACATAGGCAGAACACTCTATGACATAAATCACAGCAAGATCCTTTTTGACCCACCTCCTAGAGGAGTGGAAGTAAAAATAAAAGTAAACAAATAGGACCTAATGAAACTTAAAAGCTTTTGCACAGCAAAGGAGACCATAAACAAGACAAAAGACAACCCTCAGAAGGAGAGAAAATAGTTACAAATGAAGCAACTGACAAAGGATTAACTTCCAAAATTTACAAGCAGCTCATGCAGCTCAATATCAAAAAAACAAACAACCCAATCCAAAAATGGGCAGAAGACCTAAATAGACATTTCTCCAAAGAAGATATACAGATTGCCAACAAACACATGAAAGGATACTCAACATGACTAATCATTAGAGAAATGCATATCAAAACTACAGTGACATATCAACTCACACCAGTAAGAATGGCCATCATCAAAAAATCTACAAACAAGAAATGCTGGAGAGGGTGTGGAGAAAAAGGAACCCTCTTGCACTGTTGGTGGGACTGTAAATTGATACAACCACAATGGAGAACAGTATGGAGGGTCCTTAAAAAACTAAAAATAGAACTACCATACGACCCGGCAATCCCACTACTGGGCATATACCCCGAGAAAACCATAATTCAAAAAGAGTCATGTACCACAATGTTCATTGCAGCTCTATTTACAATAGCCAGAACATGGAAGCAACCTATGTGTCCATGGACAGATGAATGGATAAAGAAGATGTGGCACAAAATATACAATGGAATATTACTCAGCCATAAAAAGAAACGAAATTGAGTTATTTGTAGTGAGGTGGATGGATCTAGAGTCTGTCATACAGAATTAAGTAAGTCAGAAAGTGAAAAACAAATACCGTATGCTAACACGTATATATGGAATCTAAAAAAAAAAAAAAGGTTCTGAAGAACCTAGGGGCAGGACAGGAATAAAGACGCAGACCTAGAGAATCGACTTGAGGACACGGGGAAGGGTAAGCTGGGACGAAGTGAGAGAGTGGCATGGACATATATACACTACCAAATGTAAAATAGATAGCAAGTGGGAAGCAGCTGCAGAGCACAGGGAAATCAGCTTGGTGCTTTGTGACCGCCTAGAGGGGTGGGATAGGGAGGATGGGAGAGAGACGCAAGAGGGAGTGGATATGGGGATATATGTATATGTATAGCTGATTCACTTGGTTATACAGCAGAAACTAACACACCATTGTAAAGAAATTATACTCCAATAAAGATGTTAAAAAAAAAAGAAGAAGAAGAAACCAGGGGCAATTCTCTAGCAGTTCAGTGGTTAGGACTCCATGCTTTCACTGCCGAGGGTGCAGGCTCAATCCCTGGTGGGGGAACTAATATCCTGCAAGCTGCACGGCATGGCCAAATTTAAAAAAGAATAAAAAGAAGAAGAGGGAGAAGGAGAAGGAAAAGATGAAGACGAAGGAGAAGAAGAAACCAGGGATTTGGGGAGAAATGTCTGGTTCCAGGTCTGGGCCAGGATATATACAAGATGTGCCTGGAGCATCATAACATACCAGATAGCAAGGAAGCTCTCAAAGACCACAGGTGTCATGTCAAAAAGACTCAGAAGCCAACTTGAAGAGGATGCTATTGGCTGATGGGAAATTTTCAGTTTCAATAAAAAATGCAATAGATCAGAACTCCTCAAATATGTTTATTTTTTAATAAATTTATTTATTTATTTATTTTTGGTTGCATTGGGTCTTCATTGCTGCACTTGGGCCTTCTTTTCAGTTGCAGTGAGCGGAGGCTACTCTTTGTTGTGGTGCTCGGGCTTCTCATTGCAGTGGCTTCTCTTGTTGAGGAGCACAGGCTCTAGGTGCACGGGCTTCGGTAGTTGTGGCACACAGGCTTAGTTGCTCCGTAGCATGTGGTATCTTCCCAGACCAGGGCTCGAACCCGTGTCCCTTGCATTGGTAGGTGGATTCTGAACCACTGCACCATCAGGGAAGCCCCTCAAATATGTTTAAATCCATGAGTTATTTATAATAGTAGTAAATGAAAAATCAACTCATTAGTCACCTTCTGAGGATGAAAAGGAACTCAACGTACTTCCTTGAGAACTGGATAAATGAAAGGAAAGAATCAAGTATGTATCTTGCTTATTCTACATGAATTGGCTAACCAGTTAATACACATGGGCAAGTGTCCCTTTATAAAATTATTCCAGCTAATATGAAAACAAAATGATAAAATATCACAATTTTGAAACCTCCAATAAGTAAGTAGGTATAGGCCTTGAGCTTCACCTGCAATTGAAATCATAAAAAAGTGAAAATAAGACATATATTATTGTGTCTTCTAATGAAAGAACAAAACATCACCTATAGTATTGCCAAAGTGATTGAATCTGAGTCCAATCAGGCTTCTAGATCCAGCTGCTAATCTGCAGGAAATACAAAGGGGGAAGAAGCATGTTAAATTGCTCCACGAGTACACAATAAACAAAAAAAATCCAGACTTTGGGAAACTCTACAGTTCCAACGGGCTGCGATAAATTGCATAACTTTCAAATAGGCATGATAAAACTGTAATATTTAAGAATGCACACTTAGGTGACAAAAGTGTAAGAGTTCAAGGAAGTGATAACTATACAGAAGTCAGGATGGTCATTACTTTTGAAGGGAGGAAGAAGGCTGAAGGCTTCTTGAAGGTTGTGATTGGGATGAGGCAGCTGTAGATGCTTCTGGGATGACTGGCCAAGTTCTATTTCTTGAGTCATGTGTTGGTTACAAAGATGTTCACCTTAAAGTAGTTCAATAAACTATTTCAAAAATAAGATTTGAAAGATGCTGGGTGGTGATTTTTAACACAGCCCCATCTAATTCACCGTTATAGCCATGGCAGGAGATGTATGGGTTTTGGAGAATGACAATGGATTCTCTTAAATTCAGTCATTTGGCAGTACTTCAAATGCAATTGCTTTTTCAAATATGATCTCTTTACTGGAGCAAATCAACACAGACCCTGGCATTTGGTATGCAGTTATCAATTGGATAAATGTTTCATTCTCTACACCAGTAAGCAGAGAATATCAAAAGAGTTTGATTCATCTGTCAGGAAAGCAGTTCACCAGTACTGTTTTACCTCAGGGCTATAGCAACTCTGACTCTCTGTCAAAATGTAGTTAACAGGACACTGATTGCCTCACCATCCCACTGGACACCACGGTAGTTCAGCACATTGATGATATCATATTCTTAAGACATAGTAAATAAGAAGCAGCTGTAATCCTAGACTCTTTGATAAAACACCTGTGCATGAAAGAGTGTGAGACAAACCTCATAAAAATCCAGGGCTCTGTCACCTCAGTATAGAGATGCTTAGAAGATCTCTTCTTTAGAGGAAACTCATACCACATTTGGATAAACTGCTGGACACATTTACTAAATAAGACCTAAGGACTGTCAACTTTGATTAGGTCCCAGAGCAAGCTATGATTCTCCAGCTGGTCCAGGTTGAGAAGCAAGCAGCTTGGACATATGGTGTAGCAGAATCATGGTGCTCAAAGTGTGTATGGCTGACGAGGAAACTAGACAGTTAGTGCCAATAGAAGAATCAGAATACAAGCCCCTAGGGCTTGGGGCAAAGCCACCTACTCTTCCACAAGTACGTAGTCTCTTTTTGAGAGACATCTCCTGGCTGGTAGAGACTTAATGCTTGGCCATGAGACACCAAAGAACCATGTGACCTGAGCTGCCCGTTATCAACTGTGTGTTGTCTAATTCATCAAACCATAAAAGTGGGCATACATTGTAACAGTCCAAAATCAAGAGGAAGTGTTAAATATGAATTTTTACCAATGCAGGTGGTAAGGGCAGTGTAAGCTGCTGCATGGGCGGGTCAACAACACTCCCCATGCACGTACTCCAGTGGTTCTGCCACCTCTTCTTCAACTCATTCGAATAGCTTTGTGGGACGTTGCTTATGAAAAGTGACCTGAAGAAGCCAAAAACATCTGCAGAAATATGCACTAGTTAAAAGTGGACTGTGGAAACAGTGTGACCTACTTAAGGACAATAAGGAAAGAATTCTTGCAGTAGGCAGAAACGCAAGCAGCACAGATCATTGCCCCTTTGCCTGGAAGGAAAAAGAAGGGGTACAGATCTCTAGAAATTTGTGGGTAGTACTAAATTGTTTAGCTAGATGGTCATAGACTTGGGAGGACCAAGATTGGAGGGTTGGTAAAACAAGGATGAATGGGAGAGTGTTGTAATGTCAGATCTCACAGAATGCCCCCAGAAGGTGAGACTATTTGTGTTCTATGGGGATGCTCATCAGAGGGCACCCCGCTGCAGAGAAGGCTCTCAATAACAGTAGAGAAAGATGATCTGATCTGTGAATATCAGCCAGTATCTTTCCTAGTAATGCGAGTTTGCTCGATGTGTACAAGAATAAAGTAATTGCCCTAGTGACAGAGACAGTTGTTATGTATGGGTTCAATAACAGAGAAAGACTTCTCACCATGTTGGATCTGGATGGCACTGCTCCCTCTTCCAACAGTGGAGTCCCAAGCTTAGCCCCCTATCTGATACCATACTCTGGAAAGATCAGATAATTACCTGGCGGCAGATTAATTGGACCACTGCATAATGGAGGGGGCAACAATTTGTCCTCACTGGAACAGAAATTTGTTCTAGGTATTGCTTTACCTTTCCTGCCTGCAGGGAAGTATCATCACCATACTCTACCTCAAGAAGAATAAGTAGTGATGTAGAAAGGAGAGATTAGAGATGGGAAGATCAAGTATCAACACCATTAAAAAAAACACAAAAGCTACTCAAAGTCAGGTTATATCTGCCATGTGCTATCACAATCTCTGTAATTCCCCTGCTGTAGCACTTTTCATGCTTCATTACAACAAAAACTCATGAGAGCAGGGTGATGTCTATGTTGCTCTCCATCATATTTCCAGCACCTAGCACTGTGCCTGGGACATCAGAGCTCAACAGATATGTGTTAAATGTTTGTTGAATGCCTTCTATACTTTAATATTTATCAAAATGCCTTAAAAGTATTTTGGCCAAAGTAGGTGCTAAACACATTTGTTAAGTGAAAAAAAAATCATGCTCAACTAGATCAGAAGCCAGCCAACACCAGCCTGTGGGCCAAACCCAGCCTGCCACCCGGTATTGTATGGCCCATGAACTCAGAATGATTTTTACATTTTTAGAGGGCTGGAAAAAACTAAAAGAAGAATAATATTTCATGGCACATGAAAGGTATGTAAAATTCAGATTTCAGTGTCCATAAATAAAGTTTTATTGGAATACAGCCATGCTCATTTTTGTACATGTTGTCTGTGGTGCTTTCATGCTACCACATGAGTAGTTGTGATGGAGAACATATGTCCTGCAAAGCTGAGAGTATTTATTATCTGGCCCTTTACAGGAACAGTTTGCTGACCCCTGCACCAGACCTTGCAAAATACAGAGCACACCAGTTTTTCAGACACTGGTTAATATGGTGCTTGGCACCTTCCTTGGCAGAGAACCACTGCTTCACTTCAATTTCTTCTAAAGAAAACAAACTGTGTTTCTTATACTTCATGGCTTCAGGGTGAGGCTTGTTCCAAGACTTGCCAGAGCCCTTAGACCCCTTCGTGCTATATTTGAAAGACGAGATATATAGTAGCCAGGAGAGATAAACACACAGAGAGACATGGAAGGAGAGCCATAGAGAACATCAGAGGAAGAGACTTTGGCACACTGGCTCTGTAAGGGAAGCTTTACTCCCTGTCAGAATCGTTTCAGAACTGTGTAATGTGGCCTTTTCCAAAGCTTCATTCTATTTTTATTACAGTAAAATGTTTATTGTGATTGCTGAGAGAATTGCTGTCTTAAAACTGATGTTTACTATGGTAGAGTTTGACCTGTATTTGCTGAAGCTATGTTTTAAAATAACACACTGAAGTTTACGAAGGAAACATTGACTCTTCCCAAAGACAGAAACTAAAGAGTTTCTTTTCCTGAAATAATGATTTCATTAAATTAGAAAAGTGGACATATTTGTTATTTAACTTCTTCCTCACTCTCTATAAAATGCATGCCTCCATTTTATCTACTATTTATCTAGAATAACCACATGCTAGTAACTGACTTCCCTTTGTTTTGCACTACACTCCAGCAATTCTTTATCATTTAAGTTTAATACAGGCAGGCAGAGCCTGATCCCGATTAGGATGACAAGGACTATTTCCTTAATTACTGTACATAGATAATAGCATTTATTCTGGCAATTCCCATGCTACTCAATCAGGCAAGATTCAATACAAAAAAAAAAGAAGAAGAAGGAGGAGGAGAAGGAGGAGAAGCTGATTTGAAAAAATCAGACATTTGTTAAGCAAAAAAAATTATGTAGGCACTTATTAGCATAAGTGCCTACAGTCACATTCTATTTTTTAAAGTTTATAGCTCTCAGGGAGCACTTCTTACTGGAAGTTCTATTTAAAAATTACGGAAGGGGCTTCCCTGGTGGCGCAGTGGTTGAGAGTCCACCTGCCGATGCAGGGGATGCGGGTTTGTGCCCCGGTCCGGGAAGATCCCACATGCCGCGGAGCGGCTGGGCCCATGAGCCATGGCCGCTGAGCTTGCAAGTCCGGAGCCTGTGCTCTGCAACGGGAGAGGCCACAACAGTGAGAGGCCCGCGTACCGTGAAAAAAAAAAATTGTGTTGCATTCTTTTTTTAAAATTCATTAATTAATTAATTTATTTTTGGCTGTGTTGGGTCTTCGTTGCTTCTCTAGTTGGGGCAAGCGGGAGCCACTCTTCATTGCGGTGCGTGGGCCTCTCACTATCGCGGCCTCTCTTGTTGCGGAGTACAGGCTCCAGACGCGCAGGCTCAGTAGTTGTGGCTCACGGGCCCAGTTGCTCCGCAGCATGTGGGATCTTCCCAGACCAGGGCTCGAACCCGTGTCCCCTGCATTGGCAGGCAGATTCTCAACCACTGCGCCACCAGGGAAGCCCTCTAGAAATCACAACTTTTAAACTAATTGCAATTTCTAAAGTAAACCTAATGGTACTGCACAGAACAAAAACGTCTCTAATCTAATCTTGGCAGCATTGTGATTTCAAACTGCTAAACCACATGGTATATTCACTTTTCCTTTGTGTGGGCTTGCATATTTACCTTCACCAAAGATCTTTCTCTGTGTCTTGGTTGTGTATTGCAGCACTCATGATTGATGAATTATTGTCAAGAACAAACTAAGGCTCCTGCTTTTTACCAAAACAACATTTTATGGAGCACAAATTTTTTTTCCAGGGGAGACATGCAAATTTAGCATTATGTATTTTTGTTAACAGGTTAAAGAGGATGGTCTAATAAAAAATGGTGAACAAAATGAGAGCAAAGCTGGGAAAGCCACTTCCAGTGGATGACTTGAATTAACGGTAGGTATATGCAAACTTTCCTGGCCTTAAAGCTCTCTTCTAAGGAAAATGCCAGTGCCACTGACTGTTTTTCAGAAATTAAGATGGCAATCAACCAATTGTTTTGTCCTTTACTGAGATCACTAGAAGGAAATACTTCTAACTCACTAGAAGGAAATACTTTTAACTCAACTGAAAATGTCACTTGTAAAGAAAAATTATGTATATATATATGCCCATGATGGCCACAGAGCATGGGAATATTTTGTTTCTGAACTGTTAAGACAATGTCTTGATCTCTCTCCCTATACCTCCAACAACCCTCCTCCTCTATGGATCCTTGTGATCTCATCTACAATATAGACCAGGAATTTTCACTGAGTCCATTTCAAAACCTGAAAAGACTTACAACTGACAGGTACTGTAATACCTGTGATAAGATGCACATCCACTCAATTCAAGCGTGTTAGAGTATGTCAGGACTGAATTTATAAATCTCATGAACGCTGTGATTTAATAAATGGTGGTCCAGCTTTGGTCCCAAGAAGTATGAGAAAGGATTCATAAAAAACAAAGACAAAAAATCTGATGGAAATAGGAAAAAAAATGATTATTTGTTAATTCTGAGTGGTGGGTACAAGGTTGTCTGAAGTTTGCTCTATTTTCCTATATTTGGAATGCTTCATAATTTTTTAAAATTGTTTTTCTATGGGAAAAAAAGAAAGCTAAAGAAGTTCCCAGGTGCTCAAAGTCTAAATGAAGAGGAGGAAAACAGCACAGCGTTTTTCTTTTTCAGGGGTAGTAAGTTGAAGAAAACTCTGAACTGCCGTTGCATTGGAGGGACAGTGATCTAGGGGGTCCCTGGGAGCAATATTCTTATTCCACTGAAGGAGGTGAGCCAAGATACTTATAAGCTCTAGAGAACCTTTAACACAGGAAGCTATTTATCATAACAAGCTTGGTTGATACTGTTCCCATACTGAACCAATTAGGTTCGCCTATTTCGTCATACTTCATAACTTGGGATGATAGGTTTCCAAGTATGGTACAGCGTAGTAATTGAATTTTGATCAAACACACATGGCCCATAACCCAGTATGTGAAATTTTCAGAACAGTTCACAGCTTTTAAATATCCAGTCAACATGTTGCCAAAAGTACAGGATGTACTTGATGCAAGGGGGAGAGAAAGGGGAGGGCTGAATCTTGGTAGAGCTGTAAAACAAATATTTTTGTTCTTGTTCTCTTCTTATTTTTCAAATGGCAGTGGAGAAAGACCATGGGATATCATATCATAACTCAAGTCTTCCCCTTGCTTGCTCCGTGTGCATAAACAGCTTTGAGTTTCATTGCAGATTACCATTTATTTTTTTGCATGAAACTGTTTTCATGTCACAGGCCTG
Organism: Mesoplodon bidens; assembly: GCF_964165515.1. NCBI lineage: Eukaryota > Metazoa > Chordata > Mammalia > Artiodactyla > Ziphiidae > Mesoplodon > Mesoplodon bidens. The sequence goes on along the minus strand of NC_138177.1, from coordinate 133,907,004 downwards.
TTACACATGACTTGCTACATTTCTCGTTGCAGCACTAGCCAGAGTATTTCTTGACCACCTACTATATGTTAGGCACCGGGTATACAGGTCAACTCTTTTGAATAAAGAGACACGATCCCTGTCTTCATGCGATCTACCGTGGATGGGGAGATAAACATAAAATAAATAAAAACATTAATAATTTTATCACTGTAACCTGTGATCCTTAACATGAAGGAAAAACAAGGCATCAGGAGGGACAAATAGTGGGTACCTAATTTATCCAGGAGAGAGGAAGAGGGGAGGAGAAGCAGAGAACACATCTCCAAGAAAGTGCCATTGAAATTGATTTCTGAAAGACGAGGAGTGATCCAAGAGAGAGAATGAGTATTCCCAGGAGAAGTAAGCACAGGGATAAGCTTTGAAGTAGGCAGGGCTCTGGCAAGTTCAAGGACCTGCAGGCTAGTATATTCAGTGAGAAAGAGGCTCAAAAGATAGGCGGGAGCCAGACCACACCATGCCATATAAAGGATTATGCTAAGTGCAGCCACTGAAAAGTGGCTGGCCAGGGAGTGACATGACGGGAGTCAGGCAAGACAAGAAGCAGAAAGACTAACTAGAAGGCCTTGGCAATTGTCCAGGTGGGAAGTGCTAGTGGCTTGGAATGGCTCAATGGCAGAGATGAAGAACAGTGGACAAATCTGAGAGATAATTCGGAGAAGTGACATGACTTGGAGATAACTGGACGTGGGAAGTGATGGAGGAGGAGGTTCCAAGGACATTTCCAGGTTTCTGGCTCGAGCAACTTAATGAATAAAGTCTAATAAATAACAACTAGTTAGTATAACTCATAAGGCTACATTTAACGATAGAACTCCACCATGCTTACAAGCTCCTGTATCTGTGGTGATATTCTGCTCTCACCACAGACACCACAGATTTTGTAGGAACAGATGCGTTAATCAGATGGTGGGGATGTAGAAATTTTCCACCTACATGCATATCAAACTTTCCTTACCATAAGCAGAAGAATGTCTCTGAGATATTAAAATCAGACTTTAACATAAACCTAGAATTTGTACTCTCAGCTCTACAGACACAGTCATAGATGTCTGGCCGTTGAAATAGAAGAACCTGAAAGAAAACAAATTTCCCCTTTGAAAATGTTTAAAAACCACGTCTTTATTCATTCACGAGATTTCTTTCCTGAGCATTTTTAGTGTGAGAGGTATGAGGTAAATAAGACGTATTCCCTGTCTTAGCAAAGAGTATATTCTATCAGGGGAGAAAGAGGCATAAAAAATATGCGTAACACAGTGTACTATGTTACATAGATCAAGCAATAAAATTATACTAAACAGACCACAGAATGATTAATTCTACGGGGGGGACTGGCACAGGGGCATGGCTATGAAAGACTTCAGAGGGGTTGCATTTGAGAAGTCTTGAAAGACAAGAGTTTGCTAAGTAGAGCAGTGGATGGGGGAGAAATTCCAAGAGGAGGTAACAGCACAAGCCAAGGCATGAGGGTCCTAAAGAGGACGGGGTACTCAGAGCTAGAGTCCTCAGGGTGAAACCATAGGGTGTCTGACCCAGTCTGGAAAAGTCATCCTTCCATTCCGAAGTCTGAAAAACACTACCAGTCTAGTCTGATTTATCTGCTCTCATTTGACCCAGGTAGAGAATTCTCTTTTGTGGGGGCCCCAACCAACAAAGACCTCTTACCGTGACTACTGCCTGAAGATTGCCCATGTTTACGTATTGAGATGAGTGGTCCTCTCTCCCACAATCATAATCAGTCCCATTACTGGGCCAAGGCTACAGGACGCGTAGCCTTGAAAGTGCCTAGAAAGATGTGACCGTCAAGACTTCCCTGGTAGTCGAGTGGTTAGGACTCCAAGCCTCCACTTAAGGGGGCATGGGTTCAATCCCTGGTCAGGGAACTAAGATTCCCTCATGCCGTGTGGCAAAAAAAAAAAAAAAGAAAGAAAGAAAGATGTGGCCATGGCCCAAGGTAATGCTTCTGTGGACTGGAGAATACAGACAATAGAATGGCTGTGACTTCTAGTCTCAGTCTGGCTAATTGGTACAGCTGTCCCTACACAACAGTCAGATGTAGTGAGTGACCGCCACCAAAAAAAATGTGTGTGTGTGTGTGTTTGTGTGTGATCTTTAAATTTTAATAGCTATTCAGACAGTCCTTAGAGAGAGAATTGGCAGCTTGGACCTGGAGGCTGCTCCCCCCACCTGTCTCCAGGCACGGCAAACACAGCTGTGTAAGAAGGAGACAAAGCTTCCAAGGAAAGAAATGGTGCAGTCTGGGGGGAAACAAACAGTGGGAGCGCCTTTCTCACAAACCCACTTGGGACAAGGCCTGTCTAGCAACAACAAAAATTAGCAAGGAGGATATGATCAGGCTTTTTTTTTTTTTTAAGAAAAAAACTTCACCGTGAAGTAAGATCATTCAAGACCCAACTCAGCGGCCACTTTAAAACCATTTTTTAAGGATGAGACAGATCACACCATTCAAGTTGAGGGGAGAACAAGGTAGCACGTGTTTCTGGCAAGTTTCACATTCAGGTGTTGTCCGCGCATGGAGATAAAATGGAAAGACGATTTATGCTCCGTCATACAACTCGGAGTTCCCCACACGAAACGCAGGAGTCCCTGGGAAAGTGCCTAGAAACTTCTTTATCTGGATTTCTCCAGGCTGCAAAGCGCAGGCATTTTTAAATTTCAACTCTTTAGAAAAAAGTCAGCAGAGGCAAGATTTCCACAGATGTTAACAGTTCTAGAGTGGTCAGGGGGCTGCGGCTCTCCGAAGAAAGGGAAATTCGAAGAGGGAAAGAAGTCGTTTTGGAAGAAGAAAACCCAAGCAAGGAGGTATTTTCGGTATCATTTTAATCACAAAATAGCACGAATGCGGTCTGTGCCTGTGCGCTACCCAAACGTCGATCTGAATACCACTGAACGCTGGTTTGAAAATTTCCATTTTTGTAATTTGCTTTCCTTTGTTAAGCCAAGACTTGAGAGAAACCTGGCAGCCGTCTCCAAAGTCTGGCACGATTTCCCCTCCGACGCACTCGGTTGGTGGGGATGTGGAAGGGACCGCACAAGACAGAAGGAGGGAGAGGGAAGGAGGTGGATTGAGAAGCGCCCGCCGGGGGCTGCGGAGGGAGCGGGCCGCAGCCTCTCAGTCAGGGGGTTTGGCTCCACCTACAGGAAGCCGAAGGCACTCGAAGCAGATCCCTCTGCTGCCACGGAAACCAGGGGTGTAGGGGACTCGGACAACTGCTGGAGAATTTTCCAGCCAGTGGGAAAGGGGTGTAAGGAGCTGGCGGTAAGGAGTCGGGAGGTAGGGATCTCCATCACCAGGTCCACAGCGGCATATCAGATTCAGCACAGGGATTCGTATTTGGAGGAAAAAAGACTCCTTGCCTCCTCCTGTAACCTATGATTGATTTCACTGGTTACATGTAAGCCCCATTTGAGGACAAGGGCAGTTTCTATTCCCAGTCCAGGCCCATGACATAGCCAGTGTGCTCAACTGCTGAATGAATGAATGAACAAATGAATCTAACCCACTGGATAAACACTCGGTTAAGCAACAGAGATCTAATGTGATAACAAACGCTTTCTCCCCCCACCTAGGTATATTTATGAGTTGTCAGGCATTTTGTTAATGGCTGTAATTGCTTAAAAAAAAAAATCCTGCACCATCTACACTATTCCAGTGTTCCACCTCCAATATGGGTAGCACTAATTAAGTACTACTCATTTCATCTGATGCCCTGAATTTGAAATGAGTAAACAGAGGCTTGGAGAGGTTTTTTTTCCCCTGGGTCAACCAGTTTGTTGGTGATAGAACTGGTTCGGGGCTAAATTTTCCTGACCTTCTCTCTGGTGTTTATTTTCTAAGGCAAGAGAATTATTCTGCCGGACTGTGGATTGACCTGCACGGATACGCTTAGCCGATTGGCTCGCTCAGGCGGAAATTGGCTTCCCCACCTGTCTGTTGTCCTGTTCCTGAGCTTCTGTCTCGGCTTCTGCGAGAGGCCAAGGCAGCCGCTCGTGCTGCTTTACTCCAAAAATCAAGTGCTGCCTGGAGCTGGTGCCCACTGGTTGCTAAACTTATGAGTCCATTTTTTTAAAGCCTAAAGGACAGAATCTTTGAGCTTGCAGATTTGTAAGCTACAAACAGGCAGGTGCTGTGTTTTAGCAAACCAGGTGTCATATCCAATATCTAGCACATCTACTTATCCAAAGTGCTTAATAAGCAGTTATTGAATTTCCCAATGATAGTTATAGACGAAGATGATATTTACCAATTGAAAAAGAATTTTTGCTGTAGGCAGTTAGCACTCAGTTTCCAAATTAAAAAAAAGTGAAGATTCTTCCTGTAAATGAGACTCCATTTGCCTTGTGTCAGATAAATGATGATGTAGTGAAAGTTGGAGATCAGAAGATCCAGATTCTAACCACAAACCATCTATAAGATGGAAATAAATAATACTGTCATGACCTCCAAAAGGATTAGATTAGACATGAATCATTATTACAATAATAATCACAGTATTAATAATAGTTTTTGTGCTATTATTAAGTGCTTACTACATACCAGGCTCTCTATTAACCACTTTAAGTGCACTATCTAATTTATCCTTATAGCAACCCCATGAGGGTGACAATTATTATGCCCATTTTACAGAATGAGAGAACAGAAGCTCATAGATATTAAGGTACTCACCTACAGTGACACAGTGGTGAGGCCAGTATTGGAACCCAACTCCTACCTGACTCCACACTCCTAAATGTTATGTTACACAATAGATACCTATTGGCTGATTCCATGCTGGTGGCATTCAAATCTCTATCTCTAGTTCTTAGTTCTCATGGGAACTCTATACTTTTATTTCCAATTACTGAAATAATATCATTAATTGTACGTTCCACTACTGTTTAAATTTAAAAGGACCTAAGCCAAACTCCTTCTTTTCTTTCATAAGCACTTACTCAGAACCATCCATATTCAGGCCTCCAAGCTTGGTCTAAGGCAATGGTTCTCAACTGGGGGTGATTTTGCCCTCCAGGGGACATCTGGCAATGTCTGGAGACAATTTTGGTTGTCACAACCAGGGGTCGGGGGATGCTATTGGCATCTAGTGAGTGGAGGCCAGGGATGCTGCTAAACAGCCTACAGTGCACTTGACGTTCCGCCCGACAAAGAATTATGTAGCCCAAAATGTCAATAGAAGTGAGGTTAAGAAACCTTGGCTTAGGAATATGGAGATGAATCAGGTAGATATCATCATTAATCATCTGATATGGGAGATGTATGTATAAATTTGAAGCACAAAGTTTATGCAGATTCTTGTGTCATGACAAAGGATAAGTGCCCCAAAGCTCATAAAGAGTTATGGGGTTTACTAGGGGCTGGGGAAGGCTTGGTGGAGGAGGTGGCACTTGAACCAACTGCAAAGAAGAGAGAAGATCTGGATTCTGGATAAAAGGACAAACAGTGTGCAGGGTGTGGGTGTATGTAAGGAGTTTATTTTAATTGAAGTGGAGGAGGTGTGAAGAGGAGTAGTGGAGAAAAGGAGGTAATGTTTTGTTGGGGCCAGATCAAAGCGCCCTGAGTGCAAAGAGGAGGACTTCAGACTTTAGTTGTAAGTAATGGGAAGCCATCTAACATTTTCACAGGGGGGAATAATGTGATCAAAATGTTCTGGGGGGATGAATCTAGCAGCTGAATGGAAACGGATTGCAGAGAATAAGAAGCCGGAGGCAGGAAGACATGTTAAAACACTACTATCACATGTCTTGCTATTAAAAGGAAACCACTTAGCTCTTTTCGTTTTTATTAGTAGCAACCAATAACTGAGTGATTATGGTGATTCAAAGCCAAACACTATATATACAATCTTACTTGGTGCTCCCCTCTGTCACAAGGATCTCCCCATTTTACAGATAAGGGGATGGTCAGAGTGGATAAAAAGTGGCAGGGCCAGGATCTGGCTACCAAAGCCTGCGCTCCTAACTGCTTTGTGTGCTGGGTACAAGGTTGGGATTCTTAACCTCTTGACCAACCCAGACTGTTCTTTCTAAGGCAGATAATAAAACAAGCCAGCCCAGGCCCCACTGGGAATGGGAAGGTCTAGGACAAACAGCCTCAGGAAATCTGCTTCTCCTTGGCAGACAGAGCTGACGGTAGGGAGAAAGGGGGTGTTTCTCTGGGCTAATTTTGGGGGTGTGGGGAGCATAAATTTTATTTTCACCTCATTAAAAAAAAGCCTAACCTTATGTATCAATATGCCTGTTTTCACAAAGTCTTTGCCCACAGTCTGTAAGTTGTCCTAATACTAAGACCAAATGCCAAAAAGCAAATGTTTTTTCCTTGGAGAAAATCTGGAAGAGGCAATTATACTAGACATACTACTCAGAAGGATCTGTTTCAGTGTTTTTGCTTTTGTAGGTAGCATAATGAGGCCTCTTCAAACCAAACAGTGTCCTGAGAAAAGAGTGGAAGCCAGGGCTTCCCTGGTGGTGCAGTGGTTGAGAGTCCGCCTGCCGATGCAGGGGACATGGGTTCGTGCCCCGGTCCGGGAAGATCCCACATGCCGCAGAGCGGCTGGGCCTGTGAGCCATGGCCGCTGAGCCTGCGTGTCCGGAGCCTGTGCCTCGCAACAGGAGAGGCCACAACAGTGAGAGGCCCGCGTACAGCAAAAAAAAAAAAAAAAAAAAAGAGTGAAAGCCAGAAAGCAAAGTTCTCTAGCCTCTAGAGAACTAAATGGCTCTAGCCTCTCCATGTTGTTACCCTACATGGGATGTTCCATATGGAGATGAGGAATGAGACTCAAAGCACAGCTCTCTGGGCTTGAGGGTCTCACACAACTGAAAATGTCCCTGGTCACTTCACACACACCCCATCCTTCAAACCAGCTACCTTGAATCCAATCTGGTGGATGATGTATTACTTAACCTTGAAGTATCAGGTTAGCTTCAAGTTTTTATTGAGTACTTACCATGCATACGGTGCAGACTTAGAAGATATAGAGGTAAGAAAAAAGACCAACAGTAGCTGTGCAGGGCAGATCGTGTTCCTGCCATTTGGATTCTTCCTTGCTGAATGAAACTCAGCCAATAGATCCTCATAGCAATACTCCTGGGAGTTAAGTTGGGACATATGAGTGGGCATGTAAGACCAAGATCCAAATCTGCAAGAAGAAGAAATGACGGAGAGTCTTCCCAGCCGGTTAGATCTCTGGTTGCTCAGCAGCCCAGTGATAAACAACCTCAACTAGAAGAACCACAAACTGAGAGTCAGGATATTATACCTGCTTATAACATTGAAGATGAAGGAGCATCTGTAGCTCAAAGGGCTGATATGGAAGCTGATCAATAGAAACGGGCTCTCTTGAAGACTGTGGATGAGCCTGGAGGTGGTCCTGATGTCAAGAAGGAGATTCTACCAAGTCTAGAGCCTGTTAAAATGCCAGAAGCTGGTGAAGGACAACCACAGATTTAAACAAAGACAGACTGAAGCCAAGCATGCTGTCCTTGGGTTGGAAATTTGACTGCTAACCATCTCTCAATAAAGTTTTACAACTTAAAAAAAAAAAAGGAAATAGGAAAAGAGGCCAAACTAGGACCCTGGCCCCCAAAGTTTGGCTTACAAGCTAGTTGAAGGAAACACAGTGAATATGGATGAATAGAAGAAAATATTTGTTCCTCAGACACTTACTGAGTGCCTTCTTTGAGCCAGGCTCTGTGCTGGACAACAGGGGTACCAAGGCTGAATTGGTTCCATTTTGTTCAATTCAACACTTGTTATTCATTCAGCATGTATTTATTGAATGTATTTGTAGTAGACCACTGCTTTTCAAGCCTTAATGTGTATGGAGATCATCTGGAGATTCTGATTCCAAAGGTCTGGGGTAAGGCTTGAGATTCTACATCTCCAGCAAGCTCCCAAGGAATGCCAGTGCTGTTTGTCCCTGAACTACGCTTTGAATAGTAAAGGACTATACAATGTTTTAGTCCTTTGCTATACAGGGGAAAATAAGGTAGCCATGGCCCCTGCCCTGATGAAGCTGATATTCTAACAATGAATATAAATATTAAACAAGGAATCACAGTGAAATACAATATTAATGGATGTTCAAAGTCTTTGGAGGAGCATTGTGTGAGGGGACCTAATTTCACCTAGGAATCAAAAAAAAAAAAAAAAGCTTTCCTGAGGAAGTGATGTTTAAGCTGATAGGAATTTGCAAACAATAAAGGAGGAAGAATATTTCAGGTAGAGGGAACAGCATGTTTGAAAGCCTGGAGGTGAGAGAAAGCTTAGATATTCAACAAATATTTTGAGTTTTACCATTTCCAGGCTCTGAGTGTAAGACCCTGCCCTGGACAAAAGCACAGTGGGAGAAACGGACATGGAAACAGATGACTTCAAAACAATGCAGCCAGAGTTCTAACAGTGGTGAGCACAGGGTGCCAGAGGAGTACTGAAGAGGATTTCCTAACCCAGCCCAGGAGAGAGAACATTTGAACGGAACCCTTGCAGAGGAGTGGGAATAAGGCAAGAGAAAAAGATGTGGGAAGGTGGGAGATCTGGTCCTTGCTGCTGGGGACACACAGTCTAGTGGGGTAGTGGGCAAGTTGTGTTATATGATCCTGATTTTAATACAATTTAATCATTGTCTGGGAACAGTGCCTGGCACATAGTAGGCACTCATTAAATATGTATTGAAAGGATGAATATCTAAATGCCATGTAAGTGATAGACTCAGGATGTCCTAGACATAATTGGGTACTAAGTTGTTACCAACGCCAAGTGCCCTAAGAGTTCAGAGCACTAGGGTGTGAACAAGAACTGGGCTTGAAGGAAGGCTAGAATCTGTGGGATGTAGGGGAGATCAGTAGACATCCATCCTGAAAAGGAAAAACTATGGGTTCACTGCTGGGAGTAAAGGATTTAAAAAAAAAGCACAGAGCAGGGTTTCTTAATCCAGGGCCCATGGAGCTTCTGGGGCATCTATGAAGCCCCAAAGATTATATGCAAACTCCTAGGTGTATATATATGTAGGACTATTTTTCTGGGCAAAGAGACTAGAACTTCATCAGATGGTCAAAGGAGTCCAGTGACCATTATTAGGTTAGGACCCTTGGGGAGAGAACAGCTAGCCTATTCTAGGTAGCCTCTGAACCACTTACTGATTACAAATAATTGTGTCAATGGAATTCCAACACAGAAAACTGTGGTCTGAGTGTGCTGGATGGTTGCAGCGCTGCCTCTGAGTGGCATTTTAGCAATGTCCTTGCTGCTACTTATCTATCCAGACTTGTCCACATCGTCAGGGTATCTTCAGCAGCTGATGGAGGTGCCTCCTTCCAAAGGCTATTTATATGCACCCACATCCTTCTCCTTAATGAGTTTCCAGAGGGGACAACGGCCTCTTGTTAGATTGTCAACTGTTGACATTCCTCTGATCTTCTCTCAGTTTCTGTTGAGCAGCAGTTGCTGCAGCCTCCTGAACATCGAACAGGCAATTAATTGGTACAGATTTAATAAATGTATTAGAGAAGGAAGCTGCATGTTTATGGACTACTTTATGGTCATGCATACTGGACAAGGCATTTTCCCACCAACCTACTTATGCTACCGCAGTGAACACAAAATTTACATATCTGGAAGAAAACAGTATTTTTCTGAAACATTAATAATAAATGCAGGAAATTTGTCTGTTATGGGTAAATGTCTCCATAGCTTAATTTTGCACCATTCTATTTTGGTTAAAAATATCTACAATGTTGGGCTTCCCTGGTGGCGCAGTGGTTGAGAGTCCGCCTGCCGATGCAGGGGACACGGGTTCGTGCCCCGGTCTGGGAGGATCCCACATGCTGCGGAGCGGCTGGGCCCGTGAGCCATGGCCACTGAGCCTGCGCATCCGGAGCCTGTGCTCTGCAACGGGAGAGGGCACAACATTGAGAGGCCCGCGTACCGCAAAAAAAAAAAAAAAAACTACAGTGTTGTCCCTTACCATCTTCCTTCTAAAATATACTGGTAATTGAAATAGCCCTTCTTTCATCAAGAACTAGGGTTTTGCAAAATAGCAATGAGGGGCTTCCCTGGCGGCGCAGTGGTTGGGAGTCTGCCTGCCAATGCAGGGGACACGGGTTCGTGCCCTGGTCTGGGAAGATCCCACGTGCCGTGGAGCTGCTGGGCTCGTGAGCCATGGCTGCTGGGCCTGCGCTCCGCAACGGGAGAGGCCACAACAGTGAGAGGCCCGCGTACCGAAAAAAAAAAAAAAAATAGCAATGAGCAATCCCTCTGTTTGAGGATGCAGGCAATGTTTAAAGTTCTTAGAATGAAATAACCTTAGAGTAGAAACCTTAGCAACCAGGTTGTACTAATAGAAGTATAATGTTCAAAATGAGGGAAGTGATAGTCCCTGTCTCCCCAGGGTTAGACATACCACGTAAGAAATATTTTTTATTCAGTACTTAATGCCACATTAGCAGAGGCATAGCAATAGGCACATGAAGCTGGTGATCTTGAAATGAAGGCAAATGGCAGTAGCTAACATTCGCAGAGTGCTTACTAAGGGATGGGTGCTGTGCTTTGCATTGTACATTTAATCTTCACAACCACCCTACTATTATACTACTATTAATAGTAGGGCACTACAATTATTATCTCCATTTTACAAATAAAGAAACTCAGGTCATGCAGATAGTAAGTGGTGGAGCCAGCATGACACTTGTTCTTCCAGACTTCAGTGGACCCTCAGCGTAGGCAGTTGGTGTATTTTCAGTTAATCTTGCTAGAGATCATTGGTAATCATGAAAATGAAATCATTGCCACTGTGTGTGTGTGTGTGTGTGTGTGTGTGTATTAGTCATTTCACCAGTCAGCACACACACACTGTGAGGGCAGTGACCATAGTAATTATGCACATATTTACTTCTAAGGTTTAGCACAGAGCTGGGCACAAGGTAGGTCTTTCTTACATCTTTTACTGAATAAAATAACTAATTTCAACCATCACCCTGATACCAAAACCAGACAAAGATGTCACAAAAAAAGAAAACTACAGGCCAATATCACTGATGAACACAGATGCAAAAATCCTCAACAAAATACTAGCAAACAGAATCCAACAGCACATTAAAAGGATCATACACCATGATCAAGTGGGGTTTATCCCAGGAATGCAAGGATTCTTCAATATATGCAAATCAAACAATGTGATACACCATATTAACAAATTGAAGGAGGAAAAACATATGATCATCTCAATAGATGCAGAAAAAGCTTTTGACAAAATTCAACACCCATTTATGATAAAAACCCTCCGGAAAGTAGGCATAGAGGTAAATGACCTCACCATAATAAAGGCCATATATGACAAAGCCACAGCAAACATCGTTCTCAATGATGAAAAACTGAAAACATTTCCTCTAAAACCAGGAACAAGACAAGGTAGTCCACTCTCACCACTATATTGAATATAGTTTTGGAAGTTTTAGCCCCAGCAGTCAGAGAAGAAAAAGAAATAAAAGGAATTCAAATCGGAAAAGAAGTAAAGCTGTCACTGTTTACAGATGACATGATACTATACTTAGAGAATCCTAAAGGTGCTACCAGAAAACTATTAGAGCTAATTACGGAATTTGGTAAAGTTTCAGGGTACAAAATTAATGCACAGAAATCTCCTGCATTCCTGTACACTAATGATGAAAAATGTGAAACAGAAATTAAGGAAACACTCCCATTTACCATTGCAAAAGAAAGAATAAAATACCTAGGAATAAATCTACCTAGGGAGACAAAAGACCTGTATGCAGAAAACTATAAGACACTGATGAAAGAAATTAAAGATGATACCAACAGATGGAGAGATATACCATGTTCTTGGATTGGAAGAAACAATATCGTGAAAATGACTCTACTATCCAAAGCAATTTACAGATTCAATGCAATCCCTATCAAACTACCAATGGCATTTTTCACAGAACTAGAACAAAAAATTTCACAATTTGTATGGAAACACAAAAGACCCCAAATAGCCAAAGCCATCTTGAGAAAGAAAAATGGAGCTGGAGGAATCAGGCTCCCTGACTTCAGACTATACTACAAAGCTACAGTAATCAAGACAGCATTGTACTGGCACAAAAACAGAAATATAAATCAATGGAACAGGATAGAAAGCCCAGAGATAAACCCACGCACATAGGGTCACCTTATCTTTGATAAAGGAGGCAAGAATATACAATGGAGAAAAGACAGCCCCTTCAGTAAGTGGTGCTGGAAAAACTGGACAGCTACATGTAAAAGAATGAAACTAGAACACTCCCTTACACCATACACAAAAATAAACTCAAAATGGATTAAAGACCTAAATGTAAGGCCAGACACTGTCAAACTCTTAGAGGAAAACATAGGAAGAACACTCTATGACATAAATCACAGCAAGAATTTTTTTTTTTTTCCAGTACACGGGCCTCTCACTGCTGCGGCCTCTCCCGTTGCGGAGCACAGGCTCCAGACGCGCAGGCTCAGTGGCCATGGCTCACGGGCCCAGCTGCTCCGCGGCATGTGGGATCCTCCCGGACCGGGGCACGAACCCATGTCCCCTGCATCAGCAGGCGGACCCCCAACCACTGCACCACCAGGGAAGCCCCAGCAAGATCTTTTTTGACCCACCTCCTAAAGAAACGGAAATAAAAACAAAAATAAACAAATGGGACTAAAGAAACTTAAAAGCTTTTGCACGGCAAAGGAAACGAGAAACTAGACGAAAAGACAATGCTCAGAATGGGAGAAAATATCTGCAAACGAAGCAACTGATAAAGGATTAATCTCCAAAATATACAAGCAGCTCATGCAGCTCAATATCAAAAAAACAAAAAACCCAATCCAAAAATGGGCAGAAAACCTAAATAAACATTTCTCCAAAGAAGATATACAGATTGCCAACAAACACACGAAAGGATGTTCAACATCACTACTCATTAGAGAAATGCAAATCAAAACCACAATGAGGTATCACCTCACACCTGTCAGAACGGCCATCATCAAAAAATCTAGAAACAATAAATGCTGGAGAGGGTGTGGAGAAAAGGGAACCCTCTTGCTCTGTTGGTGGTAATGTAAATTGATACAGCCACTATGGAGAGCAGTATGGAGGTTCCTTAAAAAACTAAAAATAGAACTACCATATGACCCAGCAGTCCCACTACTGGGCATATACCCTGAGAAAACCATGATTCAAAAAGAGTCATGTACCACAATGTTCATTGCAGCACTATTTACAATAGCCAGACATGGAAGCAACCTAAGTGTCCATCGACAGATGAATGAATAAAGATGTGGCATATATAAACAATGGAATATTACTCAGCCATAAAAAGAAACAAAACTGAACTATTTGTAGTGAGATGGATGGACCTAGATTCTGTCATACAGAGTGAAGTCAGAAAGAGAAAAAAGAAATACCGTATGCTAACACATATATGAGGAATCTAAAAAAAACAAAAAGGTCCTGATGAAACTAGGAGCAGGACAGGAATAGGGACACACACATAGAGAATGGACTTGAGGACAAGGGGAGGGGGAAGGGTAAGCTGGGACAAAGTGAAAGAGTAGCATTAACACATATACACTACCAAATGTAAAATAGATAGCTAATGGGAAGCAGCTGCATAGCACAGGGAGATCAGCTCAGTGCTTTGTGACCACCTAGAGGGGTGGGATAGGGAGGGTGGGAGGGATATGCAAGAGGGAGGGGATATGGGGATATATGTATACATAATAGCTGATTCACTTTGTTATACAGTAGAAACTAACACAACATTGTAAAGCAATTATACTCCAATAAAAATGTTTAAAAAAATAACTAATTTCAGAATGCTTCAAAAACCAATTCACCCATCATATTATTGAGACTGTAGGGGAAAAGGACATTCTAGGGGGTATAAATTGTTACAAGTCATTTTAGAGGACACTTTGGAAACAATGATCAAAATGTGAAATGTGTAAACCCCTTGACCACAGCTATACATCTAGGAATCTATTCAATCTATTCTACAGAAATACTGATACATGTGTAAAAAGATTATGTGCATGTATGTGTGTACACACATACAAAGATATACATATAAATGCAAAGATATTTATGTATGTATGCATACATACATTTATTTGCAAAGATACATATATATGTACACACAAAGACATATACATTTATTTGCAAACATATATATACACACAAAGATACGTGTATGTATATACATTTATATATGAGTGCACATTCATTATAGTTCTGTATGTATTAGGAAAATAAAATGGAGACAACCTAAATGTCCATCAATAGGCGAACGATTTTTTAAAATTATGATACAACCATACAATGCAATACTATGTAGCCATTAAAATACTGGAGTAGATGTATTAGGTTAACTATATGAAACTGCCAATTCCTTCCTGTTTAGGTCTACAGAAATAGCAATTTCACATGGTTCAACTTCATCTATGTACAGATATGAACAATTTCTAAGCATATTAGAAACTGAAAAAGGCAAGTTGCAAAGCATGATGTATTTATGTTAAAATATAAGAAACAAAAATACAGAAATAAACGAGAGATACTCACCAAAGAGTTAACATGATTATTTCTGGGCCTTTTACAATGAGAATTTTTTTAATAATTTCTTTAAAAAATATGTTTACTACAAGTAATTCCAAAGTGTTTCTATATTTTGTAAGCATTTTTTCTGATCTACAAATTCCAAAACCCATGAACTCACCATGTTTCTCCACTGGCACAGATGAGGAGAGTAATGAAGAATTAGCTTTATTTATTCAGGCAAAGAAACCCAGGTTATTATGAAAACAAGGCAAAAAGCAGAACTTTGTCTTGGATTATCTCGAGACAATTGCCTGAAATTTTCCTGCTTACTTTTCCTGTTTGAACCTGGCTTTTCAGACTAATGTGAGGTGATCTGTTTTTCTGTGATTCAGAACCTCACAGAACTTGGCAGGCAAAGAAATACAAAGAAAGGAAGAAAAGCAAAGGGGAAAAGTGGGGGGAGCGAAAGAAGATGGGCAGAACTTGAGAAGGCTTTATAAAGTAACACAACACACCCCATACCCTCTGGGAACAAAGGAACAAAGCTGATGGGAGACAACAGATGTTCTTCCCAAACCACGAAAGCATAACACTCTACACCCAAAACGCCTCCTCATTCCAAGGAGTGGCTAATACCTCTTACTAGAATATCTGTACAACAAAGGATTTGTTTTTCCTTTTTCCTTAGATGATACATGTTAAAGGTAAAATCACTGTTACCAGGTACGTATCAAGTGTGAGTTATCCAAATTGTTGGTTTCTCTTGATTCTTATTTCTCTAAATCAGTTTTATTGAGGTAGAGTTGACATAAGGTAAAAATGCATACACTTTAATTTTACATATCCATGAGTTTTGACAAGTAATACACTCCTAACCACCTCCAAAATCAATTTTGGATGAGGGTCCATCATCCAAAAACGTTTCTTTGTGCCAGTCAATCCCCACTCCCACCTCTGGCTCCAGACAGCCACTCATCTGCTTTCTATCATTACAGATTATATTTGTCTTTTCTAACATTTCATATAAATAGAATCATACAGTATGTACCCTTTTGTGTGTGTATTCTTTCACTCAACATAATGTTTTTGAGATTCACCCATCTTACTGTGTGCATTTATAGTTCATTCCTCTTTTTTTTTTTTATAGTTCATTCCTTTTAATTGCTGATTTCCATTGTATTCCATTGTCTGGCTACGCTATAACAACAGTTTATCCATTCACCTATTGAAGAACATTTTGGTTACTTCTAGTCTTTGGCTATTATGAAGAAAGTTGCTGTGAACATTAGGTTGACTCTTACTTTTGCAGTAAGTAAGGTTTTTTTTTTCCAATATAAAGTCATTTGTTTTCAAATTAGCAATAAAATAATCAACTTTACATTAAAAAATGAATAGACAACCAAAAACCCTTCAAATCTGATTTGAAACTGATTTGAAATGAAAATCTGTCCATTTGGTTGGGGCATAGGGATGGGAGATAAAACTAATATGTCTTAAACACTTACTAAATGCTCATTAATATGCACAGATTATCTCCTAAATTTTCACAAGCACACTACACCGTGAGGTAGCTATTATTCTTATTTTACTAATAAGGAAATAGAGGCACCAAGAAGTTAAAGAACTTGCCCAAGGTCACAGAGCGACTAAGCAGCAAAACCAGAAATTTGCACACAGAACTGCCTGACTCCCATCTGATGCTCTGCAACCCTGCTTCTCGTTGCTGCACCTCTGGCAGGAGGCTTGGTAAATAGACTCAAAGGCAGACAGATTTTGGTTTGAGGTATTGTGTTGACCTAGCTGGGGGAAGCAGAAGAGGGAAGATGGCAGTGACTGGGTAAAGAGAGAAAAGAGAAAAGAAAGAGGAAAGAGGATAAAAGGAGAGGAGGGAAAGGAGCATTATCTCCATTTTGACAGAATAAGAAGGAGTCTGAAGATCCAGCATGAAGCTGGACTCCCTGGAAACCGCCTAAGGCCTGAAACATTTCTGCTCACAATTGAAGGCAAAACCTTATCCAGCCTTGGCAGTTCCTTCCCTCTTCATCTGGGCTCCACCTCTCAACCATGAAGCTCACAGAAAGCCAGGAGGGGGAGCACCTTTTCAGTTGGGTCGACATTGCTATTTTGCATGGAGCAAATGCCTCTCACATTTGTGTCTGAAGTCAAGAAAAAGCCGTGCTTGGGATTAGAGAAACTGAAAACAAGTAAGATGACTCATTTGAAACAGTTTGAAAAGTGTAGAAAGTTTAATGATTTAGCTCAAAATTAATTCAATGCTTACAAAGAGAGAAAGGAGCCAAAGTAAAAGAAGAAATGCAGAAAGTGTGTAGCCCTCAATATGTGTCAAACACCGAGCTAACAGCTTTGTCTGTATTAATTGAGTTGATCTTCATAATCCTATGAAGTATGTACTATTTTTATTTCTATTTCACACATGAGGAAATCATGCCTCAAAGAGGTTAAATATCCTGCCCAGGGTCACACAGTAAATGGCAGAGTCAGGACTCAAACTCACTAACCACTACTCTGTCTTATTCCCAGAGACTATATGCCAGAGACTGTGTATACATTTATACAAAAGTGTATAAAACATGGTCCTGACCTTTGGAGAGCTCATGGGTAAACACTGGACAATACTTTCACTTTGGGCAAGTGACCTAATATTTTTCATTAAAATGGGAATTAATAATCCCTTTCTTGCTCTCATTACAAGGTTCATTTATTCTAAAAATAATCCCTTTCTTGCTCTCATTACAAGGTTCATTTATTCTAAAAATTTTTACTGAACATCTATTATGTGCCAGGCATAGTGCTGAAAGTCTCTCATGAAGCTTATATTTTAGAAGGAAGAGAAAGTAATAATTATGTATAAAAACAGATATGTAAGTAAGGAGAGAGAAAGGTAGAGGGAAGGAGAGGGAGGGAGGGTGGGAAGGTAAGAAGGAAGGAAAGAAGGAAGGAAGGAAGGGAGGGAGGGACGGTGGGAGGGAAGGAGGAAGGGAGAAGATCTTTTGTATAGTAATAAGTGCTATGAGAAAAAGGAAATCGAGTAATGAGATGAAGGATGATTTTAGACTGAGGGGTGGTTGTTATTTTGCAAAAGGTGGTCAGGGATGTTCTTTGTAAAGTGATGACATGGAACTGAGACCTGAATAATGAAAAGCAGGCAGTCATATGCAGGTCCAGGCACAGTGAGTTCACTTGGGGAAGTCAGTGTGGCCAAAAGTTCATGACCAGGAGGAAGAGTGGTAGGAAATAAAATCAGAAGTTAGCAGGGGCCAGATCATGGAAGGATAGGAATTTGGATTTTATTTCAATAACAGTGAGAAGTCATGGGAAGATTTTGAGTAAGGAAGTGACATGACCTTATTTTCACCTTTAATAGACCATCCTGGCTGCTTAGTGGAGAATGGATTTGGGGAGGTCTAGAGGGGAAGCAGGAAAGGCAGTGAGAAGGGCTTTGCAGTAGGCTTGGTGAGAGATGCCAGTGGCTTAGACAGTGATGGTAACAGTGAAATGGAAACTAGTTATTGGATTCAGGATTTATTTTGGAGGTATAGGTCATAGGACTTGCTGATGAATTGAGAAATCAAGGGTGTCCTTCAGGATTTTGGTTTGGGCAACTGTTTGAATGATAAAACCCTTAGCTGAGAAGAGCATATTTGTGGTTAATTTTAGAATGGAAAAGCATTTGCAAACTACAAAGTACTTTCCAAAAGCAAGCTGACACTGAGGAAAGAAGCCACCATGAGTCCTACAGCTGCAAGGAACCGAATTCTGTCAACAACCTGAATGAGCTTGGAAGTGGATTCTTCCCTGGTCCAGCCTCCAGATGAAAATGAAGCCCTGATGCCATCTTGATTGCAGTCTTGTGAGATCCTGAGCAAGGGAACCTACTAACCCATGCATGTACTCCAAACCCACAGAAACTGTGAGATAACAAATGGTGTTGTTTCAAGCCACTAAGCTTATGACAATTTGTTACACAGCAAGAGGAAGCTAATACAGGTGAAGAGTAAATTATTGACTGGCAGAAAGCCCCAAAGTGCTGTTGATATAAACCTAAAGGACAGGAACAAATTTGATCCCAGCTGGGCCCAGTCACACCTGGCTCCCCATTCCTGGGCCATGAGCACTTTCACCTTTAGGAAAAGGGGATTTGCTGATAATTTGATAATTAATCTTCATCATCCTCTCTTCCTTGCCTATAACAACAGTCTCACAGTACTGAACTACTCTATTCTTCGTTCAATCACCACATCTGGTTTTGCTGAACTTGCAGAAATTTATTTAACTCAGAAAAAGCTGTATCTATAAGGCTGGCATCTCTTCTGCTATAGGAATAAGAAGGAGTTCCCTCAAAACTGAGACCACAACACCTACCTACTTCTTGAAATCCTCCCGGACCAGAGGACCCCAGGGTTGGGAGAGAGAGTGTTGGTCATGCAGTTAATTCTCCCAGCTGATGTCTGAATCCTCCACAGCCTGTCTGCCACGGCCTTCTGCTTGAATACCTCCAAGGAGGAAGTGTGGAGACAGAACTGATTCCAAATTCTCACCCTGTTTCCTACTACCTGTTGATCATGGACAAGTTTCTCAACCTCCCGGAGCCTCAGTTTCTTCATCTGTAAACTGGGAATAGTATACCTTTACAGAGTTGTTTTGGTTGGTCTAATACATGTGAAGCGCTAACCCTTGCTTCTCTCTCTGTCTCCCTCTAGTGATGAAAAACCTCAGCTCAGTTCACTTTCTCCCTTTTCTGATTTCTTTTATCTTTTACTCTCTTTACCAGCCATTTTGGACACCTAATCATTTTATTGTTTCTCAATTACTTTGTATGCATGAGTCATGACCTCCCAGGAGGCTGAGGACAGCCAGCCATATTTTATACTTCTGAGGGTCCCCCAAAGGAGTTAGGTCAATCCAGGGCATACAGCGAGCACACAGTAAACCAGTAAAACCTGCCAAATTAAATTAACAATCCATCATCATCAGAGTAACTTAAAACTGGCTATATGCAATGAACTGTCATTTAATTGGAGCTTCTCGTAAAAGGGTCCCCTTTCTATAATATCCATTTTCAAGTTAAAAAAAAAAACTGATTGCAAAGACCTTTGCTTTTAAAAAGAAATCTTTTCATGCATCTCACGTTTGCATTTGAAATACAACTTCCTAACCAAGAAAAAAAAAAAAAGGGAAAGAAACTAAAAACGAAGCATCCTAAATTGTACAATTCAAGCTTTGTTCCCTATCTTTAACACCCAGACATACTGAGCCTCAGATTCTCCCCTTTCCTTTCTCATATACTTATCCATTTTTGCATCCAAGAGTTAAGATTTTTAAAGGTTGACTTTTAAAAGAAATGAATCCCAAATCTCCGTATGAACTGTAAGGGTCTCATTTCAAGTGGATACAGGTTAGAATACATTTGACCATAAAAGCAGAAAGGCTGGAGGAAAGTGCCATGAAGAATCTACTGGAAGAAATGGGATCAGAGAGATGTGGTGCACTTCTCTTAAGTGCATATCACTTAACTGCATAATCAGCTTGTGCTCCCAAGAATTATGCAGTCTCTGTCTGGCCCCCATTAGACTGAATGTGTTGCTACTCCAGTTAATTGAGTATCAGCAAATTGCATAATTCAGCTATATGCACCCTGAACCGAGTTCCAAATGCCATCCGGTACAATATAATCAAACTAGGGAAGTGAAGAGCTGGAATACTTATGAGATTCTGCCCATTTGTCACATTTGGTTTGGAGAGTCTGTGCTGTAAACAAGGCTGCCCACTAGTCATAGGGCTATGTACTTTGGATTCCTGTCCACCCCCTCTCCATCACAACAGAACCTCATGTCCCCATCCAAAAATTAATTTTAAATGGACCCAAAAGAAAACAGGATGTCAGCATGTGAAAATTTGATTAAAAAACAAAATATCTGACTCATAACTATGGTGCTCTCCTTCCCAAGACTTATGTTATTTACATGGCAGAGCAGAAAAAGCAGGGACTAGGCTTAATTCTGCCATTAACTAGCTGGGCAAGTCTTTTCGTCTCTCTTGGCCTCAGTTTCCTGTTCCATACTACAGAAAGAGGATTACTAACCTTGTCAACCTCAGTAAGCTGTTCTGAGTGTTAAATGCAATGCTGCTTGGTGACCTACAAAGTAATGTGGGATTCTATTACTAGATGCAGCAGAGGGAGGAGAATGGGCTTTGTATCAAGAAATACAGAGAGTCTATCAAGCTGACAGAAATCTTCAGTAAGGATCCAGGGCAGCAGAAAGCGGTAAAATAGAAATGAAAGGAAGGAAATGCTACCGACTCCATGGCAAACCCTTCAAGGGTCAGACATTGTCCTTGGTTTCAGTTTTGTCCTTGCTCTGTAAAGATTCAGAGCTCTTTCTCATACATGGGCACACACGCCATGCAATGAGATCCTCATTACATTGCCTGTTTAGCAGAAATGGCAGCATATCCACATTATCCAGGAATAACTATAGGGTCTAGTTGTAAAGAAATAAAGCACCCATCACACAATGCTCAAACCTATCCAACTATCACAAGGAGGAGTTTGACCTGCAGGTGGCTACATCTTGGAATCTAGAGGAAATGCTCACATGCCAGCTTGCGATTGGAGGGTAGCCCTGAGGCTTCAAAGGTCTCCTTTGCTCTTTGCAGATTTCCTTCCGTAGATGTTTTATCTGCAACTTGTATCTGTTAAGACTATGAGAAATATTTCTTAGCCGTCTTTCCTGCCTGTAAAATGGTCCTCCTGAGTCACCTGGAGGAGTCTTTAAGTCAACGGTTGCCAAACTCTAGAGTAGTTGGTGGCTCCTTTGCTGACTGTGGAGTGGTTTAGAGGAGGGGATGTTTAACTCAGCCCCTTACTAGTTATATTATCCTGGGAAGGGTACTTAATCTCATTAAGTCTTGCTTTTCTTTTCTGCAAAATTGAGCTAATAGAAGAATCCAACTTTCAGGGCTTCTGTGAGGGTGAAATGAGATCCTGTATGCCAAGCAAAAGGTACAACGCTAAGCTGTGCTACACTTTACTATCACACAGCCCGCGGATTACTCAAGATAAGCTAATGTGAATTATGCATCAGCATCTTTACAGAATTCTGAAATAATATTTATTTTAACAAAAAATGTAGTGGTTTTAGGCAATTTAATCTGCATGTTTTTGTCTTACTTAAGTGCCTAATAAAGTATTTTTGCTGTGGAATGAGGACATCATAAAGTAAAATGTGAGCACAAATGATTCTAGAAAATTACCAGGGAAAGAAGTGACTCACACTTCCACTCTGATCAATATCATCAGGTGCAGGCACATTTCACAGTTTGAGAGGACAATGATACTGTGCCTGCGAGGAGCTTGCCCAGAGAAGGCGCTTAAAGTGTTGGTTGAGTTGAATTAAGGGCAGAAATTCAACTGACCAGTTGTTCCAATTGGAAGAGTCTACTATTTCTCAAGAGATGGGTCAAAAACTGAACAAGCATTTTAGTCTAACATTCAAAACCTTCCAAAATCTGACTCTTTCATTCATCACTGTAGTCTTAGCACCTAGTACAGTGCCTGGTAGATAATATGTGCTCAATAAATAATGGTTGAATAAATTAATGAGTTTGTTAATTAATGATTCCAATGTTTCTTTCTAGCCTCATCTTCCACTATCTTCCAGCATGAGCCCTTCACTATATCCAGGATGATCTACTAGTGATTTCCTAAACACTAACTTCCTCATTCCTACCTCCCAAACTTTGCTCACAAACCTTCCCCACAAGCAATGTTCACTCCTTCTCTTATGCAGATTTGTCCCACTTTCTGAGGTGTGATATTTTGAACTGTGTAAACTTGGCTAAGCTAGAATAACATTTCCCAGGATCTTTTTTCCTGTATGTTTCCAGGTTAGAGTTGACCAAAAGAGGAATTTGCAAGAGTTCTAGAAGATTAAAGTCTTGATTAGATGTGGCAAGAGACAAAAACAGTGGTGCTATAGCAGGTTCAAATTTGTCTTACTTCCCCTGCTCCATGACCAGCTCTTCTTCCCAGCTGCTGGCCCTGATGACCACCAGCCCACCACCAGATGCAGAGTCAACCACCTCCATGCGCTTCTCCATCAGTTCCCCTTGGTGGTCCCATCTCAGCAGCTAGATGGATCCTGGCTTCCCAGATTTCCCTTGCAATTCTTACTTATCTACCAGTGCCAGTGTTTCAGGAAGATTAGTTAGTGACTTTATCTCTGATCCTCCAGCTCCACTTTCTGGATTTTACTTCCCCAGATCCTCCCACAATTAGGTAATGTCTAACAATAAATCCCTTATTCCATAACACTCATAGTGGTTCTGCTTCTCTGATGAAACCCTGACTGAAACACAAGGCTCAGTTCATGTAACAGCTGCTCCTTGATGACTTCTTGACCATCCAGAGCATTTCCTCTACATTTCTCTGGTTCAGTGTGTTTGTGGTCCTCCATTGGCATTACTCACACATTGCTTTGTATTGCATTTACATCCACATATGCCTTCATGGTGCTCAGAACATGGCTGGTATTCAGTAAGAGTTTAATGAGTAAATGAAAGTTTACATGGCATATGTGTCACCATTCTCCTCTCTCACACTCGCAGCAGACATTATTAATTGATCTTACTATGCTTTCTCATCATGCTTGAGCTTAGCCTCACAAACCTTCTCTATGCAGTGCTATAGATGGACAACTGGAGTTGGCCTAGAAGAAGAAACCTATCTGCCATACTGAAACATTTGAGTATAATGACTTATACTTTTTAGGCAAATTAAATAAACATAGAAGGTTGCAGCGCATGAACATACTCAGCTCAGTAAATGTGAATTCCCTTTCCTACCTCCTGCCCCACTGCACCTGTCTTTCACACAGGTAAAAGGTACCCAATAAATATTTGTTGAATGAGAGAATGTCAGTGCAACCTTCACAAAATGAGCTGTATG
Source organism: Mesoplodon bidens (assembly GCF_964165515.1). NCBI lineage: Eukaryota > Metazoa > Chordata > Mammalia > Artiodactyla > Ziphiidae > Mesoplodon > Mesoplodon bidens. Next base: position 133,883,427 of record NC_138177.1, on the reverse strand, counting down.
ATCTCTACAAATCAAAGCAACTCACACATATCTCACCTTTTAAAATAATGAATAAATAAAAGGGCAGCTAGAGTGAACTTCCTGCATTTTAAGAAGGCCACTCCCACCATTTATGGTACTTTCAGAGCTAAAGAAGACAAAATACAAACAAGCCCAGGCCGCAACCAACAAAAACATGTAACATGCTGTTAAGTACTTGGAAAGAAGGAAAACCCTTCTAGCTTCTGTCCTCCTGGTATGATTAGTTCACTTCTTAGTAGCCATATAGGAGGAAGACTACGTAAGAGAAAAGAAGTCTGGAGAGAAAGCTTGGGTTCAAAGGAGTCAGGGAGAATTATTAGACAGGAAATATAGGGTCTAGAGAGGAATATTTCTTGTACATTTCTGATAAGGGAATCAAAATAAGGACATGATTGACTTGACCCTTGGCAATATTAGTTTTGGGTTTTTCTCTTTTCCTGGCTCTGCCTTGGTTCCAGGCTGCAACCAAGGCCCATATCTCTAAGAATTCTGGCAGGTACTTCCCATCCCTGTGCTCATTCTTCCCATTCCATTTTCTGTTTCTGTGTATAGGATGTGATGATGTCCCTGGTCATCCTGGCAATCAATAATCGAAAGCATAGATGTGAAAGAAACAAAAACAAAATAAGCAGTGTGTTTATTCCAATGGGTGAGAAGGTAAATGAAATAAGCTTACTCTGTTGGATAGACAATGTCCAAAGCAAATTTTTATCCCTAATCTTTGCAATGTACACATAAAGCCTTGGTGCTAAGCAGAAAACAAAATGCAATACTGTCCTTCCACATTCTTTTTCTCACTTGAAAATTGTGTGTCTGATTCCCATTGGTTTCTCATTAGGAGAGCAATTTCAAGACTACCTCAACTTAATTGACATGGATTCACACACCCAAGCCTAGGGTATGCATAACCTAACAAGTAACATGCTATATCCATTTTCTGCTTCTCCATCAATCAAAGTGGCACTAAGTTTTGTGTAACTGTTAAATGTGAGACATTCTCATTTCCCCTCCACATTTTGGGAAGTACCATCATAAGATAGATCCACTGCCTTCAAGGTTTCCCTAGACTAAAAGCCATGTGAAGAATAGATATTGTTTTTATTTGTTTGCAACCCCAGGGACTGAAACAAGGCCTGGCATAGGGTATATGATGAGTACATATATGCTGAATGAATGAATGAGTTTTACTATATTGGTGTGGCAAGCAAAATAAATGCCCCCCAAAGATGTCTCCATCGTAATTCCCAGAACCTTTTTATTATCTTACAGCAGAAGGGACTTTGCAGGTATGATTAAGTTAAGAATCTTGTGGGACTTCCCTGGTGGTCCAGTGGTTAAGACTTCGCACTCCCAGTGCAGGAGGGCTCAGGTTCGATCCCTGGTCAGGGAACTGGATCCCACATGCCTCAACTAAGAGCCTGCATGCTGCAACTAAAGATCCCGCAGGCTGCAACTAAGCTCCCGCATGCCACAAGGAAGATCCCCCTTGTCGCAACTAAGACCCAGCACAGCCAAATAAATAAATAAAATTTTTTTAAGTTAAAAATTTGGGATGGGGAGATTATCCTGGATTATATGGGTGGGGCCCAGGGTACTCACAAGGGTTCTCATAAGAGAAAGAGGGAGAAGGGAAAGTCAGCGTCAGAGAAGGTGATGGGACGGCAAAAGCAGAGGTCAGAGTGATGGAGGGCCATGAGCCAAGGAATGTGAACAAACTCTTGAAGCTGGAAAAGGCAAGGAGACAGAGTCTCCCCTAGATCCTCCAGAAGGACACAGTCATGCAGGTACTTTCATTTTAGCCCAGTGAGACCCAGTTTGGACTTCTGACCTCCAGAACTATAAGATAGTAAATGTGCATTGTTCTTTTTTTTGGGTTTTTTTGTTTTTTTTTGCGGTACGCGGGCCTCTCACTGTTGTGGCCTCTCCTGTTGTGGAGTACAGGCTCCGGATGCGCAGGCTCAGCGGCCATGGCTCACGGGCCCAGCTGCTCCGCGGCATGTGGGATCTTCCTGGACCAGGGCACGAACCCGTGTCCCCTGCATCGGCAGGCAGACTCTCAACCACTGAGCCACCAGGGAAGCCCTGTGCATTGTTTTAAGCCAGAAGTTCGTGATGCTTTGTTACAGTGGCAATAGGAAACTAATGTATTAGCATTAACATTAATAAACCACAGAAGTCTTTTTTTAAATTGAGATATAATTGACATATAACATTGTACTATTTAATGGACAATAATCATAATGACAGCCAGCATTTATTGCGCACTTAGGGAGAACCACAGTACAAGATACTTTCTAGACATATCTTATTAATTCTCAGAACTATATCATAAGATAGGTATTATATTCCACTCAATTTACAGCTAAGGAAAAGGAGACCTAAAAAAGTGAAGTTACTTGATCAAGATCACATAGTTAGCAAGTGGCAGAACAAGGAGTTGAACTCAGGCAATCTGAGTCCACGTCATACTGAGGTAGGAGATAGATGGGCCCCTGGGCTGGACAGCTGGTGTTTGTCAAATGGAGTAAAATTGAAGCTTTGTTCGCACCCAGGCACTCCAAAGACAAAGCTAGTGGCAGAAGCTGAGCTCTGCTGAAGTAAAGAGATAAGGTGCTCACTCCTAAGGTCAAGGAGGACTTCCCTGTCTGCACATGTGCAGGAAGTCTCCTTGGGGGTCAAAAAAGGAGGGAGCCCCCCACCCCATTAATAAGTGTGGACATGCACCCACAGGATCCTCTGCGGTGGGATCCAACTTAGCAAAAAGTTGCACACGGGGCTTCCCTTGTGGCGCAGTGGTTGAGAGTCCACCTGCCAATGCAGGGGTCACGGGTTCGTGCCCCCGTCCGGGAAGATCCCACATGCGCGGGGCGGCTGGGCCTGTGAGCCATGGCCGCTGAGCCTGCGCGTCCGGAGCCTGTGCCCCGCAACGGGAGAGGCCACAACATTGAGAGGCTCGCGTACTGCAAAAAAAAAAAAGTTGCTCACGCATCTTGGGGAGGGTCCTAGGACCAGTCAGGTGTGAAAAAAGAAACAAGATAATTGGCCAAATGTAAACAAAGACCTGGAAGGACTGTCTTATGTAAGTGATTTAAATCACCTCCTTACCGCGCTCCTCATTCCGGATGTCCCCACTCCTCTCCGGGTGTGTATTTCTGCCCTCCTTCTGACTTAAATAAATAAACTGTTTCTCTGTGTGCTGTGTCTCTAATAATACACTTTGTACCTGTTTTTGCAGTTTTTGCCTCCTTGAAACAAACATTCTTGCTTTCAAACGGTGTTAGAATCAGGGAACTTTGCTTCTAGCCTCTAGCCCCTGGTGGACTGGTGGCTAGGTTCAATCCCTGGACAGGGAAATAAGATCCTCCTTCAAGACTACTGTCCGGGCTTCCCTGGTGGCGCAGTGGTTGAGAGTCCGCCTGCCGATACAGGGGACACGGGTTCGTGTCCCGTTCCGGGAAGATCCCACATGCCGCGGAGCGGCTGGGCCTGTGAGCCATGGCCGCTGAGCCTGCGCGTCTGGAGCCTGTGCTCCGCAACGGGAGGGGCCACAACAGTGAGAGGCCCGCGTTCCGCAAAAAAAAAGACTACTGTCCCTCCAAGCACAATACCATCTTGCATGCTCATGCTGAAAAGTGTGGGAAATGATAGAGAACCATAAGACATAGTCCCAACCTTCAAGTAACTTACAGATAGAACGGGAAGGACGATTCCAACACAGATGCCATGTTAGAGAGAGTATATCACAGATGCTAAAGGATTTATGACCTATATTTAAGAAAGTAAAGAGGAAAAGAAAGCTGGAACATTCAGGATTGGATACAGCTGTACCTTGAAGGGCACCTGGACCATGTCAGGCAGTACATGGTGGAGTTTCCTTCCAGTCTGGGGAAACAGAATGAAAGAAGGAACAGTGACGCATGTGAGCGCGGATATGGGGAAAGAAAATGGAAAGCCCTCAAGGGGGCAAATCTGAGAAAGAAAAACAAGAAGATAAAATACTTAATTAATTTTATGGGAATGGTACCACTTATTGAACACCTATTCCACCCTAAAGGGAACATTTACATTTGTTATTGTATTTAATCCTGACAAAACCTCTGCTAAATGAGTATTATTAACCTCATTTTTACAAAAGAGGAAATTAAACATCCAGAGAGATTAAGTCATTGCTGAGAGGCAAGTACCCAGTAAGTTTCATTCCAAAATTCATGCTCTGTCCTTTGTTTCTTTCTGCCCCCAGTAATCTCAGCCCTTCTCTGAGAAGGAGCAAATTTCCATTGAAGTGAGAATGACAGGCAGAGCTGTCTTGAAAAATGGAAGGAGCTGCTTCGGAAGGTGGCAAGTTGAGGGCAATAAAGCTGAGGCTAGTTTTATCTAGGCAGCTGTTGAACGAGCATTAGAGCATTATTCACAATCCTTGTGCTAAGCAAGGACAATAGAGAGATCACAGCAAAACGACACACGTCTTCCCTGCCTGGCCTTATATTTAGCAAGGGAAACAGAAGAGTAAAAAGACCTTTCCACGCCAACTTCAGGTTAGTATTTACTTTTAGGAAGGGTTTGGGAGGGGTGGAGCTTTAGTTATATCATAACTTCTTATTTCATAAAAGAAGAAAGAAGGCTTCCCTGGTGGCGCAGTGGTTGAGAGTCCGCCTGCCGATGCAGGGGACACAGGTTCGTGCCCGGGTCCGGGAGGATCCTGCGTGCCGTGGAGCAGCTGGACCCATGAGCCATGGCCGCTGAGCCTGTGTGCCCGGAGCCTGTGCTCCGCAACAGGAGAGGCCACAACAGTGAGAGGCCCACGTACCGCAAAAAAAAAAAAAAAGAGAAATCTGAAACGTGTGGCAAATTACTAACATATATTTAATCTCAGTGCTGAGTACACAGATATCTGTTACATTACTTTTCTTCATTAGTTTGTAATGTGTCACAATAAGGCTCAAATCAATGAACTTAAGAAGTATTGTTTTTAAAACAGATCATCACAATCATAAATCATCAGTCCCATGCTAGTGGGAAGCATAGGTTACTACAGAAGGACAACAGAGGGGCATCTAACCCAATTTAAAAAGAAGTTGGAAAAGCCAAGAAAATGGATTCTCCCCTAGAGCCACCAGTAGGACACATTCCTGTGAATACTTTCATTTTAGCTTAGTGAGACCTGATGGGACTTCTGACCTCAGCCATGTCTTCAAGAACTTGTAAGAGATACTTGGAAGTGTGCGATCAGAGTGTTTCCAAACAAGGAATAGCAGTAAGCAGACTTCTCAGAGTAAGGGAGAGCAGGGCACATTCCTGTGACCTCCAAGGGGTCAGCTCACAAGTCCTGACTGTGCAGGGAGAGGGGAGGGGATCGATGATGGCTGGGACTCAATCAGGATAAACCTTTGAAGCCAGGAAAAGGAATTTGGGTTTTATGGTAAATGAAATAGGGAGTTTCTGGGGAGTTTTAAGCCAGATAGAGATGATCAGATTTGCTTTTCAAAAAGATCATTCTGATGGGAATGAGAAGGTAAACTGAGAGGATGGTGGGACTCAACCAGGCAGGCCAGGCAGGAGTTCATCACAAGATCCTAGATGTCGAGGGCTCTGAAATACCAAAGTTGCAGTGAGGATGAAGTAATGTTTACAGAGTATTTATGAGGTGGAATTTAAAAATTTGGTGATCCATCAAATGTAGGGAGGAGAGAGCATCGAAGGTAACTTCCGAGTCTCTTTCCTGGTGGATGTGCTGCTATTTTCTGTCATAAGGAACACAGGAGAAATAATTTTTTTTAACGAAGATGAATTTTCTACAAATGGTGCTGGAAAGACTAGACATCCATGTGCAAAAAAGTGAATCTTGACACAGAACTTACATCTTTCACAAAAATTAACATAAAATAGATCACAGAGCTAAATGTCAAATTCAAAATAAAACTCCTAGAAGATAACATAGGAGAACATCTAGATGACCTTGAGTTTGGTGATGACTTTTTAGATAAAGCACCAAATGCATGATCCATGAAGGAAATAATGATAAGCTGGACTTCATTAAAATTAAAAATTTCTGCTCTGCAAAAGACACTTTCAAGGGACTTCCCTGGTGGCGCAGCGGTTAAGAATCTGCCTGCCAATGCAGGGGACACAGGTTCGAGCCCTGGTCCAGGAAGATCCCACATGCCATGGAGCAACTAAGCCCATGCGCCACAACTACTAAGCCTGCATTCTAGAGCCTGCGAGCCACTACTACTGAGCCCATGTGCCACAACTACTGAAGCCTGTGCGCCTAGAGCCCATGCTCCACAACAAGAGAAGCCACTGCAATGAGAAGCCTGCGCAGCACAACGGAGAGTATCCCCTGCTCGCTGCAACAAGAGAAAGCCCACACACAGCAGTGAAGACCCAGTGCAGCCAAAAATAAATAAATTTTAAAAAAGACACTTTCAAGAGAATGAGAAGACAAGCCACACACTAGGAGAAAATATTTGTATAAGTCATATCTGATATAGGACTATTATCTAAAATATGAACTCTTAAAACTCAACAGTAAGAAAAATAAAACCTCATTAAAAAAATGGGCCAACGACCTTAACAGATACTTCACCAAATAAGATATACATATGGCAAATAACCATACTAAAAGGTACTCCATATCATATCTCATCAAGGAAATGCAAATTAAAACAATAAGATACAACTATACACCTATTAGAATAGTCACAATCTAAAACACCGACAACACCAAATGCTGGTGAGGATGTGAAGCAACAGGAACTCTTATTCATTACTGGTGAAAATGTTAAATGATACATCCACTTTGGAAGACAGTTGAACAACTTCTTGCAAAACTAAACATATTCTTACCACAAAGTCCAGCAATCATGCACCTTGGTGTTTACCTAAAGGTGCTGAAAACATGTCCACACAAAAACCTTCAAACATATGTTTATAGCAGCTTTATTCATAATTGCCAAAACTTAGAAATAACCACGATATCCTTCAGTAGGTGAATGGTTAAATAAATTGTGGTATATCCAGGCAATGGAATATTATTCAGCCCTAAAAAAGAAATAAGCTATAAAGTAATGAAAAGACATGGAGGAACCTTAAATGCATATTACTAAGTGAAAGAAGCCGATATGAAAAGGCTACATACTGTATGATTCCAATTGTATAACATTCTGGAAAAGGCAAAACTATGGAGGTAGTAAAAAGATCAGTGGTTTACAGGGGTTAGAGGGGAGGGAGGGATGAATAAGTGGAGCACAGAGGATTTTTAGGTCTGTGAAAATACTCTATGTGATACTATAATGGTGAATACATGCCATTATACATTTGTCTAAACTCATAGAATGCACAACACCAAGACTGAACCCTAATGTAAACTATGGACTTTATGTGATAATGATGTGTCAGTGTAGGTTCATCAATTGTAACAAATATACCACTGTGGTGAGGGATGTTGATAATGGGGGAGGCTATGCATGTGTGGTGGCAGGGAGTATATGGGAACTCTCTATACCTTCTGGTCATTTTGCTGTGAACCTGCTCTAAAAAATAAAGCCTATTACATTTTAAAAAAAATGAAAATGGGAACAATTTTGAGAATGTTGCATATAAGTCCTGAGAATATATAAGCAGAAAGGTTAATGGGTAGTTTAGTATTATTACTTCATCCTCAATTTATAGGAGGAAACTGAGGCTCAAAGGGGTAAAGAATCTTGCTCAAGGTCAAGAAGCACATTAAGTGCAGAGGTAGAATTTGAACAGTTTAACTCCCAAGCTCACACAGGTAGCCATTGTGAAATGAGGTTTGAGGCCTATCTTAGTTTCTTATTGCTGTTGTACCATTTTAGAAGTGGGAAAAGTAAAGGGACCTAAATGGAAGTAAGCTTTCAATACTTTACTTAAAGGGGTAAAATGTTGATACCAATGACCATGATAAGTTATGTATGTATGTGTGTATGTTATATGTATATGTATGTATGTGTATGTGTGTATACATTTACACACGTGTATATGTATTGTATATATGTATATAAGCATACATATATGTGTATGTGAGTTATGTGTGTATGCCTGTATATGTATACATGCATGTGTGCCACACATACACACGTGTATATGCATGTATTATGTGTGTACATGTTATATGATATGTATGTGTATATATGTGTATGCACGTGTATATATGTGCATGTATGTGTGTGTATGTATATTATAACATCAATAGTAACCACTAAAGAAAATTATGCAGGGTGATGTATTCAAAAACATTGAAAATACAGGAAAATTGATTTTTTAAAAAGCTCAGGTAATACTCAGAGGCATAAAAGACAAAATGAGAAACAGAGGGAGAAAACAGAAAACAAATGATAAAATGGCAGAAGTAAGCCCTAAGATATCAATAATTAATTTAAATGCAAATGGTCTAAATACTCCAATTAAAAGACAAAGATAGGGACTTCCCTGGTGGTGCAGTGGTTAAGAATCCGCCTGCCAATGCAGGGGACACGGGTTCGATCTCTGGTCCCAGAAGATCTCACATGCTGCTGAACAACTAAGCCCATGCACCACAACTACTGAGCCTGTGCTCTAGAGCCTGCAAGCCACAACTACTGAGCCCATGTGCCACAACTACTGAAGCCCACGTGCCTAGAGCCCATGCTCTGCAACAAGAGAAGCCACTACAATGAGAAGCCCATGTACTGCAACAAAAAGTAGCCCCCGTTCGCCACAACTAGAGAAAGCCTGTGTGCAGCAATGAAGACCCAATACGGCCAAAAACAAATTAAAAAAAAAAAGACAACGATTAGCAGAATGAAAAAAGGTACAATCCAACAATATGCAGGCTGTAAGTAAGACACTTTGAACATAACAACTTATTAGTTTCCTATTGCTGCTGTAACAAATTACCATAAACTTAGTGGCCTAAAGCAACCCACACTTATAATCTTACAGTTCTGGACGTTATTAGTCTGCAGTCAGTCTTACCAGGCTAAAACCAAGGTATCAGCAGAGTCATGTTCCTCTGGAGGCCCCAGGGTAGAATCGCTTTCCTTCTTTTTCCAGTTTCTAGAGTCCATCTGCATTCCTTGGTTCATGGCCCCTTCCTCCATCTTCAAAGCCAGGGGCATAGAATCTTCAAATATCTCTCCTCTCTGACCTCTGCTTCAGTCATCTCATCTTTGGCCTTCCTGCCTCCCTCTTTCCCTTATAAGGACTCTTGTGATTGTATTGAGCCCATTCAGATAATCCAAGATAATCTTCCCATCTAAAGATCCTTACTTTAGGGACTTCCCAGGTGGCGCAGTGATTAAGACTACATGCTCCCAATGCAGGGGGCCCGGGTTTGATCCCTGGTTAGGGAACTAGATCCCACATGCATGCCACAACTAAGGAGTCCGTGTGCTGCAACTAAGGAGCCAGTGAGCTGTAACTAAGTAGCCCACAAGCCGCAACTAAGGAGACCACCTACCGCAACTAAGACATGGTGCAACCAAATAACAAATATAAAAAAAATAAAGATCCTTACTTTAATCACATATGCAAAGTCTTTGTTGTCATGCAAGATTCTGGGGATCAGGACATGGACATCTTTGGGGGGGCTAGTATTCTGCCTTCCCCAAGTCTCTAGGCAGAAAAGACAGGCAGACGAATGATTCTTTCACAAATACAGGCTCAGTAAGAAGGCTGTAGGCTGATGTGTCATTAGAGCCTCCTGGGGCTAAATCCTTCCTAAGGACCAGTGTTCCCTGGGAATGTAAATAGTGGACATTTCCAGATTCCATTGTTTCTTAGGGAGAGGCCACTCTGCTTTCCAGGTGTGGTTTGTATTGACCCAGGGTTTGGGTGAGGTTGGACCTGCAAATGGCAGGTTTTACTACAGGCGGCAGATGCAAGCAGGGGCTAATACTCCTAAATTTAAAGTGAATGGACAGAGATGGGGAAAATCTGAAAAGGATGCTTGTCAGATATTCCTAAAAGGCTCTATGGAAAATTCCAGTGTGGGGAAAAGTCCATAAGAATTTAAGTTGAGCAACAGCAAAACAACAAACAATTAAATCAAATGACACCACATATATACTACTCAGAACATGAAATAACTCACTTTGGAAACCACAAACTAATCTTTCCATAGGAGGCCAATCTAGGAGTCAGCTAGGCCAACAGGTCATTTTGACCTCTCAGAGGAAACTCTGTCTAAACTCTCCTTTAGGGAAAAGAATGCTTTTCATAATCAGTGAAGGGTATTATGGAAGTACAAGGCTAGGCATCAATAACTTGTATGAAATGAGGAAGAAGGCTGACTTACACATTTCTTCCAGCTCAAGGTTCTACTAGTCCAAGCTCAGAGTCAAAATAGCGTTACATTTGGATGGGCCCACAGAAGTCTTATAAACCAAACTTTCTTGATGCCAGGGAACCTCCCTAAATGGACCACAACAAATGGACCTCTGGCCTCTGCTTAAGAGAGAGAACCTATCTATCTATTTTATGGGCCACCTCATGGTAAGAGGGGTCTTCTATGCTGCACTGAAATTATTCTCCAGACCAGTTAGTCTTGTTTTCCTCTTTAAGCTACACTGATAGCTACATTCCATCTTCTTTAAAAGTAGAAGCCAGTTAATGTAAAAAAGAACAACAATATCAAGTGTTGGAGAGGATATGGAATAACTGGAGTTCTCATGTTTTGCTGATGTGAGTGTCAACTGGTACAACCACTTTGGAAATCTGTTAGACAGCATCTACTCAAGTTAAAGACGTGCCTACACCGTAAGCCAAAGATTCCACTTCTGCACATATACACAAGAGAAGTAAGGGCATATTGCTTTAAATATATCTCTAACAAAAGACATGTGTAAGAATGTAAGAGTGTCCATCTCAGCTCTATTTATAATAGCCCCAAACTGGAAACAAACTGACAACAGTAGGATAAATAATTTTTGGCATATTCATACAATGTAACACTACACCATAATAACGATGAGTAAAAGAAACCAATCACAGAAAAGGGCATACTATATGACTCCATTCATATGAAGTTCAAAAACAGGCAAAACTAATCTATGGTGACAGAATCAAAAAAGAGTGGTTACCTGTAAGGGGTAGATACTGACTGGGAAGGAGTAAAAGGGAAACTTCCGGAGGGCTAGGAATATTCTTTATCTTCAACTGGGTGGTGGTTAAGTGGGTGTATACACATGTAAAAATTCATCAAGTTTTATATTTAAGATTTGGGCATTCTATGTATACCTCAATAGAATATTCTTTTAAAAATGAAGTCATTAGGGGCTTCCCTGGTGGCGCAGTGGTTGAGAGTCCGCCTGCCGATGCAGGGGACACGGGTTCATGCCCCGGTCCGGGAAGATCCCACATGCCACGGAGCGGCTGGGCCTGTGATCCATGGCTGCTGAGCCTGTGCGTCTGGAGCCTGTGCTCCACAACGGGCGAGGCCACAACGGTGAGAGGCCTGCGTGCCGCAAAAAAAAAAAAAAAAAAAAAAAAAATGAAGTCATTAGACCCTTGTAATTTTGTTTCTTCTTTTTTGGTTAAAAAAAAAAAAAGCTCCAGTGGGGCAGTTATAAAAGAAATAGATCTATGGTCAGTTGTCCACTCACATGGGATTAATAAGGAGGTAGAAGGTGTAGTGGTTAGAACAGGGAATCGGCTTAGGAATCACAGACATGGTTTCAAGTTTACTAGCTGTGTAAGGATAGTCAAGCCATTTAATCTCTCTAACCCTCAGTCTCATTATGCATAAAATGAGTACTAACCTTACAGAAGTGTTATAAGTACTACAGGAGATAAGAAATATAAAAATCTTAAAAACAATCATCTGTCATTTATTAAATACATACTATGCACCACACACTATGAAATACCCTACAACAATCATATGAGGAAGATAATATCTCCATTTTAAGAATAAGGAAACTAAGATCCTAAGAGCTTGTCCATAATACGTGGCAGATTTATCTGATCCTGAAGTCCATGAGCTTAAAGCATTACCCTATGTAGCCACTGGTATAGTTGGATGGTGGGTGGATAGTGAAAAAGTTCAATCAGAAACTAGCCCCAGTTCTGCAGAGGAGCACAGTATTTAGCTAAAGCGTCTTGTTAACATCTTAGAGGCTGGCAATCTATACCTATAGCATAAAAGACCTTTATCACTGTAAGGGAAGCTAATTGACCTTCCTAACAGGGTGACTATGAGAGTTAACTGAGATAATCAGGTCAGGAAAATATTGATACATAATGACACATCATAATATGACACATATTAGGTGATTGAGTAGCCCACCCCTGCCCCCTCCTTCCTATTCTTTCTAATAATCTCCTGGCTGGTCTGTTTTTGAGAACTACCTCCAGTAATTACCCATTCCAAGGTAGGAATTCAATGTTTATAAAATTCTTCTGTGGTGCCAGGCATTGTTCTAAGCACTGGGACCATCGAGGACATGAATAAATCAGCATAGACTCATTTCCTCACCCACCTCCTGAGACAAGAGTTAGGGTTAGAAGCATGTTTGCATGACAACTCCTAAAGTAAATGATCTAAAGCGGACGGTTATTTAATCTTAGGTTAATTTATACTCCTGTTCACCCATCTAGTGTTCCCATTCACTCAAAAAACATTTTTAAAGCAACTTTTATGTTCCAGGGACTGTTCTAAGCACTGAGGATACAGTAATAGATGAAATAAAGTCCCTGCCCTCACCAAGCTTACATTCGAGTAGGGGAGGGAAGGGAGAATACATAAACATACGTAATTTACAGTAGCAATAAATGCTGTGAAGAGAATGAAGCAGGATCAGGATTCAGAGAGTGACCAGTGGAGGGCTGGGGTAGTGTTTTAGAAAGGATGGTCAGGGACAATACTTGAGCAGAGACCTGAACGAGTGAGGAACCAAGTCATGTAAAGACCTGGGAAAGAGCACTCCAGGCGAAGGGAAGAGTCAGTATAAAAATCTTGAGGGCTTCCCTGGTGGCACAGTGGTTGAGAATCTGCCTGCTAATGCAGGGGACACGGGTTCGAGCCCTGGTCTGGGAGGATCCCACATGCCGCGGAGCAACTAGGCCCGTGAGCCACAACTACTGAGCCTACCCGTCTGGAGCCTGGGCTCTGCAACAAGAGAGGCCACGATAGTGAGAGGCCCACGCACCGCGATGAAGAGTGGCCCCCGCTTGCCACAACTAGAGAAAGCCCTCGCACAAAAACGAAGACCCAACACAGCAAAAATAAATAAATAAATTAATAAACTCCTACCCCCAACATCTAAAAATAAATAAATAAATATTGAGGTGGGAACCAATTTGGCATATTTGAGGCAGGACAGGAAGCCACTGGAGATTTGGCAGAAAAGTGACATGTTCTGATTTACTTTTATCATTTGGCTGCTGTGTGAAGAATATATAGTAGGAAGGCAAGAGCAGAAGGGGTACACAGTAGGTCAATAAATAATTAAGAATTAATAAACAATAAATTCATTTTTGAACATCTTTTTAAAGACTTGCTGCACTTATTTAAAGCAATTTGTCATGTCTCATGCAGACCACTCAATCATAAATCATATAAAGACATGCCATTCTTTCTTGTGCTATAATAATGAATTTCATAATTCATTCAAATAAGTTGTCAAATTTTGAGGTATATCTGAAAATCAAAGATGGGACCATGAGCCTTCATAATCATACCCTCTTAAATATAAAATTAGCTCACATGATTAAAAGTTCAAACACTACACATTTCTGAAGTGTTCTGCTAAAACAACATTTTTCTTTGGCATATGCAGTCCAAATAGCTCTAGCCTTAATCATTTTTCAAGTTTTAATCTCCACATGTTTGGCATATTCTGATAACATTGACAGGTTAAAAGCAACATTCTGTTGTATGCATAGCGATTCCTTGCAATTAACCTTAATTTAGGCTGAAAGTAGACTGAACAGCTGCTTCATAGCAACATTTCTAAATTTATTAATATCTCCAGAAAACTTCAGATTAAAGAGCAACAAAAACAAAATCTGCAACATTGCAGCCTTCCCTTAGTAAGGAGAGTCTTAAAGCATTGCAGGTACCAATAAGACTTTCTTGAGAAAAGTGACATTTTGGGCCCTTATTACACAAGGTAGTGAGAGATAACGATAACAGAGATAAGAAAAATGTAGGTAAACAATGTCTGAAGAACACATCCTACCTTCCTTCTGTAAAAGGGATTTTTGAGTCCACTGGAATTTTACTGAAGGTGTAACCACACTACAACCCCAGTGTGAGGAACCCCTTGCAAATCCCAGATGGTGTGAGGAACCCCTTGCAAATTCCAGATGGCACTCCTCAATGCCTAATGCCATCATTCTATTCCTTTGAAATGTTTAATAAATGGTGACAATTGTCTATGTCATCTTAACCTCTCAACATTAACTGATATTATTATCCCCATTTATATGAAGACAGAGGGGCTCAGAACTGTTACAGTAACAAAACAAGTGGCAAAGACAGGAGACAAACTCAGGTCTGATTCCGAAGTTTGTGCTTCTCCCATCAAACTGTGCTGCTTGGATGAAAAACCTTTGATATCATGTGTTAGATCTGCCTTTTTCTTTTAAATGCATCTATCCTTTAAAGTCAGAATCATGTCAGAAATCGGGATAAGTGTATCTTGAAGAGGAGGGCAGGGGAGAATAAAATTTTCTTGGGCTCTTTGTTCTAATTTACCCATACTACTATTTATGGTGTCAAATACATGCATGTTTATTGTGGAAAAATTAGAAAGCTCAGATAAACTGAAAGAAAAACTCACCAAATAAAAATCACCTGCAATCCCACCACCCACAGCACAGGTGTCTCTAGCTTCATTTGACTTCAGCAAGACAAAGCAGAGCATGACAGTATGGTCCTACCTAATATCTCTCCTCTTGTCACACAAACATAATCAGACTTTGGTCTAGATGAGGTAACAGCAGAAAAGTCTTTAGGTTTTGACAATAATCACTGCTCTATCATAGTCTCATTTTAATATTCATAAAACATTTTGGCATTTGCATGATGTAAAGTTGAGAAGTTTGAATAATTTTTTTTCTTTTTAAACCAGCAAACTATTTGTTAAGTAAAAAGACTCAGTATAGGCAGATAATTCCATCTTTACTGAAAACATTAAACAACATACTAAAAAAAATCTCTAGTACACAATCATTAGCAGTATATTTCAAAGAATGAGATGATTGTAACTATCACAATGCAGGAGTATAGCAGTTAATAGACCTGGGTTTAAATCCAAGCTTCACCACTTATTTCATGACCTTTGGGCAAGTGTCTCAATCTTTGTGGGACTCAATTTACCTATCTGTAAAGTGGGGATAATGATAGTGACTCTTTAGGAAGACGCTATAGAGCTTAACATCGTGTACATGAAGAGCCGTAAAAGGAAATTTTAACAAGTTCAAATCTTGAAAATTTAAGATTTTAAGCCTTAATTTTTTAATAAATATTTTTTCTTTAAAAATCTATTTTCTAAGATAGTAAATACCAATGTTTCTTCATCAGACAATGACTAGCTTTAAGAGCATTGCTACATTTACTAAGAATTAAGATATTAGGCTCTATTTTAAAAGATATGGGAATGAGTACCATGATGATTAACTCAACTACAAATGTACTATTCTAGGACTCCATTGGGTATTCAGTGCTGTATAGCATTTTTATTCATTTCTAATCAGCAACTTTTCTAATTTTCCAAATTTACCTCCCTCTTTCCCTCTCAGCAGCTCAAAATAAATACCATTATGAATGAGCTTCCGATGTACTCCTTAAAGCAATCCTCCTCTCATCTAGAAGACGGCAGTTAGATAATTCAACTATTTGACACTGTGCAAACTAACAGATACACTATCATTCCCCAATACCCACAGCCAGCATCCTTTCTCTAGCAGCTATCCTGTTCTCAAAGTTTGGTTTTTCTTCTCCAGCCTGTGGGATGTGAGGAGCAGGAGACAGCATGGTAAGCAGTGGTCTAACTGCAGAGCAAGGGGTAGTTGCAGGTCCCTGCAGCATTTTATCCGCAGCTCATCTGCACTGGAATGATTAAGAGTTGACTGTGGTTTTGTTTGGGTTTAGGCTATTGTATTTCATTCTTTCTCTATTACCCTGGTTAACTAAGACTGTATGTACGTAGCAAAAACTTTAATATATGATTACTCTTTGACTAAGAATGACAATTCTAGAGAAAAAAATCAGAAATGTACATTGTTCATTTATTAAAATAAGTTAAATACCACATAACATTATTTATCATTACATAAATGATGATACAGACATGGAATACTCAGCAGCCATTAAAAATAATTTTGTAAAAGATTATTGAGACAGAAAAAAATATTTACAATGTGAAGAAGCGGGCTACAAAACAGTATGGAGAATATATCATTTTTGTGAAGAAAAATGAAAATACATGCATGGAAAAACTACTAGGACATACATTAAAATATTAACATTGTTATCTTAGAGCTGTGGAATAAATTTTTTTTCTTTGTACTTTTTGGTGTTTCTCCAAAATTTATGCATTAAGCTTGTATTAATTTTGTAAATAGAAGGAAGCAAAATGGATGCTGATTTAATGAGAGAAAGGAAGAAGGAAGGTGCCAGAACCCTGGGGAATATCTATATTTAAGGTATTTGAATGAGAAAGAGGAACCAACATCTTAGACTTGCACTTTTTAAGAACTAACCTTTCATTTTTGCTAGTTTCTATCTATTTTAGCTTCCTAGTTGCCCATCAGTATAATAATACTTAACTTAGCCTTAAGCATCTAGGTTAAAATAAGGGAAAAAGACACAGAAAGTTTTTGTAAAACAAAACAAAAACAAAACATACCCCCAAACTAATATTTCTTAGAGCCCTAGTGGTCCCATGAACAAATGCTGGCCGTAGACATAACAGAATCTCTGAAATTTTAAAGAGGTCCTTTAGTTTAATACAGTGGAGGTAAGAAATCTTCCTGGGTAAAGAGGTACTTCTGGAAATTGTATTAATCCTTTCAGGCTAAAGTAGTACCATTTATAAGCGCTTCTGTAGAACACTAACTGTTTCTATAGAATTGAAAGAATCCTTTCCATTTTCCTCTAGAGGGTTTAGGAGTAATCCCAGGAATGACTGAGCTAATCCATCTTACAAGTTTGGCCACTGTTCTAAAATCAGGGTTATTATATAAAACATCTCATACAGAGGCCTTAACATATAATTCCTACACACACTACTAACAAATAGCCATAATAATATAGTGCTCCATGAAACTAAAAAACAAAAAAACCCCAAAACTGTATTCACATGTTTTAAATGTATTCCCATAACAAATAAATAATAAGACACAGAAAAACCATCTGTAAAAGAATTACATGTATTAGGCAACAGGGAATTACACAAATTGGAAAAATGAAAGCATTTTTAGGAATTTAGGAAATTATAGTGAAAATTAAGTCTAAAGGTTTAAGAGTGTACTGTGAAGGGACTTTATTTCTAGATTTTACCAACAACTCTTTCAGAGTACAGCTTATTTGAATAAATACTTTTGAGAAGCACCTGCTTGGAAACAGACTTCCCACCTGGTCAAGGTAACTGTAACAATTACATAGGAAGCAAGATTCGTTTCAAGATGTGACTGCAGGTATTTCTCATGTAATTGAAGTTACATAGCTGTGGAAACTTAAAGACTTTTAAATCTGAGCTTAGGTGATCCTGAAGTAAACTTCAAAGCACTGTCGGCAACCAAAAGGAACTAAGGAATACTAGAAAATGGGCATCTAGCTTAACTGAGGCCAAAAATATCACTGTGAAAAAGTGGATCCCAAGGAAATATAAGCTCCTTAAGGACAGGGATGTTAGTGTTTTGTCCACTGCTGTATCCTAGAATCTAGAAGAGTGCCTCCCAAATGATAGACACTCAGCATTTTCATTAATGAACAAATCAGAGACCCTTCCTGGTGTATATTAGGAATCAATCCAAATTCACTTCTTATATCAATACTTAATAATCTCCCATCACCTGGAGAAGCTGTTACTGAATGACTACCATACTATGAAGCTAACTGTACTATACTGTATATTTTTGAGTGAAATGAGTGATGAAAAATTATGGTTTTTACTTTTGAAAAGCCCAGATACCAGTGATTTTGAAATTGGTATGCCTGTTACTAAAGTAAGAGTATGACAGTATTTTGGGGACATAGCATTTCATGTATTTCCATCTTCTTAAAACCCTTCTAAACACGGCAAGAAAAACTAGTGCTAACGTACAGGTGCTGCTTCCTCCAGACACTGGTGCATCACTTAAGACACTTGTGCCGGCATCTGCCAGCCAGTGCTAACAGATGGAAGACATTAATCATCTGGTTGGTGTTCCCACCTTGTCCATCCAGCTTCAAATATAACTGCACTGAGCTAGATGAGTCAGCATCTGGTCCACCAAAAGCTAGTGCATCACTCCCAAAGCAAAAAGGAGAAAGTTCACACTTCAGAGTCCTGAATCAATGCCAAGAGTATCTGCGTTGCCTCAAGGTTTCAGACTCCCTGATGATCTTTAGCTCCCTGGATACCAAGGCAAAGACAGATCTGAAAGCTCCAAAAAACAAGTAGGTTGTCATATACAAGACTGCAGCCCCAGGCAATATAGATGGTATTTGTTCGCACCATGGATTAGCTGCTTTGAAGGATCAAAATGCAGCAGACAGCAACATTCAACATTTAAGACGGTTTTCTTAATAATAAAGCACTAAAAAATGTGAATAAGTCATACTTTCATTTTTCAGAAGCAAAAAGGACAAGTGGCAACTTGCCTTTGGAAAACACATTAATATCAGAGTAATAAGCTATCTATCTCATAGAGACAGTAGCCTAAGAAAGCCTCTATTATCATATAAATCTCAAAGTTCTATTAAATAAATCTCAGAATAATATGTTTTTAACTAAGACAACAAAACAAAAACATCAGCAACAACAAAAAATTAAACAGAATCTGTAAAGTGGTATATGAAGATGGAAAAAGGAAAATCTGGAAATCTACACACTGAGGGTTCTCTATTAAAATCAAGGAGGCCCAAATCCTAAAACAGAAAAAAGAAATATGTTAAAACACAATCTTTTAAAAGAATCCAATGAGGTTTTTATAGATGCACATATTAATGCTTCATTTATTCAAGACATTTTTTTCTTACACTGGGAGCACTTCTGCATGTATTGTAGGAGATTATATGAATGACAATGCAGAGATATGCCTTCTCAATAGGCCCTTCTAGTTTTAAATTTTAAATTTGAGTCTGGAATCCTAATTAAATATTTATATAATAGGCTACAGATACTGTTTTTTAAATTACATTTGCTTATTTTTTATACATTATAGTTTTAAAACAATCTATATACTTTAAAAAGAGAAACAACAATTTACAGTATGAAAAGAAGGTTATGTAAAATTACACAACCCTTCTCATAAAGTAGCAGTAACAATTTCCAAAATGAAGATACTTAATAAAAAACAAAGCAGTTAGTGGGAGGTGGGTGGGTAGAAGAGAACCAGTGGAATGCACAGAAGACCTAGGTTCTAGATTCAGTTTTGCACTGATTGTGTGCCTTAGTCTCAACTTCCTTAGGTCTTAATTTCTTCCCTAGTAAGAAGAGGGAGATGGATCTCTATGCTTCATTTCAATTTTAAACACAGAGACTCTTATAGTTTGTAAGAAAAGATCTGAAAAACTTTTTGGACAATGAGTTGAATAAATTCCTCAGATCTTAACAGGAAGGGCCTGTCACCATTCAACTCTCATGGTAATAACTATAAAGCATATCCCATAATTTTATTGTGAGAAAAAAAAATCCACCCTAAGGGCAAAATTATACTTCATATCCTATTTATACATTAAACATAGAAAATGAATGTCTAGTCCCTTCCTGGACTCTAGAAGCACTCTCTGAGATAGAGTCAACTAAAAATCCTAGGATTATGACTGTGGCCAAAACATTCAGCCTATGTTTCTCTCTGCCTTCCCTGAAAGCTGCTAGACAGTTCTAAGGCCAATTAATAATTCTCATGGGCAGGGCCAAACTTCAGGTTAAAATAAGTACTTATAGTAGTTCAGGGTTGAAACTCTATCAACTTTCAGATTTAGGAAAAGAGAAGAGAAGAAGGAGGTTTAAGGATCATACTGACCCTAAGAAGGATGGACAGTAGAAAAGATATGCTTTATCATCTGTAACACATACTTTCATCATAACCATTATATAAAACTATGGGATATCTTTTTGCTTTGATGTTATTTTTTTCTTGTGAACCTTGTCCTTTAACTATATTCACTGCAAAGGAACAGTCTGAATTGAGAACTGCAGGAGCATTGAGCATATACAAAAATGCTTTATAAAAGATTAGAGACCTGCAAGACATGGATGGACCTATAGACTGTCATACAGAGTGAAGCAAGTCAGAAAGAGAAAAATAAATATCGCATATTAACGCATATATGTGAAATCTAGAAAAATGGTATAGATGATCTTATTTGCAAAGCAGAAATAGAGACAGAGACATAGAGAACAAACGTATGGATACCAAGGGGGAAGGGGGGGTGCGATGAATTGGGAGATTGGGATTGACATATATACACTACTGATGCTATGTATAAAATAGATAACTAATGAGAACCTACTGTATAGCACAGGGAACTCTACTCAATGCTCTGTGGTGACCTAAATGGGAAGGAAATCCGAAAAAGAGGGGATATATGTATATGTATAGCTGATTCACTGTGTTGTACAGTAGAAACTAACACAACATTGTAAAGCAACTATACTCCAATAAAAATTCAAAAAAACAATAAAAAAAGATTAGAGACCTGCCTTTCCTGATAAGCAAAAAGACAGGTTTACAATACTAGACGATCTCTTAAATTTCCCCTGGTTCTCAAATTCTCATAATTTTATACAGATAATATACTATAATTAAGATTGCATATACATATCACTTACTGTTTCTTTTAAACAATATTCATGGATATAACTGCGTTTTTCTAAATGTCTCATTGGTAATACTCAGTCTTGTAAGTCTGGTTCCATAATAATCTATAATGTAACTACTTCCATCTGAAGGTCCAACAATCTAGAAGAGAAAATTTTCCAAATTACCCATTTTACAAAAGATACTTTAAAAATACTTTGAGTTTACTTTTCTTAGGTGTTAATACAATTATTTCAGTAGCACCAGAAATAAATACAACTCTAACTCAAGCAAAAAAAAGTAACTGTGGCTCATGTAGCTGAAAAGCACACTGGGGAAGCTCACAGAATCAAGAGAGCTGCAGGAACTAAGGGCCTCAACGACTGAAACCCCATGCCCCACAAGGCCCTTGGTTTGGCATCCCTGCCTCTTCATGTAGCTCTGCCTGCCTTCTTTCTGCAGACAGGCACTCTCAATTGGTTGCCAAAAGTTCCAGATACACATCTTCGCAGCTCAGCAGCTCCCAACAGAAAGTTAAATTTTCTTCCTCAGTGTTTATATACCAATTTCAGGGAAGAACTTTCATTGATCTGCTTGATTTTTACACCTGTTGCAGAACAAATTACTGAATCCAGGGTAATAGGATTAATATTGGCCAAGCCAGGATCCCTCTGGGAGATGAGACAGGATGACTGACAGTCCTACCAGAACCACATGGAATGGAAAAGGAAGAGATTAAAAAAAAAAAAAAAAAAAAGCTCATCCATGCTAATCACAATAATCTTGTCCATTTAATCACATTTGTGACAATTCACTTAACATGATCTCTCTATTATCCTTTAAGATAATAATCTTCACACTGTAGCCTTAGGGGTACACAAGGATTTACTAAGTTATATGTAGACCCAGATAGTTTCAAGGGAATTCATTTTGAGATCCTTAATTCAAGTAAATACTCTTTGTAAAACTGATCCACTTGATACCACACTAGGCTTAAAAGCAGCATGCTAGGTCCCCTGTCCACTTCTTTGCTTTCACTGTGGTCCCTTCTCCAACTTGACAACAGTAAAGCATACCTACAGTAAGGCACACCCTGAATCTTATGATGGCACATTGCCAAGAGGTATAAAAGTCTCTGATGTGTCAAAGAAGGGGATAATTCAAAATATTGGATTTCAGGAAATCTCTTTTAATCAAGAGTCCAAAAATATGCTCTGTCACATCTTGTTCAAAAGATGCAGTCCTAGTAAAATTTTACTTTTTTTTAAGCTTAAAAATAATTTGCTAATATTTGTAGCATGTTTATGCTATTTTGATCAACTGTATATCAGTAATTATAATGAAAACTCAATCCAGAAATCACGGAAAATTTTTTAATATTTTAATGAATGATATGATCAGTAGAAGATTTTCAAGCATAAAAACATATTGGGGGTGGGGAGGGTGGGAGGGACGGAGATGCAAGGTGGAAGAGATATGGGGACATATGTATACGTATAACTGATTCACTTTGTTATAAAGCAGATACTAACACACCATTGTAAAGCAATTATACTCCAGTAAAGATTTAAAAGAGAAATATATTTATAAGTATATTTCTAATTTGTTTGTAATCAATGTGCATTGTTTAAAATGAGTTGCTTCTTTTTAAAGTTTCTTCTTTCTTCAACTTGAATAGAATAATGTGTAGCAAAATTATGCCCTGAAATTATATTTAAAATAAGCTAACATTCACCATTTTTTTTTCTAAAGAAGACCTGACATAGGAAGCCAGTTGACTGGCCATGCTGCATTCTAACAGAAGAGAGATTATTTGATTCTTTGCTCTTGGTTGAGCAACTCTCATGGTATTGAACATCTCAAGACATTGTAGAGAGGTTATTTTAATGATAACAATAGATGATTTTAAGGAAATTTATATTTTGTATGAGTTTGTGAAAATTTCAGTAGAGGCAATACTAAGAAAAACAAAATTTAAAGTGTATAATATACCAAGTAGAACAATGAAGAACCAAAAAAAAAAGAAAAAAAAATATTGGGGGTACTTCCCTGGTGGTGCAGTGGTTAGGAATCCACCTGCCAATGCAGGGGACATGGGTTCGAGCCCTGGTCCGGGAGGATCCCACATGGCACGGAGCAACTAAGCCCGCAAGCCACAACTACTGAGCCCTCGTGCCACAACTACTGAAGCTTGCGCACCTACAGCCTGCGCTCCGCAACAAGAGAAGCCACCACAATGAGAAGCCCGCGCACCGCAACGAAGACCCAACGCAGCCAAATATAAATTAAATTAAATTTTTTTAAAAAGATTAAAAAAACATATTGGGGTAAAATTCTGTTGGAGAATGGGAATAGAAATAAAAATTCAAGGAGAAAAAGAAACAATGTAAAAATTATAGTAGTGAAGGGTTCATTCATGCCTTTTTAAAGTCAATGATATTTTAAATTCTATGGTATTTATACTCTGTTGAATACATTTTAAAATTGATGTAACAGTTTTATTTAAATATGTCAATATTGGCAAACTAGAAATTATATCCTTTGCAACTATTTAAACTTATGACAAAACTTAAATGTCAACTTAAAACATGAAGAGGGTAGGGATTAAAAAAAATTTCTTTTAGGGTTTATGCAACCAGAGTTTGAAGAACACTGCTGTAGCGCATTCTTCATTTTAAAAATAAATTTGGTTTTAAAAACTATTCAACAAATACTTACTTCCTACAGTCCAGGCACTGTGCTAGGCATTATACACAGAACAGTGAATAAGACACAGTCTGCCAACAGGGAGTTTATTCTAGTGAACTATAAATGTTAATATTCAAATAACACTTACAAAGCACTTATGTTCTAGATACCATGCTAGGTGCTGTCACGTACTTGGGGATTTCCTCCAAAGATCAAATTGCTTTGTCTTGACATTTATGAATGTTATTTATGAACTTAAGTATAAATTAAAACCTTTTTAATGGTAAGGTCACAGAGGAAACTACTATGAGTATTAAGCAAAGAAAGAAAAGAATGGGTGACTAGAATTTACATGTTTTGAGATGATATAAAGGAAACAAAGAAAAAGGAAAGCCCAGCCAGTAGAAGTAAGTTAAGTCATATGGTAAAAACTTGCCTAATTTGGAATATGTGCACAGATTGGAACTGGGCCTTTTGTCCTATTATTTTTTTCTTCCTATGCCATCTCCTCTGACAATCTCACTTATCCCTGTTGAAAAAAAAAAGTATTCAGAAGTTGGAAATAAGGAAAATATAAGATTGGATGGCCTTTTAATATCATGCATTTCTAATAAGCCCACCTGCAGCTCATTTGACTCTCTCAGGAAACAGAACTATTTAACTAAAAATTGATTAGGGCCCAGATGATTTACAATCTTGTCACATTACCATTTAACATATAGAAAAATGATACGGTGTCGTTTTGGTCTTGTTTCCCCTGTCCTGTAGAGAAGATAGCTCCAAAGATTATAGTTTAATTACCTATTAATACATGATCCAATTTTGTATCTAATTTAGCAATCTTATTACAGCATTTCTTTCCCCTCAAACTATGTAATTCTGGCTCCTCAACAACTAGTTCGATGGTGATAATTCCGTCCTCTTTCCACGGGTTTGGTTCAGCCTGGGCATGTAATCAATCACCAATGAGATAATAATCTATGAGACAAGTTCAATGGGAGGCTTATCTGCTTTTAAGAAGATATGTGTGAGAGAAAAAGAGATGTTTTTCCGCCTCTGAAAGTAACTACATAGCAAGTGGTGCTAACCAAAGGAACTGAAGATGGCAAAGAGAAGGAAGGAAGAAGGGAAGAAAGGAGGGAATAATGAATTTGGGTCTTTCACTTTGTCTTTAAGCTCTAAATTAACAAATCTTAGAACTACCATATCTCCAGATCCTTGGTATATAATATAATAAACTATCACGTTATTAAAGCCAATTTAAATCGAGGTTTCTGTTACTCATAGCCAAAACTCCAGATAATGCACTTGTCTTCAATGCCTCCTACACACCACTGCCAGATCACCAAAGCATAGCACTAGTTGCTATTCTCTGCTAAAACAATTTGAAGACCTGCTCCAAAGACAACCAAATTAAGTCAGTGCGGTAAAGCATTAGACAGAAAGGAAATCTTGAAGAGAAAACTGTCAATAAGTAGTGGTAGGATTAATCCTCTCTGGATCTCCGTTTTTCTTAGCCGTAAATTGAGGAATAGAATAAATGAATCTGTATGGTACTTTTAAAGCTCTATATCTTGTTTGACTGACATTTAAATGCAAACAACTCTACAAGGTATTGTCAACATCCTTTTCTACCAATTATCCCAGCAAAGAAGAAACTGCTCTCCCTACTTAATTTTTAAGAAAACTATCAGCTGTAAAGGTTTCAATTATTTAAGTCCATATTCCCTCACCAAAATTAAAAATTAAACCTGTTTTTAAGCATCTATATTATACACTTATGTATAATACAGTGCCAATTATAAATTACTTTATTTATTTTTGAATTTTATGTTTTTTATACAGCAGGTTCTTATTAGTCATCAATTTTATACACATCAGTGTATACATGTCAATCCCAATCTCCAATTCATCCCACCACCACCCCCACTCCCCCCACTTTCCCCCCTTGGTGTCCATACGTTTGTTCTCTACATCTGTGTCTCTATTTCTGCCCTGCAAACCGGTTCATCTGTACCATTTTTCTAGGTTCCACATATATGCGTTAATATACGATATATAAATTATTATAAGTATATTATTGTACTGTTAAATATAAAACTACAAATTTAAAAAAATACCTCATACTGAGAAATATTTTACTCAGTTAAATATGCCTATGTCCATTTGTTCATTGACAATAGAGTATGAAACCTAAAATTATGTGTTTATTTCTCCCCTACGAAATAGCTTGAAGCCAAATTCTATAGCACGAAGTATTTGTTTGATAAGCTAGGGCAGACTTTTTGAAATCTATTGGGAAAAGAAAGATTACTTAACAATTAATGGACCAAGAGGTTACTACAGGTCTTCCAAGAGGGAGAACAGGAGGGCCACTACACTGTGGGAAGCTATTTTGTGCAAAGGGTGTCAACGTCTCTTGTGTGAGAAGCCCTAAAACCACAAGAAAACAACTTCATATTCGTCTACATTAGTTCCTGCAGCTACTGTAACAAATTACCACAAATTTAGTGGATTAAAACTAGAAATTTACTCTCACAGTTTTGGACGCCAGAAATCTAGAATCAAGGTTATCAGTGCAGCCGTATGACCTACAGAGACTCTAGGGGAGAATCCATTCTAAGGTGCCCCTTGGCATTGCTTGGCTTGTGGCCACATCACCCCAATCTCTGCCTTTGTCTTCACACCACCTTCTTTTCTGTGTGGGTGTCTAATCTTTTGTCTCCTATAAGGATACTTGTCATTGGATTTAGGGCCCATCCAGATAATCTAGAATAATCTCTTCATATCAAGATACTTAATTTAATCACATCTGCAAAGACCCTTTTTCCAAGTAAGATAATAGTCACAGGTTCCAGGGATTTGACGTATCTTTTGTCCTACCACACCCTTGTTCTGTGAAGATGGTTGGTGGTGGTTTGGAGGAATTGGGTGAAATTTAATTTCTCCTTTCCTGTCATTTCTGATTGTTTTCACCATGAATTTTTATTTGCAGCTTAAATGCAAAAAATCTTGAATTGTTTACTTAAAGGAGTAGGCTTTTCTACAGGTGCAAAGTCTATAGCAAGAAAAGTAAATCAGAAAACTTTAGAAGTACACATTAAAGTCAGGAATGTTAAGCAGTGATCGTCAAATTTCCTGTTTTCCTGTTCTTAATCTTTGATCTCCACTATAATTCTCTATAATCCCACTCACCCACCCACCCACAGGCACCCACACAAATAATGGGCATATACTTAACTTGGTATATGACTTGGAAACATATTTATTCTTGAAAAACATGTGATGTTCTTTGAATAAATATATACTTTTAATTTATCCAAATGATATTGTTGTGGACCTTGTTCAATTTCAAATGATTTTCACAGTACACTAAGATTTTAAGACATTTCCATGTAGCTGTATGTACATCTAGGTAAGTGCCTGTAATTGCTGCCTAGTGTTACAGAAGATGCATCCACTCTCTAATTAGTGTACACATCTAGGTTAATTCCAACTTCCTGCTACCACAAACAGTGCTATAAGAGACATATTTGTACAATGTCCCCTTGTGGACAGGAGTATGAGTATTTGGGGTAAGTGCCCAGAAGTATCTCTTTATTTACACATTAGTTATTTGGGTGATTTTGTGAATCATCTTTAGTTTATGGCGCTCATTTAACTATTAAGTTCCCTATCATTTTCTTGTTGATTTGTATATTCCACATATCAATTCCTGTTGCTAGTATTCTTTAACTCAGTCTATTAACTGCTAACTTGGTCTATGATATTCTTTTTACAAAAGAATTTCTTAATTTTAATGTATCAAATTCAATGATTTTTTTTCTTTATGGTTTATGTTTTTGAGATCTTGGTTAAGAAGACTTAACCCATCTAAGGTCATGAAAATATTTTCTTCAATTAGCTTTCTGTAAAAGTTTTCTTCTCCTAGATACACACCCCAAAGAATTGAACACGGGCTTAAACAGATACTTATACACAAATATTCATAGCAGCATTATTAACAATAGCCAAAACATGGAAACAACCCAAGTGTCCATCAACAGATGAATGGATAAAAGAAATGTGGTACATACATACAATGGAACATTATTATTCAGCCATAAAAAGGAATGAAATTCTGAAACATGCCACAATAACAATGAACCTTGAAAACATTATGCAAAGCGAAATAAACCAGACATAAAAAGACAAATATTGTACGATTCCAACTATATGAAACATCTATAAAGTAGGCAAATTCTTCAGGACAGAGTAGATTAGAGGTTACCATGGACTGGGGGAGAGTGAAATGGGGAGTTACTGCCTAATGGGTACAAAGTTTCTGTTTTGGGTGATGTAAAAGTTTTGGAAGTAGTGGTGACAGTTGCACAACATTCTGAATGTAATTAATGCCAATGAACTGTATACTTTAAAAAGGTTAAAATGGCAAATTTTATATTGTATATATATTTTACCACACAAAAAAGAGCTTACCTTATTTGAACTTTAACAGTGTTGTAGTTTTGTTTGTAATTTATAAACTTTTGATTTTGTTAGTGGAAAATGTATTTTTGTTTGTATATATTTAAGTATCACTCTAATAAAAATAAATTAAAGGAAAAAAGATGGTTACCAGTATCTCCTTTAACACCTAAATTTTATCAACAGATGTGAGCCCTCATTTACTGGCTTTGCCTTGTTGTTGAAGTCAGACGGCTTAAGTAACTCAAATATCTTATACATTTAAAATGTTATGAATGAATTAAGGAGTGAAGGGCAAAAACTAACATTTTATGCAACTCTATCAATGTACCATTTTTCTATCTAATCCACTTATGAGTTTCTCCATATAAAGAATGCAAATATTAAATTAAAAAGAATGCAAGATCATATCATCTCCTGAAGACCTGGTAAAAAGTAAAATGACACAGCTCTCTCCAATTAGAGGGTAATGATGCAACCTGTGTCCACCCCAGTTCCCCAAAGAAGTAAATTCATATTCTCTTAAAAGTCAAATTACCTGTTTGTGTCCAGAGCTGACTTCTGTATGTCGTTAATTTTAACATAAAACCATTAAAAACATCAAATTTGTCACATTTTAATTAAGCACCAAAATTCCCACACAATGCCAGAAGTTACACATTCAGATCCCCTGACTTCATTTGATTTAAAGACTGGTTAGTATTAATCCTTAATGACCGATATAAACATCATTCCTCAAGAAATGAATAGGATTCAGCATCGTATCTCCTGAGGAAAACACAGCGCTGGGCTCAGTCTCAGGACTGCTTTGTTTTTTGAACATTCCTTTAATTCACTAAATAAAAATCTGCCCACAGGTAAGTGAACTAAGTGAAATCTATTGGTACTTAATTGAGATGATGTGACAAAGCAGAGACTACCCAAATTATCATTCTCCTCCATTTTCCAGTTCATTTCCCCAGTAAATCACACCAGGGTTAAATAAATAATACAGAGAACTATTTGAAAGACTTGATATCTAGTTTTCATATATTGCTGTCCTACGTCTAGTGAACTATCAAGGACCTTGACCAACTTTTCCAGTACTGGAAATAGATTTAGGGTGATTACACGTTTGGTACTTTTGATCAATGGCATGTATTTCACGGAACAAGGGCATAGGATA
Organism: Mesoplodon bidens; assembly: GCF_964165515.1. Lineage (NCBI taxonomy): Eukaryota > Metazoa > Chordata > Mammalia > Artiodactyla > Ziphiidae > Mesoplodon > Mesoplodon bidens. The sequence continues at coordinate 133,854,134 of NC_138177.1, read as the reverse complement.
TGTCTTTGACAAAACAAACTGGCTTACACAGAAGTGAACCTATTAACCTGAGCCTTATTTATGCTCTAAACTGAAAAGCCTAGGCTTTTAAAATTTTTAGTAAAATTCAAGAATTTAAACAAGATAAAATCAAGATAACTCTTCTTTTATTTTCAGCTTGCAGTTCCAAAGGACATATTTCTGATTATAAGTGGGATGTTATTCTCACACTACTTTGGGGAGGGTAAGATTCTAAGTTCCTTTAGGGCAAGGACCCCAACTTATACCTATTTCTACTTTATCATACCAACTTTTATTTTTGTTCATTACCTCTCAAGTGACCCACGAAATTTAGAACTTTAAAGCCCTAAAGAAGAGCAATCATTTTTTAAAAACTACCATTTTTAGCCTCTCATCTTCCCTGTAATTGGCACAAAGCCACACTTTTTACAAGGTATACTGCATTCAGCTCAAATCAGCAAAAATTTTGAGAGCATACTCTATGTTGAGCATACTATTAGTGCTACAGGAGATTAATAAAAATCTTTTTTTCTCAAGAAATTTATGTGTGAAAAATCAAACCTGGTGTGTAAAAGTTAAAAAAGAAATACAAAAGCAGTATATAACCCAGGGCTAAAATGAGTTACATATATTAAATGCCAAAGTAATGAGATATTTAATAAACTTATTTATAAAATTCAAAAAATGTCTTGGAGATTATATTGCTTTGTGTATTTTGCTGCTTATATGGTTATTAGTTCTTTAAGGAATCTACTCTGCAATTTTTTTTTTAATTGGGGTATAGTTGTTTTACAATGTTGTGTCTGCAATGTTAATAGGAATGAAAATAAAAGTAATTTCTTCCACGATGCATAGAATTTTTTAAAATTGTCACGAAGAACCCTGACATACTTCCTTCAACAACTTTCTACATTCCAACGCATATTTCCATTTTCCCTGTACCCATCTTCATCTTTATGATTTGTGGCTGTCTTGTCTTCACTTAACACAATCAATTTTCTTTCCTTTTTGTTGGTGGAGTACACATCAGTGGTTTTGGTATAATTAAAAATATTCATTGTGTGAGTGCGAAAAGAGATTCAAATGAAATCAAATTTTCTCATATTTTTTCTGATAAAAGACCAAATTATCAGGCTTCCCTGGTGGCGCAGTGGTTGACAACGAGTCTGCCTGCTAATGCAGGGGGCACGGGTTCGAGCCCTGGTCTGGGAGGATCCTGCGTGCCGTGGAGCGGCTGGGCCCGTGAGCCACGGTTACTGAGCCTGCGCGTCTGGAGCCTGTGCTCCGCAACGGGAGAGGCCGTGATAGTGAGAGGCCCACGCACCGCGATGAAGAGTGGCCCCTTCTTGCCGCAACTGGAGAAAGCCCTCGCACAGAAATGAAGACCCAACACAGCCAAAAACAAAAACAAACAAACAAACAAAAAGACCAAATTATCTAATCTATCTTTCATGATATATATAAATATAAGCACAAAACAATGAGTGTTTTAAAATCTTCAGAACTGCCTTATGAATAACTATATATACAGGAGCTATATATAGTTATACACAATGGTTGCCTATAATTGAAAAACTGTATGCTATCCATGCGTCACTGATTTAGATTTTGTTGAATACACAAAAGAATTCTATGTATTGTTTTATACCATTCATTCACACAGTGCCATCTGCATATTTTTAAAGAACAAAAAACAAACAGAAGAAACTTCAAAAGTTTACTAACAGATAAATTCATGGAAGTATTTTCAGTAAATATAGCTACATTTAAAGCTTACTTACTTTAGTAATATATGTGTTACACTTTACATTGTTTCAGTTCAAAGATGAAATAACTACGGCTTCCCTGGTGGAGCAGTGGTTAAGAATCCACCTGTCAATGCAGGGGACATGGGTTCGAGCCCTAGTCCAGGAAGATCCCACATGCTGTGGAGCAACGAAGCCCGTGTGCCACAACTACTGAGCCTGCACTCTAGAGCCCATGCTCCGCAGTAAGAGAAGCCAAGACGATGAGAAGCCCACGCACCACAATGAAAAGTAGTCCCTGCTCACCGCAACTAGACAAAGCTCGGCGAAGCAACAAAGACCCAATGCAGCCAAAACAAAACAAAACAAAAAGAACAAATAAATAAATTTAGAAAAAAAATTATAAAAAAAACCCATGAAATAACTAGACCTCTTTTTTAAAAGAGGATTTTCCTGGATTTTTGTTATAAACACTGTGAAGCAAAGTATGTTTTTATAGGTCTTGAGTTCACGCACAATATGTTTCTGGGATCACAGCCCAAAAGAAAAACATTGCAACTCACTGGGGAATAATATTTAATGGCAAAAAGAAAAAAAACTGGGGATGGAGAGAATGAGTAAGGAAAGAAGAATAAACAAAAAGATGATAGACAGAATGTAAAAGGTTTATGAGAAATTGAAAAAATATATTTAGGAAAAAGATATTAACATAGTTTATGATATTTATAGTAAAAACTTATTTGGCTGAAAAAATTCTCTAAAATTAATGTAGTCAACATCACATGTTAAGTATATTAAACATGTAGAATAAGGATACATGTCTTATTTGGCTACTTTTGAAAAATGATTTGTTTTTCCCCTAATCTGAAAGCAGTCGAAAGTAGCCATCCCTATTAAAATGTCTTATTTAGGGACATTTACTGTAGAAATTCAAACATTCTAATTCTACCTCCATAATTTGTTGATGTAATAGTCTCAATTCTAGATCTTTAAGAACTATTAGTTCTGAAAAGTTTAGGTATACATGTACTAGAAAATAGTGGCTGAATCAAATAAGCTCTATAATTTGATATAAATAAAGCTACAAAGCACTAATATCACCAAAGAAAGAACCTAGTGTGAAATATTAACTAAATGGTTGGGTTTTAAAGATGTGGAATTCTGTATATCTCAAAGAATCCCAATAATACATTAAATTCCTTGGATCCTCAGAGAAACCCATTTCCAAGCATATGTGCACAAGTACCTTAGCCTCTTCATGCCTGCTTGCCTGTACCACAGTCAGAGAAGGCAGGATATTTGGTTAGGCATATGTTTATGAATAAAGACAGGAAAATTCCAACTTTAAAACCAAATATTTTCCTTGTTTAATTCTGATATCTTATTGGTCCATATGTTGCCTCCTCCTCACAGTATGGTCCCCTCCTCACAGTATGTTACCAAAAATCTAGATTTTGACTTTCTTTTAAAGCATAAGGATAACATCAAGCAGACAGAATTGAGGAGTGGAAATACTGTATGAGAAAGAAGAGCAAAACTGATGATAATCTAAATACATACTGACACATTTACTGAAGACATTAGGTGCTCCATAAATGCTTACTGAAATGCTGTTTTGTGACATTTGTTGTGATAAATTCATCTCTTTATGAATCCTCATGAATTAACCACAACCAGTTCAGTATAATTTAATAGAAAACATCTGGTGGCACTTTTAAACGCGTAAGAAGAGCATTTCACAAACCACTGCAGCAGGAGAAAACGAGGCTAAGACAGAGAAGCAGAGATGAAGAGCAGGAGAGTCCTGAACACATCATTTGATTATGTGAATTGGGTCTTGCCTGAGACCAGCCCCTCTCCTAGATTTTCCACAGAGCGCCCAGAAATTCCTTTTCTCTTTTTGGCTTAAGCTAGCTGCATTTCAGTTTCTACAATTTGCAACCAAGAGAACGCTAGTATAGAGTACCTGTCCAGTGCAAAAAAAATCTTGTTTCTGCCTCCACATATTCATATGTAAATATCAGATTCCCATCAGTATCCTATTATAGTAATTGACAATGTGCTGTAACAGGAAAAGAAACAATAAGCTTGAAATATAACCTCAATCCCACTTAGAGATTCATAATACAAACTATAAAGACTCTGAGAAGTTCTCCAGTAAAGAAATCTCTATAACTCAGCTGAACTCACATTTACAAATCATATTAGAGCACAGAATCCTCGTTAATGAAGTTCATATGTCTTTTAGAACTGCTAATTGGCACAGGTTGGGAAATGCAACTTGAAAACATGGCTATGATCCTTTAGATCTAGCATCTGAAGAAAAACTGAAAAAGCATTCCTAACTGCTTTCTAACATATGTATCACAGAACACAAATTTGAATGTAAAAGTAGTTCATCTTCTAGATTGAAACTAACTTACCTGCATTGAAATAAGAATGAAATCAATTAGGCTCCCAATTCCACAAAATCCTACAGTGCAAAACTTTAACAAACCTAGAAAAGAAGGTAAAGTCATTTACAACCTGGAAAGTCTTATAAATATTCATAAACTTTTCCATTTCCCAATAAACCATTATATATAACACAAAAGCTTTATATCGACAATATAAAATTAACACTTTAAAAAAATCAAATCTTCACCTAAAAATATGAGAAAAGTTTAAAGGGCCCTCTACATAGAAAAGCAAAAAAAAAAAAAATTAATTCACTTAAATAAATAATAAGAACTGAAATAAAAACTCAATCTAATCTTACAAAACTTCTAAGAAAATAAATCTTTAAATCTCATTACACCAGAGTTACAGAACATCTTTTAGTCTTAAAATCCTTATTTATTTATTTAGACTTAATACATTATGGATCCAAATTTTAATTAAAATGCATTTACAGTAGAAAGTTCAAATAAATAGACTGTCAAGACACAGAAAAAATAATCAGAAAAGAACACTGATCTTGTAGTTAAACAGCAAAATTCTATTAGTAACCCAATTATCTTGAAGTTATCCTACACTGTACTTTTTTCCTAAGCATCTTATGTTTTTTATTAGCCCAATAGTCAAAATCAACAATTCTGTGAGCTATACACACCTCTGTCCTTGGTTCCAACCTTAAAGCTAACATACTAAAATAGATGATAATAGAACATAGAATCTAGGACATATACAATGATATAACACAAAAAATATAATGATGAAATTAGAAGAGGCAGATTGGGGGTGGGGGTGGGATGAGTAATCTCTCTTCTATATTTAAACTTGAGTTGCTTTCCAGATATCCCATTTGAGATATAAAAATGGTATGAAGCAAGACTCTTCGTGAAAGGGTAGTTCTAAACATCAACTACAAATATATACCAGCTAAAATTGTAAGACTGGATGAGATCACCTCTTGCACACATTTGGAAATACATAAAAAAGACTGAAATATGTAGGTAAATTAGACGATTTCCACCCCCCCACCCCCCCTTATTAGTAATATACAGTAGAACAATGTTGTAAGTACTGCAGTAACACGTTGGAAATGATTTTAAAACTTAAAATATAGATACTATATAAAATTATGCACTAGGGGGCTTCCCTGGTGGCGCAGTGGTTGAGAGTCCGCCTGCCGATGCAGGGGACACAGGTTCGTGCCCCGGTCTGGGAGGATCCCGCACGACGCGGAGCGGCTGGGCCCGTGAGCCATGGCCGCTGAGCCTGCGTGTCCAGAGCCTGTGCTCCGCAACGAGAGAGGCCACAGCAGTGAGAGGCCCGCGTACCGCCAAAAAAAAAAAAAAAAAAATTATGCACTTAGTTTTCTTCAGAATATTTATTACCTACCTAATATTTTATATTGTTTACTATCTGTCTCATGGAAGCCCTGTTACGGGAGAGTCTTTTATATGTCTTGTTCAATTCTGTGTCCTTATTACCTACAACATTGCCTGGCACATGGTAGATGCTCAATATTTGTTGTATGAATAGATACATTTTCTCAGCTTTTCTGTCTCCTAAAGACCCCTAACTTTTAATCCACTATCTTACATAACAACTCCTTTAATTATTTTTTCCATTCATTGCATTTTACTATAGTTGCCCAAGGAACTTTATCCACTCACTCAGTATATGTACTATATCCATTCACTCACTTATTTTATTTCTGAAATGTATCCCTCTTCACAGAGCATTTTGGAAATACCACAGAGTTTCCCTTCCTTCAACTTGTTTACAAAAAGAACATTAAGAATGGTCAAGAAAAGTTTGTCTTTAATGAACTGCTACTCTATGAAAAAAATGTAACCATGTCAGAGCCTTTGCCCTTGTCATCCCATCTTCCAGTGATGTTCTTCCTGTAGCTCTTCTCATCTCAGGCTACTTCCTCAGAGAAGTCTTTGTAACCCAGCATGCTGCTCCCTGCAGCAGCCCCAGCACTGTATCACATCTCCCCTATTTATTTCCGTCATGGTGCTGATCAGAAATCATTCATTGGTTTGTTCATTCATTCTCTTTTTTCCTATGCCATGTAAACTCCTAAAGGCAGGGTTCTTATCTTATTCAAGTCAATTCCTGGAACAGTACATGACAGAAAGTAAGAGTTTAATAAATATCTGCTGTATGACTATCAAAAAATTAGAAACAATCTAAGTATCTAACAGGGAGAAACTGTCTCAAGAAATTAAGATACACCTAACAATAGGAGAAAATACTATGCAGTCATTTTAAAACAATGATATAGAAGTATATTTATTGGCAAAGTAATGTGATAACACACAAAACAGAGAAAGAGAGCGAGTCAATTAAAGTCTAGATATTCTGTTGCTGAACCCCTTCTGTAAGGATGTTTCAGAAGATTGAACATGACAGGTTCCTATTCAGATAAAATATTAGATAAATTAGATAAATATTAGATAAAATGTTAGATACATGTATTCGGAACTTTGGTAAATTTTACCTACTCCTGGAGTAACACATTTAAGAAACTATAGAACAGGTCCAAGATGATATTTAAGCATTTAAAGAATCCGCAAACTAATCAATGACGGAAAGCAGGTGAGCGCTTGCTTGGGAAAAAGCAGGACAAGGAGGGCCAAGGGGCAGGGATTATAAATAGGCATGAGGACACTTTGGGGAGTGACAGATATGGTCATTATCTTGATCATGGTGGTTGTTTCACAGGTGTATACATGTCTAACTTATAAAACTGTACATTTTAAATATGTGCACTTTAAGAGATAATGATTCAAAGTAAAAACTTAGAATAGTACATGGTACATGGCAAACATATGATAAATGTTAGCCCAGCTGCTACTTGTGCTACCACTATTTCTACTATAATTATTATTATAATTGAGAAATTTATACAGCATAAATCCACATCATTTACAGTAGCATCATGTAACCTAGCCTCGCCTCTTGCAAATTCCTTCTGTGTTACAAACTACCCGAAGTTCTCTCCCAATGGGCTGTGCTCTCACACCTGCATTTGTGTGTGCTATGCTGTCCCCTGCCTTGCCTCCTCCACTGCCCCCACTATTCCCAATCATCTAGCTAACTCTTAATAGTCTTTTTTAAAACTTCTGGAAAGTTTTCTCTAATGCACCCAGGATGAATTTAATGCCATCCCTAGATGCTCCCTAGCACCCTGCCCTTAACTTCCAGCAGAGCACATATCCCATGGTATGATTTATTATATATTTATTTGTCTGACTTCCCCTATATCCTTCCTTCCACAAGCAACTTGAAGTCAGGGTTGTGTCATTTCTGTGCCTAGTCAATATGGATAATGAAGGAATAAAATATATCAATAGTAAATTATCTTATTTGTAAACAAACACTGATCAACTTGAAAAACACAAAGTAGCATACATTCTAAACAGCATTTATTAAAACTGAAAACGAGCAGAACCCTGTGGGGCCCCTGGGCACAGAAGTCTTTCTGTCCCCCATTTTCTGGTTTGTAGGGAAGAGGATCCAGCCTCCATGACCTTCTCTGAGTTCCAAAGGGCAGACTCAAACAGTTGCTAATCAAGGGAGGAGCAGCCAAGAAACTACCTGAGGCCAGGAACCAGAGAAGCTCATCAAGATTACCTGAGACCATGGGGCTTCTCGGGTGCGCAGTGGTTGAGAGTCCACCTGCCGATGCAGGGGACGCGGGTTCGTGCCCCGGTCCGGGAAGATCCCACATGCCGTGGGAAGAACCCACATGCCACGGAGAAGCTGGGCCCGTGAGCCATGGCCGCTGAGCCTGTGCGTCTAGAGCCTGTGCTCCACAACGGGAGAGGCCACGGCAGTGGGGGGCCCGCATACCACACACACACACACAAAAATTACCTGAGACCAGATTAGAGAAGTGCAGGCCCTGTACACATCCTAATCTTGTCAGCAACCCCACCCTTGAACTATTCCTATAAAACACCTCATCAAATCCTCCTGGGTTGGGACACATAGTTTTTGAGGGCAGAAGCCCGCTGTGGCCATCCCCCTTTGGCTGACAAAGCAATAAAGCTAATCTTTTCTACTTCACCCAAAACTCTGTCTCTGAGATTCAATTCGGCACCGGTGCACAGAGGCCAAGCTTTTGGCAAAAACCAGTGCAAACCGTTACTCTTACAGATTTCATTATTTTGAGCACCAATACCAGTTTTTAAAAGATGGGGAGGTATTACTGAACTACCAAAAGTAGATTGACTTTTTTTTCCAAGTAAAAATTTGTTAGGTCTCTTTGTACAGACCCTATTTACTTAACTTATTGTGGAAAGAAATATTATATTTAGATTTTAGAGATTGTTTTGAAATTCCAATTAACAATGTTTCCAATCAAGAAGGATCCATTTTTATCTTGAACCATTACTATTGTAGATATATTCTTCCAAAAAGATTCTGCTGCCAGATGACATTAATAAAGCTCATATTTTTAGTGTACTTTATTTATACTTCAGTAACTTAAACTTTACATTTAAAAGTACACAAATTCAGGGCTTCCCTGGTGGCGCAGTGGTTGACAGTCCGCCTGCCGATGCAGGGGACACGGGTTCGTGCCCCGGTCCGGGAAGATCACACATGCCGCAGAGCAGCTAGGCCTGTGAGCCATGGCCGCTGGGCCTACGCGTCTGGAGCCTGTGCTCTGCAACGGGAGAGGCCGCAACAGTGAGAGGCCCATGTACCGCAAAAAAAAAAAAAAAAAAAAAAAAAGTCACAGATGTTAACATGGTTAAAAACACAAAGATGGAATATTAGAAAAATAAGGCTTCATGGTGAAAAAAGGCTTCCAGCTAAAGCAGCACTGGTATAATGAGAGTAAGTCAATTAAAGGAAATAAAGCTATACATAAAGTAATAGTTCTGGGCTAAAAAGAAATTTGAAATACCTACAAAGAAAATTTTTCTTAAAGGAATGTTTGGATCTTATCAAATTTAATTTAATCTCACCCTCAGCACATTTCCCTTACTTAATCCTAAAGTAAAATTTATATAATGAAGTATCACATTCAACACTAAATTACTTAAAAAGAAACCTACTGTATAGCATAGGGAACTATATTCAATATCTTGTAATAACCTATAATGGAAAAGAATCTTTAAAAGAAAAAATACATATATATATACATATACATGACTGAATCACGTTGCTGTACATCTGAAACATTGTAAATCAACTATACTTCAGTTTAAAAAAAAGAAAAAAAAGAAATTACTTAAGAGCAAGCTTCATCATATCTGCATTATTTATTTGGTTCTTATAAAATTCCAGTGATCATAAATGGTACTGAGAAAGTATTTTAAAAAGCTATCTATAAAGTGGCGATGTCAAGATGGCATACTAGGAGGACGCGGAATTCACGCCTCCTCACAACTAGGGCACCTACCAGGCACCGGTGGGGGACCATGGAAACCTAAGAGGACTGGAGGAACCCCAGTGACCAGATTGGGGTTCTGTTTTACCTTGTTGATTCACTGTTGTTGATTCTTTTATATTTTTATTTTTCATAATAAATGTTTTATTTTTCTAATTTTATTTTATTCTTTATACTTTGTTATTGTTCTCTCTTTTTGGCTTATTTCCCCACCCCACCCTTTTTTTTTTTCTTTTTCTGTTGTGCTTTTATTTTACGTTGTTGCAGTTGTTTCAATTACAGTTTTATTTTTGCTAATATATGTTTTATCTTTCTAATTTTATTTTGTTTTTTATTCTTTGATATAATACTGCTCCTTTTCTTTTTTCTTTTTCATTTATTTATTTTTTTAACCTTGCCACGAAGCTTGTGGGATCTTGGTTCCCAGGCTGGAGGTCAGGCCTAAGCTCCTGTGGTGGGAGCTCCGAGACCAAATTGCTGGAATAACAGAGAATCTCAGACCCAAGAGAATATCAGTTGGAGTGAGGACTACCGGAGGTCCTCATCTCAGCAACAAGACCTGGCTCTATCCGACTGCCTGCAAGCTCCAGTGCTGTATGTCTCAGGCCACAAAACCACTAAGACAGGAATACAGCACCACCCATCAAAAAAAAAAAAAATGAAATGACAAAATATATGTCACAGATGAAGAAGCAAGGCAAAAACCTACAAGACCAAATAAATGAAGACAAAATAGGCAATCTACCTGGAAAAGAATTCAGAATAATGACAGTAAAGATGGGCCAAAATCTCAGAAACAGAATGGAGAAAATAAAAGAAACATTTAACAAGGATCTAGAAGAACTAAAGAGCAAACAAACAATGATGGACAACACAATTACTGAAATTAAAAATGCTCTAGAAAGAATCAATAACAGAATAACTGAGGCAGAAGAACGGAAAAGTGAGCTGGGAGATAAAATAATGGAAATCACTGCCAGGGAGCAGAATGAAGAAAAAAAGAATGAAAAGAATTGAGGACAGTCTCAGAAACCTCTGGGACAACATTAAACGCAACAACATTCGACTTATAGGGGTCCCAGAAGAAGAAGAGGAAAAGGGTCTGAGAAAATATTTGAAGATATTATAGTCGAAAACTTCCCTAACATGGGAAAGGGAATAGCCACCCAAGTCCAGGAAGCGCAGTGAGTCCCATACAGGATAAACCCAAGGAGAAACACGTTGAGACACACAGTAACCAAATTGGCAAAAATTAAACACAAAGAAAAATTATTGAAAGCAGCAAGGGAAAAATGACAAATAACATACAAGGGAGCTCCCATAAGGTTAAGAGCTGATTTCTAAGCAGTAACTCTACAAGCCAGAAGGGAGTGGCATGATATACTTAAAGTGATGAAAGGGAAGAACCTACAACCAAGATTACTCTACCCCGCAAGGATCTCATTCAGATTCAATGGAGAAATCAAAAGCTTTACAGACAAGCAAAAGCTAAGAGAATTCAGCACCACCAAACCAGCTCTACAACAAATGCTAAAGGAACTTCTCTAAGTGGGAAACACAAGAGAAGAAAAGGACCTACCAAAAAAACCCCAAAACAATTAAGAAAATGGTCATAGGAACATACATATCGATAATTGCCTTCAACAGGAATGGATTAAATGCTCCAACCAAAAGACACAGGCTTGCTGAATGGATACAAAAACAAGACCCATATATATGCTGTCTACAAGAGACCCACTTCAGACCTACGGACACATACAGACTGAAAGTGAGGGGATGGAAAGAGATATTCCATGCAAATGGAAATCAAAGAAAGCTGGAGTAGCAAGTCTCGTATCAGACAAAATAGACTTTAAAATAAAGACTATTACAAGAGACAAAGGACACTACATAATGATCAAGAAGTCAATCCAAGAAGATATAACAATTGTAAATATTTATGCACCCAACATAGGAGCACCTCAATACATAAGACAAATGCTAACAGGCATAAAACGGAAAATCGACACTAACAATCATAGTAGGGGACTTTAACACCACATTTACACCAATGGACAGATCATCCAAAATGAAAATAAATAAGGAAAAACAAGCTTTAAATGACACATTAAACAGATAGACTCAATTGATATTTATAGGACATTCCATCCAAAAACAACAGAATACAATTCTTCTCAAGTGCTCATGGAACATTCTCCAGGATAGACCATACCTTGGGCCACAAATCAAACCTCAGTAAATTTAAGAAAATTGAAATCGTATCAAGTATCTTTTCTGACCACAGTGCTGTGAGACTAGATATCAATCACAGGAAAAAAACTATGAGAAATACAAACAAATGGAGGATAAACAACATGCTACTAAATAACCAAGAGATCACTGAAGAAATCAAAGAGGAAATCAAAGAAATACCTAGAAACAAATGACAATGAAAACACAATGACCCAAAACCTATGGGATGCAGCAAAAGCAGTTCTAAGAGGGAAGTTTATAGCAATACAGTCCTACCTCAAGAAAGAAGAAACATCTCAAATAAACAACATAACCTTACACCTAAAGCAATTAGGGAAAGAAGAACAAAAAAGCTCCAAAGTTAGCAGAAGGAAAGAAATCATAAGGATCAGATCAGAAATAAATGAAAAAGAAATGAAGGAAACAGTAGCAAAGGTCAATAAAACTAAAAGCTATTTCTTTGAGAAGATAAACAAAATTGATAAACCATTAGCCAGACTCATAAATAAAAAAGGGAGAAGACAAATCAACGGAAGTAGAAATGAAAATGGAGAAGTAACAACTGACACTGCAGAAACACAAAGGACCATGAGAGATTACTACAAGCAACTATATGCCAATAAAATGGACAACCTGGAAGAAATGGACAAATTCTTAGAAAAGCACAACCTTCCGAGACTGAACCAGGAAGAAACAGAAAATAAAAACAGACCAGTCACAAACATGGAAATTGAAACTGTGATTAAAAAGCTTCCAACAGGGCTTCCCTGGTGGCGCAGTGGTTGAGAGTCCGCCTGCCCATGCAGGGGACACGGGTTCATGCCCCGGTCCGGGAAGATCCCACATGCCACGGAGCGGCTGGGCCCATGAGCCATGGCCGCTGAGCCTGTGCATCCGGAGCCTGTGCTCCACAACGGGAGAGGCCACAGCAGTGAGAGGCCTGTGTACCGCAGAAAAACAAAAAAAACAAAAACAAACAAACAAACAAAAGCTTCCAACAAACAAAAGCCCAGGACCAGATAGCTTCACAGGTGAATTCTATCAAACATTTAGAGAAGAGCTAACACCTATCCTTCTCAAACTCTTCCAAAATATAGCAGAGGGAGGAACACTCCCAAACTCATTCTACGAGGCCACCATCACCCTGATACCAAAACCAGACAAAGATGTCACAAAAAAAGAAAACTACAGGCCACTATCTCTGATGAACATAGATGTAAAAATCCTCAACAAAATACTAGCAAACAGAATCCAACAGCACATTAAAAGGATCCTATACCACAATCAAGTGGGGTTTATCTCAGGAATGCAAGGATTCTTCAATATATGCAAGTCAATCAATGTGATACACCATGTTAAGAAACTGGATGATAAAAACCATATGATAATCTCAATAGATGTAGAAAATACTTTTGACAAAATTCAAAACTCATTTATGATAAAAACTCTCCAGAAAGTAGGCATAAAGGGAACCTACCTCAACATTAATAAAGGCCATATATGACAAACCCACAGCCAACATCAATCTCAATGGTGAAAAACTGAAACCATTTACTCTAAGATCAGGAACAAGACAAGGTTGCCCACTCTCACCGCTATTATTCAACATAATTTTGGAAGTTTCAGCCACAGCAATCAGAGAAGAAAAAGAAATAAAAGGAATCCAAATCAGAAAAGAAGAAGTAAAACTGTCACTTTGCATATGACATGATACTATACATAGAGAATCCTAAAGATGCTACCAGAAAACTACTAGAGCTAATCAATGAATTTGGTAGAGCAGCAGGATACAAAATTAATGCACAGAAATCTGTTGCATTCCTATACACTAATGATGAAAAATCTGAAAGAGAAATTAAGGAAACACTCCCATTTACCTGTACAACAAAAAGAATAAAATACCTAGGAATAAATCTACCTAGGGAGACAAAACACCAGTATGCAGAAAACTATAAGACATTGATGAAAGAGATTAAAGATGATACAAATATATGGAGAGATGTACCATGTTCTTGTATTTAAGAATCAACATTGTGAAAATGACTCTACTACCCAACGCAGTGTACACATTCAATGCAATCCCCATCAAACTACCAATGGCATTTTTCACAGAACTAGAACAAAAAATTGCACAATTTGTATGGAAACACAAAAGAACCCGAATAGCCAAAGGAATCTTGAGAAAGAAAATGGAGCTGGAGGAATCAGGCTTCCTGACTTCAGACTATACTACAAAGCTACAGTAATCAAGACAGTATGGTACTGGCACAAAAACAGAAATATAGATCAATGGAACAGGACAGAAACCCAGAGATAAACCCACACACATATGGTCACCTTATCTTTGATAAAGGAGGCAAGAATATACAATGGAGAAAAGACAGCCCCTTCAATAAGTAGTGCTGGGAAAACTGGACAGCTACATGTAAAAAAATGGAACTAGAACACTTCCTTACACCATACACAAAAATAAACTCAAAATGGATTAAAGACCTAAATGTAAGGCCAGACACTATAAAACTCTTAGAGGAAAGCCTAGGTAGAACACTCTATGACATAAATCACAGCAAGATATATATATATATATATATATATTTTTTTTTTGTTTTTATGTGGTACGCGGGCCTCTCACTGTTGTGGCCTCTCCCGTTGCGGAGCACAGGCTCCGGACGCGCAGGCTCAGCGACAATGGCTCACGGGCCCAGCCGCTCCGCGGCATGTGGGATCTTCCCGGTTCAGGGCACGAACCTGTGTCCCCTGCATCGGCAGGCAGACTCTCAACCACTGCGCCACCAGGGAAGCCCACAGAAAAATCTTTTTTGACCCACACCCTAGAGAAATGGAAATAAAAACAAAAATAAACAAATGGGACTAATGAAACTTAAAAGCTTTTGCACAGCAAAGGAAACCATAAACAAGACGAAAAGACAACCCTCAGAATTGGAGAAAATATTTGCAAACAATGTAACTGACAAAGGATTAATCTCCAAAATATATAAGCAGCTCATGCAGCTCAATATGAAAAAAACAAACAACCCAATCCAAAAATGGGCAGAGGACCTAAACAGACATTTCTCCAAAGAAGATATACAGATTGCCAACAAACACATGAAAAGATGATCGACATCACTAATCATTAGAGAAATGCAAATCAAAACTACAATGAGGGGGGCTTCCCTGGTGGCGCAGTGGTTGAGAGTCCGCCTCCAGGGGACACGGGTTCGTGCCCCAGTCTGGGAAGATCCCACATGCTGAGGAGCGGCTGGGCCCGTGAGCCATGGCCGCTGAGCCTGCGTGTCTGGAGCCTGTGCTCCGCAATGGGACAGGCCACAACAGTGAGAGGCTCGCGTACCTCCAAAAAAAAAAAAAAAAAACCTACAATGAGGTATCACCTCACAGTGGTCAGAATGACCATCACCAAAAAATCTACAAACAATAAATGCTGGAGAGGGTGTGGAGAAAAAGGAACCCTCTTGCGCTGTTGGTGGGAATTTAAATTGATACAGCCAGTATGAAGAACAGTATGGTGGTTCCTTAAAAAACTAAAAATAGAACTACCATATGACACAGCAATCCCACTACTGGGCACATGCCCTGAGAAAACCATAATTCAAAAAGAGACATGTGCCACAGTGTTCACTGTAGCAGTATTTACAATAGCCAGAACATGGAAGCAACCTAAGTGTCCATCGACAGAAGAATGGATAAAAATGTGGCACATATATACAATGGAAAATTACTCAAGCATAAAAAGGAAAGAAATTGAGGTATTTGTAGTGAGGTGGAAGGACCTAGAGTCTGTCACACAGAGTGAGTTAAGTCAGAAAGAGAAAAACAAATACTATATGCTAACACATATATATGCAATCTAAAAAAAAAATGGTTCTGAAGAACCTAGCATCAGGACAGGAATAAAGATGCAGACATAGAGAATGGACTTGAGGACACAGGGAAGGGGAAGGGTAAGCTGGGACAAAGTGAGAGAGTAGCACTGACATATATACACTACCAAATGTAAAACAGATAGCTAGTGGGGAGCAGCTGCATAGCACATGGAGATCATCTCGGTGCTTTGTGACCACCTAGAGGGGTGGGAGAGGGAGGGTGAAAGGGAGATATAAGAGGGAGGGAATATGGGATATATGTATGCACATCGCTGATTCATTTTGTTATACAGCAGAAAGTAACAAACCATTGTAAAGCAATTATACGCCAACAAAGATGTTAAAAAAAAAGCTATCTATAAATATACTATCACTGCTTTTCATTACCATGAGGAAAGATTAAATAAGATTATAAGAAAAATAGTTTTAGGCTCTACCTGTAACTATTTTCATACCAGTCAACACTGCCTTCCCCATTTAAGAATTTTTTTAAATGGCAGTAATCTTTTTTTTTTTTTTTTTGCAGTACGCGGGCCTCTCACTGTTGTGGCCTCTCCCGTTGCGGAGCACAGGCTCCGGACGCGCAGGCTCAGCCGCCATGGCTAACGGGCCCAGCCGCTCCGCGGCATGTGGGATCTTCCCAGACCAGGGCACGAACCTGTGTCCCCTGCATCGGCAGGCGGACTGTCAACCACTGTGCCACCAGGGAAGCCCAGGCAGTAATCAATCTAATTGAATACCACAATTCCTTAACCTTTGATTCTTAGTAAAAATTAAAACTTAATTAAAAACATTTAAATGTTTTAAGTTTAAAAACATGGTAATTTTACATATTAGATTAGATTAAGTTGATAAAACATCAAAATCCTTCACATTTAGATAGCTTAAATGTGAGTAAGTAGGGATAAAAATATTTGAATGCTTGAAGAGATATTAAGAACTTTCAGTTAAAGATAATGTATTTGACATGTCCTCTTAACTCCTCTCACTCCAAAACCCCATTAAAAGATAGTAAAGGGGGCTTCCCTGGTGGCGCAGTGGTTGAGAGTCCACCTGCCGATGAAGGGGACACGGGTTCGTGCCCTGGTCCGGGAAGATCCCACATGCCGTGGAGTGGTTGAGCCCGTGAGCCATGGCCGCTGAGCCTGTGCGTCCGGAGCCTGTGCTCCGGGAGAGGCCACAACAGTGAGAGACCCGCGTATCACAAAAAAAAAAAAAAAAAAAAAAAAAAAGATAGTAAAGGGATTTTTAAAGCCATAACCCCAACAGAATAAAGAGAATGGAAGAAAATTCAGAAGCAGATGAATGAGAAGTGACAGACTTAACAATCCTGAGAAAGTTGTATCTTCAGCCAACAGTCAAAAAACTTGTTGAATTAATGAACATCCAAAGGTGGTTGTAATAATAAAGTTACTTAAAGATTTTTACACTAAGAAATAAAGTCAAATGTAAAAATTACATTTGCAAATTTATAGAATCTCAGCCTCAAACTGAAAGGTTCTCTTTGACTGAAATTAATTAATAGATTGGAGTAGCAGTGGTTGGAGAAAGGGAACTCCTGGCAGGGAACTAACATTCAGGAACCAGAGTCACTATACAGAGCTTTATATGGAGCTTTATAACCTAGAGTTTTATTTTGTAGGAAAACAATATCATAATATACCAACATAACCAACATGTTATTATGTGCTGCAATAAGTCAAAAAATTTAACTTAGACCATATGACATGACAGCTCACCTGACACACATCACAGGAAGCTAAAAAGTCACTCATTAAGCCAAATATTTAAAATATATTTACTATTCAAAATCATCATAGAATAAACTGTTCAGAGAAATAGTATTTCTCCTTCCCTCAGGCCAGGACTACTGCATCCATCTCTTTTTAGCTTCCTCTGCCACCAGTCTTTCTCTGTTCTAAGCCATTTCCCACAATTTCTCCAGTATCATCTTCCTGAAATATAAACCCGACCATGACACTCCTCTGATTAAAAACTTGTATGCCTTCTGATGTTTAAAGGGTAAAATCCAAACTCCAGAACAAGACACTCAAAGCCTTTTTTTTTTTTTTTTTTTGGCCACACTGCACGGCTTGTGGGATCTTAGTTCCCCGACCAGGGATCGAACCTGGGCCCACAACACTGAAATCGCCGAGTCCTAACCACTAGACTGCCAGGGAATTCTTTCTCAAAGCCTTTTATAATCTGACCACAGGCTACCTCTGAAATCACTTTTCATGTTCTGCCACCTTTCTTCCTACACCATAGGCTAAATTATCCACCATTTTCTCAACACTGCACATATGTTCTTTCACACCCTATGCTTTTGCACATGCTGTTCCCTGTAATGCCTTAAATCTCTAATCTGTTCATCCTTAAAAACCTAGTGCAAATGTCCCCTCATCCAACAAGTTTTCCCTCACATCCTAAGGCTGACTAAATCAGTCTTTTTTCTCTGCTCTCATAGCACTTTACTACAGTTCTGTAACAGTGCTGTAGCACAAATTGGCCTACCATTTATTACTTATTTTCTTCTAACCAGTATGAACTGTGATCTCCATTGTTATTTCCAGAGAACTTCATTACTTACCTAACAGCAAGTAAATTTTGAATAAATGTTTGTTAACTGAAAAAATTTCATGTATATAGTATTTTAAACTGTGATTTCTATTTGTGACCTTATAACACTGAGTTCCAGTTAAGGTTAACAGAAACATAATTCCCACCAACCCCACAGTGAAACTTCCTCTTTGATCTCTGGTGGGTAGCAACATGGAAAGAATAAGATTAGCTTTGCTAGCTAGAAAGCAGAGCATTCAGAAACTTTAAATTTGCTCAGTGAAGGGCTAATACAGAAGCAAAGTACTACAGTAAATAAAGCATGATCTCTTGAGCCAGAATATTTGGGTTCAAAGTCAGGTCACTAGCTGAGTGTCCTTGGGTAAATCTCTTAATCTCGTGACAATTTCCCTATCCATAAAACAATGATGATAACAAGAAATATGTTACAGTATAAAGCAAGGCCTCCAGAGTCAGTAAATCCCTTAACCTCTCTGGTGACAATTTCCCTACCTGTTAAAGAAGATTTAAACTGGATGATAAACTCAAAGAGTTTTAAGGCTTAAATAAGGGCAGACATGTGAAAGTATTATTTAAACAAAAGCTATCATCAAATGTAAATAGTTTTCATAAGAATTAGCAACTATGGTACATGTAAAGATTACAGCTAGGAGGAAGGTACGGGGAGGGATGCTAAGGGTAATAATCAGGCTCCACACCAGCTCATGCTGGCTGCTGTAGTTCCAACACCAACTTCTCCTGAAAGAAGTAGTTTCTATTCCAAAATCAACACTTATAGAGGTTCAGGTAGAAGGCAAACATTTTCTGGAGGGATAGGAAAAGATACGCATTTATTCATAAAACATTTATTGAACATCCACTGTGTGCCCAGCACTAGTAATGACAGCTCAAGTCTACTGTCCTAATTAGTGACTACACTATCTTGAGTGTGTGTTTTCACAAAGATGAAAAGACAAGAAAAGTGAATTTCTTATCCAAGTTAACTACAGAGCTAATTGCTAGCTCTATACTCACAGAAGAACACTGACTATTCAACCCAACTACATGGAACTTGTAACTATTAATAGTATGCAGAGATTTAATCTATAAGATTAGGTACATTAACCTACAAGTTTCACGAGAATTTTTTTTAAATGAAACATACTCACCCAAGGCAGGGTATCCAAGGTAAAATCGATCTGCTCCCAACCATCCAAGAAAAAGAGACAGTGCAACCGCCACCTTGTATGAATAGCCATTTCTGCACAGAATTGGAACATGAATGTCACATTCATATATTTCCAACATGTAAACATTTTAGAAAATAAAACTGTTAATTATTATTATTTGTTAACTGGTTCATTCATCCACTCAGTTAATGCTTTTTGGGTGGCTACTGAGTGCCAGGCACTATCTTAGGCTATTGGAATATATTAATGAACAAAAGAGACAAAGATCCCTGACCCCTAAAGAGCTTATAATCTAGAGTAAGTGACTTAACCATGCCATACCTCTGAGGGAAGAGTGTCCCAGCCAAAAAAATTGCTGTTGCAAAGGCAGCATACCTGACAGTGCCGCAGGAGTGGAGTAAGAGAGGGGAAGAATAGTAGGAGACGAGGTCAGAGAGATAATAGGGGGCAAAGAAGGCAAATCACGCAAGGCCTTGAATATCATCGTTAAGTAAAAACTCTGTCTTTTACTCTGGGAGATATGTGAAGCTACTGCAGAGGTTAAGGAGAGGTGTGGAGTGTGATCTGATTTAGATTTTAAAATGATCACTCTAGCTGCTGTGCTGAAGATAGACTGTAGGGGAGCATTCGTGAGCTACCGTCACAATAATGTACAACAAACCTTTCCAGATCAAGCAGAGAAGAAACCATGAAGGAGCTAACCGTGAGGAAGAAGTAAAACCGAAAGAGTGTGGTATCTCGGAAAGTCAAGTGAAGACAGTGTATTAAGAACAGAGTGATCAACTGTGCCAAATGTGACTGATGAATGACATAAGAATGCCTGAGAATTTACTACTAAATTTAACCAAGAGGAGATCTTTAGTGACCTCAGCAAGAGCAATTCTGATAACGATGAGGGCAAAAGACACAACAGAACAGGCTGAAGAAAGACTGGAAGGGCCATAGTGGTACCTGTGACTCTGCTCTCCCCCACAGCACACCCAAACCTGGCTCCTTCCCCCCATTCCTCCCCCTGCCCTCACCGCTACAGCAGTGCCCACAACCCAGGCAACCCCACATATGGCAGAGGCACCCGCCATCTCAAGGCACCAGTAACCCCAGAGGAACAAGCAGCAATGATGAGGGCACTGACGACATCTCTGGCAAAGGTGATGGAGGGTGGAAAGTGCCAATTCTCAAATATAGCCAGAAACACTCAGGTAGGATAAACTAAGCTATAACTTATGCTATAGCGCCACCTACTGAAAAACAAAAGAAAGGACTCTAATTACCAACCTGTTGAACTGTTAGAATCAAAGTAAATGAAGGTTTACCTAAATAAGAAACGTATTCATTACTTCAAATGTGCCAGCAAAGGAACAACTCACCAAGCACTATGAAAAAACACAGTTAACACAGTATCAGAAAAAGAAAATGACAGTTCTCCAGAAACAAAAGTCACAGAAGACTGTGGTCTAACTGACAGAGAATTCAAAACAGGTATCAGGAAGAAACTCAACAAGCTATATATAAGAAAACAGAAAGACGGTTCAGTGAACTAAGGAATAAAATTAATGAACAGCAGGAATACTTTATCAAAGAGATTGAAATTCTAAAAAAGAACCAAACAGAAGTTATGGAGCTGAAGAACTCAATAAACAACATGAAGAACGGCATTAGAAAGCACTGGAAATAGAGTAGAACATATGGAAGAGAGAATTAGCGAACTCAAAGACAGAAACTGAGAAATGATTCAGGTAAAAGAGGAGAGAGCTAAGATTTTTGTTTCAACTGAAGAAACTCTACAAGAACTATCCAACTCCATTAGAAAGGCAACATAGGACAATGCGTATCCCAGAAAGAAAAGAGAGGGAGAAGGGAACAGAGAGCCTATTTAAGGAAATAATAGCTGAGAACTTCCCAAATCTGGGAATGGAACTAGATATACGAGCCCATGAAGCTAATAGAACACCTACTTATCTCAAAACAAGAAGACCTTCTCCAAGACACATTATATATTAAAATTGTCAAAAGTCAATGACAAAGAAAGAATTTTAAAGACAGCCAGCTTAAAAAAAAAAGAAGACAATAATCTACAAAGGTACCCACATAAGGCTATCAGCAGATTTCTCAGCAGAAACTCTACAGGCCAGAAGAGAGTAGAATGACAAATTCAGAATATTGAAAGATTAAAACTGTCAGCCAAGAATACTCTATACAGCAAAGGTATCATTCAGACAGAAAGGAGAAATAAAGGCATTCCCAGACAAACAAAAGTTGAGGAGTTTATCACCACTAGATCTGCCTAACAAGAAATGTTGAAAGCAGCTCTTCTACCTGAAATGAAAAGGCAAAAGTACACAAAACTTTGAGTAAGGTAATAAATAGAATCAGAAAATTTCGGGGCTTCCCTGGTGGCGCAGTGGTTGAGAGTCCGCCTGCCGATGCAGGGGATATGGGTTCGTGCCCCGATCCCGGAAGATCCCACATGCCGCGGAGCGGCTGGGCCCGCGAGCCATGGCCGCGGAGCCTGTGCGTCCGGAGCCTGTGCTCCGCAACGGGAGAGGCCACAGCAGTGAGAGGCCCGCGTACAGCAAAAAAAAAAAAAAAGAAAAAAAAAGAAAATTGCAATTGTATATCAGAATAGGTTGTTAAACACTTGATTACAGCAAAGGTTAAAGGGTGGAAAAAAAGCACTATAAATAACTACAGCTATGTCAATTTGGTAACAAACTCACAGCATTTTGTGTTGAGACATATTTGTGACAACAAAAACATAAAAGGAGAAGAGGAAAAGGATGAAACCTGTAGAGGCATATTAGGATAAGATACTACCAGCAGAAAAAGGAGTATTTTATCTTTAAAACATTTATACAAACCTCATGATAACAAAACAAAAATCTAGTGCAGAGACACAAAACATAAAAAAAGAGAAAACTGAGAAAAACATCATAGAAAACCACCAAACTAAAGCAGCAGACAGAAATGCAAGGAAAAAGAAACAATGGAACTATAGAACAACCAGAAAAGAAAAGATAAAATATCAATACCAAGTCCTCATATATCAATAATCACACTAAATGGGGACTTTCCTGGTGGTCCAGTGGTTAAGACTCCACGTTTCCACTTCAGGGGGCATGGGTTTGATCCCAGGTTGGAGAACTAAGATCACACATGCTGCAGGGTGTGGCCCAAAAAAAAAAAATCACAATAAATGTGAATGGATTGAATTCACCAATCAAAAGACACAAAGTGGCTGGCTGGATCAAAAAATAAGACCCAACTATATGCTGCCTCCAGGAGACACATCTCAGTTCTAAAGATAAATATAAGTGCAAAGTAAAGGGCTGCAAAATACTCTAAGCAAATGGCAGCCAAAAGAAAGCAGGTGTAGCCATACTTGTATCAGACAAAACAGACTTCAAACCAAAAAAGTTAATAAGAGGCAAGGATGGACATTATATACTAATGATAAAGGGTACAACCCATCAAGAAGATATAACATTTATTAATATATATGCACGTAACAAAATAGCACCAAAATATATATAAAGCATTATTAACAGACCTAAAGGGAGAAACTGACAGCAACATAATAAGAGTAGGGAACTTTAACACCCCCTGTACATCAGCAGATAGATCATCTAGACAGAAAGAGAAGGAAAAATCAGCCTTAAATGAAACACTAGACCAAAGAGACTTAATAACAGATGTATGTAGAACATTCCATTCAAAATCTGCAGAATACACATACTTCTTAAGTGCACACAGAATGTTCTCAAGGATAAACCATATGCTGGGACACAAAACAAGTCTCAATAAATTTAAGAAAACTGAAATCATATCAAGCATCTTTTCTGACCACAATGGTATGAAACTAGAAATCAATTATAAGAAGAAAGCTGGAGAAATCACAAATATTTGGAAACTAAACAACATGCTACTGAACTAATGCATCAATGAAAAAAATTAAAGGAGAAATTTAAAAAGTACCCGAAGAGAAATGAAAATGAAACTATGACATACTAAAAATCTAAGGGAAACACACTGCAAAATCAGTACTAAGAGGACAGTTTATAGAAATACAGGTCTACCTCAAGAAACAAGAAAAACCACAAATAATGTAACCATACACCTAAAGTAACTAGAAAAAGGAGAAAAAATAAAGCCAAAAGTCAGTAGAAGGAAGGAAAACATAAAAATCAGAGTGGAAATAAATGAAATAGAGACTAAAAAGAAAATAGAAAAGATCAATGAAACTAAGAGCTGGTTCTCTGAAAAGATAAACAAAGTTGACAAACCTTCAGCTAGACTCACAACAACAAAAAAGACAACTCAGAAAAATAAAATCAGAAATGAAAGAGGAGAAGTTACAATGGATACCAAAGAAACATGAAGGATTATAAGTGACTACTATGAATGGCTATATGCCAGTAAATTGGACAACTTAGAAGAAATGGATAAATTCTTAGAATTATACCACGTTCCAAGACTGAATCAGTAAGATACAGAAAATCTGAATAGACCTATCACTAGTAAAGAGATGAAACATTAAACAAAAACCTCCCCAAAACAAAAGTCCAGGACCAGATGGCTTCACTGGTGAATTCTACCAAATATTCAAAGATTTAATACCTATCTTTCTCAACCTCTTCCAAAAAACTGAAGAGGAGGGGACGCTTCTTAACTCATTTTACAAAACCAGCATTATGAAAACCAGACAAGGACACCACAAGAGGAGAAAATTACAACCCAATATCTCTGATGAACATAGATGCAAACATCCCTAACAAAATATTAGTAAACCGAATACAACAATACATTAAAAGGATTATATGCCATAATCAAATGGGATTTATTGCAGGGATGCAAGGATGATTCATCCACAAATCAATCAATGTGACACACCATATTAACAAAATGAATAAAAATCATAGGATCACCTCAAAAGACTCAGAAAAACATTTGACAAGGTTCAAAATCCATTTATGATAAAAATTTTCAATGAGTACAGAAGGAATGTACCTCTACATAGTAAAGGCCATATGTAACAAACCCACAGCTATTATCATATTCAACAGTGACAAACTGAAAGCTATCCCTCTAAGATCAGGAACAAGACAAGGATGCCTACTCTCATCACTCTTTTTTTTTTTTTTTTTTTGCAGTACACGGGCCTCTCACTGTTGTGGCCTCTCCTGTTGCGGAGCACAGGCTCCAGAAGCGCATGCTCAGCGGCCATGGCTCACGGGCCTAGCCGCTCCGCGGCATGTGGGATCTTCCCAGACCGGGGCACAAACCCATGTCCCCTGCATCGGCAGGTGGACTCTCAACCACTGCGCCACCAGGGAAGCCCTCATCACTCTTATTCAACATAATATTGGAAGTCCTAGCCAGAGCAATTAGGCAAGAAAAAGAAATAAAAGGCAAGGAAGAAGTAAAACCGTCACTATTTGTGGGTGACATAATTTTATATATAAAGGGAGGGGATATGGGAACATATGTATATGTATAACTGATTTAATTTGTTATAAAGCAAAAAATAAATAAATAAATAAATAAATAAATTTTATATATAGAAAATCCTAAAGACTCCACCAAAAATTATTAGAAATAATAAAAAAATACAGTAAAAAAGCAGGGTAAAAAAATCAATATACAAAGATCTGTTGTGTTTCTATACACTAACAAACTAGCAGAAAAAGAAATTAAGAAAACAATCCTATTTATACTTGCAACAAAAATAATACCTAGGAATAAACTTAACCAAGGAGATGAAAGACCTGTATACTAAAAACTATAAGACATTATTGAAATAAATTGAAGAAAACACAAAGAAATGTAAAAATATCCCATGCTCATGGATTGGAAGAATTAACATTGTTAAAATACACATTACCTAAAGCAATTTACAGATTCAGTGCAATTCCTATCATACAATTCAATAACAACAAAACAAACAACCTGATTAAAAAATGGACAGAGGATCTGAACAGACATTTTTCCATTTAAGACATGGCCAACAGGCACTTGAAAAGATGTTCAATCATCAGAGAGATGCAAATTAAAACCACAATGAGATATCACCTCACACATTAGAATGGCTATTATCATAAAAACAAGAAAAAACAAGATGTTGGAGAAAAGGGAACCCTCATATATTGTTGGTGGAAATGTAAATTAGAACAGCCACTATGAAAAACAGTATGGACGGACTTCCCTGGTGGTGCAGTGGTTAAGAACCTGCCTGCCAATGCAGGGGACACAGGTTTGAGCCCTGGTCCAGGAAGATCCCACATGCTGCAGAGCAACTAAGCCCGTGTGCCACAACTACTGAGCCTGCGAGCCACAACTACTGAGCCCGTGAGCCACAACTACTGAGCCCGTGTGCCACAACTACTGAAGCCCATGCACTTAGAGCCTGTGCTTCACAACAAGAGAAGCCACCGCAATGAGAAGCCCATGCACCACAACGAAGAGTAGCCCCTGCTCGCCACAACTAGAAAAAGCCCATGCAGTAATGAAGACCCAACACATCCAAAAATAAATAAATAAATGAATAAATTTATTTTTAAAAAAAAGAAAAGAAAAACAGTATGGAGAAAACTACCATATGATCCAGCTATTCCACTTCTGGGTATTTATCCAAAGTATAAGAAAACACTAATTCAAAAAGATATATGCATCCCAATGTTCACTGCAGCATTATTAACAATAGCCAAGATATGGAAACAACCTAATTGCCCACCAATGAATGAGTGGATAAAGAAGATATGGTGTATATATATACAAGAATACTAGTCAGCCATTAAAAAAAAAAAGACAAAATCTTACTACTTGTGACAACATGCATAGACCTTGAGGTCTATGTGCTAAGTGAAATAAGTCAGATGGAGAAAGACAAATATGACAAATACTATATGATTTCACTCATATGTGGAATATAAAAAAAAAGTAAATGAATAACAAAAAATAACATTAAACAAACACAGAGAAACTGAGAACAGACTGGTAGACACAGAGGTGAAGGGGGGTGGGAGATAGGCAAAATGGGTAAAAGGAATCAATTGTACGACGATGGATGGAAATTAGATGTGGTGAGAAGCACCCTGCAGTGTATACAGAAGTTGAATTATAATGCACACAGGAAACTTATATAATGTTACAAACCTATGTTAACTCAATTAAAAAAGAAAGGTTGGAAAAAATTAAAGAAAAGAAGTATTAGATAACTCTTTCAAGGAGGTGTTGCAAAGAGGAGTAAAGAAATAAAAAGGTAGCTGGAGTTATCATTTTAAAGTCAAATCTGATCATGTCAGTCTCCTGCTTACGATCCTGTTTTTTGCATTGACTCACAACCAGGACATTTTCAGGGAGTTAGGGGAGATGGTAAACAACCCAGAGATTCTGTCTATGCATCTAATATTATAAGAACGTCAGATTTTACACTGAGGGCAGTAGTGCCCCCTCTACATTGTAATGGGTCACCAGACTAGAAGTAGAGAAATAAATTGGGAGACTTTGTAGAAACTCAAGCTATAACCTACTGGATAGTAGCAGTGGGAGAGAAAAGGAAACAAAATTGGGAAATACTAAGAAGGCAGAAGCAGCCAGAAGAAATGTGGGGAATGAGAGAATAGGAGAATGACTCCAAAAGTTTCTGCTTAAGAAACTGGGTAGAACAGCTGCATTCACTAATACAAAGGAGGAAATGATTTGAAGGAAAGGACCTTTATATAAAGATGGTGAGAGAAACCAAAGGGGTGGATGAATGAAGCAGAGAAAAGGACCAAGTACATAATCTTAGGAATATCAAGGAAGAAGGAAAGGAATAGGAATCAAAAGAAATAGAAGTGTGTTTTATACTGGAAGTCAAGGAAAGAAAGTATTTTAAGAAAAGGGAATGCCAAATGCTGTAGAAGGATTAAGATATGGACTATAAATATCCATTTGATATAGCAACAAAGATGGCTGGCGAATTTCAGTATGGCCAAAAGCCATACTGCATTAGACTGAAAAATTCATAAAAGATAAATATTATAGAAACAAGCCTCTCAAAAAGCTTGGCTGGTAAGGGGAATGAAATCAGAAAAGCAGTTACCTACATAAATAAACCATCCTAAAGGATAATCTAAAAACTGGTGGTGTAGAAGAGATTTGCCTAATTGTTTACCAAATCATTTCTCTTTTTCTCATGGACATACAACTAAACTACAGGCAGACCTTGTTTGGTGTGCTTTGCATTACTGTACTTTACAGATAAACTGTATTTTTTACAAGTTGAAGGTTTGTGGCAACCCTGCATCAAGCAAGTCTATCGGCACCATTTTTCCAACAGCATTATTTTAAAATTAAGGTATGGTTTTCCTAGACACAATGCTATCGCACACTTAACAGACTACATATAGTATAAACATAACTTTTATGTACACAGGGAAACCAAATGATTCATGTGACTTGCTTTATTGCACTGGTCTGCAACCAAACTCACGATATCTCTGAGATATGCCTTTGTATACTGTAGCTAACTTTGCACTTAAGTGCAGCCATCACTTAGTTTTGGCCAATGGAATGAGGACAGAAGTGATGTATGCCATCATTTTATGTCTGGCCAATAAAACATTCCTGCAGGGGTTCTTTCTCTGCTTTCCATCTGCTGGCTTAATGGAAAGGACTCTAAGGAATAGAGGAAGCAAAGCTACAAGTTGAAAGCACAAGAGCCCGCATGACTGCATGGAGCAACTACCACTCCCTTCACCCCATCCAGACCATCAAGGCAACACAAATCGGACTATGATGTGAGTGAGAAATAACATTTACTGTGTTAAGTCACTGAAATTCTTAAGACATTTGTTACAACAGGCTGCTCCAACTAATGCAGATGGCCAGTATAAATAGGTGTGTGACTCGGTAACCAATCAGACATAGTTACTAGACTTCAGTTGCTGAAGAATACATTATAGAATGGCTATATCTGCAATATTGAGATGGAGTTCTAGTCAAGTATCAATATTATAAAAGTATATGCCAACAGGAGAAGGAAAATATGTAAACTGGAAAAGGGACATTCAGTGAATTAAGAATTTGTCAGTGAGTCTTTACTCAGTAGCTAACTAGCAGCTGGCTGTTTGGCAGGCATGTACTGAATATCCTGATAAAGGAAAGTGATATATCAGGTTATGTTACTTTTGTGACTTATCATTAAAATTATCCATCAATCTAACTCCCCTTGTTCTGATTCAATGCTCATCAAGCAAATTCTGTTTTGGAATTGTAAACTTTACTACAGGAGGGGAATAAGTTGGCCAGTAGACTTGGAGTATCTAGTTTCCTTGATAGTTATATTTCCTATCACAATTGAAATCAATGTCTTGTGAGCATGATTAGTACAGCTCAGTTGCACTGAGCCTAACTACTCAGAGACAGTAAAAGGAAAATCAGACTTAATTTGGAAATTAAGTGGCAGATCATTGTGGTGTGACCATTATAGGTAATATGAACCTGCAACGTCCAACCTGAATGGTTAGCTGTTCTTAATGGATGATTTTCTTAGTTGTTGTATTATAACCGTGGACCAACACTTAACAAATTATTTGTCATTTGGAAACATCAATCTATAAATCTAAAAACTGACTAAACCATATCTAAGTACTTTGGAAATAATTCCCTTTAACACTTTTTACTTTACTTATGAGCAATCTTGGAACCCAAGAAGCTTAAAGTGACTGGATTACACAGCAAGATAGAATCTAAAGCCCCTCATTAACTCAGTGAAGCAGGGTCAAAAAAAAAAAAAAAGACTCTAATAGTAATTTCTAAGAATTCTAATAGAACTTGCAGAAACAGTCAAATAGTGGTTGTTTTTTGACATAACTGCAAAATAGGTGCCATCATATAAAATGCAACAACGTACAGTAAAAGGTAAAAATATAATGCCAACAATTAATAAAAATGGGTAAAATTAAATCATGTTTTCAGGACAAAGCATTAATATAGGAATAAACTGTTAGCTTTACTGGAGCAAAAATAAATAGCAAACTTAAAAGTCCTTTAAACAAAGAATACTCCCAACAAAATAAAACCATTTGTCTTAATATACCAAACTAACTTTTGAATTCTGTTTAACATTACCATTTATCATCCAAACCTATTACAAATAATGAAACCAAGTTTCAAAATGCAAATGATTACTAATTAGCATTCTTTTAATACTATAGGTACACAATCCCTTATTTGCACTCGAGAAAGCCCCCAAATTTTGAAAACAGAATTTTTTCATAAGCCATTTGGTAGCAAAAACTGGCAGAACTGACATGGCATGAAGCCATTCATTCTATTTATCCCACATAGTGAACTACTGAGCTTTACTTGGTTGGTAAACTGCATTTATATAACAATATGCACACTTAAAACAGAGATTTTCTGACAAAAAGCAAAAAGATAAAAATTATATTAGTGCAGGATTCTTCTTACAAATTAACTCTTTTCCTCTTCACTCCATTCAGTCAACATAGGCAAGTAATCTGAAAATTTAGCTTCAGTAAGGTAGGTACTTACACATTTCGGCAAGATATGGGCTTGAGAAAACCAATTTCATTTCCAGTAAAATGTGTTTCATTGCCACCAGAATCCTTACAAGTTATGTTAGGTGCTGGAAAACATGGAACTAAAGGCAGAAAAAAGCAAAAATCCATTATTTTTTTTCTTGTGGAAAAGTATGTAATTATGTTTTTTCCTAAGGCTAGCAATACACACAAGAAAATATAATGTTAAAACAAGCCACCTCCCAATATAACATGATATACTTTAGATAGGAAAAGCTACATTTTATATATATACACACACACACACACACACACACACACACACACTCATGTACAAGATACAGATTAAAAAATAAAAAATAAAAAAATAAAAAGAAGATACAGATAACATGATAGAGTAGTCTGAACACAAAAGCATAACAATTGCCACACTGAGTTAGATGCATGACCCATCAAGTTCAATCTCCTGCGTCTGACAAAGGTAACAAGGGAAGAATTACACATTACTATCCTTTACTTCATCTCTAGGATAAAGAACACTTCTCGAATTTTTGTTGGTATCTCATTAGGTAATTCATTAAATTTAACATAATCTGATTTTATATTTTCAGTTTATAAAGTTCTTATAGATGATGGCTACAATAAACTAAGATTCCTCTTTATCTACTCTAAATAAGTTACTTTCATTTATTCTAAATGTATAGAATGTTTTTTGTTTCTCTATTCCCTCTAGGATTTGATGTAGTGTATTATCTCAGCATTTAGTAATTTTGATCTTTATTCATAACCCAAATGACATGATAATACGAGGCAGTAACACTTATAGAGCTTACTATGTGCTAGGCAGGCACTGTCCTGAAGTCTTCATGGCACATCATGTAAAGAGCTAGAACTTTGGGGACTTCCCTGGTGGTGCAGTGGTTAAGAATCTGCCTGCCAATGCACAGGACACGGGTTCAATCCCTGGTCCGGGAAGATCCCACATGCCACAGAGCAACTAAGCCCATGCGCCACAACTACTGAGCCTGTGCTCTAGAGCCTGCAAGCCACAACTGCTGGGCCCACGTGCCACAACTACCGTAGCCCGTGTGCTGAGAGTCCATGCCCCGCAACAAGAGAAGCCACCGCAGTGAGAAGCCTGCGTATTGCAATGAAGAGTAGCCCCCGCTCACCGCAACTGAAAAAGCCCATACGCAGCAACAAAGACCCGACGCAGACAAAAATAAATAAATAAATTTATTTTTTTAAAAAAAGAGCTAGAACTTTGGAATGAGAATGACCTATCTGTGCATTGCCTGTTTCAGAACCTTGGATTCCTTGTAGATAAAAATAGCACTAAGATCATAATAAGACTATTGTGGGGATTAAATGTGATACAAAATACCTAGTGTAAGGCACAGCATTTAGTAGGCATTCAATAAATGATAGTGCCTTTTCCTCCTTCACTGTTTCTGACTAAAAGGTACTAATGTTTTTAGGCTAGTTTCAGTAAATTCTTATCTCTAGGTTTAGCAACAATAATTACAGTGGTTTTTTTTTTTTTGAGAAAATGAAAACAGAACTCGGTCTAATAGTCTAAAACAAACAAAAAAACACAGACTCCAGAGTTTTATTATGAGAGAAAAATGGTATTTATTTTCTGTCTATAATTATCTTAAGATTTCCAACAAGTCACTGTCCTTTTTTATGCCAGAGTAGTACACTGAGAGAATGAGGCCAGGAAAAAAACTCTATAATGACTTTGCACCCTTCTGTGTATTATTGATAGTTCAAACTATACCATCCCATAAACTTTATTTATTTAATGTATTTACATTTCCAACACAAGGAGGTACTTATGCTAAAAGGCATAGATAGATTCAATACAACTGAGAACCATTTAAACAAGAAAAAAAGTAATAAAATTAAGGGAAGAGGGAGAGTGAAGAAATAATTATACTGGGAAACAACTAAGGGAAGACAGTATCACTGACCACAAATTTAGCTCAGAGGTTCCTGGTAGTTAAGGCAAAAAGCTTTACAGAGCTACTGTGATATAACTGAAAGAAAGCATACCAATTCACCTCTAAACCACTGTGGGAATTTGGTTTGGTTCAAGACACAAGGGTAAGAGGATGTAATAGAGAAGGTCCTCAATTAGAACTTTTATAGAATAGAGGTTTTCCACATAGCCATTTCTCACACTGACTCCAGATATAAGCAAGAGCTTATAATGTTAAGATCTACAGAGATAGGGCAAAAGTTAACACATGATTTATATGTAGTTGTTTTGCCATCTGCCTTGATATAGGGATAAAACTTACTGACTTTTGTGAATGAATTATTATCATGTCCCTTAAGTTATATCTCTCAATCTGCCATCTTAGGTCATGCTTTTGACTGGAGCTATATAGTAGACAACTCAAAACCGAGATTAACATACGTCTGAAATGCTAATATATATTCTATGTTACCAATTGAAAGGAGATCAGTATGCTCTATCTCTATGATGAGGGAATGATGGAAAGTAATTTTGCTTTCCAGGGGATATTTGGCAATGTCTGGAAACATTTCTGGTTGTCACTACTGGGAAGCTGCTACTGGCATCTAGTGGGTAGAGGTCAGGGATGCTCCTAAACATCCTACAATGCACAAGACAGCCTCCTCACAATAAGGAATTATCTAGTCCCAAACATTAATAGTACTAAGGTTGAAAAACTGCTGCAGATCAGTGGTCTTCAAATAATGTGGCTCACACGCTCCCTAAAATAACTTTTTAAAACCATATACTCCCTCACACATTTTTAACTTCTAAAATTTTTCACCATGGGTTTAAATTGTTGGGAAAAATATTATTTCCAGCATACTGTAAATACTGCCCTTAGTATTGAAATATTATAGCATTCTTTAAAATGGAATCTAAATACCACAGCAATTTGATAGCCATTATGATCCAACCAAGAATATGAAAGGGCTCTTCTTTAAAATTCAGAAATTTTACATCAACTGTAGGAAAAAACACACATATAAAAACTGAGGATCTGGAAATTGATTATTTTAAAGACACACTGTGGGCTGAATTGTACCCTCCCAAAAAGATATGTTGAAGTCCTAACCCTCAGTACCTCAGAATGTTACCTTGCTTAGAAATAGTCTTTGCAAATTTAACCAAGTTAAGATGAGGTCACTAGGGTGGGCCCTAATGCAGTAAGACTGGTATCCTTAAAAAAGGGAAAATTGAACATACACAGGGAGAAGATGATGTGAAGACAGAAGCAGAGATTAGACTAATGTGGGGCATTCCCTGGTGGTCCAGTGGTTAGGACTCGAGGCTTTCACTGCCGAGGGCCCAGGTTCAATATCTGGTCGGGAACTAAGATCTCACAAGCTACACAGCATGGCCAAAAAAAAAAAAAAGAGAGAGAGAAACTAGGATTGATTAGGTTGCAACCCGAGGAATGCCAAGGATTGCCGGCCACCCCTAACAGCTTGAAAGAGGAAACAAAAAACTCTACCCAGGGCTTCCCTGGTGGCGCAGTGGTTGAGAGTCCGCCTGCCGATGCAGGGGACACGGGTTCGTGTCCCGGCCCGGGAAGATCCCACATGCCGCGGAGCGGCTGGGCCCGTGAGCCATGGCCGTTGAGCCTGCGCGTCTGGAGCCTGTGCTCCGCAACGGGAGAGGCCACAACAGTGAGAGGCACGCGTAACGCAAGAAAAAAAAAAATTCTACCCAGAGTTTGAGAGGGAACATGGCCTTGCCAACACCTTGATTTCAGACTTCTAGCCTCCACAGACAGTAAACATCTACTGTTTTAGGCCATCCAGTTTGTAACACTGTTACTAACAGCCCTAGAAAACTAATTCATCTGTATCTGTTTACCTCTTGGAAAGCTTTGTTCACCCCCAGGAGTACATGTACTCCTGGGGGTGAACAAAGGCATCAGGCATGTAAATAAGTCAAAGCAATGTCTGGTTTAAAAAATTAAAGTTTTTTGCCTTGGTGAGGACCACTCCACCTCCACAAAGAAGTGACCTGCAGGAAGATCTATAGATAGACGCAAGTTTTTCTTCAAATAACACCTTTAATTCTTTTTCAAATCCTCAAAGTAGTAAGTTCTGGATTGGAAAATTGTGCAATAAAACAGAATTCTATTACTAAATTTTGGATAATTTTCCTCTAAATGTATTACTACCTTGTACTTGCTCAGTTTGAAGCTGTCACTTTCTTGCCTTATAGCCTTGTTAGATCTTCCTGCCGACTATCTAAAATCAGATCTTAAAGAGATAGCTGCAATACAAAACACTATGATTCCCATTGGGGTTATTGTCCAATACACCTTGCCTAACAGAAATGTACTATTTTTTGAGATTACAGGTTCCTGTACAAAATTCTGAAAGATCATTTATAGGTGAGTTGTAAAAATGCTTTATAAAAATATTAAAAACTAAGAAATTATACCTATTTTTTGGTTGGATACTATTAATTGTTCAAACTCCTATATTTTGGCAATTTTAGTTTTCAATGCTATTGTATCATTTCTAATATAAGAAATGATTTGTATTCAATGAGCTGCTTTGTATTTAAT
Organism: Mesoplodon bidens; assembly: GCF_964165515.1. Taxonomy (NCBI): domain Eukaryota; kingdom Metazoa; phylum Chordata; class Mammalia; order Artiodactyla; family Ziphiidae; genus Mesoplodon; species Mesoplodon bidens. The sequence continues at coordinate 133,819,602 of NC_138177.1, read as the reverse complement.
GAGACAGATAAAAGAGAGAAAAATGGCCAACATTCTAGTCTTAGAACCTCAGGAAAGAATCAATAGTGGAAGTACCAGAGTGAAGGGGAAACCCCATTGCTACAATAATTCTAGAGAAGTTTGACAGAAGTATGAGCTAATTATTTCAAGGGATGAAAATTATGTACTTTAATGAGGATGGATGAGCTGCCACTTCCAGTATAGTGAGATAACATGAGAAAATATTAAAGAGAAACATTGAGACTGATCCCATTTGTTTCAACTGATAGAAAACTCCAGAAAGCAATACTTTAGAATGGGATAAATCTGTGCTTAAGTCCAAACTCTGTCACTTAACTAGTATGTTCTTTTGGGCAAGTTACAAAACCTCACTGAACTTTGTTTTGTAATCTGTGAAATGGGAACAAGACCCTTGTAATGCTATTATACACGAATTAAAAGCATATGGTATGTAAAGCATGATGCTTGGCTAGAGAAAGTGTTCAACTTCCTTACTCTAGGAAATTAGAGAACTTCAACACTGAGAAGACTAAGAGAATGAACCTGACACGAGGAATGAATATAACATGTGAATGGCTGTAAATTTAATAGATTTTGTGAAATAAAATCAATCTATTCAATAGATGCCTACAACCCTAGAGTTTATTCATTTTTACATATTTTATAATGATTTCATTTGACCCTTATTTTATTTTATTTATTTTAAAGGAGTCCTTCCTTCCTTCCCTCCCTCCCTCCCTTTCTGGCTGCGTTGGGTCTTCGTTGCTGTGCGCGGGCTTTCTCTAGTTGTGGCGAGCGGGGGTTGCTCTTCGTTGTGGTGCACAGGCTCTAGGCGGGTGCGGGCTTCAGAAATTGTGGTATGTGGGCTTAGCAGTTGTGGCTTGCAGGCTCTAGAGCACAGGCTCAGTAGTTGTGGCACAAGGACTTAGCTGCTCCGTGGCATGTGGGATCTTCCCAAACCAGGACTCAAACCCGTGTCCCCTGCATTGGCAGGCGGACTCTAAACCACTGTGCCACCAGGGAAGCCCGACCCTTATTTATTAAAAAAACTATTAAGTAGGCAGAACTAGTAATATGCTTTTTCTTTTTTTCCTTTTACAAACAGAAAAACTGAGGTTCCAAGAAATTAAATGAGCTCACCGAAGTGTCATAAATAGGTAATATTCCAAAAGTCCTAGACTAACTCATCACTTTTAATCAGTACTCTTTTCATTACACCATGATAATGGCATGCTTACACTGATATCAGGAACAAGCAAAAATAAATCAATATGATGAGATTAAGGAAGCCAGTTACCAATAAATGTTAACTAGTTGACAAAATTAAGCAACATGCCAGAAGCCTGAAAACTATTCCATTTGCAGTTTTCTTGCAAAATGTTTGGCTCTGCTCAATGTCTAGGATTTAGATGGCATCAATTTAAGCATGGTACACTGTTATTTCTCAATTATAAAAAGCAGTACCGTTTTTAAAATACGAAATAGCTGTACTAGAAATAAAATAATCAATCAAGTTTCATCACAGTAAAATGGACTGACCTAGAGAGGAGGTGGTTTGGGACCCTACTCCAGTTAACATCATGCCTCTGCACTCTGATCTGACCTATCATATAAGAGGGTGAGACTCTTTTATCTATGACTTCTGTAACAGGTTGTACTGCATAATGACCGGATAATTAAATGTGTCAATCTAGAATTCGGGTGAAAGCAAAAGATAAAGTTGGTAAGAGCCAACCCTATCTTCATATTTCTAGTGTTAAAAGACACCTCTCCTCTGGAAGTGCTGGAGTTGGAAAATCATCATTTTGCAACTATCACAGTAAAAAATGATTCAGAGGACTTCCTTGGCGGTCCAGTGGTTAAAACTCCGTGCTTCCACAGCAGGGGGCACGGGTTTGACTCCTGGTCGGGAACTAATATCCTGCATGCCTTGCGGCGCAGCCAAAAAAAAAATAAAAAAAAGAATGATTCGGGCTAGAATCATCATGGATGCTAAGTTTAGAGGAAATTTTTGATGAGGGATAGGATATTTGCATGGTCTAAATGAGTCTCCCCAAAGACTGTTTATTAGTTGCAAAGGAAAAAATATTTAACTGAAAAGTCTGAGTGATCAACACTTAACATCATCAATGAGAGGCAGATGGGTATCATGTCCCTCAGCTGTGAGATGCAGAGGACACGCCATCACTTACGTAATTTTCCATCCTGGGATGCAGAACCTAAATCTAGTTGTAAGGAAATATGAGACAATCCCAAATGAGGAACATTCTATTAAAATAAAGGGGACTGTAGTCTTCAAACTTGTCAGTATCATGAAAGACAAAGCTGTGGAAATATTCCAAGTTAAGGAAAACTAAAGGCAAAACCTGATCTTGGGATCCTGTACTGGGGGAAAATGCTATAAAGGCTTTATTTGGGTCATTTGACAAAATCAGAACGTGGATGGTAAAGTATGTGCATTAATACTGAATTTACTCAAGTTTTACAACTGAACTGTGGTTATGTCAGGAGAATATCTCTATTCTTAGAAAACACACACAAACGTATTTATGGACAAAACATATATACACAAATTAGAGAGAGACAGAGAGCATGCACGAGTGCACAATGATAAAGCCAGAAGGATAATGTTTAACAATGGGTGAATCTGGGGAGAGGGTGTATGGGTGTTCTTTGTACTATTCTTGCAATTTTTCTGTAAGCTTGAAATTATCTCCAAATAAAAAGTTTAAAAATAACACACTCTTTGTATAACTAATTTATGCTATTAGAAGTTAGGATAATAATTATCATTAAGGCAGGGTAATGGCTGTAAGAGAGCATGGGGCAGAGTCATAGCATGTTGATAAGGTTGTTTCTTAATCTGGAAGCATTCACAGGTGTGTTCAGTTTGTGAAAGTTTATCTGAATTATATTTAAGTGTACTTTTCTGTAAATATATTTCAATAACATCTTAATAAAAAAGACCTTCTGCCAAAGGACCAGAGCAAAATTTCTGGAAATGGAGTTTAAATACTTTTGTATTTCACAAATCAGAAAATTAAAAACACTTGCTTATATATGTCTTTATGTATATATATGTTCTAGACAGAACACTCCTTGAGGGCAGAGATTGTCTTCTTTTATGTATCATCTATGCCATTTAGAAGAAGCCTGCATATAATAACTTCTCAATAAATAAATTTCTCAATAATAGTTTATAATACAAATGTTCACTGTTAGTTGTTTTAATCCATTAATTTATTTTAATTTAATTATTCAACTATTACAAATAATTTCTCAATAAATAAAGATGCGTGTTAACTGGTTGGGCTAACTGGTAACCATTTTAAGACCACACAGTTAATTGTCATAGTTGAATCTCCTTTGCCTTTGGTCCCAATTCTTACTCTCTACCTCCAAACTCCCCTCTCTGTAAAACATTCCACCCACTCATTCCTTACTAAAAAGTATAGTTCAAGAAAATTAAACTTAGTTTGAGGATTCTGCAATAGTCCTTCATATACTCAAAAAAAACAGAAGAAAAATTTTGGCTACAGAAACGAGAGAGATCACACTTTTCACAACTCTAATATATTCCTACGTCAGGACCAAAAAGCATGTTTCAAGGGTCATTTTTTTTTTTTTTTTTTTTTTTTTTGCAGTACGTGGGCCTCTCACTGTTGTGGCCTCTCCCGTTGCGGAGCACAGGCTCTGGACATGCAGGCTCAGCAGCCACGGCTCACGGGCCCAGCCGCTCCGCGGCATGTGGGATCTTCCCGGACTGGGGCACGAACCCGTGTCCCCTGCATCGGCAGGCGGACTCTCAACCACTGCGCCACCAGGGAAGCCCTCAAGGGTCATTTTGATGTCCTCTCTGATCAGCACTCAGAAATGACTCACCACAGCCAATCCACTAGTCTTGCATGTTCTAAAAAGGACAATTAAAAAAAGCATCCTGTGGACAGACATAGCCTCATGAGGGCTGGGCTGGTAGAACCTATCGCAGATCTTGGCTGAACACTTCTGGGTCATGCATAAATTATAATCCACATGCAGAAGCCCTGTAACTCATATTTGTCTCAGAAACTTTATTTTCTTTTTAAAGTCATAATAATAATCTAAAGTCATTTATTTATTAATTTATAACATTTTATATGTGTTTCCAGATTGTTAGGCACTTATGGTTTATTCTCTCCAAATGAATAACCATACCATTCCTGTACATAGAAAGTCTTCCTTTTATTTTTCTGCAGCTCTCCACTTACATCATCTATGATAACTTACCTGACAGGTCACGACGTGACCATAACACCTCCAAGTCCTTTTATACTTCCTAGCAGTCTGATCATTTGATTTTGTAGTTGTTTATAAACTTATTTAGCAATAATTACTTAAGTGGATTCAAACTTATTTTACAAAAGAGACACCTAACTGGAGGGCAGAGCTCTTTTTGGTCAGAAACTATTCTTCTTAGTTGTATAGTTTCCTTCAAAATCCTCATACGTACAAAGAATTCTGCAGACTAGAAAAGGCTTTTTTGAGATGGCTGGCTGCCTGATTCCTAGTTTAAAGTGACCTCAGTCACAACAGTATTCACAGATTTCCAACATATTTCATATATGTGGTTGAATATCTGAAAGCTCATTGTTCCTTATGTGTGTTAACACTATTCTCTGTATTCTGAGAGCACAATATAAAAGACTGAACTGTAACACAGGCAAATCAGAATATACTTATAAAGCAATTTAAAAAGGAGGGGATTCCGTGCAAAGTTCCTTTAAGTCTAACACATCTAAATTAAATAAATGTACACATATTGAGCAATATTTACTGTAAAAACATATATATAACCTATTACTGTTTATGATAAAATTTCATTACTCCAGAATAGTAGCAAAATGTCTGTTATAAAAGTTTAACACAATTTATTTTCAAATATCTCTGCTGACTAGAATGGGGCTAACAGTGTGTCAAAATATAAAGGGATAAAAAAGAGAAGGGAGATCTTTTAAAAATATATACAAACTCATAATCAAAAGGTCAGTTATTTGACTATAAGATACTTTTAAAAAACAAAATTTTTTGCAGTTAAAAAAATCCCTTTCATCTGATTTCCAAAATGAATCTGTTTAGTAGCTTTCATTTATAAAGAAAACATCAATTATTGCCTTATTTCCTGTCTAAACAATAAAACAATCAGTATATATTCAGTAGGTGTTCTTTTCTCAAAATAATACTAGGTATTGACCATCATTATGTACCATGTCAAGTAAGAATGCCAAATCCAAATAGCTCCAACATACATCTATCTGCCTCCTTTTCAACATATAACCCTTTAGAAGGCTAAACAACTTACTAATTTTTATCTAGCATTATGTATTTTTTGGAATAACAGAAGCTCCCCCAAATCATTAGGTTGAGGGTGTTATCCATTACCAAAACGTCTAAGAAAATATTGATGCACACTTCAAATCCTTACCGTATTGTTTTCACACTTAGGATGTACCTAAGTATATTTTACAAGTGCATGATATGGGTGATATAGCTCCTCACTGTAGCTTATTGGACTAAAAGTCTCATTTCTAGTTCTCTTTGAGTAATTAAAAGCCTAAAGAAGCATCTTTGTAAAACATAACTTGATAAATAAAGGGCAACAAGAAAGCTATATAAACTATTGTAAAGGTTTTTTTTTTTTGTGTGTGTGGTACGCGGGCCTCTCACTGTTGTGGCCTCTCCCGTTGCGGAGCACACGCGCAGGCCCAGCGGCCGTGGCTCACGGGCCTAGCGGCTCCATGGCATGTGGGATCCTCCCGGACCGGGGCACAAACCCGTGTCCCCTGCATCGGCAGGCGGACTCTCAACCACTGCGCCACCAGGGAAGCCCCTAAAGGTTTTTTAAAAAAATGAATGAAAATTAAAAACTTCTCAGTTTATATAATAGAATAAGATTATTTTTTAAATTAAATATTAACAACCCCTAGCCAGTTCTCCAATATTAAGTTGTTCTGGAAACTGAATAATAATAATGTTGTAAATCAAGAAAAAACACATTTATTAATTACTGTTAGCGATCACACATTCATCTATGAAATAATGTTTTAAAAATTATTAAAAAAAACATGTTTCTGCAAGTCTTACCATGAGCTGTGTAGTTTGTACAGTTAACTGGTTCTTGTGTAGCATCATTTATTTTTGGATCTTTACAAATATATGTAGAAAAGTTAAGGAAATATGAACTACATTCCAATACAAAACATTATCATCTTGTCTTTAACATGTCATCTTATATATTTATGCTTATATTCACATGTGAGAAGAGGCTGTTAGTTTATCCAAGTCAACAAGCACGGGTATACTTTTAGTGTCACTAAATAATACCTGAATATTAACTTATTTCAGGAAAATTGTATTAAAAACTCTAGCAGAGGGTGCCATGCTTATAGAACATCAGTCAGGGTTTAAGCACAAAGCACACACAAAAAAATGAAAATAAAAATCTTTACCAAATTATTATTAGAGAACTTCAGGTTAAAAAAATCAGTTTCCAGATATCTGACTGAAATTATTCACAGGCCCCAAGTACTACCATATACATAATTTCATGTAACACAAATAACCCTGTGATGTAGCTACTATTATCCCCACATCACTGAAGCAAACTGATGCTCAAAGTTTGAGTGATTTATCCAAAGTGGTATGAGTGATAGGTAGTAAAATCAGATTTCCTGATTCCAAGCCAAGGGTGCTTTCCATCAGACTGCGAGGAAGACGGTTGTTTTACGTGGGTCTACATGGTCTCCCCAACAGGATTTTAAGCTTTTGTAAATGGATATAATAATTATCTTCCCACAGATGTTCACAACACTTGGGGTCGGGGCTCTGTTTCCTAAATATTATATTGACACTAATATGAGATAAGTAAGGTACTCACAGGATGTCTCTGGAGACAGAGTCTGACACCTCTTTAGGGTTTCTGAATCACTATTGGAAATCTCATCTTTATGCCAGGAAAAACATTTTCCAGTTAACATCATCTTGTATGCTCAGGCACTTTTAAGTTTCAAAAAGCACAACTCTTCATACTGCTCAATTATTTTATTATAAAGAATCACCTTGACATTTTGCCAAGAAAGGGACTCAACTTGCTAGGTCAGTGATTCTCAAACTCCTAGCATAATGGTAATCAGCAAATTAGAGCTATTCTGTAAAAATTTAATAATGGCGGCCTCTCCTCAACTCCTAAAAATATCGAATTTTCTTAATTTTAAGATTTCCTCTCATAGAATCTTTCTTATATCTCCGGCTTCTATTAATTTTTCTGTTCTACAATTTGTATGAAACTGTCTAATTTTGTACAAAAGTACCTATTTTAATTTGAATGTAACTCCCATTTTATATCCTCCTCCCTTTATCAGAGCTGCTGCAATGAACAGATCTACTTAACTCCTCCAGCCTCAGTTTTCTCATCAGTAAACAAACAGCTAACACATATAGCCCCTACTATGTGCCAGGCATTGTTCTAAGTGACTTACCTGTACTAATTTATCACAACAGACCTTTAAGTTGGTAGCACTGTTACCTATATTTTTACTCATGATAAAACAGAGTTCAAATAATTTGTCCACGGTTACAAAGTGGAGCAGGAATTTGCCCCCTTGCAGTCTGGGATCTCATGTAGGTCGAGATAGCATAAGGAATAAATGTAAAGTTAACGATAAATGGGCAACATACATTGGCTATATCGTTATTAATTACTGTACTTGTCTTCCCCGAAGTCGGCAAATTTCCAGGGTAGGGTCCATCAACCTTTTAACTTAATTCCAATGCTTACAAACATGGCCTAACATACTTCAGTTTCTACGTGTTTGAACAGATAAACCCACCGGTTAAAAAAATGAATTTTTAAAAAAGAAAGGGGGATCACAAGAGGAAGCGTCAACGATCAGTAAAATCCCAAGGAAATCACACAGGATAGCCTCTGTCTGTCCCAGCCCCACATCTCTCTTCACCGCCTGGGGTCCCTCGGTCATTAAAGGACACAGGTCACCTTTCCTTTCAGTAAAACCTTAGCCCATGTTGAGAGCCGCGACCCACTCTCGACCCCGAATCTACCTCGCCCCACGGGGGGGGCTCCTCACAGAGGATATTGTCCCACTTTGAGGTCCTCGCACTTAAGTGACTCTTCGCCACCGCCGGCGGCAGCTCCCCAAGGTCCCGTGGTTACTGACACGACCCACAGGACAGCCAGGAGCCGAGCAGCTGTAGTCTCGGAAGCAACCGGCCCGGACGGCCGAGAATCCGCCATGCTGGGGACCGGCGCGTCCCCCGTAACTTCCGGTTCCGCCTTCGCCTAGGCGAAGCTGGGAATCTGGCAGCGGCGGGAGTGAGGCTCTTAAAGGGACCGTGCATCCGTTGGAGGCAGGTCATCCCTCTAGGCCTGCGGAATCTCCTGGGAGAGCTTAGATTGGTCTTTGAGAATCAGAAGGAGGCAGCTCGCTTGGAGAATCAGCTGACCTCCGTCCAGGGCTTCCTCCCAAGCTAATCCTGCTGTGGCTTTTCCATCAGCAAAAGTGCTAGCGGCGCCGGGCAATTTGATAAACCCTTTACAAACATTATCTCTGTTAGTCTGGTAGGATTTGGGTTTACAGATAACGAACCAGACTCAAAGACGCTAAAGAACATGTTGGCCTTAGTTACTGAGTTGGAATAGAATTGATGTTTGCCCGATTTCAGAAACTGTGCTCTTACTATGATATGATGGCCTCCTTGTTGTCTTAGAGAAGAACTTTTTGCAAGGCTGGTACAAATTGATCTTGAGGACTGTATCACAAAAATAAGCATTACACCTTTTTTCTTCTTTTTTCTTTTAAAAAATTACATATATATTTTAAAATTTATTCATTTTTACACCTTTATTTTTAACAGTGAAAATTTAGGTGAAGGAAAGGGCCTAAAACAAGAGGAGACCAAAGAGTTTACGACTAAACTAAGTGAAAGGTTGGAGGGTTTTTCCTCCATCTCTTCTTTCTAAATTTCTATGTATTCTAAAGTAATGGGGGTATCTTTTATACGGAACAAAATGTGTACTATTTTTTAGTGAAATTTTAGTTGTTTTTCTCTAACGTAAAAATATTTGAGTTTGAGTGGCGCCTCTTCATCCACAGTAGGACTAATTTTGAACAATTGTGCTGTGCAGTGGTTCTCAAACTTTAGGGAGCATCAGTACCACCTGGAGTATTTGTTGAAACTCAGATGGTTGAGCCTCAGGTTCTGATTCTGAAGATCTAGGATAGGGCAGGCTAATTTTCGTTTCTAATGAATTGCCAAGTGATGCTGATATTGCTGGTCCAGAGACCACACTTTGACAACCCTGAGATAATGTATTATAAGATGTATCATTTTTGAATGAGAAGACATGAAACTATTTGCAATAATATCTTAGTATTGTAGCTACATTTAAAATATTTCTTAAACCAATTTTGCAGCATTACTATGCTATTTTTAAAATTAAAATATTTATGCTTAAAGACAAGTGATAAGAAATTTGAAATTTACTAGTTCAATTTTTAAACTTCCCGTTTTAATTGGACTTACACCTTCTCTCCTTTTTTCCCCTTTTTCCTCCCTCCCTCCCGCCCTCCTTTCCTTCCTTCTTTCCTTCCTTCCTCCCTCCTTTCCTTCCTTTTCTTTTCTCTCTCTTTCCCTCCTTCCCCTCCATAAAGATATTTATCAAGAATTTACTTTGTACCCAACACAAGATGAGACCCTACAGCCTCAAAAAATAAAGAGGCAAGAACCCAGTAGTTAAACACTTTGTGTTTGCTGGGGGAAAAGACAAACTGTTAAAATACTGCTTGGTAATTGCCACAATAGAAGCATGTATTAGTTGCTGTAGTAGGACAGGGTTTTGATAAGATAATACCCCAAACAGTATTTGGAACACAATATTTTGTCACTGACATCAAAATAATTTAAAATCCAGGCCAAACTGGAGGAACAGAATTGGTTCTTCATAGGATGCATGACCACCTAAAAATGTACAACCTAGAAAATTAACCATTAACTTTGAGTTTTAAAAATTACCAATAATGTGTATAACATACAGCTCAACACCATCCCTCATCCTCATCCTGAGATGAAATTTAGGAAAGGGGTTGGGGCCAAGGATTAGGTAAAATCCAGGGATAAGGATTGGAATATCTGTTACACATAGTATCTGGTGATAAAAGATAGTGACTTTGCATTTTGACTACCATTTTGACACTTTCAAAAAGTTCTGGTTTGATTTTCAAAATACAATCTAAAGAAAATCAGAAGGTGAAAGGAAGCAACTTTCTAGGTTGAGTTTATTGAAATTATGACAAAATTAGGTATTTTCCTGCTGACTGCAGGAATATTGATGATACTTGTGTCATTTTTCATATAGATTTTGAACAATTAACTATTTGAAAATGCTTGTGCTTTGCTGATTAATCCCACTACAAAATCTGTTTTTATGGTTCTACTGATTATCTTTGTTCTCTCCTACAATGTATAAACTGAAAAGAACAAGAGTCTTCCCGTGAAAGTAAAGAAATACAAAATTTTTGACTCTTGAAGTGATTCTGCTTCACTTTCTCTTCTTACTGCCCCTTAATCTATTTTCTCATGGCTCAGTTAAATATATTACTTTATATCTTTGCAAGTATAGTCTCTGATAACAAGATACTACATTGTCTAATTTTAGTAAGAACGTTAAATCTCAATCTTAGGCATGTTTTCAATGCAAAATTTCTTTCTCTCATAAAAATTCTATAGGATTCTATAGAAAGTAAAGGATATGAATAGCACAGCCCAATACGGAAATTGCTATGTAGAAACATTAGAAAGAGGTTTGCCAGTGAAGCCTGAAGCAAAGCTTCCTCTGGGATTCAAAGGCTCTGAACATTGGATCTTTTCATTCCTAAAATTCTAGTATACACCTAATTACATTAATAGTTTTATCCTGAGCAACCCGATCCCTGTTTCCATGATTAGGACAGAATCATTAAGAGATAAAAGATGGTTACTCTCCCCAAATTTCTTTTTTATTTGAGATGGGCATTTTTTTTTCCTCTGGTGGTAAATTCATAATATCAGGTCCTGGTAAATCTTTATTATAGTCTTCTGCACATTGGGAATTTTTCTACATCCATGCTGTCTCTCAGGTATTTCTGTGTCCTCTCTTTGGTGCACCAGTCTAACTGCCATCCAATTCAATTGACTCATCACTTAATAAGGCCTCCTCTATGCCAAGTATATTTCATCATGAATGTCAAATGTAGGATCTAAAACTGACTTTATCAGAGTCCTACTTCTCAAAAAAACAAAACAGAATAAATTGGCTTTTCTAAGTTTCAACACCAATATCCATTTTATGTTTCAGAGCTTAGAATCATCTTTGCACTTCAGTTTCCTCCTTGTTCTTCTTTATCCCTTTTTCTAATCAGTAAGCAACTGATATTTTTAAGTGCTCATTTTTTGAATCCTATATTTTCACCCTATTTCAGGTATACGTCATTTCCTGTGTACCTTGCTATAGCAACTTCTTACTTCCTCTTTCTGATTCTAGGCCTTCTCCCCAACTTTGTCAATCTATTTTTCACACTGCTTCCAGATTAATCTTTCATTTAGGAAAACATAAAACCTATATCATATTCAAAATCTTATTCAAAATCCTATAAGCTCCTTGTGTTTTACCCAAAGGAGTTGAAAATGTTTGTCCAGATAAAACCTGCATACATGGTCATAACAGCTTTATTCATAATTGACCAGACTTGGAAGCATAAGATGTCTTTCAGTAGGTGAACAGATAAGTAATCTGTGGTACATCCAGAAAATGGAATATTATTCAGTGCTTAAAGAATTGAGCTCTTAAACCGTGAGAAGACATGGTGGAAACTTAAATGCATCTTACTAAAAAGCCAATCTGAAAAAGCTACATACTGTATGATTCCAACTATCTGACCTTCTGGAAAAGATGAAAATATGGAGTTAACAAAAAATCAGTGGTTTCCAGGAGTTGGGGAGGGAGGGCAGCAGCAGGGGGATGCATAGGCAGAGCACAGAGGATTTTTAGGGCAGTGAAAGTATTCTGCATGATACTATAATGGTGAATACATGTCATTATACATTTATCCAAACCCATAGAATGTACAACACCAAGAGTGAACCATAATGTAAACCATGGACTTTGGGTGATTATGTGTCAATATAGGTTCATCAGTTGTAAGACATGTACCACTCTGGTGGGGGATGTTGGTAAAGAGGGGGGCTATGAATGTGTGGGAGAAGGGGGTACATAGGAAATCTGTAACTTCTGTTCAATATAGATCCTAAAACTGCTCTAAAGAAATCAAGCATTTAAAAAAATAAACACCAATCGTTAAATGTTTTTTTAAAAAGCAAAAAATAAAAATCTTATTCAGAAATTTTCAGTGGCTCTTTAATTTCTTAGAGATGAAGGATAAAGTCTTATAACCTAAAGTTCTCCGTAGTATTTTCAGGTCCTCCACCATCTGCTCTGGCCTCACTTTATTTATGACTACTCTTGGCTTTCTCTTTGCTGTCACAAGTATCTGTCATGGTCATGCCCATCTATGTGCTGCTTCATTTATTCAGTACTTTCTATGTGCCAGGTGTATGCAATACATGTAATTTCTTCATTTAACCTTAAAAACTACCATATGAAGTATTGTAAATACTGGTACTGAAATTTCACTAATGGGAGTTAGAAGGTTTAAATAACTTGTCAAAGTCGCATATTTTAGGAAATGGTGGAATCAGGATTCAAGCTCGGATCTTCTGACTTCAGAGATGTGTTCTTAAAAACTGTGTTCATCTTCATCATTCTGTGAATAAAATACTCTTGAGGGTTCTCAGAGGTTGAAAAAACAAAAAACCAAAAAAACTCTGTGCCAGAAAATGTTTACCACAGAGTATGTGCCTTAAAAAATGTATTGAATAAGTCAAACATTTTTTAAAATTCCAGGTAAGAGCCAGAGGAAAGCAGAAATTAAAAGAACCACACTAAAATATGGAGAAAATGGGATTAAATGTGGTGGAGATGGATGTTTTCTGGGAATGATCATTGAGGCCCTGGGGGAAGGGTAGGGCTCACAGGACATTCCAAGCATGGAAAAGGGGAGGAGTAACCAAAAGAAAAGTCATGGTGTGGTTATTCCAAGGGCATAGAGTAGACCAGACCATTTGGCCAGCGTCAGATCTTGGAGAGTGAAATGGAAGAGTAGGTTGAAGAGGCAGCCAGGAGAGAGTTTAGAGGGCCTTGGATACTAAGAAAAGGAGTTTGAACTTTGTTTCACAGTCAATTAAAAGTCACATTGTTCTTGTTGTTATTATTTTTGCCCAAGCCACTTAGCCTGTGGGATCTTAGTTCCCCAACCAGGGATCAAACTAGGCCACTGCAGTGAAAGCGCCAAGTCCTAACCACTGGACTGCCAGGGAATTCCCCAAAGTCACATTATTTTTTGAGAAAGGGGGAATATGTTCATGACCATCATCAAATGTTAGAGTAAGAAGAGACCTTACTCTATGTTTGCAAGGTGATGCTTTGAGATAATTGGTCTCCACCTGTATGCTGCCCCTCTCCCCCCCACCCCAATTTAGGAAGCATTTCCTTCTCCATTTTACCTTAAGCAAATCCCAAACACCTGTTAGACCTGTTTAACTCCTAAGAGATGCTTTCAGCAAGCATAATAGATCTCTTTATTTTCTGAAAGTTCTGGCTTCATTGTACATATTTGGTAATTTAAGTTGTTGTATAAGTTTATTTCCTTCAATAGTTTGTTCATTCTTAAGAGGCAGAGACCATGCTGAAATTTTGTATCCTGTGTATCCTTTTACCAGGCCTAACAAGTGATAATTTATTTAAAAAAAAGCAAACAAAAAAACTACTAACAATAACACTAAGAGGTGTCAAGTGCATGATCTTACAACAGATGTCCTTACATTGCAGCTGTCTTGAACATACCATCTTCCTTGAGGACAGGTATCCCCCATATTTAACATTTTACAAAATCAATCACAGTGTTTAACAAATACTAGATTTATTTAATGAACACATATCTGAAGATTGATTCTGTTTACCATTAATGTGTGGACTGTATTAGACAAAATAAAACGCCTATCATCAAAATTCTAGCTAGTTACATTAGAGAGAGTCTAATAAAGCTGTTGTAGGTTCTACACAATCTTTCTCAAAGTCAAGCTATGATATCAAGAACAAAAATGTTAAAACATATAGGGAAGTCAACACTGGACTTATAGTCAGAAGATCCCATCTGGGTCCCAAATTTTGGGCAAATTACTTAACCCGTAGGTGCGCAGTTTCTTCATCGGTTTTTTCACAGGGCAAATGAGGTAATGTATATAAGCTAGCGCCCGGCATATCGCATGCAAATACTGCTAGATTGGTTTCTTTCCTTTCCTCAACTAAATGAGGAAAAAATAACTTCCAGTTATACTTAGAATTTAATATGGGGTCAGCGGATGAAGACGACACAAGGAGGGATGACAGAACGGGAAAGGTAAGGGACAAAGAGGGACCAAGCAGATTTGACGAAATCCTTTCATCAATGTCCTCCTTTAATTTCCATGATTTCAGGTCTCCTCTCAGCCCAGCCATCCTACACCTGTCCAGCCGGATCTCCCCACCACTTGGCTTTTCGGCTGCCCATTTGGCCCTCAGATCCCACCTTTTCCTGCCTCTTTAACCCTCCCTCGCCCAGTAGAACTTTACCTGCAGAAAGTAGAGAAGTCCACCGCCCCCGCGTTCCCCCCCAGAGTCGGCCTCCCGCGGCCCCAGGCTCCCCCGCCCGCCCCTCCCACGCCACCTCGGCGCCCCGCCCCGGCGGAGAGGGTAGGAGGGAGGGGAGGGCCTGCCAGGTGAGGCGCGGTCCTCCTGGGCCTCTCACTTCCGCCCAGGTGAGGGAGGGCTGACGCCGAGTCCGCCCGCCCGCTCCGGGCTCCCACCGGCGCCGCCGCCGGACCAGGTAAAGCAGGGGGCCGGGCGTGCGCTACGCGGCGGGGACCCCTCGCCCCGCGTCTGGAGCCTCCGCCGCTGCCCCGGCGCGCTCTCCGCCTGCCCTCCGGCAGGAGTGGGCACGGGAGACCCTGGACGCCGCCGGGCGCTCGGCCGGGCCCGCGGAGGGTGCGGGGCACCGTTCGTCTGCGTCGGGCCCGGTGACCCCGCCGTGGCCCCCGCCCCTCGGTGCAGGGCTTGCCGGAGGCCGCGGGCCACGGAGCCGCCCCTCCCCGGCAGGCCCTGGCGGCACTCAAATCTCGGCCCGGGTCTGTACCGGGAGTGGCCGGGATCAAACTTTGCACCCAAGTGGGTGCCTGTGCTTCGCCCCCAGAGCTGGGCGGAGTCTTTCCCCAACTGGTGACGGTGAAAGGAGTGAACAGGTGGTGGCCTGTTCGGGGTCCCGGAGGAGGGGTTACTCAGATCCCAGCTGAGGGGCCACTTGGCCCCAACCCCATCTGGGAGCCTGGTGGTCACGTAGATGAGTTCCCAGGCCGACGATCAGGCCTGGGCTCTGCTAGCCTCACTTTATAGATGGGGAGGACCAGGCGGAGAGTGCTCTGGCTCCAGGCTTTGGGGAAATCGCTGGATTCCTGCTTTATGTCAAGCTCAGGAAAGCGTTTTCAAATCCTTTCCCCCCACCCCCTCCAAAGCGCCTCAGCCCTCCTGGGACACCTAGCAGGCCGAATTAATCTCCCCCTGGAGTGTTCTCTTGGCAGTTTGACATTATCTCCAGATGGCTCTTATCACTTTGGATTCGAATTAGTTGTTTACTGGTTTGCGCGATTGAGAGGGTGGCCTTTAAGGACCTTATTTCCCTAGGCTGCTTCTCAACTGCACTGAGAGTCTGGCCATGGGTAGGTGTGCAATAAACAAGTGTTTCTTAAAAGAACGAAGAAGGCTTCTGGAGACTTAGAAGAAAAATCTGTTACGCCGAGGATGGTAATACTACTTCTAGGCCGTCTAACCTCCTATTGGTTGCCAGTTCATTTGCGCATAACTTGTTAAAAGTAAAGCTAGGGAGGAATGGAGGTAAAAACTCAAATTGGTTCATTTTGCAGCATCAGAAAAAGGTGAGGTCGGGGCTTTTAGCTAAAATGAGCTTGACGTTTCTACGCCCCTAACAACCTTTATAAGGAGAGTTCAAAATTTAAAATAATTAGAACGTTAATAAATAACGGAGCTGGAAGGTACTTTACAGATAGAATTTGTAAACTGAGTTCTGAAGGCATTTGCCCTTTGCTAATTGAGGTCCTATTAACGGTCACATAAGGTGAGCTTGGTATATCAATAATAGTTGTGTTTAAGGTTGAAGGTAAATTGTATTAATCCCTCATTTGTGTTTAAAGATGCTTTAATAAGTTCAAGTCATGTATTCATATTTTTTATAACTATAAAACTAACATATTCATTGTAGAAAAATTGGAGAGAATTTCCAGAAAAGGAACTAAAAGCACACCCAGACCCACCTACCATTGAAAATAATCGCTGATAAAATTATGGTATCTTGTCTTTCAGTTAGTATTCTTAAAAAGAAAAACCTGTATATTTTCCCATGATGAGTTCACTTTCAGAACCTTGTGATTGAGAGGCTCAGCATTCAGTAATCCTTGTAATTGCATTTTTATTTAAAAGCACTTAATAATTATCCTTAAACTAAACAACCAAGTAGTCTGAATTTCCTTGCTTTGTTAAACTTTAACAAAAATACATTAGTTTGGGGAAACTAAAGGGGGGTTTAATTTGTTTATTTAAGATTTTGCTCACCTTGGTAGTCGAGTAAAATTTTGAGAAACAGGACTATTCCACCTTAATTTTTGGGATCGCTTGACCATTGCTCTGTTTTTTTTTTTTTTTTTTTTTTTTTTTTTTTTGCGGTATGCGGGCCTCTCACTGTTGTGGCCTCTCCCGTTGCGGAGCACAGGCTCCGGACCCGTAGGCTTAGCGGCCATGGCTCACGGGCCAAGCCGCTCCGCGGCATGTGGGATCTTCCCGGCCCGGGGCACGAACTCGTGTCCCCTGCATCTGCAGGCAGACTCTCAATCACTGCGCCACCAGGGAAGCCCCTCTGTTTTTTTTTTTTCCGTACTCTGATGTTTTTTAGTAGACTTGGATGCCTTTTTTCAAAGTATTCATTCTAGGCTCTGGTGCAAATGGAGAGAGAAGATGGAAAGCCTTCTTATTTTTTGCATTTGTATAACTGTGTAGCCTGTGGAGTCTGGAGACATGGGGTTGGGTCCACCTACTGTGTAACTCTTGGCAAGTTACTTGACTCTGCTTCTGTTTTCCCATTTGTAAATGATCCACCTCACTGAGTTTGGGGAAGTCGAAATGAAATAATGTTCAAGGATGAGCCTTGTAAACTGTAAGCCACTCTTCGCCCACTTTTTGCTCGTTCACTGAGGTGTTTAATTCTGATAAAACTAAGGAGCTTTGATGTTTTTATTGGGAAGAACTCAGATTTGGGAATGGTCTCATACTGATAGTTACTTTGATAAAAGGCATAGAGGCTACATTAGCTGATAAACAGAAGTCTTTGCTAAAAACACTGTACAGGGCTTTTTCTGAAAAGGCCTAGGTTAAAACTGCACTGTCAAATGGTTAGCCAGTTGCCTGTGTGATTAGGCATTTGAAATAGGGCTAGTTGGGATTGAGATGTGCTGTAAATGTAAATACACATCAAATTTTGAAGATTTAGTGTAAAAACCTAAATACCTTGTTATTTTTTATATCACATATTGAAATGATAGTTTATATAAGGATAATTAAAATATATTATTTAACTTAATTTTACTTGTTTCTTTTTACTTTTCATGTGGCTACTATAAACATTTTAAATTACATATGTGGCTTACATTTTATTTCTATTGAATAGCACTGGGTTAGGATTCAGTGTATGTTTATCCTTAAGAGGGTTTAGTTTACTGAAGCCCTTACATTTCTATTTATAAACCAATTGTTTTTTTTTTAAACTCCCAGCTATAGGCCTCCCCACTCCCACCTCCCTTGTATTCATTGCACTGGTGAAATTTTTTGTTGTTCAGTCTTTTGAGAAGCAACCACTATTGATTACAAAGGAAAAATCTCCGCTAAAATAATTATCAGCTCTTTTGAAGCCCCCAAATATCTTAAATAATTTTGATTGAGAAGAGTTATTAATGATAATAGTAGCTACCATTTATTGAATGTTCACTGTGTGCCAGGCTGCTTTATATCTTATTCAGTCCTTTCAACTGTAAATATTTAATATTTTTTATTAACTATTTTATAAATGAGGTAACTAAAATATAGAGAGATTTAAGCAATTGACCGCAACAACACAGAGCTGGTCACAGGAGTAGAACCCAGCTCTCTATGATTTCAAAGCTCGTAAGCTATAGATTCTCCCATATTTCGAGAATTGGTTATTGAACCAACTGGAAAAAAGTTGGTTATCAAAGTAGATATTTAGTTCTAATCCTGTTTTTGTGTTAGTGACCAATAGGAAATGCTCATCAACAGATTAGCTGTGTATGTCATCATGACTAAATCTTAAAAATGTAAAGTTGAGTTAAAAAAAATTGCTGAAGGATAAATATATAGTATAATTACCATTTATATAGTTTAAAAACCTGCCAAACAATAATATTGTAAACAAAGATACTGTGTTTTAAGAATTTCAGATTTGAATTCTGTGTATATGGATTGCATGCATTTGTGAAGCTGCCTTGTGATTGAATGAAGTTAGTAAAATCTCTGTGAAATGAGCATTCTCTAATGTTGATCTTACTCTTAAAAGAACAAAACCAAACTGGTCTTGTTCTTTGCTTTGATGCTGTGCCCACAGTGTCTGGTTGGTAGATAGCTTTGAAGCCCAGGTCTGCAGCCTTTCAGGGACTGTCCTGTTTTCATTTAGTTTTAGCTTTTAATTGATGGGCGTGACTTTGATAATTGGGGCTGGGTAAAGCTTCTACCTTGAGAAAGGCAGTCCCTCTCCGTATTATTCTCTGGAACTTGAAGCTCCAGGGCAGAGTGTGATAGAGAGGAAGATGAGTTAAGTACATGTTGACAGTCAGGTTTACAAACATTCATTCCCTCTCTATTGAAAATTTGTAATATCTGACTCTCATTTTTAAAGTAGTTACCTGCTAAAAATGTCTTTAACCGTTGACCGTCCCTCCCCCCAAGGTGAAATTAATTTCACTCAGTTGCACTGTCTTCCTGTCATTACCATTTTCAAAGTGCTTTCCCCCTTGTTTTTTTGAAATTGTAAGAAGTTTAATGCATTTGTGAAATGGAGATTATACATTTGTTAAGAAGATAAATGAAATATTATACAGAATGATCCTGCAATGCTCACAGTAAACAACAAAAAACTAGTTACTTGAATTAGTGACAGATAAAATGGATTTTGGGAAAAGACCAAGAGAAGGAAGAATGGTGAACATTAGTGGGAAGGGTGTCCAAAGCATAGTTTGGCCTATTTTGCAATTTGTTAGGATTGTTTTGAATATCACAAGCATGCCAAAAGTGGCATGACTCTATTTCTGGAGAGAAGCTAAGGGCACACAGTCTGCAATGTGGGGAGAATTGAACAGAATATCTGAGGTGGAAACTAATCATTAGTGAGGAGTATGAATGCCTGGTTCTTTCAGTGAGTGACTGGCTACACATCAGAGATCCCTAAGTGTGAAAATTGCCCAGATTTGTATTTTTTGCTGATCATTGGAGAAAACTGCCACCAACAGGAATACAAGAGCATATCATAAAACAGTTTAACTTTGTTCATACATAGTGGCCAAGCTACAGGCAGAAACTGATATGCATTGGTTAACTTTGAATAGTTCAATGAGAAAAATTAGTATTTAGCTAATTGGGTTATTCTGATGAAGTGACTCAGTTTTCAGTTCTGATTCTGAGTTTAACATGGTGTCTTTCAGCTTTGATGTCCTAAATGTCCAACATTAAGTGGACTTAAAAGTTGCCTATGGCTTAGGCACATGGCCCCAAAATATCAGGATGGTTTTGGAATTTATATATATCGTTTTCCAAAATTCCAGGAGTACAGTGTTTTGACAGTAGCCAAAAATATAGTATTTTTTACATCTAAGGGGTTTAGAAAAGGCCTTGCCATTTGATAGGGACACAAGGCCAGGACACCTGTCTTGACTATACATTAGGATGACAGCAGATGTGTTTATGTGTAGTTTGAGTGAAGAGCCACCATTTACTCTCTAGCAAGGTTGAGTTTGTGTTCCATTTAATCAGTACCTCATAAATGCTGAGCTTTGAGGACAAAGCCATGGTAACTAAACACAATCTGAGCTTTGCACTCCAAAGGAAGCAAAAGAAATTTAAAGTTGTTCATGGACTTCAGTTTTTGAATAACTTCTGAAATCATGACTTCATCTACAGTTAATAGCATTTAGATTGTTCAGAGTCCCTAGTTCCCTTGAGCTCTGGGGAATTGCCATTGAGGAGTTACATGCAGTCTAATTGTGATCTGCCCAATTCACACCTGCAGTTACAGGTTGACTACCTGTACTTCCCCAAACAGATTGCCAGTAATCTTTTCTCTCAATTTTTTAAGATAGAAGTATAAGATGTCTTGTTAAACCAAATTTTCAAGGTATAAGGTATCTTGTTCAGTTCAAGAAAGAAACATAAGATGTCTTAGGGAGTTACATTTTTGTGTGCTACTGGAAGTCTGAAGAGTGTGTTTCTCAGGGTCCTTAATTGGCCTACATTCTTAAACTGAGGAGGTTAATAAATCTTTTCAATAAGTTTCCTCCACCTAGAAATTTGAATCAAATTAAATTTCTAACTTTGCATCAGCTTTTCTCAAATATTGCATTAATTGGTGATGGCTAAGGGCATGGGTATTTTTTAAAAGCCACAATATTATAATAATTTCCTTCAACCAAATACCGCAGTGAACCAGACATGAAAAATTCATGGCACAAACTCTCTTGATCAATGATGGAGTGGAAGCTGTTGAACATAAAAAACTACTGGTTCTCTGGAGGCTGTGCAAC
Source organism: Mesoplodon bidens (assembly GCF_964165515.1). Classification (NCBI taxonomy): domain Eukaryota; kingdom Metazoa; phylum Chordata; class Mammalia; order Artiodactyla; family Ziphiidae; genus Mesoplodon; species Mesoplodon bidens. Next base: position 133,798,548 of record NC_138177.1, on the reverse strand, counting down.
TATGAGGACAGCGGCACACTGTGGCATTTTAATGTCTAGGCTCTGACTGATTGTAGGTAGCCTATCTATGACAAGGTAGACTCAGCATTACCATGTTTAAACAAACTTGAAATTCCTTGCTGTAAGCCCTGTTAGTTTCTTAGCCAGGCCAAACAGGTCAAAATTGTTTGGTTGAAGATTTCCTATGACCATAAAATGAGTGAAACATAGGTTCCTTTTAGTGTACGTGCTACTTCCTGGATGTTTAGCTATAAAGTTAATTGCATTTCTTCTTCTGTCCTCATATACTCTGAAGGCCTTAGTGCCCTTCCCTAGATATTACCCAATGCCGTGAAATTGTAGTACTTTTCCAGGCCTGCTTTGTGGACATAGTTTCGCTTTTATTAAACATGAGTCATAGGGTTGGATGGCCAACCAGTTTCTAACCCTTAACCCTTACCGAGAGACATCTACTACCATGGTTTCCAAAATGTGCAGGACAATCTACTGGGAGAGTAGGAGAATGACAATAAAATCTTGCTTTTTAGTTTTTACCTTACTCTCATGATGTTTTTATTTTATATATGTTTCAAAACACTATGACATATAAATATATTAATGTTTATAATTATAAAAAATAAGGTGAGTGGTCAACATACATTTTTACTGATAGGAATGTGTGTTTAAAAATGTTTGAAGACCACTAATCTATCCTGTTACCAGAATCACCTTTTTATTTTTTTTAAACAATTTGCATTTTCCTTTTTTTCAATAAGCAGATATTCATTTTTAATTAATTAATTAATTAATTAATTTTGGCTGTGTTGGGTCTTCATCTCTGTGCGAGGGCTTTCTCCAGTTGTGGCAAGCGGACGCCACTCTTCATCGCTGTGCGCGGGCCTCTCACTATCGTGGCCCCTCTTGTTGCGGAGCACAGGCTCCAGACGCGCAGGCTCAGTAGTTGTGGCTCACGGGCCTAGTTGCTCCGCGGCATGTGGGATCTTCCCAGACCAGGGCTTGAACCCGTGTCCCCTAGCATCAGCAGGCAGATTCTCAACCACTGTGCCACCAGGGAAGCCCCACCTTTTTAAATAGAAATCTGGACTCAATACTTCCCTACTTAAAAGCCTTTGATTACTTCCTGCTGCTTACAGGATAAAGACCAGTCTACTTAGCATTGTTTATAAGAACCCTCTCAAAATAGTCTATCTAAACCAGTGTTTCTCAAACTGTCGGTGGTAAAAGATTATGGTTCCCCTCCCTCAGTCTTTCAAGGACTGACATTTTTGTAAAATTATTAGAAAAATGAATTGTTGGAAAAATGAAATTACAAAAATAAGTACAATGTAAGTTGTGTTTTGTATTACTAAATTTAATAGATCTACATGACTCTGCCGCATTCCACGATTTCCAAATGCTTATTCCCAGTTTTGGTACTTATCTCTTTGTGGGTCAAGCATCAATCCACAGTCCACACTTGTAGTAACACTGGTCTAAATTACTTTTTTGCCCTTTCTGTTGCTTTTAGAGACCTTATAACAGTTCATTTAGAGCTAGTTACTAGTTTCACTGACAGTCGTGCACTTTTACACCTTTATGCAGCAGTTCTCAAATTGTGGTCTCTAGACTAGCTGCACCAGGATCACAGGGGAACTTTGTTAGAGATGAGGTTCTCAGGGTTCACCTTAGACGTACAGAATCAGAAACATTGGGAGTGGGCCTTGCAATTTGTGTTTTAGCAAGTCCTCAAGGTGATTCTGATGCACACTAAAATTTGAGAAGCACTAACTTAGGGCAGCTCTATATGTCATTCAAACTAGAACACTTTTGAGAGTGAAGGGGAGCACTATTAATGATGCTGGGTAATCTGAGACTATTTTAGGCAAATGAGGACAAATGGTCACTCTGCTTTCATACTCCATTCTTTTTCTTTTACGAGAGAGGTCTCTACTGTGTTCTCATTCCAGCATTCCCAAACTTCCCCAGGCAGGGGAGTCACTCTGCTTTTATAATTTCTCTGAGCACATGGTACACACCTTTGCCATTGTATGTATGTGCCTTACAGTATAATTATCCTATTGTGTTGTCATTATTTTGCTGTATATCTGTCTTGCTCTCTCATTAGGCCATCTTAGCCATTATCTTTTTGTCCCTTTTACCTTTCAAGATCTAAACATAATACATGTTTTTTAAATAAAATTTAAACAACACTAGTATCTACAAAGTAAAAGTCTAATTTTTTATTTCCCCATCCCCACTTCTACTTCCTGTAAGTTAGCAGTATTATTAAATTGACTATCTTTCTAAATCTAGAAACCTGTGCACACACAAATATGTATTTTTTTCCTTGCAAAAAGGGGCAAATAATGCATATATCCTGAAACTTGCTGTCTTCCCTGTTTGGTTGTATATATTAGATAATGTCCCTGTATTAACACAAAGGTTTGAATTGCCAAAGCCTCCTGTAAATGAGAGATCTTACCCAACACCAACCTTAGTCATGACTTGAATGTTACAGGCAGGAGGCTAACACAGGAGCTAGGCACCAACATTCCTGGCCGGAGGGGCCCCCAGCCAGTAGACACAGCTTCCAAAGAATGTCACTTTCTCATATTAGGACATATTATCAGCATGCTTAAAATACCTACTTATATATAGACTGACGTTAAGTCACTTATAAACATATTCATAACAGACTTTTACTGTGATTTTTAGTGTGTTTACAGGAGCAAAATTCAACCTTGGGACACATTTTTGTTTGTTTGTTTTGGGTTATCAGACAAGTTGTGAACAATATATACAGAAACATTTTCTTAAAGGAAGCCTCTTCTGTTTGGGGAATCCCAAGGTTTGTACTCCATTAGTTACCCAAATAGAAAATGTCTTTGTGATTACCTCCCATGTTCCAGCCAGCCAAGCTCTATAAATCCATATGTTCTCAGATTATTTACAAAAGCAATTAAGATAGATCAGGTATTTCCTGACATTTTAAAATGAGGACTCTGTTATCTATTAAAAACCTTTAGCTTGTTTGCATGGAGGTCTGGTATCAAGCTGGGAATCCCCAGCTGAAGGATTGAGTCACAGGCTTGCTGTTAACCGTTTCTTACCCATTCCTGTTTCCATACTTTCCAACCAACTTTATTATTTTAATGGCTGATTACGTTTGATAGTAGAATTTTTCCAGGAGTTTTGTTATTAAAAACAATGCAGGGCTTCCCTGGTGGCGCAGTGGTTGAGAGTCCGCCTGCCGATGCAGGGGACACGGGTTCGTGCCCCGGTCTGGGAAGATCCCACATGCCGCGAAGCGGCTGGGCCTGTGCAGCTGGAGGCTGTGCTCCGCAACGAGAGAGGCCACAGCAGTGAGAGGCCCGCATACTGAAAACAAAAAACAAAAAACAAAAAACAAAAAAAAAACAATGCAGTAAATATGCTTGTACACACATCTGTGTGCCTTTTTGCAAATACTTCTTTAGGAGAGACACTCAGAAGAGATATTCTGGGTAGAAGAGAATATAAATTTAATATATTGATAGATATTTGCTCAGTTGCTCTCCTAAAAGAATGTGCAAATTTATATTCCCACCTGTTTTTTTTTTTTTTTTTTTTTTTTGCGGTACGTGAGCCTCTTACTGTTGTGGCCTCTCCGTTGCGGAGCACAGGCTCCAGATGAGCAGGCTCACCAGCCATGACTCACGGACCTAGCCGCTCCACGGCATGTGGGATCTTCCCAGACTGGGGCACGAACCCGTGTCCCCTGCATTGTCAGGCGGACTCTCAACCAATGCACCACCAGGGAAGCCCCCACCTGTTTTTCTGTGACATCTGGAGTACAGTCTATTATTAGAAAAAAAATGCCAATCTAGCAATAAAAAATAGCACCTCATAGTTTTAGCTTACCTTCTTTGATTTAGAGAGGCTGATGTATTAATGATCCCAAAATGCTCTTGTCAGTCCTTTTAGGCTAGTGCTGCTACAGAAAAGGACAGTGCCATTGTGACTGCCCTTCCATTATTCACAGTTACCTGTCAATCAGTAGTTTTAAGGGTTTCACAGTTGAGATGCTGAGCACGTCAGAAGTGTTTCTGTGATGCTCTATTCAGCAGTTCTTTTGGTAGTTCTCATGGAATCCCGTGAATATTTTGATGGAATACATGAACCCTTTTATCAACGCCAAAGGCATTCCTTACTGGTTTTTAATATGCTGTCTTACTTAATGACCTTGAATTAGAAGATAAAGATTGTGTTTAGCAACTGTATCCAGGGATGATGTAAGAACATTTTGACTGTACAGTGCTCATATTTCTTAGATGGTTTATTATAACAGTGTACCACTAGTGAAAATGACCACTGTGAAAGTGCCATTTTTGACACAACAAAGGGTTTGCTAACTTTTTGAGGGTTTTTTTAAAATGAATTTATTTATTTATATATTTTTGGCTGTGTTGGGCTTCGTTGCTGCACACAAGCTTTAGCTGCGGTGAGCGGGGGCTACTCTTCATTGTGGTGCGCAGGCTTCTCTTTGTGGTGGCTTCTCTTGTTGCGGAGCATGGGCTCTAGGCACGTGAGCTCAAGTGCAGGCTCAGCAGTTGTGGTGCACGGGCTTAGTTGCTACGTGGCATGTGAGATCTTCCCGTACCAGGTCTTGAACCTGTGTCCCCTGCATTGGCAGGTGGATTCTTAACAACTGCGCCACCAGGGAAGTCGCAGCTTTTTGAGTTTTGATTACATTTTAGGCTAGTTTTCAGCAAATCACTAGAATTAAAAAAAAATTATCCATGGAAAATGCCATATTGGGTGATTACCTTTTGGAGACTCTCTCAGATGACTAGTTTGAGGGTTTTTTCCCCAAATCTCTCTAATATCTTCTTGATCCCTTATTTGTATATTCCTTTCCAGTCTAGAATCTTTTTTTTAAAAAAATTAACTTTATTAAAGCATAACTTACATATGATAAAACAATTAAAAATATATAGTTCAATGAAGTTTGACAAATGTGTACATCTGTGTAAACAATACTCCTTTCAAAACATAGAACATTCCCATCACCCCAAAAATCTCCCTCAAATGTCTTCCCAGTCAACTCCTTTCCACCCTGCCCAAGTAAACTAATCTATAACTGTATATTCAACTTCATATGAGTGGAATCATACAACTTACATCCATTTTGTCTGTTTTCTTTCCCTCAGCCTACTGTTTTTGAGATTCACCCATGTTCTGTGTGTCAGTAATGTTTTCCCTTTTTATCTCTGGGTATTTTATTATGTTTACATACCATAACTGATTTATCCATTCACCTATTATTAGATAATTGGGTTTTTCTAGTTTTGGGCTTTTATAAATAAAAATTCTGTGAACATTCTTTTTTGTTTTTTTTGTTCCTTTTGTTTTTTTGGCCAACCCTGTGGCTTACTGGATCTTAGTTCCCTGACCAGAGATTGAACTCAGGCCCTCGGCAGTGAAAGTGCCGAGTCCTAACCACTGGACCTCCAGGGAATTCCCTGAGCATTCTTTTATAAGTCTTTTGCAGGCATATATTTTCATTTCTCTTGGGTAAGTATGTAGGAGTGGAAGTTCTGGGTCATATAGTAAGTGTAGTTTTAACTTTCAAAAAACTGCCAAACAATTATTCAAAGTGTTTGTGCCATTTTACATTCCTACTAGCAACGTGTCAGAATTCCAGTTGCTGCACATCTTTGTCAGCGCTTAGTATTATCTGTTGTTTTGGTTTTTAGCCATCTTAGTGGCTGTGTAGTGGCTTTTAATCTGAATTTCCTGAATGAAGTTTTTTGTTTTTTTTTTTGGGGGTGGCTGCATTGGGTCCTCATTGCTGTGCCTGGGCTTTCTCTGGTTGCAGTGAGCGGAGGCAACTCTTTGTTGTGGTGCAGGGGCTTCTCATTGAGGTGGCTTCTCGTTGCAGAGCACGGGCTCTAGGCGCACAGGCTTCAGTAGTTGCAGCACATGGGCTTCAGTAGTTGTGGCTCACAGGCTGTAGAGCATAGGCTTGGTAGTTGTGGCGTACAGGCTTAGTTGCTCCGCGGCATGTGGGATCTTCCTGGATCAGGGCTCAAACCCATGTCCCCTGTATTGGCAGGCGGATTCTTAACCACTGTGGCACCAGGGAAGCCCTGAGTGAAGTCTTTTGATGGAGAATGTTCTTGAGGTTTTCTTTAATTTTTCTATAGGGCTATAGACTTGTATACACTAATGGTAAATCTTTTTTTTTTATTTAAAATTTTTTCTTTAGGTTTCTTTAAAAGTGATTGAAGACAATAATTCAAAATGCCTGAAAATCCTGCTACAGGTAAACTAGATATATATTTCTATCACTAAATTAATTATTCAAAAATGGAATATAAGATGGGATTTAACTTGTACTCTTACTATCCTTCTTCAAACAAGATAAATTGCAGGTCCTGCAAGTTCTTGATCGCTTGAAAATAAAATTGCAGGAGAAGGGTGACACTTCGCAGAATGAGAAGCTCTCTATGTTTTATGAGACACTAAAGAGCCCTCTTTTCAACCAGATACTCACTCTTCAACAGTCCATCAAGCAACTGAAGGGGCAAGTAAGTTACCCATCAGGGTTTTACATATTGATATATTCAAACCAGCAAAGAAATATAGAAAGAGATAGGTGCAAACTGTCTACCCTTTTTTTTTTTTTTTTTTTTTTTTTTTGCGGTGTGTGGGCCTCTCACTGTGTGGCCTCTCCCGTTGCGGGGCACAGGCTCCGGACGCGCAGGCTCAGCGGCCATGGCTCACGGGCCCAGCCGCTCCGCGGCATGTGGGATCTTCCCGGACCAGGGCACGAACCCGTGTCCCTTGTATCGGCAGGCAGACTCTAAACCACTGCGCCACTAGGGAAGCCCTGTCTACTCTTAATTCAGCAAAGAGACTGTATTGGGACTTGTGACCTGTGGGTAGCATTGGCATGGATAGTTTAAAAATTTTGGTAATAAATTTTGTGTTTGGCTTTGGAATATGGTTTTTGTACTTATTTATGTAAAGGTCAGATGCTTTCAGAATTCTCAACATTTTCTTCAAAATTACAGGACTCATATCACCTCGGCTTAGAGTGACGTAAATTAAGAGTTTTAACTGTCCTCTTGGTTGTCCTCTTTTGGGGTCAGGGATGGCAAATTGATTTTAAATCATCTATTCTAGAAGCTGAACTTGAATAGTAGCTATCTTATAGATTAAATTTGGGCAGAATTTTAAATGTAATTGAAGTTAATGTAACAGAGTTGTTATGTGAAAATTAAAATTTGGAAAAAAAATGCTTTTTGCTGATAAACCAAAATGCCTATCCATAAATATTTAGCAAGTGATTTTTGTATAACTAACTAAGGATTAAATTCTGCACATATGTCTTACTGTGAATTTCTGTCTTTAGATCAAAATTTATACCAGAATTTTAGCACTCCCCATATTGAAGGTTAGATTTCTGTATTCTCTGATCATGGAATGAGTACATCAGAGCAGTGAATGCTGTTGGTAGGAATAGAAATTGGGAAAGATCACTACAAGTCAGTCACTGTTACTGGACTAAGAGTGGACTTAACCAGCCTCTTCATCATAATAACAATCTTTTATGTTTATATAGTTTGCAGTTGTTATATAAATAATCATATCATATTCATTCAAGTATAAAATCCCCGTGATTTTTTTCCTGTCATTGTTTTCATAGAGTTTCTACGGGTGTTGATTTTTTCTATGAAGTCCTGTTGAGATTTGTTCTTGATGTTACCTTTGTTCCATTGTGTTGACACTTGTTTCAGCCAATGATATTTTAAAAATTAACTTCTGTTTTCCTTTTTCCATAATTACTGGATTTTCCCCCAATTTTTTTTTTAATTAGTGTTTAAGTGACTCTGAAATTCATCTGCTACTAATCTTGGGCAAGTTACTTAATCCCTGTGTGCCTCAGTTCTTATGTTCACGAAATGAAATAAGAATATCTCCTAGGGCTGTTGTAAGGATTAAATGAGATATTACGTAAGAGTTTTGGTATAGTACTTCGCTTATAGCAAGCATTTAATAAATACTGAGTTATTTTTGTTATATACCACCTGCAGATCTTTTGTGCCTCTCCACATGGAAATGTATAGATAAATGCAAAAGGGCTCAGTGTCTTACATGCGTGTTTATATGACTGAATGTGTCTGTATCTGAAGTGTAATAAGCTGTTGAACATGCTATTAACTTGAGGTAATTGTAGAAGGCAGGAAATGAGAACAAATTAAACATTTTGTGTAATACTAAATAAAAAATTTATAGCCTTATAAACACAGGTTCATGTATCTGTATCTTATTTCTTTCGTGTGTATGTATTTAGCATGCCATTATTCATGTGATGAACAAAAATAATATTTAATAAATAGAAATATTTTTTGTCTGTAGGTTTCTGTTGATAATTTTCTCTCTCTTTTTTTTTCTCCAACAGCTCAGCCATCTACCCTCAGATTGTTCAGCCAACTTTGATTTTTCTAGGAAAGGTTTATTGGTGTTCACGGATGGTGCCATTACTAATGGGAATGCCCATAGGTCCTCTAATAACTTGACTGTATCTGGGTTATTTCCTTGGACCCCAAAGTTGGGAAATGAAGATTTTAACTCAATCATGCAACAGATGGCTCAGGTAAAGTTATATCTTGTCATGGGAATATTTAGTTTTATTTCTTCTATTATAGGTTAAAAAAGAAACCTACACTCACTCTCTTTGCCTTTAAAATGTGTTAATCTGTGTTTTGTTTGCTTGTGGTTTTATACTGTTAGGAGGAATTGATACTATTTTCTAATATGTGTGTTGGAAATTTATTTGTTTAAAATTACATAAGGAAAATATCCATGTGTGTGGTGAGGAGAGTTTTCAAGACACTGACTCCAATTGACACATCTGTACACTTGTAAGGAAAAAGATTCTTATGGTTTTGCTCATAGGAGGAAAATTAATATGTCTACCAGAAGTGAAGTAACTCCTTTGAAACTATTTTAAATTTTATGTAAAAAAGAATTAATGGGAGTTAGAACTAACATAATTTGGAAAATCTAGTGAAACATTTGAAAGAGTAATCCATTTTATTCTTAATACCTATTAAAAATTAAATAATAGACAGTTGAATTTTTGGATGTTAGTTTTCTGTTTGTTCAACATACCTTCTAACAAGTATCCAAAAAAATGAAACTTGAGTTTGAAAGTTAAAAAGAATCTGTTTAAGGTGTAATAGTTAAATAATGTTCTATACCTAATTCCTTTTTTGATCTTACTGCTCTATACCCTTAATTTGACTAATAATTATTTTTATGTGATGCTTTTATTAGTTGATTACATTTATGATGTTTTCATGTCATAAGTGCAATTATTAGCCAAAGTAATAAAATACTTGTTTGTCACAGATAAACCCATTTAAATGGTGGCCTTTCTGCAATCTTTTGAATTAACCTAATAAAATGGAATATTAATTTATCATGATAGAATTAAAAACAGAACCCTAAAAAATGCAGCTTCTTTTGACTTAGGGCCCAACATTAGTATATTTTTGATAAATCTAATTTATTTTCCTCATTTAAAAATTTATTTTGCTTCAAGAGAATTTGAGAAATTCCGTGTTCAAAGTAATTTAGAATTTACTGTGGGAAAAGACATTTTTCTCAGGAATTTTCATCCAGCTAGGAATTCATCTCATACTGTGAATGAAGTGTGAAAATACCTCTCTAATTCCCTGAGGTTGCAGAACACTGCCCGTGCCCTCTTATGTTCTCCTGAAAATAATCAAGTGAGAGGATTTCTGTAAATAATTTATTACTGAAATGCTGAGTTTATTTGGTTTTCTAGAAATGACTTAGGAGAAGTTATTTTGGGGCTATTCACAAAATAGAAACTTCAGTTCTTCAGAAAGGGTGTGTTGGTTAAATGTAAACTTCACTGACTTTTTTTTTTTTTTAAATCCCCCTTCATTAGGGCCGGCAAATTGAATATATAGATATAGAACGGCCCTCAACTGGAGGCCTTGGATTCAGTGTGGTGGCCTTCAGAGGTCAAAATCTGGGAGAAGTTGACATTTTCGTGAAGGAAGTACAGCCAGGGAGTATAGCTAGCAGGTGAGGAAGGATGTTCATTTTGTGTTTTGCTAATTTTTTTTCTGACAATTCTGAAAACATTATTATAAAGAGAATAAGAAACAAGTCATACAAAACAGTTGACAATAGCAGCAACATTTTCTCTTCCTATGCAGTTTTTAGGCTTTTTGCAGGTATTCTCACATATACTTGTGGTAGCAGTCTAGCTAGTAGTATCATTAGTCCATTTTATAGATGACAGTGCTGAGTTTCAGAGTTTCAGTGGTTTACCTATAGTCACAGAGCTATTAGTGCTGGAACCATGATGTGATTCCAAGACTGTCCAATGGCAAAGCTAGTGTTCTTTCTACTCCATCACACACTCTCACAATTGAGCGTGATATTTTAGCTATGGTCTGATCAATAAGATAGGCACATTGAAATTCACGTTCTGCATACTATATTGTTTATTTATTTATTAAAAATTTTTTTTAAATTTATTATTTATTTACTTTTGGCTGTGTTTGGTCTTCATTGCTGCGCACGGGCTTTCTCTAGTTGCAGCAAGCGGGGGCTACTTTTCATTGCAGTGTGCGGACTTCTCATTGTGGTGGCTTCTCTTGTTGTGGAGCATGGGCTCTAGGCCCGTGGGTTTCAGTAGTTGTGGTGAGTGGGCTCAGCAGTTGTGGCATGCAGGCTCTAGAGCACAGACTCGGTAGTTGTGGTGCACGGGCTTAGTTGCTCCGCAGCATGTGGGATCTTCCCGGACTAGGGCTCGAACCCATGTCCCTGGCATTGGCAGGCGGATTCTTAATCACTGTGCCACCAGGGAAGTCCTATATTGTTTATTAAACTTGATATTACAACAGCTTTTTTGGTGATCATAACACACTGTTGATTATTTCACTTATTGTCAATGAAAATCCCTCTCAAGTCTATGTGACCCCCCCACCCCCACCCCCAGCCCATTGCACTTGTGCCTGGGCAGTATTTTTTTAAGGGTTGTGTGCAAGACTTGTATTTTATTTCTATTTGATTTCAGATCTTTAGTTTATTACTCATTTAAAAAGCACAGTATTCATTATATTACTGTTGCCTGTTAGAAAACTAGCAGCAGTAGCATAACTATTACAAAAAATTTCTCAGTTAATAATATATTTTTGAACTCACATTATCCATTCATGGGGATCAGGGTTATAGTCTCCCCAACTGAAAGTTCAGAAATAATGGATTTTCATGACTTTGTATTATTCTACCATCTAATGTAGCATTTCCTCAAGTTTGTTCTGAGGAGCCATAGCAATGGTCAACTATATTTGAGAAACTCCTGTTCTTGGAGATTGGTTATACATACTTAGGGTAATCATATAATTTACTGTCCAAGTTGGGACAGTTTTGAGGGTGAGAGGGTGTGCCATTAATAATGACACTAAGATAGCACGTATAAACTAGGACTATTCTGGCAAACCTAGACAATCCAGGGTAAACCTGAACTTAGAGTCACTTAATATTAGCTTCTTTAATACTATGAAGTCCCTTGACAAAAAGCCTATTTAACTTTGATGGGCCCAAGTTTTCTTTTTTAATTTTTTGAACTTAAAAATCAGTATTGGGATATAATTCACATGACATAAATGTCACCATTTTAAGGTGTACAATTCAGTAGTTTTTAGTGTATTTTCAATGTTTCAACCTTTCTGTGGTCCATTCTTATGTCTCAGTTACTCTGTACTAATAGTTCTGTAAGTACAAATTGAGATCAGCACTTCCAAAAAGAGGAGTTTCATATTTGAGTATGTAAAGATCCTTGACCAAGGCCAAGGAGTCAGGTGGCTTCCCATAGGCAGTGATGCTTGAAGGGAAATTTGAGAGGTGACATTGGAGTCCGCAGAGGGCAGAAGGTGTCAGGGAGAGGAATAGATGCTTTACTGGTAGCCCTGGTAAACTCCACCTTTGGAGTATGTCTGGTATTTACCTGGTGTGGGAGCTTAGTGCAAGGCAGTGTAAGAAGGGGCTGGAGAGAGGAAGGGGCCAGCGATGCAGGACCTTCCAGATCATCTTAAATGGTCTTCCTTTCTTCTGAGGACTTTCCACATAGAACTGTGTTAGTTTATGAGCTTGCCTAACCCCTGTTGGCTCTCAAAGTCATGGAAATCCATCATTTCTGAATGTTGCAATGGAGAGACAAGAGCTGGTTTCCCCTTGAATGGAAAGGGGAATTCAATTGAATTAAATTGAATTCAATTATATATATAGTATGAGAGAGTTAAATTAGAAGTAATAGTAGCAGTAAAATGAATACTATTCAACTTTAGAATGCATCAAAATCATATTTTCCAGGAGACTTCTCTGCAGCTTGTTTATTTTGGGTTGAGTTTATATTTCCTAGGCAGATACTAACTGGAAAGAAATGAGATGTTCTGGAAGTCTACTGGGTAGAGGGAAAGGTAGATTAAAATAGATTGATTCCCAGAAAAGAGAAAATTTGAGTGTGAGTAAATTAAGGACTGACTTATGCAAAAAAAATATCAAGGTTAAAAAGTTTTAAGAGTAACATTCATTTGGGATTAATTAAGAAATTTCCCTTAATGAACAAGCTGTGAATAGGAATTTAGGTGATGAAGTTAGAGAAAGGACAATGTAGGAGATGGGAAAATGGAAGGTATTCCTGGATATTGTCCTGTAGTGGTCACATTTAAAAATGTTTCTTGGCACGGTTTTTGAAGGCGCTAGCCTCCTGTGTTCCCTCTTTGCCTGGCAAAGAATACAACTACTCTTTCTCTTTCCTCCTTTAAAAAAATAATGTTTCTTAAAAAAAAAAAAGCAGTTTCTTTAGGACTAGGGAAAAGTTCACAAGCAACATTCGCAATTTTAAAATTATATATTTCAAAATGATGAAAATCATTATGAAAATAATACATGCCTATAATATAAAATATAGAAATATTATTACCCCCCCCCCCAAAAAAAGCTCTTGGACTTTGACCACCCTGAGACAACTATAGGAAATACACTAGAAAGTTTTTTGTTTGTCTCTTTATTTGGTTGCATCAGGTCTTAGTCGCAGCAGGTGGGTTCCTTAGTTGTGGAATGTGAACTCTTAGTTGCGGCATGTGAACTCTTAGTTGCGGCATGCATGTGGGATCTAGTTCCCATGCCAGGGAATGAACCTGGGCCGACTGCATTGGGAGCGTGGAGTCTTAACCACTGTGCCACCAGGGAAGTCCCTAGAAAGTTTTCTTTTCTTTTCTTTTCTTTTCTTCTTCTTTTTTTTTGGCCATGCTGTGCAGCTTGTGGGATCTTAATTCCCCAACCAGGAACTGAACCTGGGCCACAGCAGTGAAAGTGCTGAGTCCTAAGCACTAGACAGCCAGGGAATTCCCTAGAATGTTTTCTTTTTATAAAGACAATGTCTTAGAATATATGCAATTTTATATCATTCTTATTTTCTAATATAACACAAGCCTTTCCTAATAGTCATAAAAAGATATATAAGCAAGATTTTTAATGCAACATGGTCTATTGTGAGAGCCACCCACAATTTTGGCATAAAAATTGAAATATCCAACTTGTTAGTTCCAAAGGAGAATCTAAAATGTCTGAATCCCTGTCCTCAGAAAACTTAAAATCTAACAGGGAAGGATATAGTTAGCTCTGTGGACAGCATACTTAGTATAAATGGATGCTCAGTAAGTGATAAATAAGTGGCTCAGAGCACCATGATAATGAGGTGAGTGATGAAGGGAGAGAGAGACAGAGACGAGACACTCAGTTGCAACGTGGAGGGTGGATTGAATTTGGCTGAGCAGAGTGGAAGGGCATTAGAGATGGAGAAAACCATTTACACAAAAGCAGGAAATACCAGACATGTTTGAGAGGGAAAGAGTAAATCAGGATAGTTGGAAAAGAGGTTTATATAGGGAGGAAGCCAAGTTGGAAGAGTACTTTGGGGCCAAATGTAGAGACCTTTGAATACCAACCAAGTTTACATTGTGTCCTCGAGGTCAGAAGTTAACCAAATTCTGGTCCATGATAAAGTTTTGCTGAATCTACTGTGACCTGAGAAAAAATAAGGACAGTATAATGGAATTTTCATAATTCTGAATTTATGAGTTAGACTTCTCTGTTCTGAGATGAATCCCTTCTCAGGGAGATTTTTTTATATTGAAGGTTAAAGATATTCTTTTATAAAATAGTCATAACAAGAGTTTGTTTACTTTCCTTTGACTCTCTCCTTATTGGTCAACAACTATAGATAATCATTATATACTTTCCAGTTGGGGAATACTAGCATGAAGAGAGCCTAGAAAAATAAACCTTGAGGAATTTTACAAATTAGGTTTTAGGTATTCGATAAGGATCTCAATTGGATGGTTGACATTGGGAATAGAAAGGAGGAGATGGTGGTGCAAGAGAGATAAAGAAAGATAAGAAAGAATTGTGGTGATAATGAAGAAACAGGAAGAGCAGGAGGGGTGTATAGGAGATAATGAGGTCAAATACAGCAAACTAGAGTAAATCCTACTCTTAGTATGCACTTTAAGAAGTTAAAGAGTATGGTTTAGAGTCAGACTACTTAGATAAGATGCTAAGCTTGCTTTAATTTTTTGCAGGTCAAATTTAACCAAGTACTTTAAAAGGTGATTGTGAGGAATAAAGGAGATAATGCCTATAAAGCATTTAGCACACTTCCTAGCTCATAATAAGTGCTCAGTAAATATTAACTATAATAGTACTTTTTTTCTTAAGATTTTGCTAATTTCTTTTAAAAATTTCTTTTAAAAATCCTTTTTACATTGGTTAGCAGTTGGGAAATTTGTGATTGGGACAGAGAGAAGGGCTCAGATACAGATTTGGAAATAATCTCTATTGATTTTCATGGAGAGTTTGGCCTCTGTTGACAAATGGGGAAGTAAAGGACAATGGGGATGGGATGAAGTAAAGGACAACGGGGATGGGATGGGATGAATCTGTTAGAGAGGAGGTTATTGGTGAACGTATAGCCCTGTATGGTACATGCAGAAGTCAGATTGGAAGGGGGTCAGGAGTACAGGCTTGGTGCCACAATGAGGACAATGTCCATACTTGCAAAACCTTAGCAACAGGGCCCTATACATTGTTTTTGCTTATTTTTCTAGCCATGTGGCTTTTAAAGTGTGTGTGTGGGGCTTCCCTGGTGGCGCAGTGGTTGAGAGTCCGCCTGCTGATGCAGGGGACACGGGTTCGTGCCCCGGTCCGGGAGGATCCCACATGCCGCCGAGTGGCTGGGCCCGTGAGCCATGGCCGCTGAACCTGCACGTCCGGAGCCAGTGCTCCGCAACGGGAGAGGCCACAACAGTGAGAGGCCCGCATACCGCAAAAAAAAAAAAAATGTGTGTGTGTAGGGATGCACTACTTAATTGGTTAATTAGTTAATAAGTGCTTTAATGAAAAGCAGTCTGAAGAGCTCTTTTATATTATACAATTAAATATTTCAATAAATGTACTAAGTGAAGTAATACCATAATATATAAACTGCCTGAATAGTAGATTTTAAGAGTCAGGCTATTATGTCACTTAAAATTTTCTTATTTCATCAAGGGATCAAAGGTTAAAGGAAAATGACCAAATATTGGCTATTAATCACACACCACTGGATCAGAACATTTCCCACCAGCAAGCAATTGGATTGTTACAACAAACCACTGGATCTTTGCATCTGGTTGTGGCCAGGGAACCAGTCCACACAAAAAGCAGCACTTCTACCAGCCTAACTGATGCAAATCTGCCTGAAACAGTGAGTTGCAAATTTGGAAAAACACTTAATTTTGAATTACGCCTTTGATTTTAAGAAGTGTAAAGACATTTAGAAAATGTCATTTTATTTGTCATAGTTCAAGAAAGATGATTGTATCTCCAAATGCAGCATTAGCATGTTAAACAAGATATTTTATGGGGGGTTTTGTTTTGTTTTTTCAATGTCCTATGATTCTCCTTGTTTAAGATTATTATTTAATATAGGGGGCAGATTGTAGTATTGGGTATAATTTGGTGAAGGAAGGAATTCCTTGGTGATGTAATCACTTAATTAAGCTGGGAGTTTTTATTAGAGATTTACTATTGAGTTTTAAGATTTGGTTATTTGTTTCAAAACATTTTTTTAAATTGGGTGTTTATGACTAAATTATGGATACTGCACAATTATAGAAGTTTTTCTTCTTTTCATGTAAGGGTGTATACTGAACAATTTAAAAGAATAAAAGTTTATGTTCCTTTGGGAGTCTTTAAACTTGCTTTGTGTATACTGAACAATTTAAAAGAATAAAAGTTTATGTTCCTTTGGGAGTCTTTAAACTTGCTTTGTAACATTTTACGGATTTTGACCTGCATCTTCAAAATGCAAGCTAATAAATCTTATTTTCTTATAACACTAAGTGCTAGCTGATTTATTTAATTTCCATTCATTGGACAAAAGAAAAAATAGACTGGGTACAGTACAAGGTCACAACACTAACGTATAGACATTTTCCCTGTTGTAATCAGTAATATTTATATAGCACAATTTACATATAAATAGAATGAACAAAGTGGGAAGTTGCTTAACATAGTGGTTAAGAACAAGGGCTCTGGAGTCAGGCTAAGGTGGGTTGAGGTCCACTTCTTACTTCGTAGGTGAGTCTTACCGGGCAGATGCCTTGACTTCTCCATACCTCAGTTTTCTCATCTGTTGCTTGGAACTAATAACAGTTTCTAGTTCACAGAGATGTGAGGATTAAGTGAGAATGCATGTGAAGAGCTAAACACAGTGCCTAGGGCAGAATAAATACTCTATGAATATTCATTGCTGTCCCTAATTTAGGCATTTTTAGCAAACATTGTTGCTTCCTGGATACTAGGTATTGTTCCAGGTGTGAATTTATTAAATAGTCCCAATATCTCTGGTTATTTTAACATTGCATAGTCACTTTCGAATTTAGTGTAATAGAAGAACTAAGTAATAAGTACGCCCTAATGTCTTGAGGGGGAGACTTTTGCTCTGCAGGCGCATTATGTGAATTTAATGCATACTTCTGATGGAGCCTGCTATTAGAGGAAAAATGCTTATGTCTCTTAGTCTGATTTGTATAATCCTATTGCTAATACCTTCAGTTAGGCCTACCTTTCCTCTCCTTCATCAGAGTCTCTTCAATTATTCTGGTCACTCTGTGTCCTCACAATCGCATGCTTCACATTGCTGCTAGATTAATCTTTCTAAACCACCGCTTTGTTCCTGCGGTTCCCTCTTCTAAAACCTTCAGTTATTCCCACTTATCTGAGCCTAGCTTTGCTCTTAAATTTCCCTTTTGCTTGAATGTCTTTTTTCTCTGTAGAGCAATTAAAATGCTACTTTTTCCTTGAAGCTTTCCCTAAGTTTTCATTGGATTTGACCTCTTGTCTCTACATTCCTCCCATTTTTATAATATTTTATGATTCTCTTTTAATTCAGATAAACACATATTTATTGGTTCCTACTAGGTGCTTGGCACTGTGCTAGGTATCAGGCATAGACTGGGGAATGAGACAGTGTGTTTCTGTCCTCTTAGAGCTACAGTGTCCTGTGGTCCAATATTCTGTCTTATATCTTAATTGTTTATGTTTTAGTTTATCTCTCTACCGGATTATAAAATCTGTAAAGGCAGGGACCATATGATCATCTTTACGTATCTCTGAGCCTCTAAAAAGTTGACTTGATTAATTGTATGAATATTAAATTTTTTGTCTACCTGTTACCTTAGTAATTACTGTAGTGGTAAGCAATGAATGTATATGCTTTGCTAACACTTTGCTTCTTACTTGCTATTAATTTGTAGGTTCGTTGGGGCCATATTGAAGATGTTGAGCTCATTAATGATGGCTCTGGATTAGGTTTTGGAATAGTTGGAGGAAAATCGAGTGGTGTAGTTGTGAGGACTATAGTTCCTGGAGGATTAGCAGATCGAGTAAGTTGACCTTTGATTTAATTTTGGTTTTATACAATTTAAATTGTATGGCTTGAAATGTAATTTTATAACATGGGTTACTAGGATATATGTTTCCATGACCAGAATTTAAGTATAGCTAAAAATGTTTTTTTCTATAACTGTTAATATACACTCACTCTGCTTTATTTTAAAAAGCTCCTAAATCAACGTTTTTGGGGGTAGTTTTCTTTTTTTTTTTTGGCCTGTGATTGACAGTCATCTTGATTTTATCAAAAGATAATATTTTTTATTGAAAGGAATCATTAATGGGTATTCTGAATATCTATATTATTTTCTCACAGTGTATCTTTCAAGGTCCTAAATGTTAAAATCAGATGGTACAGTGATTACAAACTTTTATCTCAATATTGTTTGTGGTAAATTTCACTAGAATTACAAATTTCTGGCATTATAAATAAAAATACTACCCTTCATTATTTAGCAGTGTTCAAAGTGAAAGTGGGCCATTTTAAAACTTATCAGCTGTTTCTGCTTAGTTTTACATTGAAGAAAATGTTAAATACTAAATTGAGTTTTTAAAAAGTAGTTTAGGGCTTCCCTGGTGGCGCAGTGGTTGAGAGTCCGCCTGCCGATGCAGGGGACGCAGGTTCGTGCCCCGGTCCGGGAAGATCCTACATGCCGCGGAGCGGCTGGGCCTGTGAGCTACGGCCGCTGAGCCTGCGCGTCAGGAGCCTGTGCTCCCCAACGGGACAGGCCACAACAGTGAGCGGCCCGCGTACCGCAAAAAAAAAAAAAGTAGTTTAGAAATTTGAAGCTACTTAATACAGTAATGAGTTCATATTATATAGACTGTCCATGATAATCAGAATGATTTGTAAATTTTACTGATTAATGTCTAGTCACATGTAAAAATTTATCCCTTCTAAAAAACATATAAAGTAAAAATGAACTTGCTGTGCACATGCAGCTTTGAGGCAAGTTCCTCAGCTTTCTATTTCTAGTCAAGATTGCTCCACCTTGGGTTAGGACTCCATGCTTCCATTGCAGGGAGCACAGGTTTGATCCCTGGTCAGGGAACTAAGATTCCGCAAGCCATGTGGCCAGGCCAAGAAAAAAAGAAAGAAAAAGCTTGCTCTACCTTATACAAATTGTGGAGCTATTCCTATTATCCTTTCAGCAGCTAAGTGTATTTATTTAGCATAGTGGCTCTCAGAGTTTTGTCTGTGGGTCCCTGAGTCTTTTGCAGGGGGTGTACAAGATCAAAACAACTTACATAATAATATTAAGATGTATTAGCCCTTTCACCATGTTGACGTTTGCACTGATGACACGCAAGCAGTGGTAGGCTAAACTTGCTGGTGCCTTTGTGTGAAACAGGGCAGTGGCACACAGCTGTACTAGTAGTCATTGCATTCTTCTCCACATGTGCTTGCCACTGCAACGGCAACAATGCCAGTCTCACTTAAGAAAGTGCAATAGGGCTTCCCTGGTGGCGCAGTGGTTGAGAATCTGCCTGCTAATGCAGGGGACACAGGTTCGAGCCCTGGTCTGGGAGGATCCCACATGCCACAGAGCAACTAGGCCCGTGAGCCACAACTACTGAGCCTGCATGTCTGGAACCTGTGCTCCGCAACGAGAGGCTGCGATAGTGAGAGGTCCGCGCACCGCAATGAAGAGTGGCCCCCACTTGCCACAACTAGAGAAAGCCCTTGCACAGAAACGAAGACCCAACACAGCAAAAATAAATAAATTAATTAATAAACTCCTACCCCCTCCAAAAAAATATTAAAAAAAAAGAAAGTGCAATAAAAACGAATTTAAGTAAATATGACCTTTAAGCCCATGTCTTTTTAATACCATGTGACAAAATCGGATGTACTGTGTAGCACTTCTGTCATGTACTGAAGTATGGCGGTTTTCTTGAGGGAAAACATTTGTGAGACAAACTAATCACGTTTTAATATGGAACAGCATTTTAATTTAAAAAAAGAAAAAAAAAGCACAACCTACTTAAAAGTTCTCATGAATTATTGACTTTGGGTATCAGACAATTATAATATGAGTCCTATTACCTATCTAGTAACCTTTAATACTAAGAAGGAATCGAACCAACCAAGGATTGGAGAGTAGGCGTGGACTACAAGGAATTTTTTTTTTTTTTTGCGGTACGTGGGCCTCTCACTGTTGTGGCCTCTCCCGTCACGGAGCACAGGCTCTGGACGTGCAGGCTCAGCAGCCATGGCTCACGGGCCCAGCCGCTCTGCAGCATGTGGGATCCTCCCGGACCGGGGCACGAACCCGTGTCCCCTGCATCGGGAGGCTGGCTCCCAACCACTGCGCCACTAGGGAAGCCCTATGAGGAATTTTTAGTCTAGAATAATAAAGATCCAGCTTGAGGCCACTGAACAGTTGGTTATTCCCAGTAATTTTGCTTTGAGTGTGTCTGTAAACTGGTATTTTCCTTATCCTTAAAAATCATTGATGAGGGCTCTGGAAATATGAGGATAGGATAGATGTACTTATACTTAATACCTGTAATTCCTTGAGGCAAAGAGCAATTTTATGGTTCTAGTAATATAAGTTATATCTTTATAAAAGCCTTGCAATATTCTTACTAGAAGTCAAGATAAAAGAATACCAAATCAAACTAGCCAAGGATCTAAGTTATCCACCTACTGATTTTTGGTCAAAATACAGGATTAGGATTATTTTCCTTTGGAGATTCAAACCTGAGACTTGCCATGAGGTTGACATTTATTTATTTTTTTCTTTTCTTTTTTTAATGTGCATTCTTATTGTTTATTTATTTACTTAACATCTTTATTGGAGTATAATTGCTTTACAGTGTTAGTTTTTGCTGTATAACAAAGTGAATCAGCTATACATATATATATATATATCCCCATATCCCTTCCCTCTTGTATCTCCTTCCCACCCTCCTTACCCCACCCCTCTAGGTGGTCACAAAGCACCGAGCTGATCTCCCTGTGCTATGCAGCTGCTCCCCACTAACTATCTATTTCACATTTGGTAGTGTATATATGTCCATGCCACTCTCTCACTTCATCCCAGTTTACCCTTCCCCCTCCCCATGTCCTCAAGTCCATTCTCTACATCTGAGTCTTTATTCCTGTCCTGCCCCTAGGTTCATCAGAACCATTTTTTTATTTTTTATTTTTTTTTAGATTCCATATATATGTGTTAGCATACGGTATTTGTTTTTCTCTTTTGCCTTTTGATTAAAGACCAGTGATAGAAATGGCCTGGAATCAGAAGTGGTAATAATTTCATTTTCTGAGTTGTGGAAGTATTTGGTGCCATTTTTTAATTTTCAGAGAAACAAATTTGATTTCTTTCTTTTGTAGCTCAAGCCTGAAATCCTTTAGGCTTTCAAATATTTTTTGAATTGAAATTATCATCTACAGCAGCCTATCAGAGAACTTAAATGTGCAGAGTAATAAATGTTTTTTTAGCCAATAACTGCTAACTTGGATTAAAGTATTTTTTCTTTAAAAAAATACGATATGAATGATAGTGTTTTCACTGTAATAGTGTGTTACGCTATTACATCAGCTATTTTAATGTTTTGCCTTCCATACTATCTTTTCCCGTATGCATAATTTTTTCTCTTTTGAAAGAATCGATGGGTTAATAAACTTTTGTATTTCACTGTTGGATTAGCATGCTATGACTTTGAATCTTGGCATAGCTATTTGTTGGCTATCATTGACTTACGATTTCTGTTAAAGAACAAAAAGGACTCTATACCTTTTAATTTCCTTCCACACTAGACAGATTATGAAAGGAGAATATTGATCAGAAGTTATCAGTAAAATGCAATGTTTGGGGCTGCTGGACTTTCAAAAGCTAGCTGTCATTTTGGTGTCTTTCCTATCAATCTGATTATGATTGTTTTGCACTTATGAATTCCTTAGAACACCTGTTTTTCTGGAATAAGAAAATGTGTGACTTTCAGTGACAGGTGCAAATTATCTACATCATTTTAAATGAGTTGAGGTAATATAGGAAAAAAATAGTGCTTAGGAGGTGACTCTGTACTTACAGTGAAATGTCCTTTGTCCAAGCCAAGTATGAAAACACTCATCATATTCTTTATTCTGTGGTCAGGCCAAAATTCTGTTCAAGAATGGTTTATTCACAGAGGCATCTTACCCTTATTTTTCATCATGAACACTTGACTGTCTCTTAAGTAGTTGCTTGTTTTGTTTCAAGTTTGTTGCATTGATAAAAATAGAACATCAAATTATCAATGCTTAAAGTAGAAATCCAGCAATTCTTTGTTCCTTTTTCCACAGTAATTTCTTCCTTGCATCTATTTCTTTTCTAAGTCTTTCCAAATGTTTCTGACTTGAATTGCGTTTCTGTTTCACGGCTCCTCTTTGCTCTCAGTAGCTTCTAATGCCTTCTGCAGAATTCACAACAAAGCATATAGTTTTCTACTCCCTGTTTTGATCTAACACCTTCTTTCATACAGGTTTCTGCAAAATTGGAGAAAAGGAAGGATGGGCAATAGACTTAGTTTTAAGGCCCTCTCTCTTTTGCTCCTTTCCCTCCCTCCCTCCCTCCCTTCCTTCCTTTCCACTTTTTTTCTTCTGAGGTCCATCTGGAACTTACAGATGGTGCCTCCCGGAGCCAGGAGTATGAAGCTTAGAACTGTACTAGCCCAGTGGTCATGGCTCTATTCTCAGGTTGTCCTTCTCTCCCAGGTGCAAAATATCTATTTTCATCTTCATTTTATTTCAAGCCCTTTGACAGTTATAGCAAATTTCTTGTAGAATAGGAAACAGTATATTTATTATCTACTGATACTACTTTGGAGATATCAAAGTATAAGACAAATGACTAAATAAAAACAGGTCTTCAGTGAGACAGCTTGGGTTGAACTTTGGCTCTGCCACTTACTAGCTTTGTGATCTTGGTCAATTCAGTCAACCTTTTTTTTTTTTTTTTGCAGTAAGCGGGCCTCTCACTGTTGTGGCCTCTCCCGTTGCGGAGCACAGGCTCCGGATGCGCAGGCGCAGTGGCCATGGCTCACAGGCCCAGCCACTTCACGGCATGTGTTATCTTCCCGGACCGGGGCACGAACCCGTGTCCCCTGCATCGGCAGGCGGACTCTCAACCACTGTGCCACCAGGGAAGCCCCTGATATACCTTTTGATGTATTATGTTTTAAACTTTTCCATGAGTGAAATATACAAACATATAGAAGTATATATAATGTCTGTGCACATTTTAAACAATAATAATAATAATCACCAATGTACCTGTAATCCAGTTTAAGAAATAGACTGTTTTAAATAATAATAATAATAATAGTAATGATTACCCATATATATATCACCAGCTTAAGAAACAGAAGATTGCATATCCTTCCTCTAAACTCATCCAGAGTCATGATGTTAAATACCTTCTATATGCTCATGACTCCCAAATTTAAATGTGTGGTCTGGACTTCTCTCCTGAACTCCAGACTTGTATATCCAGCTGCATATCTGATATATCCACTTGCAGTGTCTAATAGGCATCTCAGACTAGACATCTCTAAAACTGAACTCCTGATTTCTGTTCTCACACACCTGTTCCTCTGTAGTCTTTTTTTTTTTTTTTTTTTAGTCTCAGTAGCAACTCTGTCTTTCCAGCTGCTTAGGCTAAAACCTTAGAGTTTTGATTCCATTTTCCCCTCACACCCCATGTAGAAGCTATCAGCAGAGCCTGTTGACAGTTCATTAAAAATACGTCTAGAATCTCACTTCTCAACACCCCAACTGCTAACCTAGTCCAGGCTCTTGTTGTCTCTTTCTAGATTATTGCGTTAGCCTCCCAACTGGTATCTCTGCTTCTATTGTTTTCTCTCCTTTAGTTTATTTTCAGCACAGAGGCTGGAGTGCTCTTGTTAAAACTAAGTCAGATCATGTCACTCCACTGCTCAATACCCTCCAATGACTTCCCTTCCCCCATGGCTCACAGCAGATGCTCTATACCGCTGACCCCCTGGTAATGCTCCCATCGATTCTTTTTTTTTAAATAAATTTATTTATTTATTTTTGGCTGTGTTGGGTCTTTGTTGCTGTGCGCAGGCTTTCTCTAGTTGCGGTGAGCGGGGGCTACTCTTCGTTGCAGTGCGCGGGCTTCTCATTGTCGTGGCTTCTCTTGTTGTGGAGCACGGGCTCTAGGCGCGCAGGCTTCAGTAGTTGTGGCTCGCGGGCTCCTAGAGCTCAAGCTCAGTAGTTTTGATGCACGGGCTTAGTTGCTCCGAGGCATGTGGGATCTTCCCAGGACAGGGCACAAACCTGTGTCCCTTGCATTAGCAGGCAGATTCTTAACCACTGTGCCACCAGGGAAGCCCTCCCATCGGTTCTTGACTACTCTCCTCTTTGCTCATTCTCTTCTGTTCCTCAAATGTGTCATCTTGCTGTTCCTCAAATGTGTCACTGGGCTTGTCGGCCCTTAGGGTTCTTCACTTTTTTGTTGGTGGCCTCTGATCTGACTTTCTTCCTTTCCTGATGCCCAGGGCTTTCAGGTCTCTTCCTTATGTATGTGGCTATTTTTACCTGGCTCTAGGCCATTAGGCATGAAGTAATACCCTCAAGCAAATGGCCATTTTAAAAATCTGGTTGCTCTTTTCCTTTTGAACTCTCCTCCTGTGCCCCCACCCCTTCCCTTCTTTTTCTGTATTACAAGGACTTCCTTTTCTCTGTTGCCAATTCAGCTGTTCATTAAAAGTATTATATGTTATTCAACATTTTTAGATGGCTTCTTTTTTTTTTTTTTTTTTTTTTTTTTTTGTTGTTGTTGTTGTTTTTTTTTTGCGGTACGTGGGCCTCTCACTGTTGTGGCCTCTCCCGCTGCGGAGCACAGGCTCCAGACGCGCAGGCTCAGCGGCCATGGCTCACAGGCCCAGCCGCTCCGCGGCATGTGGGATCCTCCCGGACTGGGGCACGAACCCGTGTCCCCCGCATCGGCAGGCGGACCCTCAACCACTGCGCCACCAGGGAAGCCCTAGATGGCTTCTTTATCATCCATTTTGCCACGACTCAAGGTCTGATGAATTGTTATTAACTAGTGAAGTTAGACCAATGATTTCTCATAATAATTTTCTTTTCTTTTTTTTCCCTTGGATTAAAGGATGGAAGACTCCAGACAGGGGATCACATCTTGAAGATTGGTAGCACAAATGTGCAGGGAATGACCAGTGAGCAAGTTGCCCAAGTGCTGAGGAACTGTGGGAATTCTGTCAGGATGCTTGTTGCAAGAGACCCAGTTGGTGAAATTTCCATAGCCCCTCCTACCCCTGCAGCCTTACCTGTTGCCCTGCCTGCTGTGGCCAACAGGAGCCCTAGTTCTGTGAGTATACAAATTACTCTTTCATCGTAAATTCAGTACTGGGTGTGATTTACTGCAGGATTAGAAATGTTTTCCACTCCAAGTGTCGCATGGGTGTGAGTTGTGTCTCAGTGCTCAACAGGGAAGCAGAGCAATTTGTAGACACTAGACAAGTTTGATTTTCTTTTTTTTGCCATTTCTCAGGGTTAAGTCATTCAACTTCCCTGAGCCTCAGCTGCTCATCTGTAGATTGGAGAATAATAATACCTGCATTTCTATTTCATAAGATTGGTGAACAGATATCCAGATAGTGGAGGGGAAACTGTAAATACTGGTCAGTGTATGTGTGTTATCACTGATAAGAACAGACTGGACAAAGGGAATAGACATTAATAATAATAATATTTATTTTGATTATTAACAATCTACAGTTATATAATAATCATTACTATTAATCATTATCAAGCACTTGGAATTGTCTAAGTCATCTGAATTTTTCATAAGAATTCTGCAAGATAGGTCTTATCATCCACTTAATAGATGAGGAAATGGAAGTCCAAATAACTTGTTTTAAAGGTCATATAGGTAGTAAGTTGCAAAGCTGGGGTTTGAATTTAGATCTTTCTGGTCCATTCCACGTTCTTTTCTTGGTTTTTGTCTTTCAGTCTTATGAAGATAAAATCGACATACAGCACTTTATAAGTTTAAGGTGTAGAGCCTAGTGATTTAATTTACATACATCATGAAGTGATTATCAAAATAAATGTAGTGAACATCCATCACCTCATATACAATTAAAGAAATAGAAAAAAAATTTTTCTTGTAATGAGAACCCAGGATTTACTCTCTTAACTTTTATACATAACATACAGTGCTAATTATATTTATCATGTTGTATATTACATCCCTAGTACATATTCATCTTATAATACAAGGTACAAATGGAAGTTTGTACCTTTTGACTGCCTCAATCTGGTCCCCTCATCCCTCAGTCCCAAGATCTTCCCAACTATCTCACAGGCTCTGAATCAAGAGATAATAAGGCAAAAGGAAAGAAATCGTTTTTAAAAGGACAAGCCAGGAAGAAGAAAAGAGAAGTGATTATGGTGAGAAGTGGGTGGGAAGCCACGTTTCAAATTCATTTGAGGAACCATTTGGTGTCTTCTGGAAAGCCTTTCCGTACTTGGAACCATGTGAATGGAAGTTTTCTGTCAGAGATATTAGAATCATTTTTGTTTTCTTCTCTAAACTAGTTAGAACCATTTTCTTTTCCATCCATTCTTCTGGTTTTCTGAAGCCTTCTACTTTGTAGTGAGGGACCAGTGTAGCTGTGTGATAAGTGAGAATTTGATGCAATCAGTTATTTACTTTCTATTATTAATGTTTTGAATTGAAAACAAGGTTTTATGTTTTTAGACACCTTACTCTTTTACAGAAATATTTTAAATTAGAAGACAAGAATGATAATCAGTTTTAGGTCAATATTTTTTGCTTACAATAGTTAGTCTTACCATTTGTTTCTAACTTTTTCTTTACATTAAATTCTTTCAGATACAAATTTATGCTGAGTTTTTTCTAAGTGGCTGTATTAGTTTTCTCTTGTTGTATAACAAATGATCACAAATGTAGTGGCTTGAAGCAGTACCCTTTGTTGGTCCACAGTTCTGTAGGTCTGAAGTCTGGGTGAGCTTTGTTGGGCTCTTCTTAGAGTCTTACAAAGCCTAAATCAAGGTGTTGGCCTGGCTGGGCTCTTATCTGGATGCTCTGGGAACAGTCCATTTCCAAGCTCTATCATATTGTTGGCAGAATAGTTTCTTGTAGCCATAGGACTGAAGTCTCTATATTAATGGCTATCAGCTAAGGACCTCTTTCATCTCCTTAAGTCCCCCTGTGTTCCTTCTCACATGACCCCTCTTTCTTCAAACCACAAGTCCAGTCCTTATGCTTCAAATCTTTTTCACTTCTCTTTCTGCCATCAATAGGAGAAAACGCTCTGCTTTTGAAGGGTGCCTGCTTAGATTAGGCTTACCTGGATAAACTCCCTTTTCCGTGATATAAACACAGGAATGGCACCAGGGATCAAAAGTCATAGAGACAATCTTAAAATTCTGCGTACTACAGGTGCTCAGAAAATACTTGACAAACCATGCACAAATTGACTATGTACACAAGCTAGATAACTAAATGTTACATATAATTAAAATTATTTTTTCCTTTCAGGACAATTCTCTTTTTGAAACTTATGATGTTGAACTCATTAAAAAAGATGGACAAAGTCTTGGAATTAGAATTGTTGGTTATGTTGGAACCGCTCAGACAGGTAAATGAATCATTTCTATTTTACATTTGGAAATAATTGTAAAGGATGTTAAGGTTTCTAGAGAGTAAAATTAAATATCTGCATATTTTAATTTAAACATTTAACAATAAAACCATGACTGTAATAGCAACCAATTACAAAAAATTATTAGAGAATCACAGTTTTATCTCAGTAGTTTTGTAGCTGGCTTGATAGTCATTAACAAAAGAATTTAATTTATCCAACATAGTATATAACATTTGAATTGTACCCCTCTTGTTTCTAAGATAGATATATTTTGAATATTGAGACTGTTGCATACTATGACATTTTGCATGTGATAAAGTAAAATGATTACTGCATATATTTCATATTGTGAATGTCAAAGAAGTATTACTATTATGTTTATCAAAAGAAGATAAAACAAATGCTTTAATTAGAATTATTTTTCTTTCATATAAAGGGAATACATTGTAACAATAAATGCATGGCCCAAGTATCTCTGAATAATACTCCTTGAACTCCGACATGCAAAGCTTTGGTAACTTTCACTGTAAGAGTTACTCTATTATGATAAGAAATCACTACAGTAAGGAAAAATAAATCTTTTTCACAAATATTTGCTAGTAAGATGAAAAGTTAAAGTTATGAAATGTTCTAGTTTTTTAAAAATTGCAAGGTTAGAGAGTTAATTTTTTTAAAGTTATTATTTTGCATATTTACAGCAGGTGGAAAGATTAAAAGTGCTAATGTATTCAAAGTCCTGAATGAAATTCATGTCAGACCACCTTGTGCTATTTTAGCCTAATGAAATAACTGTTTTCAAACCTTTAGATTTTTCTAAGTGCCACCATTTTTAGGTTCAGAATTTAAATGAGTTCTAAAGAGCTAAGTATGGATTGTATAATAATGTTGCAAAAAAATGTACTGAATAGCTCTTAATATGCTGTCTGGTTAGAGAAATCATAAACTTGTGGTTTATGAACCTTTATTACATTAAGTTTTCAAGTTGTAAACCTAGTGATATACATGCAGAGTAAAATGAAGTGAATGATAGATAACTGAGAAAATTTGATGTTTATGTCACTGAATAAGAAAAGAATCATATTACTTCTTTACCCTCAAAAGAAGCTTTTGGGACTGGAGCAAGGGCTGGGTGAGAAGTGTTGAATCCAAACGCTAGAACATTTAATAATTCAATATGCTTTTTAAACATGTAGTCTTTCAAAATAGTTTTCGTTTTATTCCATTCATTGGAACTTTTGAGCAGTTGATTTGCTTAGTTTTGGAGGGAGTAGAAAAATGAATATAAGAAAAGTCTATTCAGGGAGATAAACATGTAAATAACTGTCAGCTGTTTGAGGATAAATGAAATGTATGTGTTATCAGAAATGCAAGCAAACTATCATCATATAGCAGATGAAAGACTCATTATGACAGAAGGAAATGGAGAATTCACAAAGAAAGAGGAATTTGTATTAAGCATGGAAAAGGAGAAGGATTTAGATAGAAGGGTTGAGATAGACAGGAATAAAAAATGAGAAAAGGGATAGAATATAGAAAATACTTGGAGTTTTGGTGGAACATCATGAGTCTTGTGTGTCTGGACTTTTGTCTTATTGGAGCGGTAGTTGGAAGATGAAGTAAAACAAGAAGTTTGGGGCAAATTATGGAGGTCCTTGAATGTGATTCTATGAAATTTACATTTTATCATGTAGGCTATAGGAATCCATTGTTGTTTATATTCCTTCTACAGACAATATTTTAAGTTCATTTGAAATTGAGATAAAAATATAAAATCATCCAGAGCTATGGTCTTTCTTTTTCTAACTTTTCTTCCAGCCCTTGCCCATAGGCATGCATACTTTCTATATAGTTATAATTTTTATATACATTTTATGACATATATAGAAGCTAACATGAGCAGTGAACTAAATGTAGGAAGACATGTTAGGACCCTCTTGTCTTAGTGCTGCTGAGAAATGATGAAGGTTTATGGCAAGTCAGCAGTGAGAAGGGAGATGGACCAAGAGAAGAGAGTAAGACTTAACCTGAGCTCTCCTGAATTCCAGCTGATACTGGAATGCATTTCATCAAGGTTCCATTACTGATTATTTTTCCAAAAATAGGCATCAATCAAATCATTTCAAATTTGGGTCACTTGTTATGGTGACAGTTTGAAATAATCCATCAGTTTCTCTGCTTGCATTCAGAATAGTATTTATCAAGCCTTCAGTCAGCCCCTTTAGCTAATTAACCTCTTGATGTGAATCTTGCAATCAAGGCTTAATTAGAGCTTTCTTCCTTTTTCCATATGTTTTGTGCACCGTAGGAGAAGCTTCAGGGATTTATGTGAAAAGTATAATACCTGGCAGCGCTGCATACCACAATGGTCAAATTCAAGTGAATGACCAAATAGTTGCTGTAAGTAACTGCCCTCTGTTTTAGAATTTAATCAAGTTGGGGGAAAAGTTATCATTATTATAATATATATGCAATGGGAATGGCTTAATATAGTCTCATAATGTTTTTAAAAAATTAAGTTTGTTAGTGCAGTGAAATCTCATTAATTTGGACTGTCATGGTCCTAAATTTTTTTTAATTAAAAAGAAATTTTTTTAATTGAAGTATAAGTTGATTTACAACATTGTGCCAATCTCTGCCGTACAGTAAAGTGACTCAGTTTTACACATATATACCTTCATTTTTTAGTATTCTTTTCCATTATGGTTTATCCCAGGAGATTGGATGTAGTTCCCTGTGCCATACAGCAGGACCTTGTTGTTTGTCCATCCTCATTTTTTTTTTTTTTTTTTTGCGGTACGCGGGCCTCTCACTGTTGTGGCCTCTCCCATTGCAGAGCACAGGCCCCGGAAGCGCAGGCTCAGCGGCCATGGCTCACGGGCCTAGCCACTCCGCGGCATGTGGGATCTTCCCAGACCGGGGCACGAACCCGTGTCCCCTGCATCGGCAGGCGGACTCTCAACCACTGCACCACCAGGGAAGCCCCTCATTTTTTTTTTTTTAACTGCCTGTGAAGAAAGGAGTCACTAATGATATTGGCAGGAAAAAAAAATACTGTATACATGTGTATATTATAATATACATACACATATATTTGAAAGATGCACTAACATTCTCTTACAAAACATTTCAAGCACCTCTTTGTGTTCTTTAAATTCATCAATTTTATATGCAATTAATAGGCCATTTACTAGAACTGTTTATCTCTTTGTGAAAGTAGTTTTTCTATTAATAGTAATTTTGAGTATATACAAAATTGAGATTTTTTTTGTTTTTGAGAATGCAATCATTGCCTTTTATCAATTCGGATTGTAATTGGTATTTCCTCCATTTAGTAGAAATTAGTTAAATTTTACAGTTTATTTTCATAATAATTTTGAAGCATGTATTTCCTCCATTTAGTAGAAATTAGTTAAATTTTGCAGTTTATTTTCTTTTTCTTTTATAAATTTATTTTATTTATTTTATTTTTGGCTCTGTTGGGTCTTTGTTGCTGCGCACGGGCTTTTCTCTGGTTGCAGCGAGCGGGGGCTACTCTTTGTTGCGGTGCGTGGGCTTCTCATTGCGGTGGCTTCTCTTGTTGCGGAGCACGGACTCTAGGCATGCGGGCTTCAGTAGTTGTGGCTCGCAGGCTCAGTAGTTGTGGTGCGTGGGCTTAGTTGCTCTGCGGCATGTGGGATCTTCCCGGACCAGGGCTCGAACCCGTGTCTCCTGCATTGGCAGGCAGATTCTTAACCACTGCACCAGCAGGGAAGCCCTACAGTTTATTTGCATAATAATTTTGAAGCATGTATACACACACATACACACACATTTAATTTATTGATTTATACAGAAACAAATGTTTGTTGGTATAATTTGAATGTTTGTCCTTCAAGTCCATCTAAGGAAGCACCTTTCATGACCCTTGGCTTTTCCATTATTGGGCTTAGGAAATGTCTTGTGATTGGCAGTTTGGAGATGAGTGATAAAACTTTGGAGAAGATATTAGGGGGAAAGCTATAGCAGTGGTTTGGCTAGCTTGAAGAAGATTGAGCGAGGAGGCCTGTTGGTCATGATGGACTTAAGAATGTGTGATTGGACTTGACTGAGATTAGTAAATACCTTTCTTGCATGTGCTTTTTCAGAATACTAGAAAACCTAATGGAGGGAGATCAGTTTCTTCTGGAAAATATCACATAATGATATATGGTAAAGGGGTGAAGTATTGGATGGCCTCTTCACTTTTAGTAATAATGGCTTCTAGTAATACCTCTTGAGAGCTCTGTATAACAACTGACCACCTTTTATGGCACTTTGAATTTTGAATAGCATCAGAGATTAAGACCCTCTACCTTTCTCAGGCTATTAAGTTAAATGTGTGACTTAGGAATACAAGTTTCAGTTTGCTTTCTAGTTTCTCAGGAAATTTGTCAGCATGTTTTACTACTAATTTTTCATCCTTATTCAAAAATACTTTCTTAGGTCTAATACAAATTATTTTGGGGATGAAATGAATTGCCTAATTTTATACTGCCTTGCCAGAATTAAAAGTGGTAGCTAACTTGGACCTTTTGTTTAATGTATCTTTTAATGTTTTAGGTCGATGGTGTGAATATTCAGGGTTTTGCCAACCAGGATGTTGTTGAAGTGTTAAGAAATGCAGGGCAAGTGATACACCTAACCCTAGTTCGAAGGAAAACATCCTCATCTGCTTCTCCACATGAAGGGCCCTCTGACAGAGGTAATTAATTCCTCTGTCCCTCCCCCTACCTTGTCTGGGTTTGGAAGATCAGCTCATTTATGGAAGTTGTTCTATACGTCTGGGAAGGAAAAACTGCCCACCTTGTGAAAAGCAGCAGTGGAGAAGTGAATCAATTCATTTATGCCTTGAAGAGTTTCCTTTGCCTATTATAACGTGCCAGTCCAAATGTTAGAATGTGAACCCTGACATGCATTGAGCTCTGAGAGCTTCTCTAAATGGAGATGGATGGCTCTCAGATAGCTACAGCTCTGCGTCTGAAGATGTGAGCCCTGTTGGTTTTCCAAGTTAGGGCTTTTGGGGGCTCGTCTCTCAGGTGCAGGTCCTAAAAGAGCTGTGAATCTTTTTTCTTCCTGGACCAAACTAAAGTGAACTTCGTTCCTGTCTGATATTTATCCAGCTTCAAAAGTGGAAGCACCTGAAGCTACTTTGTTCAAGCAGTTTAAGCCAGGAGAGTAAATCCAGTTCCTATTACTCCATCCTATCCAGAAGCACAGGTCTTAAGTGAAACTTAATACCAAAGGAACAGTTCCAAATTTTACAACGGATCTATCACTGGTTGTTAGCATATCTTCCCACACCCAAGACACCAAGATACCTTCTACTCACTGTTAAAGCTTTATGATGAGCAAAACTTCCACCACTGTGCTTCCTTAGCATCCAACAATATGAAAACCTGAAGCCAAGCTGACAAATAGAGTGTGAAGGGCCTTCTACTGCATTTAAGAAAAAACTGAGACTTGCTATAGGAGACACAGTCTACTGGAGAGAGGCAGAACTGTGAACAGATGACTGCATAAAGAGGCAAAGTCAAGTCTTATTTATTCAGAGGAAGAAGTCCCCGTGATCAAGCAACAAGTAAAATCATTTCAGTGTGCAAGACGTGGATTTGTGATTGAAAATGCACAAGCATATTTATTATCCATCATAGATGATCACCTATTATAATCAGTGAGATTTCTTAATGGCACAGCATCTAGAGGAGGACGTCATGCATGAACCTGTCATATTCAGAAAGTAAGGAAGTGGCACAGTGGGAACAATTCAGGAAAGTAAATAAACATGACAGTAGGTTTTAAATCTACTTTACCTGTTCTTACTATTATTAATCTATTTGGGCAAGTGGTAGTTTTCATTGATGTTAGCATTTTTTCATCCACGACTTGAAATCAGACATTAAATATTAATATTATAAAAATATTACAAATGGAATTCATTCACAAATTTATAAAAATAGATCAGCACCAGAGACCTATTTATTGGAAACAAAGTAGGTAGAACAATGAAACTCATTTATAGTTCCTCCTCAACCAAAGTGGACAGAAGTTTTATATGTAGAGGTCAATCCTGGGCCAGAGGCTATTTAATATTTTCATCAAGTCTAGGATGATAGAAAAGCATGTGGATTTAGTCATTTACAGTTCTCTTTAGTTGATAAGACTGATTAATACTTTGTCAAGATCAAAATTCAACATGACCGTAATATGACCTTGACAAATTGGAGAAGTGGTTTAAAACAATGCAATTTAATAAGTCTAAGGGTCAGATATGGGCTTTAAAGGGATTGGGAAGGAAATGGAAATTATAATAATGTAGGTGATACCATGCCAGTGAGAATGCATTTGTGTGTGTAATATAATATGTAACAAATAATATTGAGTATGACTTGAGTCAAGAATATAGCAATAGCTTTTATTTTTTTTCTCTCTCTCACCATGGCATAGTGCTTACTCACTCACAAATATTTCTAATACATTTCATCAAAATTTCATCATTAAATCCTGTATCCCTGCTGATAAAATTAAAAGTAATTCTAAGATAAAAAAAATAAAATAAATGGAGATGGAAATCATTTTCCCAAAAACCTTCCAAATTTCATTTATTTCTTATATTTGAATAATAATGCTTTGCCACATTTTGTTCCAGGGGCTCTCAGTTGTCTAATGGCTTTGACATTTTGCAAACTTCAGGTTTCATATTACTTCTAATGATGTATTTGATTCTAATATTTCTTGATTTACTTTGTGAGCTATAGCAAGAGAAAATAAAACCTGTATTTCTACCAAGGACACTTTTATTTATAAAATAATATTTGTTACTTTGATTATAAGAATAGTAAATTTTCATTATGGAACAAATGCATAATTGTATGCATGACAATTTTTAATTATCAACTTATAAATGTAGATAGATCAACAAAATTTGGCAACCATGGGAACACATTCAATTTAAAATGAATGGGGCTTTGCTGGTGGCACAGTGGTTAAGAATCCGCCTGCCAATGCAGGGGACATGGGTTCGAGCCCTGGTCCGGGAAGAGCCCACATGCCACCGAGCGGCTGGGCCCGTGTCCCACAACTACTGAGCCTGCACTCTAGAGCCCTTGAGCCACAATTACTGATCCCATGTGCCACAACTACTGAGGCCTGCACACCTGGAGCCCGTGCTCCACAACAAGAGAAGCCACCTTAATTAGAGGCCTGCACACCATGGTGAAGAGTAGCTCCCGCTCACCGCAACTAAAAAGAAAGCCCGTGCACAGCAACGAGGACCGAACGCAGCCATAAATAAATAAATGAATGAATGCATGAACGAATGAATAAATAAATAAATAAATAAAAATGAATGACTGGCAGGTCTGGGGCCCCGCCCCTTACACTTCTCAGGCCTGACCTTCTGGCAGCTCGGCTGCACGCTGAGCCGACATTGACAGGTCCTTGCGATGTGGCCGGACGTGCCCCCTCTCATGAAATCATGGTGGCATACTGGCGACAAGCTGGACTCAGCTACATCCGATGCTCCCAGATCTGTACAAAAGCAGTGAGGGATGCATTGAAGACAGGATTCAAAGCAAATGCCGAGAAGACTTCTGGCAGCAGCATAAAAATTGTGAAAGTGTAAAAGGAATAATTTACCCTGACTACAGCTTGAAATGCTGCATGTTCAAGGTGAAGATGTGTGGGCACATGTTATGGCAGATTGAAAACGATCTCCCTTCATGGAAAGAAAAAAACCCTGTCTTGTTCACAGATTGACAATGCCAATAAATTAAAGTACGGTTCAAAAAAAAATAAAATGAATGACTAATTATATAACTAGTGGGTAAGAAATAATTCCATTAGAATTTGTCAAAAGTTGAGTACATTTTTCCCCCTCCTCTGAAGATATAATGAGCCTAGTAATATTTGCTTTCAACTGATATTAAATTGTATTTACATTGGAACTTTTTTTTAATTTTATTTTTCACTTATTTATTTATTTGGTTGCACAGGGTCTTAGTTGCAGCAGGCGGGCTCCTCAGTTGCAGCTTGTGGGCTCCTTAGTTACGGCTCATCGGTTCCTTAGTTGTGGTATGCAAACTCTTAGTCGCGGCATTCATGTGGGATCTAGTTCCCCAACCAGGGATCAACCCGGGCCCCCTGCATTGGGAGCACGGAGTCTTAAACACTGTGCCACCAGGGAAGTCCCTATGTTGGAACTTTTTAAGTTTTATGTGGTAGTGGAAATTCTGCTGCTGAAAGATAGATGCCCTGTCAACTGCATTGTGTGTATGAAATTTAAAATTGCCTAAATGGTACAGAATGTACAAATGCTATATTGATCTTAAAGGTTTACATAAATATTTATACCATTATAATGGTTTTTAGTAGCTCTGATAGAGCCTTTGGCTTTAGTCTGCTGTATCAAATGAACTATGTCATCTGCGAATTAGTAATTCTTTACTGGACGTGCCTACATTTTAAATTTGTATTGGGATAGGTTTTGACTCTAAATCTGCACTTCTTCCATGGTTTGGGTGTCCTTCCTGTGTGTTTCACTAGCACCCTTTGAAGAGCACTCTACTGTAGCATTTATCACACCGTGTTACAATCACCTGTTTTGTGTGTGGCCACTATAATGGAGGAGAGTGGTTATGCCTGTGTCCCCTGCCCCATTGAACACATCTCTGTGTGCCTTCCTCATAGTCAGCATTTAAGTTTGTTTTACTGAAACAGACTGCACGGCTTCTAGCTCTTGTGCAGTACCTTCCTCTGCCATTTAAAATCTTACTTTTTTTTTCCTCTAAACTCTTATTTGTATACCTTGTATATACTTGTTTGTGTACCAGTTTGTATACTACTTGTAGCGTACAACCAATCATGTATTGCTTTGTACTCTGCACACTGTTTAGTGTGTAACTCTTCTCCCCAAGCTACATTAGCAGCTTCTGGCTGGCATTTGTTTTGCTGGCACTGGGCTGTGCATTTAGTGTGTATCAAGAGATTAATGTTCTAAAAAATCCTGTGTGGTTTAAAATGTCATGTTAAGAACATAGGAACTTTTAACTGGTTATATTTTTAAACTTTTTATTATAAAATTTTTTGAACATACAGGAAAATTGAAAACTAATGTAACAGATACCCACAAACCCACCATTTAGATTCAGCAGTTAACATTTTGCCATGTTTGCATCATCTGTTTACCTTTTTCTGAACCATTTAAGAGTGAGTAGTAGATATCATGACAACTTAGCCCTACATACTTCAGTTATAGCTTCTAAAATTAGTCATGATATCATTATCACACCAAAGAAAATTAATAATAATTCCCTAATATCAGATACCCAACACATACTTAAATTTTCCCAATTGCTCCCAAATGTCTTTCGTAGCTCCTTTTTCCACTTCCATTTCTTCCCCTCAAAAACCTCATAAAATCAAGATCATTGATTTTTATGCATTGAGCCTATTGCATTGTATTATGCCTCTTTGGTTTCTTAATCTAGAAGAATCCCTTGCCCCTGCCTCCATGGCATAGACTTTTTGAAGGGATTTGGCCATTTGTCACTAGAATGGTACATTCAGAATTTGATTGTTTCCTTGTGGTGTCATTTGACTTGTTCCTCTATCCCCTATGTTTCTTGTGAGCTACGAGCTAGAGCTAGAGCCTTAAATTCAGGTTCAATATTTTTGATAAGAATACTTTATAAGTTACATGTGGTTATTTAAAAATAACCTAAAATGATTCTTGTTCAACCTTTCTTGTGTTTAAGAGATACATAGTGACTGGCACGCTTGAGATTGAAAGCTTACTTAACTCAATTTAGCTAAGGAAGGAAACTCTGCAACCAGGGGAATACTCTCCCCTTTCCTTCCCATTCACAAGGTTACTTATGTAGAGTTGTTTGTAAAACTCATGATGATGTCATGCCAGAACCTAGGATTGCCCAGAGCAACGGGAACCGGCTTCTTCTGCATATCTTGCTCCCTGCCCACCACAGCAGCAAGAGCATATGGCCCCCGGTGTTCTCCTCCTTCCCCCCACCCCCAAGGCTATATGGAAAAGCATCTCCTCCTGCTTTGTCATTGACTTTACCTTGCTTTTCTCTTCCCATTGCCTAGTTCCTTATTCTTTTCAATAATACTACAAGTGTATTTTTTAATGAATTGAGTGGTTATCACAAGTGGCATTTTAAATAAAGGAATCATATGTGTAAGTTACCTGAAAAGTTTATAAGGAGGTTGTGAAATGGGACAATAGAGTGGAATAAGCTTACTTAAATATGGCCTTCATCTGATAGTGATTCAAATTAACAATTCTTATTTTAGGAACTGTGGTAGAACCACCGAAAACACCAGCCCTCTTTCTGACTGGAGCAGTGGAAAAGGAAACTAATTTCAGTGAAGATGAGGAAACTGAAGAAAGAATGGATAATCTAAAAAATGACAATATACAAGCCTTAGAAAAACTGGGTAGGCACAAGGCATTCAATTCAAAGCTTTCTCTCTTTATAGTTAATATAATATGAGGAATTTTAGAGGCATTTTTAGAGATATAAAATAAGATATTCTTAATATCAACATCTTAACACTTGTGGCAGTTTAGAATTGAGCATACTGTTGTTTAATCATTGTTTAATTATGTTGATTTTTTTTTTTTTTTTTTTTGTGGTACGTGGGCCTCTCACTGTTGTGGCCTCTCCCGTTGCGGAGCACAGGCTCTGGACGCGAAGACTCAGCGGCCATGGCTCACGGGCCCAGCCGCTCTGCGGCATGTGGGATCCTCCCAGACTGGGGCACGAACCCGTGTCCCCTGCATTGGCAGGCGGACTCTCAACCACTGCGCCACCAGGGAAGCCCAATTATGTTGATTTTGAATACATTTTATTAGTGTGATAACTTTTAATCTTGTCGGCATTTTTAATTACTGCATACTTTAGCTTGTATTATTATCATCGATATAGCTATAGATATGCAGCTGTCTGTATACATATAGCAGTATTTCCTTTTCACCATAACAATAATGTATACATTTTTATATATTTCATCAAATTTCCAGGTTGCTATATATTTATTGTTTAATTTTCTTTTTGATTGATGTGAAGCTTTGTCCTTGTGCTTTGTTCTTTGATACCTTGTCTACTCTAGTTGACCGTATTCTTTAAGTATGTTGAGTAACAGTCTCACACAGTTTCCTGTACAGAGGCACTCAGGGAAGCCTTGCCAATTGAATGAAATGGACTACTTAAACTTCATCCATGTCCACGTTGGCTTTTGGCTTTGATTGCCTTCTCTTGGGAAAGAATGGCTTGAAGGAAGGAGTAAACCCCTCATTCAAGTTTTAAAATTTCCTATAGTTTGGAAATTTAACTTGTTCTTTTTGACCCAAGTAGATTGCAGTTAATTTTTGCTCTTTAAATTCATGTGAACCCAGAGAGATGTACAGTGAATTATCAGGTGAAAAGCAAAGACATTCTAAAGTTAGAAATATTTTTAGAAATATCTGCTCTTTTTGGATCAACCTCACCTCACTACCTTTTTTTTTTTTTTCATGAGTATGTATAATTTCAGCTAGAGAGTTAGACCAAATTCTTCCAACTGTTATGAAGTTAACTCTCTTTTTGCTGTAGGGGCAGAACTGTTTTCCCTTCTTCTCTTCTAGCTTTTTTGACTGGTCTAATAATTAAATCGACATAAGACAGATTAACACAGGAGAAAAACTAATTTCCTATGTGTAAGAGTCCCATAAAAATATGAGCCCCAAGGGCAAGTTGAGCAATTGAAGCTTCTGTGCTATCCTGAGTTAAGGAATGGGATAGGAGCCTGGGCCTTCCAAGGGGAGGAGAGTAATTTACAGGATGATAAGAAGAGTAGATGTTTGGTAATTAGAAGTTTGCCCAGCCATGCAGATAGGTCTTTCAAATAAAAAAATTATCTCTGGTAATAACTGTCTTTCTGGTGCAGGTTCCCTATCTGAATTCTTTTAGGTAGTTAAGGGAGAGGTGAAAGTTTTTCCTGAGTCTGCTGGGTTTTGATTGCCTTCAGCTGAAAATAATCCACATGCCAAAGTGGCAATATTTGGGGGTGGCATATTCTGCTCCCCTTCATTACCATTGGAATCATCATTTCAGAGCATCATAATATTAATTTTTGTGTGTGATCATTTTGTGTAGCCAAGGATTTATTGAGCTGCTTAAAATAAATCTCTTTCCTCTGGTACTTAGGCCTTTGTGCTGTGCAAAGCTCATGACTATGATTTCATTGTATGACTGAAAGGCAAAAATATAGTCAGAAGAATTGTAGGTGAGGGCTTCCCTGGTGGCGCAGTGGTTGAGAGTCCACCTGCCGATGCAGGGGACACGGGTTCGTGCCCCGGTCCGGGAAGATCCCACATGCCGCGGAGCGGCTGGGCCTGTAAGCCATGGCCGCTGAGCCTGCGCATCCGGAGCCTGTGCTCCGCAACGGGAGAGGCCACAACAGT
Organism: Mesoplodon bidens; assembly: GCF_964165515.1. NCBI lineage: Eukaryota > Metazoa > Chordata > Mammalia > Artiodactyla > Ziphiidae > Mesoplodon > Mesoplodon bidens. Next base: position 133,758,419 of record NC_138177.1, on the reverse strand, counting down.
GAGAGGCCCGTGTACCGCAAAAAAAAAAAAAGAGAGAATTGTAGGTGAAATAGCAACATTATTTTATATGTGTATAAAATATCTTTAAATATCATGTTTTTAAGCTTACAGTTCAATCAATACATTGCAAATTTTATTCAAATTAGCCTACCATATAGGAAACTGCTGCCTGTAAGAGATTTAATAGAACTCTTAATGTAATTTCTTATGGAAATGTTAACAGAGTAGGCACAAAGGTGCAGAGCCTACATGAATGATATTTTGTTTTTAATAGGATCTTTAGTTAGTTATCCTCGAAATGTAATCTAGCATATCAGTTAATATAGTTATTTTATGGATATGCTTTTGTAAATCTAGTAATTTTTAAGTTCTTTAGTGTTCACTAGTCTTAGTCTGATTTTTGAGGTTAGCCTGTTTTACTTAATGATTTGTATTATGTAATTAAGCATGATATGCATCCGAGATTAGATGTCTGCTGAAGGCTTGAAAAAACTGATATTGCAAGTTATGTTTGATTTTAGGCAGATGGTTATATCAGTTGTGGTGTTTTGCGACTTGTCCAGTCTTGTGACAAAATTGAGTTTTTCTTAAAGAAAAAAGGTGGAGGTTTGTTTATTTTCTGCTGCTACTGTGGATCTAAATTGAAATCACAGTTTTAGTACTTTGATTTTTGTCTATTAGGCATTATTCAGACTACAGACTGCACAGAGCTTCTGGCTAAGATCATACGGAGGACAGGCAGGACACTTAAAATCTGTGCTCTTTAAAATCATCTGACCCATGCAAAAAAGGCAATATTACCCTTAAGTAAGAAAGTTATAAAGATATGATAACCACATAGCCACAAAAGACCAAAGTAAAACAAAATTTCCATTATATTAAAGCTCATGCAACTCACTGGTTGAATTAAACCAGAAAAGCTTTTATATCTGCCCAAGTGAAACGTTTGATTGGGTCATGTTGACATGCCTTGTTTATAGTAAAGATATTTTGATCAGTTTTTACTTTTCCTATGGGAGAGTGGAAGGTACTACTCTGAAGTGATTAACATTCACCTTAAATCCTTGTTTGTCCTAACATAGCATTAACCAAAGCCAGATGCATTTTACTTGTAAGCCACAGGATGTTTGTTTACAAAGTATATAATTCAAATTTCATTTATAACTCATCATTTCCTCTTCCCTTTAAAATATTCCTTAACAGCAAAAGCCCCTTCATAATTTGGTCACAGACCAAATTTACATTTTACATGTTTACATTAGTAAAATGTAAAATTTTACATTCTACATCAGTCTTACAAGTCACCTCTGATTTACTTTACCTAATAGACCTAAGTTAATGCACTTTCCTTTTTATTTATTTCCCTTTTACTTACTGAAGCTGTGCTGTTATGGAAGAATTTAGTAGTTTAGTGTGTTTAGCTCACAGTAGTTTCAATGTTTTGTTTATTTATTTTTTTAATCCAGAAGGAGTCCCAGTCTCTTTAGAAAATGAGCTGAAATCCAGATGGGAAAACCTACTGGGCCCTGATTATGAAGTAATGGTATGTTAAAATCTTTTAATAAAAAACACTCATGTCTCATCTCATGTCAATGAAATGTAGCTCTGAATGCTACAATTGAAAGAAATGGGAGAGTTAAAGAATAGCCGGCCGGCCTTTATTTTTTCCTCCTGTGTTTCTTCCGTACTGGATCAATTAATTGATTTTTTTTTCATTTTAAGCTGCAAGGACAGTTAAGGACTGCAGATAAGTTTCAGTTACAATTAGCAGACACTCAGTTCATGTGGAAACAATTTAAGTCAACAATAGGCAGAAAAATGTTAGGAGAGAAAGGACTTGCCTTTAAATTTATAACCTGTATCAGCTGCTTAAAATTGCTGGCATTTTTATGATTGCTTTTATGATCTGTTTGTTTTATTATACACTGAAAGGGCTGTGGATATTAGTCCTGTGTTTCACAAAGAATCTTACAGTTTTATGAGAAAAATGAAAGAATGATTATCAAATGTATTTGGGAGAACAGGAAGTAATTTAGGTTAGGTATAAGTTTATATGCCAGTGGTCCATTAGGCTTCCTTTCACCTGTTATTAGATTCACTGAGTAAGGGATTGATTACATTTCCCCATATGAATCCACATGAAAACAGAAAGCTGCACTTAGAAAAGCCTCTACAGTGTTCACTAAATGTGTTAGTAATAAAGTATTCTATTAAATTTCTTTTTGTCTTTCACGTTTTCTTACATATGTTTGTCATTAGTACTTGTTGGCTGGTTGGAGATTTTTTTTTTTCTCTTCTAGCCACTATCTATTGTTAGACATTTTCCAGTGTCATTAAGATGAGTCAAAACAGTCCACACTTCCTCTTCTTACTTGTTTTGTACTTGCATGTCGGTCCTCATGAACTGCTGCTTCTTAACTTCATAGATTTCAAAGCTGTTTTTTCATTAGGTTATCGCCTAGCAAGTGACCTTTTCTGCTATCCTGAGTGGTTGACATTTAAAGTAGTTTGGTGTACCAGTATTTTTAAATGGTCTGTTCTGCGATGATCTCTTTTCGCTTAAAAATTTATCCTCTTTATAACCACATTTCCAAATTTTATTTATCATGTGGTGAGGTCATAACAGAGGGGCTAGAAAGAGGAGACAGAATTTGAAGTTGGAAATTTAAAGTGACAGTTTATTCATTAAGAGTTGTAACATGTTCTGAGGGACAAGGCGACAAAAGGAGAAGCCAGGCAAGATGGATGAATGAATGCATACATGCAAATATGCATACATACATACATACATGCATGTGCTCCAGTGTTTCTTACTTTATTTTCTTCCAGAATCTACTTATCTGAAGTGCAGTACTTTTAGATGCCTTAGTTGGACCACTGTTTAACTTATCCCCTCCCTCCAGATGCACCATATTCTATTAACAAGTTACAGATGCAAATCATCAGTGCAGTGTTTTGCTTGCACGGAATTCACTTCTGTGGATGTCCACCATTGAAGCTCAGAACAATAGTTTTAGGCCAGGATTAAAAGCTTTCAGTATTCCACGATCCTTCCACCAGTCCAGGTCTTTTGTTTGTGTCCTTGCCAGCTCTTTCTCCTAGGGAAATGATTTGAGCTTGCTGTAGAAAGTCAGATGCTTCAGTTTTTCCAAACTTGTCTGCTTTTTCTGACCTTGAAAACTTTGTTTCAAGGCCTGGGTTTAGAAGTAGAAATGACCGTACTCTTGGTTTTGTCAAAAGAATAAAATTTTTATGGCTTTAATACAATGGAGGATTATATTAAAATTTTAGGGGTTATGGATTTTTAAAAATAGTACATGTATTTGCCCATCACCTTCTAGTTCAACTTTTGCATAATTTATGAAAAAAGATTGCTGTGGAGAACAATAACAACAAAAAAGCAAATATTCTCTGAAATTTTACATTATGTGTTATGGATTTCAGAAACGTGGAAAAGAGTTTAGATGGAGTTATTAATGTATAGGTTTTATACAGATTTTTTCAGAAAGCCTAGGAAGAAATAAAGTTATGCTTTTACAAATATTGGAAATATTTTTTCTTGTGAATTTAGATTGCAACTTTGGACACACAGATCGCAGACGATGCTGAGTTACAGAAATATTCAAAGGTAAGCATTATTTTTTATTTTTATTTTTTATAAATTTATTTATTTATTTTTGGCTGCATTGGGTCTTTGCTGCTGCGCGCGGGCTTCTCTAGTTGCGGTGAATGGGGGCTACTCTTCCTTGTGCTGCACATGCTTCTGATCGCGGTGGCAACTCTTGCTGCGGAGCACGGGCTCTAGGCGCACGGGCTTCAGTAGTTGTGGCACCTGAGCTCAGTAATTGTAGCTCGTGGGCTCTAGAGAACAGGCTCAGTAGTTGTGGCGCATGGGCTTAGTTGCTCTGAAGCACGTGGTATCTTCCCGGACCAGGGCCCCAACCCGTGTCCCCTGCATTGGCAGGCGGATCCTTAAGCACTGTGCCACCAGGGAAGTCCCTATTTTTTAAACTGTTGCCAGTTTTTTGTTGTTTGAAGAACTTTCTCTAAGTTCTTGTCAAAGAAACTAGGTTAGTGCTGTGATCTAAAGTTTTCAGAATTTAGTTTTAGAGGTTTTCTGGAAATGTAGTAGGTTCTGACTGTTATGAAACGTGATGGTTAGATATGCCTGGGAAGAACGTGGGCCACTTCCAGAAGCCAAAATCCCTGGTATGACTGCTTTGTCCACCTTAAAGGTAGTATGCAGAGCGGCCTTGTGCAGAGCATGTTAGCTTTTCAGATACTGTAAGTCCTTTTTAAATGTTTCCTAAAATTCAAGACCATGATATAGACTTTAAAAAAAAAACTTCCCTGTCCAGATGTTTAAGAACAAAAAAGTGGCTTATCTTTTGAGATAGGCAATGCTTTTTCTTGGACTTAAAAAATTTTGTATTGAGACCTTTATTTCTAATGGCAAAATGCCAGATGGTAACTTTTACAGTTTTTCCTAACATTTTTAGTGACCTCTCACTACGAATTAATTTCACAGTCCCCACTCTGGATAATCAAAGGCCAGGGTAATTGAAACTTAGAGAAGCTTTCCAGGTGGCTTTCTCAATAAATGATGAGAAAGGAAAGGTTTTCTTGTCCGAATAATTTCAAAAGTTATACTGTAATCCCACCTGAGGTATATGAGCTGAGCCCAGCTTAAACTCTGCTGTCATATGCAGTATTCAGAATGAGTTTTCTGCATCCCATGTGGGTTTTGTAAGAAGTCATCTCTTTAGATAGTTCTACCATTTCCTTCTTTGGCTATTTGTGATGAATATTTTCCTTCTAAAATTTTATGTTACATGTGCTGTTATTTTTAGGTTGGAATTTTCACAGCCGATGCTGTGGAGAGTATTTCTTTCCTTGTAAGCTAGCCTGCATTTGGAGTCACTTCCTTGCTGGGCTGTATGGGCCAACTGACCAGGCTTTCCTCAGATGTGCAATATGAAAGAACATGCACAGCTTGTACTTAATTTCAAATTATTGACAATATCATATTTAGGTTAGATTAGTCACTGATTACTAATTCCATCTAAATTTGTTGAGAGGAGTTTAATTCAAAATAAGAGTAAGAAATATAAATACCTCATCAAACTTCACATGTTATTAATTACTGCAGTATAGTTTACTGGTGACATGGACTCTGGCGTCAAACTGCCTGGGTTCAGATTCTGGCTTATCCATTTACTAGCTTGTAAAATTATCTAGACTCTATGTTTCAGTTTTGTTGTCTGTAAAAGGAAGATATTAATAGATTAGTACCTATCTCATGGGTTGTATAGGAATTAAATTTAATGTGCTTAGAATAGTTGCAACCACATAGGATATTGTTAATATTTTTACTATCATTCATGAAAATCAATGATGCCTTTCCTGAAAATTGTTCTTTAATTTACACTAAACTCTTAGATAGTAGATATTTTCTGTTTACCAGTCTTCCACTTTACTGAATTTCCTGTGCCTAATCTGCCCATCTATTGAGTCCTTAATTTTAGTTGTTATATTTTTCTATTCTAGAATTTATTTTATCCCTTTTTAGATCATAATTCTTTTGGAGGAATTCTCAATTTTAAGAAATCTGTAGTTGCCATCTTTTTCTCTATTTCTTGAACATATTAATCATAGCTTATAAGGACTTAAAATAATTCCAATATGTGGATCAACTTTAGATGTGTTTCTGTGGTTTGATGTTTTTCTCTTGTTATAGTTATTTGGTTGTATATCTCGTCATGCCATAATTTAACTGAATGTTTGATATTATGTACGCCAGCTACAGAAGGCTTCAGGTGATGTCATCTCCATCCAGAAGAGTCACTGTTTTTTCTAATAAGGAGATACTCTGTGTGTGTGTGTGTGTGTGTGTGTGTGTGTGGTACAGGTGGGCGATCATCTCTGAGGTGAGGTAGAGGCACCTTTCGGGTAAGGTTCAGACTCTCTTGTTGCCTTTGCTCCTAACACATGGCCTTCCAGGTATTCCAGTGAGTCTGCAGTGTTTACCAATCCCTTCTCCCTGGTGGGACCTGAACTTCAATTCTCCCTTAGTACTTTGGGACTGTAGAAATCTTTGCTTAGCTCTTCAGAGATTTCCTGAGGAACTTTTAGCCTCCTTGCCCGTTAGAACTCCAGAGACGTCCTTGGAGGAAAACATGCCCTTGCTCAGGCTCAGTTCATCGTGCAGTTCAGCTTTAGTTATCCTTACATGTTCAAAGCCATAAGACCCTGTATCATCATATTCTATAATAAGAAAAAAGGATCATAACCACACTTGGTACATCTTAAAGAATGTCATTGTCTTTCTCCAGGCAGAACATGGTCTCTTTCACCTTCATCCCTAGTTCCTGGCCACCAGTCTAACTTTATCTTCTTCCTGATCAGCTTCTATGAATTATGTCTACTTGTACTCAGTTACTCTGGTGTAATGATGTGGAAAGTCTTAGAGTCAAACAGACTTTCAAAACCACCTCACCAGTACATTCAACTGTTCATTCATTCATCAATTATTTATTGATATCTACTAAGTGCCAAGTCCTCTGCTGGGTGCCGGGGTTTCAGAAGAGAACAGAAAAAAAAAATCGCCGTCCTGTAGAACTTACATTTTAGTAGGGGAAGATACAAAATAAATAATAATTTCTGTAGTATAGATGATGTGTGCCATGCAGGGAAGATGGATAAGGAATTCAGGAGAGAGTGTGGGTTTGCAATTTTATATAGTTTGGCCAGGAAAAGCCTCCTTAAGAAGGTAACATTTGAGGAAATACTTTAGGAGGTGAAATAAGCAGCTTAATTTTTCTTCTACATAATAGGAACAATAATACCTATGTTGTAGAAGGTTAAATATAAATATATTTAATACATGCCCTAATTAATATAGCTCAATGCCAACACGTAAGAACCGTTTGATAAATGGTGGTTTTGTTTCCCAGTTGTATACTTCTAGTACTTTTAGTCTCTGACCTTCTAAAGGCTCCTTTAAAAAAAAAAAAAAGCTATTTTAAAACATTTAATTGAAACTTTGTTGTAGCAAAAAGTTTTTTTAATTTTTTGCACTAGAAGAGTCAGCCATAATTGCACTATTCTCTTTTCATATTTAGTTGTTGCCTGTATATGTTTACATATCTGTAGTTGGTATACCCATTCTTTTGTGTAACATACATGTCAGAGAAGGGATGTATGTTTTTTCTGTGTAAAATTATCACACATATTTACTCTTTTGTACATTGATTTCTTAATTACAAATGTCCACAGATTGATTTTTTTTTTTTGAGCCATGCTGTGCAGCTTGTGGGATCTTAGTTCCCCAACCAGGGATTGAACCCGGGTCATGGCAGTGAAAGTGCTGAGTCCTAACCACTGGACTGCACAGATTGATTATTTTGATGAACTATAATTTTTAAAAATCCTCTTAAAATTGGAAGTTTAGTTCTTAATTCAGTAGCTTCTAATTTCTCCCTACAATATGTAAAGAAGACTGGCCTGTCCAAACCCATTTCACATGTGAGGATGCTAAAGTTTGCATAGGTCGAATGAATCACCTTAAATTACACAACGGGATAGTAGCAGAGGCAGCTTGCAGCTTAGAGAGCTTTCTTTCCTTCCTGAAATATTTACAGAGCTCCTACTCTATGCCAGTCACTGCACTACCAACTGTGGGAAGCAAAATAGAAAAGGTCCTTGCTCTCCTAGAGTCTGGGTTCTGGGCTTCGGTCAGGGCATGATAATAAACAAGTAAAAAATAACCTGAGAAGATAGTTATAAACTGTAGAAAGTGATGCAAAGAAGTGCTTGTAAGAAGTGATGATGATTCAAGAAGCATAAACAGGGTGATGAGAATATAACCAAGGGGCACCTTAGAGAGGGAGCTGGGGAAAGCCTTTCCGAGTTCAGGCTTGAAGGATAAGAATGTGGTGAACGGCAGGTACAGGTGGAAAAGAGCTGTCCTGTGGGAGGAATGGAAGTTGTTTGTTCAGAGTGTCTCAGTCAAACTAAATGAAGAGTAGGATGTTGTTAGGTGAGGAAGACCAGGTGCTTACAGGGCCTTGAGATCCATGCTGGTAAGCCTGGGTTTTATTCTCAGTGCCAGGTAATACTGGTGGAAGGTTCTAAGCAGGATAGTGTCACGCTCTGAGGTCAAGGCTGTAGGGTTTTTGTTTGTTTGTTTGCCTTAAAATATTTATCTATTTGGTTGTGTCAGGTCTTAGTTGCAGCTTCTGGGCTCCTTAGTTGCAGCATGCATGTGGGATCTAGTTCCCTGACCAGGGATCGAACCCGGGCCCCCAGCATTGGGAGCGTGGAGTCTTAACCACTGCGCCACCAGGGAAGTCCCAAGGCTGTAGGTTTTTCCTCTGTCCCGACAGCTTTCTGATTAGGAAAATCATGTTTCACAGCTATAGCTGGTGTTTCTAAGGGTTTAACTGTCTTTAGTTGGTCACTCCGGTTCCCACCTCATAGCCGCTTCTCTTGAAGGGATACTGATTCAAGAAGCATCTTCCTATATGACAAGCCAGTGTTAATAGACAAGATTTTCTTTTGAGGTGGATGGAGTTGTACGGAAATAGAGAGGTGAAAGCAATTTACAGTGGTTTGAACATTAGCTGCACTGCTTCTAGGAAGCTGTTAATCATGACACAAGTTTTCCCACATCTGGGGAGACTTGCACTTTTAGGGGTGGCTTTCTTGGCAAGTGTTTACTATTAAGATAATCACAGCACTATGCGAGAGAAGCATTATGCTCATGCCAGTGACCTTTCTGCTGGCCATCAACTGTAATACGAAGTGAGCATTAGTAAGATCTGTGGTGTGGGAAACAAAAGACCAGGCCCTGTTCTCTGGTTTTGACAAAACAGACTGACAAATTTCACTTTATTTCCTTCCTGAATTACATTCTCTGAGCCAAAGGGCATTAAGATGTGAGTTCGTCTCTCACTCTGTTTCAGCAAGTAGAATTGTGAAGGCAGTGGGATGTACTGGGCCCCCACTCAGTGACCAGGGTCAGTGCTTTGCGTTAAAGACGTTTTCTCCTTTATTTCCCACAATAACCCTATTGGTCAGCAGCTATTTCCAACTCTCCATTTTTAATATGTGAAAACTGAGTGTCAGGTAGGTAAAGTGACTTGCCCAAGATCATACACAGCTAGTAAGTGACAAAATTTAGGAAGCAAATCAGGGTTATCTGACTCTTAAGTCTGTGCCATTCTTTATGTTTTTCCTTTTGAATAGATAATATATGGACAAGACACAAAATTTAAAAGATACTGAAGGAAGTACTGCAAAAAATAAGTTTCCCTCCCACCCCAGTCCCTTTGTTCTCCTCCCCAGTGGCAACCAACCACAGTCACCAATTCTTCAGTGTGTAATTTTGTACTTTTCTGGTCTCTCTTTTGAGTGGAGAACATAAGATACAGAATCAAATAACTGTAGTGACAGTGGTTATCCATGGCTTTTCAGAAATATCAGAGGAGCCTTTTCAAAATACACATGCCCTATTTTGTTCCTCCTGACTAATATTCTGATTTTGTAGGTTTGGGATGAGGTCTCTAAAGGAAACTGTGCTTCCTTCCTTGCCTCGCTTCATTGAGACTTACTGTTCTGGTATTGCTAACATGCCTTATATGTACAGTTGACCCTTGAACAACATGGGTTTGGACTGCATGGGTGTACTTATACACAGATGTTTTTCAGTAGTAAATACTACAGTACTACACCATCCTCAGATACGGAGGAACCTCAGATATGGAGGGCTGACTATAAGTTATACCCAGATTTTTGACTGTGAGGGTCAGTACCTCTAACCCTGAATTATAAATGGTCAACTGTATTCAAGGAGGGAGGGGTTCCTTCCTCAAGACAGATGAAGGAGGCTTATTTGGAGGATGAACTATATACTCTTATTGGAGAAATAAGAACAGTGGATATTTCAGGTGGAGGAAATACAATGAGCAAAGGTAGAGAAAGAGTCATAAGTGCAAAGTGTTAGGTTAGGTGTCAAAAGCTCAAGTGGGGATCTCAGGAGCTCTCAGGGAGCCATCAGGGGAATCCTGGAAAGAGAAAGTCAGGGCTGCCATCGCTGCCCACATCCTGGGATCTCAGAGTTCTCTGTGACGAGTGTAGCTCATGTCACCTATCAAGCAAACCCCAAACCTCCTCAGTGTGACACCAGTCCCCCTACCTTCACTGCTCAGAGTCACAGTGAAGTGGCGCCTAGCTCCAGAGGCCTGGCCAGGTTGGGGAATGGAGCTCTGGCCCAAAGGCTGTGCAGGGGTGTGATGTCTTGAACCTTAAGGTAGTTTATTCTGATTTCTGCCTCAAGGCCCTTTCATCAGCCACCTGCCAAAGATTGAGAATCACACAAAGGAGACTGTCTCAGAGCCCCACGGAAAAGGACTATACCAGGATGTTTCCTTAGCAATACCTGAAGATGCTTCTGTGTAGAAACAAGAGACCTGAAGTGATCTCAAAGGTTGTTATTATTTTTCATTTGTTGGAGATAATGCCCACCTTTGTAAAGGAAGAAGATAGAATTTTAATGGGAAGAATGAGAAAATGAAAATGCTGTACTCAGAGAAACCTGAGGATAATTCAACAGGTTTGCAAAGTGCCTCTGCTTCAGTAATCCTTGCAGTGCTATACTTCTGTGATGATGCTAGAGGCTTGCATCAGCTTCTCTTAAAGGACTGTTGTTACCCTACCCAGCTATCTCCATTCCTTTTCTCCTCATTCTCAGGTTGACTCCAAAAATTTGTGAACATCTCCCATGCCGTGTGACTGACAGGGTCTTGGTGCTCCAGCCAGGTGTCAGGCCTGAGCCTCTGAGGTGGGAGAGCTGAGTTCAGGACATTACTCCACCAGAGACCACCCAGCCTCATGTAATATCAAATGGTGAAAGCTCTCCCATAGATCTCCATCTCAGTGCTAAGACCCAGCTCCTCTTAATGACCAGCAAGCCACAGTGCTGGACACACTATGCCAAACAACGAGCAAGACAGGAACACAGCCCCACCCATTAGCAGAGAGGCTGCCTAAAATCATAATAAGTTCACAGACACTCCAAAACACACCACCGGCCATGGTCCTGCCCACCAGAAAGAAAAGTTCCAGCCTCATCCAGAACACAGGCACCAGTCCCCTCCACCAGGAAGCCTACACAACCCACTGAACCAACCTTACCCACTGGGGGCAGACACCAAAAACAGTAGGAACTATGAACCTGCAGCCTGTGAAAAGGAGACGCCAGATACAGTAAGCCAAGCAAAATGAGAAGACAGAGAAACACACAGCAGCTAAAGGAGCAAGGTAAAAACCCACTAGACCAAACAAATGAAGAGGAAATAGACAGTCTACCTGAAAAAGAATTCAGAGTAATCATAGTAAAGATCCAAAATCTTGTAAATAGAATGGAGAAAATACAAGAAACGTTTAACAAGGACCTAGAATAACTAAAGAGCAAACAAACAATGACGAACAACACAATAATGAAATTAAAAAATCTCTAGAAGGAATCAATAACAGAATAACTGAGGCAGAAGAACGAATAAGTGACCTGGAAGATAAAATAGTGGAAATAACAAGCGCAGAGCAGAATAAAGAAAAAAGAATGAAAGGAATTGAGAACTGTCTTAGAGAACTCTGGGACAACATTAAAAGCACCCACATACGAACTATAGGAGTCCCAGAAGAAGAAGAGAAAAAAAAAGGGACTGAGAAAATATTTGAAGAGATTATAGTTGAAAACGTCCCTAATATGGGAGAGGAAATAGTCAATCAAGTCCAGGAAGCTCAGAGAGTCCCATACAGGATAAATCCAAGGGGAAACATGCCAAGACACATACTAATCAAACTTTCAGACATTAAATACAAAGAAAAAACATTAAAAGCAGCAAGGGAAAAGCAAAAAATAGCATACAAGGGAATCCCCATAAGGTTAACAGCTGATCTTTCAGCAGAAACTCTGCAAGGCAGAAGGGAGTGGCAGGGCATATTTAAAGTGATGAAAGGGAAAAACCTATAACCAAGATTACTCTACCCGGCAAGGATCTCACTCAGATTCAACAGAGAAATTAAAACCTTTACAGACAAGCAAAAGCTAAGAGAATTCAGCACCACCAAACCAGCTTTACAACAAATGCTTAAAGGAACTTCTCTAGGCAGGAAACACAAGAGAAGGAAAAACACACCCAAAACAATTAAGAAAATGGTAATAGGAACATACATATTGATAACTACCTTAAGTGTAAGTGAATTAAATGCTCCAACCAAAAGACATAGACTGAATGGATACAAAAATAAGACCCGTATATATGCTGTCTACAGGAGACCCACTTCAGACCTAGGGACACATACAGACTGAAAGTGAGGGGATGGAAAAAGATATTCCATGCAAATGGAAATCAAAAGAAAGCTGGAGCAGCAATTCTCATATCAGACAAAATAGACTTTAAAATAAAGACTATTACAAGAGACAAAGAAGGACACTACATAATGATCAAAGGATCAATCCAAGAAGAAGGTATAACAATTGTAAATATTTATGCACCCAACATAGGAGCGCCTCAATACATGAGGCAAATGCTAAAAGCCATGAAAGGGGAAATTGACAGTAACAATCATAGTAGGGGACTTTAACACCCCACTTTCACCAATAGGCAGATCATCCAAAATGAAAATAAATAAGGAAACACAAGCTTTAAATGACACATTAAACAGACGGACTTAATTGATATTTATAGGACATTCCATCCAAAAACAACAGAATACACTTTCTTAACAAGTGCTCGTGGAACATTCTCCAGGATAGACCATATCTTGGGTTACAAATCAAGCCTTGGTAAATTTAAGAAAATTGAAATTGTATCAAGTATCTTTTTGACTACAATGCTATGAGACTAGATATCAATTACAGGAAAAACACTGTAAAAAATACAAACCCATGGAGGTTAAATAATGCACTAATAACCAAGAGATCACTGAAGAAATGAAAGAGGAGATCAAAAAATACCTAGAAACAAATGACAATGAAAACACGATGACACAAAACCTGTGGAATGGAGCAAAAGCAGTTCTAAGAGGGAAGTTTATAGCAATACAATCCTACCTCAAGAAACAAGAAACATCTCAAATAAACAACCTAACCTTACACCTAAAGCAATTTGTGAAAGAAAAACAAAAAATCCCAAAGTTAGCAGAAGAAATCGTAAAGATCAGATCAGAAATAAATGAAAAAGAAATGAAGGAAATGATAGCAGAGATCAATAAAACTAAAAGCTGGTTCTTTGAGAAGATAAACAAAATTGATAAACCATTAGGCAGGCTCATCAAGAAAAAAAGGGAGAAGACTCAAATCAATAGAATTAGAACTGAAAAAGGGGAAGTAACAAGTGACACTGCAGAAATACAAAGGATCATGAGCGATTACTACAAGCAACTATATGCTTATTGGACAACCTGGAAGAAATGCACAAATTCTTAGGAAAACACAACCTTCTGAGACTGAACCAGGAAGAAATAGAAAATATAAGCAGACCAATCACAAGCACTGAAATTGAAACTGGGATTAAAAATCTTCCAGCAAACAAAAGCCCAGGACCAGATGGCTTCACAGGCGAATTCTATCAAACATTTAGAGAAGAGCTAAAACCTATCCTTCTTAAACTCTTCCAAAATATAGCAGAGGAAGGAACACTCCCAAACTCAACCTACAAGGCCATCATCACCCTGATACTAATACCAGACAAAGATGTCACAAAACAAGAAAACAACAAGCCAGTATCACTGATGAACATAGATGCAAAAATCCTCCACAAAATACTAGCAAACAGAATCCAGTAGCACATTACAATGATCATACACCATGATCAAATGGGGTTTATCCCAGGAATGCAAGGATTCTTCAATATATGCAAATCAATCAATGTGATACACCATATTAATAAATTGGAGGATAAAAACCATATGATCATCTCAACAGATGCAGAAAAAGCTTTTGACAAAATTCAACGCCCATGTATGATAAAAACCCTTCAGAAAGTAGGCACACAGGGAACTTACCTCAACATAATAAAGGCCATATATGAGAAACCCACAGCCAACATCATTCTCAATGGTGAAAAACTGAAACCATTTCCATTAAGATTAGGAACAAGACAAGGTTGCCCACTGTCACCATTGTTATGCAAGATAGATTTGGAAGTTTTATCCACAGCAATCAGAGAAGAAAATAAGTAAAAGGAATGCAAACTGGGAAAGAAGAAGTAAAACTGTCACTGTTTGCAGATGACATGATACTATACATAGAGAATCCTAAAGATGCTACCAGAAAACTACTAGAGCTAATCAATGAATTTGGTAAAGTAGCAGGATACAAAATTAATGCACAGAACTCTCTTGCATTCCTATACGCTAATGATGAAAAATCTGAAAAAGAAATTAAGGAAACACTCCCATTTACCATTGCAACAAAAGGAATAAAATACCTAGGAATAAACCTATCTAAGGAGACAAAAGACCTGTATGCAGAAAACTATAAGACAGTGATGAAAGAATTATAGATGATACAAACAGGTGGAGCGATGTACCATGTTCTTGAATTGGAAGAACCAACATTGTGAAAATGACTATACTACCCAAAGCAATATACAGATTCACTGCAATCCCTATCAAACTACCAATGGCATTTTTCACAGAACTAGAACAAAAAATTGCCCAGTTTGAATGGAGACAGACCCAAAAGACCCCGAATAGCCAAAGCAATCTTGAGAAAGGAAAATGGAGCTGGAGGAATCAGGCTCCCTGACTTTAGACTATACTACAAAGCTACAGTAATCAAGACAGTGTGGTATTGGCACAAAAACAGAACTATAGATCAGTGGAACAGGATAGAACACCCAGAGATAAACCCACGCACCTATGGTTACCGAATCTTTGATAAAGGAGGCAAGAATATACAGTGGAGAAAAGACATCCTCTTAAATAAGTGATTCTGAGAAAACTGGACAGCTACATGTAAAAGAATGAAATTAGAATACTCCTTAACACCACACACAAAAGTAAACTCAAAATGGATTAAAGACCTAATTGTAAGGCCAGACACTATAAAGCTCTTAGAGGAAAACATAGAACACTCTATGACATAAATCACAGCAAGATTCTTTTTTTTTTTTTTTTTGCGGTACACGGGCCTCTCACTGTTGTGGCCTCTCCCGTTGTGGAGCACAGGCTCCAGACGCGCAGGCTCAGCGGCCATGGCTCACGGGCCCAGCCGCTCCGCGGCACGTGGGATCTTCTCGGACCGGGGCACGAACCCGTGTCCCCTGCATCGGCAGGCGGACTCTCAACCACTGCGCCACCAGGGAAGCCCAGCAAGATCCTTTTTGACCCACCTCCTAGAGAAGTGGAAGTAAAAATAAAAATAAACAAATGGGACCAAATGAAACTTAAAAGCTTTTGCATAGCAAAGTAAACCATAAACAAGATGAAAAGACAGCCTTCAGAATGAGAGAAAATATTTGCAAACGTAGCCACTGACAAAGGATTAGTCTCTAAAATATACAAGCAGCTCATGCAGCTCAACATCAAAGAAACAAACAACCCAATCCAAAAATGGGCAGAAGACCTAAATAGACATTTCTTCAAAGAAGATATACAGATTGTCAACAAACACATGAAAGGATGCTCAACATCACTAATCATTAGAGAAATGCAAATCAAAACTACAATGACTTATCACCTCAGGCTTCCCTGGTGGAGCAGTGGTTAAGAATCTGCCTGCCAATGCAGGGGAAACAGGTTCGAGCCCTGGTCTAGGAAGATCCCACATGCCTTGGAGCAACTAAGCCCGTGCACCACAACTACTGAGCCTGTTCATTAGAGCCTGTGAGCCACAACTACTGATCCGGCATGCCACAACTACTGAAACCTGTGCACCTAGAACCCGTGATCTGCAGCAAGAGAAGCCACAGCAGTGAGAAGCCCATGCATCGCAACGAAGAGTAGCCCCCGCCCGCTGCAACTAGAGAAAGTCTGTGTGCAGCAGTGAAGACCCAATGCAGCAAAAATTCATAAATTAAATAAATAAATTTTTAAAAAAGAATGAGGTATCACCTCACACCTGTCAGAATGGCTATCATCAAGAAATATACAAACAGTAAATGCTGGAGAGGGTGTGGAGAAAAGGGAATCCTCTTGCACTGTTGGTGGCAATGTAAATTGCTACAGTCACTGTGGAGAACAGTATGAAGGTTCCTTAAGAAACTAAAAATAGAACTACCATATGACCCAGCATTCCCACTACTGGCATATACCCTGAGAAAACCATAATTCAAAATGAGTCACATAACACAGTGTTCATTGCAGCACTATTTACATTAGCCAGGACGTGGAAGCAACCTAGGTGTCCATCAACAGATAAATGGATAAAAGGATGTGGCACATATATACAATGGAATATTACTCAGCCATAAAAAGAAATGAAATTGAGTTATTTGTAGTGAGGTGGATGGACCTAGAGACTGTTATACGGAGTGAAGTAAGTCAGAAAGAGAAGAACAAATACCGTATGCCAACATATATATATGGAATCTAAAAAAAAAAAAGGTTCTGAGGAACGTAGGGGTAGGACAGGAATAAAGATGCAGACGTAGAGAATGGACTTGAGGACACAGGAAGGGGGAAGGATAAGCTGGGACGAAGTGAGAGAGTGGCATGGACTTATATATACTACCAAATGTAAAATAGATAGCTAGTGGGAAGCAGCCGCATGACACGGAGTTTAGCTGGGTGATTTGTGACCACCTAGAGGGGTGGGATAGGGAGGGTGGGAGCGAGACGCAAGAGGGAAGAGACATGGGGATATATGTATACGTATAGCTGATTCACTTTATTATACAGTAGAAACTAACACACCATTGTAAAGCAATTATACTCCAATAAAGATGTTACAAAAAATAGCTCAAATATCACATGGGCCAGACAGGTAACATCAATGATATCTGAAATGAAAAAATGGCAACTGATGCTTGACCTTGGTGTTAGGTAGCTGAGGAGATCCTTCAATATATTTCTGTACAACAGGGTGTGTTTTTTAAACATTCAGAATTAAATTTAATTTTTTATTTTTATTTTTTTTGGATGTGCCTTGAGGCTTGTGGGATCTAGTTCCCCCACCAGGAACTGGACCTGGGCCCTCAGCAGTGAAAGCGTGGAGTCCTAACCACTGGACCACCAGGGAATTCCCCAGAATTAAAATTTTAGTTGGGTGAGAAAAACTAATATAAATCAAGCTTTACTAGATTGTTTGATCGTCTTGCATAACCTCTGCGTTAACATACCTAACTTTTGAGGGTATTATCCTGTGTTTTACCATTAGTTTAAAAGTTGTAGCCTCATTCATGAAAAGTTTGTTTTTTATTTGTGGTAAATTTAGTAAGTCTTTGTACCTAATCTTTAAACATAAATAATTATTTAATATCTCCATTGACAGAGAGAGAGAGAGAGAGAGAGAGAGAGAGGATGTGTGTGTGTGTGTGTTATAAGAGCCAGTCATAGGGTTCTTTCTGTTGTGTTTTATTTTTTGTTCACATTTTTTGGAAGCATCCTCCCCCATCCCACTGACATAGCTATTCCTATCCAGAAGTTTTTTTTCCCCCTGGAGCAACGTCATTTATATTCCTACTTGAGCATTTTGATATCTTGTTTGAGGGACCTAAAAGTAGAGCTTCTAGTGAAATGAATGAGCTCCAGCTTGTTTCCTGACAGGTCTCTCCACTCATAGGTTCAAGGCCTCTAGCTTTCTTTCTTTATTAAAAAAATAAATGAATAAATTTATTTATTTTGGCTGCATTGAGTCTTCGTTGCTGCACACGGGCTATGTCTAGTTGTGGCGAACGGGGGCTACTCTTCCTTGCGCTGTGCGTGCTTCTCATTGCAGTGGCCTCTCTTGTTGCAGAGCATGGGCTCTAGGTGCATGGGCTTCAGTAGTTGTGGCGCTCGGGCTTAGTTGCTCCACGGCATGTGGGATCTTCCCGGACCAGGGCTGAAACCTGTGTCGCCTGCATTGGCAGGCAGATTTTTAACCACTGCGCTGTCAGGGAAGTCCTCCTCTAGCTTTCTTGATCTCATTTGATCTTCATCGTTTTAGTGCTGATAGTAAATCACACAGTGGTCACACTTTCCTTGGATATATTTCCTTGTATCCTTTACTTGTCACATCAGGATCATGAAAATCCTGCTTCTCATTAACTTTGTAGATTTAAATAGGACCCCTTGCAAAGCACATTGAATAAGCATCAAAAAGCATAACGTGCTCTGTGTGTGAAGGCATCAATCATCTGTCTGTTGCACCCACTCCTGTCATTTTAGCCCTTTCGGCTCTCAGAATTCTGAAAGGGTGGAAAACCGAAAGAGACAGATGAAATGGTTGATTTGTTTAGTTGCAAAATGCAGCTGCGACAGGTAATTAAACAGTCCTGCTCCCACAGAGAAACCTGCAGCCATGTAACATGAAGTCTCAGAAACCCAGCTGTACTCAGATTTAGATGCAGAATGAATATTAGCTAGGAGTCTTTTAGATTGACAGATTTTGTAAACATCATTTCTGGTTTATTTGTTCAGTGTGATTGAAGATGGGGCACGTGTGTTCCGTTCATGGCGTACATTTCTAGGGAGCATGTGGTGTTTATAGATATCGGGGGGAATAGCCTAGAAGGGCATCCTGTATCTGGTGGTCAAGGGATTCCATGGGTGAGCCTCTGCTGCTCTTCAGTGCTCCAACCTGTTCCTGACATCAGCTGTTCCATAGATGTGGGGAATAGAGCAGGATTGATTAGTAAGGGGCTGGCAGGGGAGACTGGAATCAGTTCCCTCCTTTTATTTTTTTATGAGGGCATGCTATTATATAAGTAGCAAATTGTGTGTACAGCAGTGTCTTTTAATTTGGGCACTTATTTCGATGCAGAAATTGCTACCACCATCTACTCAGTTGCTCAAACCAAAAATTTTGCAATTCCCTTTTTCACTAACCTCCCACAAGCAGTCCCCAAGCAGGCTCTTTGTAGGGCTGACTCATTCTTTTTTTTTTCATCTTTGTTCACCTTTATCAGTTGACATGAACTTTTTCCCCTTAATTTAAAAAATATTTATTATTATTATTTTTCATATGCTTATTTTACATCTGCATCTTTTTTTAACATCTTTATTGGAGTATAATTGCTTTACAATGGTGTGTTAGTTTCTGCTTTATAGCAAAGTGAATCAGTTATACATATACATATATCCCCATATCCTTGCCCTCTTGCATTTCCCTCCCACCCTCCCTATCCCACCCCTCTAGGTGGTCACAAAGCACCCAGCTGATCTCCCTGTGCTATGCGGCTGCTTCCCACTAGCTATCTATTTTACATTTGGTAGTGTATATATATATGTCCATGCCACTCTCTCACTTTGTCCCAGCTTACCCTTCCCCCTCCCCGTATCCTCAAGTCCATTCTCTAGTAGGTCTGTGTCTTTATTCCCATCTTGCCCCTAGGTTCTTCATGACCATGTTTTTTTCTTTTATATTCCATATATATGTGTTCTCACCTTAAATGTCCCCATCTCTGTGAAACCTACTCTGACCAACTTTTCAAACAGCCTCCACAGTTGTGTCCGATGTCCTGACCCTGATTAGCTCCTTCATAGCCCTTATCACAGTTGGTAACTTGGGGTTTACCTTTCACTTGTTTGTTGGTGCATTGTTTATTGGCTTACTTGTTTTGCTTGTCTCTGCTCGCTCTCTTGCTTGTTTATATTGTCTGCCTTCCATCCTAGATGTTAGTTCCGGAGGGTGGAAACTGTTTCCTTTTGTTCATCCTGTAATTCCAGCCCAAAGCTCAAATCCTTGCACATAGTTTACACTCTATAAATATATGCTGGATATCATGTCCAAACTAGATTGTAGATCAGTGATATGCTGGGAAATGTCTAGCCCTCAAAAAAAAAAAAAAAGGCAACTCTAATTTATAGCATTTACCAATACCTGTGTATAAATAGTGGCAGATTTCAAGCAACCAAAATGACAGCAATGAACACTGAGTTAGGTAACGATTCACAGCTGCACTTCATTGATGCAGGTTTCTCCATGGGAGCAGGACTATATTGTTACCTGACCTACCTGCATTTAGCGCTAGACAAATCAGCCATTTCATCTGTCTTTTTCAGTTGTTCATCCCTTTGGTATTCCCTAAATTCTTAGATAGAGGGTGTTTCCACCATACATGCATAACAGATAGAAGTCACTTCAAGAACATAGATAAAATGTGGTCAAAATAATTAGGAAGTGATGGATTTTGAGTACTTACTACATTTATTTATTTATTTTTATTTATTTATTTTTTTTGCGGTACGCGGGCCTCTCACTGTTGTGGCATCTCCCATTGCGGAGCACAGGCTCCGGATGCGCAGGCTCAGCAGCCATGGGTCATGGGCCCAGCTGCTCCGCGGCATGTGGGATCTTCCCGGACTGGGGCATGAACCCGTGTCCCCTGCATCGGCAGGCGGACTCTCAACCACTGCGCCACCAGGGAAGCCCACTACATTTATTTTTAATATTATTTATTTCATTGTAATCTTATAATTTCATATTTAATAATGGCTGTCATTAACAACTGGCTTGCAGAATTCCTGAAAATTGAAAAATCCGCTCTTGCAAGCATACTTTAAGCACAGCACTGGGGATGACCTACAGGTAGACCCACTGACCACTCCCTGCCCTAGTGTTCAGCTCATAAACAAAGGAAGGAAGAGAGTTGGCAGAGATGGATGGGTAAAGTGTTATTACAGAAACATTTCTCAGAGTTTTTATTCACCTTTTAGTGCTAAAGAAACTGACCCTAATGTCTCCTAGCTTGATATACAGGATTTGGTACAATGACTAAACAGAATGAGGTGGCAGCAGTGAGAAATAAAGAGATCACAGAGAGGGAACAAGAGTAAAAGCAATCTTACCCTCGAATTGCTACAATATCTTATTGCCAGAGATGGCTGTAGATCCTGAAGTGCTTGGTGGTCAAGAGCACTTAATTTTCAGAAAATTAGCCCAAGGCCAGGAATCCCTCCTGCCTGCTTTAAGCCATTGAGGCCTTAGTCAGCTGGACGCCTTGCCACTTCACATCTGTCTGTTTGTCTGTAGTGGGATGGAAATGAGCCCCAGGTGGTGTCTGAAGCAAGGCCTGTGGAACTCTGAGGACTCGGAGCAGATGACTAAGGGGAGGTGGCAAGCTCCAGGATAAGTGATCGCAGAGGAAGGGAAATAGGGAAAGAGCCATGTTGTGGATGCGTTGCCACCTTGTGTAAGGTTTTCTCCTTAGCAAATATACAGTTAGAGATGGGCCTGGTATTTTGGATAAACAGACTATTGTAGTACCATTTGCCATGTTTGAGTTTATATATCCACAATGAGAAATCATTAGTTCCAATTTTGAAAGTCAGGGGAATGGAGTTTGGTGAATGCCTTTGACCTTTAGAGCCAACAACCCTAAGACACTCATCTTTTTACCTTGACATTGGCTGGAATTTCTTAATGCTTGGCTCATATCTGAACCCATATGAATCCTTCTAAGTCAACAGAACCAATCCTGTAGTGGAATAATGATTGCCTTCCTTATTACACACCCATACCTCCTCCAAATCAGAAATTGTTCTCTCTTAAGCTGGTGAGATGGAAAAAGACATCTTGAGAGAGGTACCATCTTTCATGGATTAGTTCAGATAACATGTAATGAGCCCATGTTCAGATGCCTGGTACTATTCTAGGGCCTGAGGTTATAGAGAGAAAAGATACCCTCAAGCAGTGGGGGGGCAGTTAAGAAAATAGGAATTTTTTTTTTTTTTTTTTTTTTTTTTTTTTGCGGTACACGGGCCTCTCACTGTTGTGGCCTCTCCCGTTGCCGAGCACAGGCTCCGGACGCGCAGGTTCAGCGGCCATGGCTCACGGGCCCAGCCACTCCGTGGCATGTGGGATCCTCCTGGACCGGGGCACGAACCCGTGTCCCCTGCATTGGCAGGCGGACTCTCAACCGCTGCACCACCAGGGAAGCCCAGAAAATAGGAATTTTTAAAGCAGTGTATTGTGAGCTGTGATGGACATGTGTACAGCGTGATCTTGGACCCCAGATGGAAGCGGATTAGCTCAGATATCTGGAAGGGCTTCCTGGAAGTGATACTGCTTTAGTATTGAAGTGTGAGTGGAACTTAGGTAATATAAAGGAGCTAGTTGTCCTGAGAGATGGGAAGCCCTGCAGAAAAGTGAAACACAGAATACATACTGGGAACCATAGGAAGTTTGGAGCTTAGAACTGGAGACTTTGTACGTCTGTCTCTCCATTCCCAAGGAATCTGAGAGGACAAGAGTGAGAACAAGATGACAAATGACTGCATGTTTTACTTGAGGCTAGTTTTCCCCTTATTGTCTCTTTTGGGATTTTGGTGATCTGATTCAGGGGATGGGACTTCTGTGTCAAAAAAGTACTTGATAGAGGATTAACAGCCAGATGTGTCCTTGTCATGTTTATATTACTGGTCTGTGTTTTGTTGCAGCTGCTGCCCATTCACACTCTGAGGCTTGGCATGGAGGTGGATTCCTTTGATGGGCACCATTATATCTCTTCGATTGCTCCAGGTGGTCCTCTTGATACACTGAACCTCCTGCAGCCAGAAGATGAGCTTCTTGAGGTAAAATTTTTTGAGGGGAAAAAGACACAGGGCAGGAATTTTTAAGTTGTAGGAGAATGTGTTCTCACCAGAAATCCACAGTTACATCATCAATACCAATGTAATGTGAGCTACTTAGATTGGCAAATAATTAGTGACTATACTTAACAAAACTGTGTTGTGTACTTGAAAGATGCTGAAAGAGTAGATCTTAAGTGTTCTTACCACACACATAAACAGACACACACACACACACAAAATATGCTAACTATGTGAGGTGATACATGTGTTAACTAACCTCATTGTGGTAATGATTTCACAATACATATATCAAATCATCACAGTGTACACCTTAAACTTTTACATGTTATATGTCAATTATATTTCAATAAAGCTGGGAAAAATAAAGATGAAGAAAAATACTAACAATTTATGTAATGGTAAGTGAAGTAGATAACATACTTTCAGTTCATTTTCCTCATCTATTGGGACTCCTGAGATGTCCTTTTGAGTGCTTATTTAAATGATTAACTAAGAAAGAGGCTAATGTCCTGTTTTAGTTTGATAGCATAATTTTTTTTTTTCAAAATTCTTTTTAAGAATCTAACCGCTGGTTTGGAACATGTAGTCACATTTATTTGCAGGTTTTGTTGATTATTTCTAATAAGGATTAGAGCTGGATAACCTCAGGCTTATGTGTTACTGACTAGCTTCAGGTTGTCTCCTTGGGACTCCCTCCCCGCCATGATGGCAGCCTCTACTGCGCTCACTCAGGCTTCTCAGCCTCTCTTCAGTCAGAGCAATTGTAGAGCACTTCTGCTGTGACATGACTGCCTTGAGAGATTTTGTTAGATTGGAAAGTTCTATAGCCAACACAGCAGACAAACCAAGCAACAACCCTTAATTTTACAGATAAGAAAACAAGGAATTGATTTCCCTTAACTTTATACACTGGTAGAGTGTTGACTTTAGTTCATGTTTTCTAACTCCCATTTCACTGGTTTTTCAGTACATCACACTACTTTCTAAGCTTCTAAAAAAGATACAGGGAATGGTCAAACTTTGAGAAGGCTGTGTAGAAGAGGGTTCTCTCAAGTGTTAGATCCACAGGAAGTCCTAGGTTGGGTTTAATAGAGTCAACCTAGTTGCTTTAGCCAAGATTAGAATCCCATGGGCCTTGAAGTAGAGATTTCTTTCTAAAATTTGTATTTGCTTAAAGTGGGATGGCAAGAATAGCAAATAGGTTTCTTGTTGGGTTTTTTAAGTAGTGTTCAGTCACCTGGAGGAGTATGTTGAGAATTCTGAGTTGAATTTTGAGGTCGGAGAGAAAAGTGCTGTGACTGTTGGCAAATTTTATCATAAGCATGAGAGGCCAGGTCCTGTTTTAAGATGTAGTAAATGGCTTATTTTTAGAGGTGTTCGAGTAATGATATTGGGATGCTTATTGTGGATTAATGCCCTAGAATTTACGCTGTCACTTCTGGGTTTTTTGGTGCTGAATCATGTCTTTCTCTTCTGATTTGCAGAGTATATGACATAACTTTGTGGTGTCACACATGATAATCTGCAGATTGGAGACCATTTGGAAAACATTGCCATAATATGTAGTTATTAGGTATTGAGAAATGAGATATATGTATTTGAGAGATATGGAAATATGAGTAAAAACCAGTTTAGTTTACTTTTTTGTGGTAAATAAACATAACATAAACTGTATCATTTAAAGCATTTTTAGTCTACAGCTCAGTAGCATTAAGTATAATTCACTACTAGTACCTGGTAGGTGATAAAGAAATGTTGGCTGGATCTGAGTAGAGTAAGTGTACGTGATCTCAGCCATCAACTGAGTCCTTTGTGCCTTAGCTGAGATTGGAATTCCATGGGCCTTCTCCCTTGTAATAGAATGTGTGATGTAATGAGGTAGCATGAAGACTGGTTGAATTCACAAGTATAGATTTCTAGTGAAAGAACTTGGGATAGGGAAAGAAGCACAGGTTTGCAAGTCAGAGAGCTGCTTTTGGTTCTGAGTTTGCCACAGCTGAACCGTATGTCCTAGCATGTCAGTTTTTTTGAGAATCATTTTCTTCATCAATAAATTCCTACTTCACTCTATGTTTGTGAGGATCTAATGGAATATTGTCCATGTAAAGATAATGCTTTATACATTATCTCACTGTGAGATACTGGCAACATGACCACCGTGAAAAGACATAAACAATCTTTATAGGATAGGATTGAATGGGGATTGAATGAAGTAGTGGGACAATACTTGTCCAGTATTATGTACTCTGCAGATGAATACATGTGTATGAGTTTTCTAGTCACAAAGTCTGAATAATTGAGTCTTGACAGTACTTAAGAGGTTTGAAGAGTCTAGAAAAATACTGTGAGCTCTAAAATAAAAATTGGCTTCTTCCATCCGCATAGCACAGGAAGATCAGCATGGTGCTTTGTGACCACCTAGAGGGATGGCGTAGGGAGGGAGGGAGGGAGATGCAAGAGGGAGGGGATATGGGGATATATGTATATGCATAGCTGATTCACTTTGTTATAAAGCAGAAACTTAACACAACAATGTAAAGCAATTTTATTCCAATAAAGATGTTAAAGAAAAATTGGCTGCTTCTGAGCAACTGAATACAGAAATTTAAAAGTCTCTGTAAAGTTAGCCAAATAAACTCCTGAACTGTACGTGTGTGTGTGTGTGTGTATGTGTCTGTCTGTCTGTCTGTCTGTCTGTCTAATGTACTCCTTAGAGCTTGAAACTAGGAACACAAATATGCTTCAGGGTTAGAACATTGTGCCAAGTCTCAGCCCAGAGCAGCTATTTACAGCAGCCATAAATCCCCTTAGATAGGAGTTGCTAATGGGAAATGTGACCAATCCCTTTAGACATATAGAGTGGTGAGGAGGACTACCAGGCATTGCTATAATAATTGGAGACAATTCAAATGAATAAATAATGAGCTAAATAAATATTTAAATGTACACCAAGATAAAAACCTGAAAAGTGATTTTCAAATTTGTTGAAGTAATGTGAAACACAAGCTAAAATACTTGTGCATGAGTAGCATTCCTGCTTTGATTGTATCTATCCGCTTGCTTTATTTTCAGTATGTTACTCCCCATTTGGTTGATTTTAGAACTTTCTGTGCTCATGGCACTGGTTGGCACCATGGACATGGTGTGACCAGTGGCAAGTACCTCCCTCCCCATTTTTGTGTGAAGATTGACTTGCAGTTCTTCCAGGAAAAACCTGTCATGTGCTGCTGAACTTGCTATCCTCTGGACCCCTTCCTCAGTCATAAAGTCCTGGGAGACAATGTTTACTTTTTAGGGCTAGCTCCCTGAAACACATGTGGGCCTCTTTACTATGTGGTGATTTCTTTGTACATAATTAAAAGGCAGGGAGATTATGTCTGGTCTGATGGCTAAGTGCTGGGTATGTTACAGGTGAGAGTGGTTCCAAGGGATGAATGACTCTGGGCTCAGACCACTGTTGATGGGATGCTTCCAAAAACCCACTGTGCTCTTATTCTCTGAGCAATTTTGACAGATTTGGTGGAAACGTTCCTCCCAGGAAAGTCAACCCTGCCAGTTATCTGGACATTAGCACTGCACCTGTCAGAAATTAAGGCCAGACCAGAAATACTTTTAAAACTAATAATGCTGCTGAACCCTGCCAGGAAGGTAGGAGTCAGATGTGAAAAGATTATATGTTGCCTGGATTGTGTTTATGCCTCAGCTTTTTGGGAGTGGCAGACAGATGAGAGAGCTCCTTGAGCTAAAGTCATATATATAAAAAATTAGAATAGACATGTTTCTAAATCATCTTTGGTGCAAAGAATTGTTACTATGCACTATATATAATATGAAATATAGACAATCTCTTGGTGATAAGCATTAATCATTAATAAGGAATAGTTGATTATCTTTTTGTTCTTCTAAACATATGGGACCCTTGTAAAAAAACAATTTGAAAATCTGACACACTTCTTACACTCGATGGCTGTGTCAGCAGAGTAAGAATGGACCTGAGGCAAAGTTATGTGTATTTCTTTTCTACAGAGGTGATTTTTCTAGGATGGTATTAAGAGTTTATGGGATGTGAAAGAAAATTGTGAACTGATGCTAAATTTTGACGGCCAAGTATCCTGCATTTTGTTACCTACACATTGTAAGTTGAGAAGTTTTTAACAGCCTTAAAAATTAGTGTTAATATCTCTATTGATATGCTTACAAATTGAAAAGCAAAAGGAAGCGGTCTTAAGAAGGCTATCATTGATATTTAGTGTGTTTAAGGAGAGATGGGGAGTAGATGAGAGAATACAACATTGTAGTATATGGGGCTTCCCTGGTGGCGCAGTGGTTGAGAGTCCGCCTGCCGATGCAGGGGACATGGGTTCGTGCCCTGGTCTGGGAAGATCCCACATGCCGCGGAGCGGCTGGGCCCGTGAGCCATGGCCGCTGAGCCTGTGCGTCCAGAGCCTGTGCTTTGCAATGGGAGAGGCCACAACAGTGAGAGGCCCGCGTACCACCACAAAAAACAAAACAAAACAAAAAAAACAACATTGTAGTATAGAAAGGAGAAAGCAGGGAGGTGTGAAAAATTAGGCAAATCACATACCCAGTAATAGTTGTACTCTGAGCACATTTTATACTTTATTCACCCAAGTTCAGTAAAACTTTAGCCTTAATTTTTATAAATTTTAGGGATTGCTGTTTTTTTTCTACTACTAAAATGATTAAGGCCCTTTGTTTACAGGGAAAATAAAACGATTATCCTGTTTTCACTTTGATAGATTGACGTAAGCAAGAGATTTTTGTTTTTTTTCATTTGGGGCCTCCTCAATTCTGACTTATCCCTTATCTTTCTAGGTCAATGGAGTGCAGCTCTATGGGAAATCTCGCCGAGAAGCAGTCTCCTTTCTTAAAGAAGTGCCGCCTCCCTTTACCTTGGTTTGCTGTCGACGGTTGTTTGATGATGAAGCCTCTGTAGATGAACCAAGGACCACTGACACCTCTCTTCCTGAAATGGAGGTACTAAATGAATACTCGCACTGTGGTTCCCATAGGCATGCCCCTTCATCAGGGATGTCCCCAGAGTGTATTGTGATATGAAGGGGGAGGGAAAAACCTTCCTCTTTTGTTTGACAACAGTAGCTCTCAAAGGCAACAATGCATAGCTTTTCAAATTGTTACTTTTCTTTAATGTCGTGAAACTTTCCTCTTTTTTTTGGTCACTTGAAAGGTTGGTAACATTAATGTGCATGCACTTTGATTTTAGAAAACCTTTTTTTAGTAATTACCTGAGCTCCTTACTTTTGACTCCCAGTTCAACTCAGATCATCTTAACAAGTTTAAGATGTTGGTAAGTATTGAATATCTAATGGGCTTCACTTTTTCAGAGCTTTAAAAATACGAAATCTATGACCAATTTTGAAATGAGTCTAAAAATTGCTGTAAAAGCCTTCAGAAGGTCAGAGAATAAAATAACACGTTCTGTACTCCTGGTAGTTTTTTTTTTTTTTTTTAAAGAGCATTGTAATTATGAAAACAGTTTTAAGCACATGCTTTTCCAAATTATGTTTTTGTAACTTTTATGTCACTTTTCCCCTTTCCAGACTCTTTTAGATTATAATTCCATTAACACCAGTTTTGATACACAGGGCCTTCCCTTTTGCCTACCTACAGTCTGATTTTCAAGATACATAGACCCTAATGTTGCCTTTACCACTTAATGATTTGAATGATTGAGCAAATAACTTGACTTTCTGTTGATCTTCCTCTGAAAAAGGAAGATACTTATTGTACTTACCTCATCTCTGGTGAGAGAAGGAAATGAAGTAATGTGTGCCAAGTTCTTAGCACAATGCCTTGCATAAGGACAGTGCTCAGTAAAAATTAGCTATGGCTGTTCTCAACTTCTCCTGTCCACCTGTCCTTCTTTGTGATTTCCCAAAATACAAGAGTGTAGCACTGTCCTGTAGTCACAGATACTTTAGTGTATATTACGTTTGTTTTTTCAAGAAGACTGTCAGCTCCTGTGGGCAGAGGCCAAATCTTAGAATTATTTTGTATCTCTTGGTGTTTTTATTCTTTAGTGCACATATACAAAATGCTTAGTAAATTATTGATTGTTGATTGATAATTTTTTTTAATGCTTATCTTTGGTAAACATGTTTCAAGGAAGGGACTCAAATGCCACACTTTTATGATTCTTGCAATCTTTACTAAAATTAAATGTGGGTGATAGCTTACCTCTAGTGATAAAAATGCCGTTAATCTAATCTTACAGGGTGTGTAAATCACCAACTCCGCTTGCTGACTCTGTGCTCCCATCTGTCATACTTTACCACAATGGGTAAACAACAGCTTTGAATTATGCTCAATGTCATCCTTGCTGCCCATTAGTTGATTGCTTTCTATTCTGTAAATACAGGAGTTATGCAGAATTGATTGTATCAAAGTGATATATTTCTGGTTGGAGTATAATATCTTATATATGTTGGATGCCTTGAAATTTCTATAAACTTGGGTTTTAAAATTATATGTGGTTTCTTAAAATCCTGGCTCTCTTTTCTGTCTCTCTTTTTTTCATTTATCTCAATACGATCTTAGGTTCTTAGACCCTATATTGTTAAGCAGCTCAGACAAAATTCTAATGCTTATTAATCAGTAAAGGTATTAAATGCCTCAGTAAAACATCAATTGTATTGTATTACCATTGTAACTTTACTTTTTATTGGAAAGTGTGTTTTCTTTTTAAATCTATCAGTTCCTCACATCAGACTGATATCAACAGATGTTTATTGATCCAGAACGTTCCCACTAATTTCAAGTTCTGTAATTCAAGAACCAAGAAATTGTTCCCATGTTTAGATTTAATCCACCATGTCCTGCAGGGACAGTTTGAGATCTGGTCCAGCCCTAATTTTAAGATGTTTTTGTATTAGCTATGGTGCCTTACTCTTCCATAATAGAGGGGTCCCTCTGCCTGCCAGCTTTGATTCCGTTAAATGGATTTTCTTATACAGGTCACTCAAAATTATATTCATAGGAAGTACATCATTTTATTTTATTTACTTCCATTTTATTTACTAAGATCATTCAAAGTTTTTAGAAGTAGACTTCTTAAAGACTATTATTTAGTCTATAACTTTATTTAAAAAGAGTTTCAAGGGAAGGCCACTCAAAGATGGGTGATTGATTCATTATGTATTGAACAGACATTTATGGAGCGCCTACTATAAGCCACGCACTGTTGTGGGTTGAGGGGATAACCATGGTAAACTCTATGACAGCCCACACCATTCTAGCCTAGAAGCCAGGCATTTTGTTAATTGCTAGGGCCACAAAGAAAAAGAAGATAATTCTTGAGCCTCAGATAGAAGTTCAGAGTATTGGGGGAAGATAAATCACATGAATATAATCCAATACTATAAATAGTATAAAAGCAGAAGTTTGGAGCAGCTATCCTCCTTCTGCGTAGTCGACTCATTGACCGTCTGTCATTTGGCTTCCTAGAATTCCATGTGTCAGTGACTCTTTTCCCTGAAAGGAGGGAGCCTGGGATAGGGGATGTGCAGATGTGGAGTCAGGGAAAGCAGCTGAGGATCTGTGTACTGAGTACTTGTGTTGACCTCCTTCCTCCAAGTTCAGGTTTTCATTATTTCAACTCTGATTTTTACCTGTGTTTAGACTTACATGATTCCCAAAGACTTGGATTTTTTTTCACCTTATTTTTCTAGTAAAGTTTTTCTTGAAAACTAGGAGCCAACAGAAGTGGTATCTCTCTGTCCTGTCCTGGCCTCTGTGTTGGTGTCTTTCTCTCTGTCTCTCACTGTAATTATGAATTCAGGTATTGCTACTTAAATATCGTAAAAGCTTTGATTTTGTGTGATGTTTTCATATCTTCTTAAATTGCATATTTTTCCTTTTATGCTTCTACTGGGATGACAGAACTCATTTTAGTATAAGAGGTCAGTGTTAATACTTTGAATGAAACAGACACTTTAACGTAAAAAAAAAATACTATATGAACAACCTGTTTTTTTAAGTGCTTGAATTTTCATGAAGGTTTTATACTAAAGTATATGTGCCCCAGTGCATGCCCCTTTTAAAAAGATCAAAAAGAAAAACTATGCATGCCAAAGAGTATCCTCATTTTGAGAAGAAGCTATGAGATTCCTGATACATTAATTCTTTTCAAACTTGAAAGGACAGTGTATTGAAGAATTTATGTTCTTTGGTATTTCAGGCTGACTACAATATAGATGTCAATACTGAAGAAGATGATGATGGGGAATTAGCGCTGTGGTCTCCTGAAGTCAAGATTGTTGAACTAGTAAAAGATCATAAAGGCTTGGGATTCAGCATTTTGGATTACCAGGTATAAGAACTTATACAGAGCTTTTTGGAGCAATTAGTTTGTATTAAAGTTATATGAAGTAGTAATTGTTTAAGGCATCCACTGACTTAGGCAAAACTGAATTATTTGATGTATAATGCTACTGTCCAAAGGTGCGGTGTTATAATTTCCATTGTTACCATTACAATTGATAGCTCCCTTAGTGAATAAAATGATAGATGATGTAATAAGTGGGCATAAGGGAAGGAATAGTTTTATACCCATGGATGCTTTTAGAGACTGGAACTTGATGCATTTTTTTATATGGAGGATTTTTTCCTCCAGCTTTATTGAGATATATTTCACATACCATAAAGTTCACCCATTTAAAGCATACAGTTCGGTTGTTTTTAGTATATTTGGAGTTGTGCAACCATCACCACAGTCTAATTTAAGAACATCTTCATCACCCCAAAAAGAAACCCCATACATATTAGCAGTCATTCCCAATTGTCACTCTCTTCTCCCTTCCCTTCACATGAAGGTTTTTATAGTTTTGCTTACCTATTAATTGCAATGAGTGTGAGTAGAAATGTTCTTGGTGAAGTTTATATTTATATTTAATATAGAACATATAATATTTATGTATTTATATGTACCCCATTTATAACTACGGTAAAGTTACTGATGCATTTGGTTTGGGGGTGTCTTACTGTGAAAGGCCACAGTAAGACATCTATATGTTATACCAGTTTACCAGTTAAAGTATTTTTAGACCATCTGACTATCATGGGGAATTAAAACTGTTGGCAAGAAATCTCTTCACTTTCAAGATACATATTTTAATACATTAGTGCTGCCTAAAGACATTGTGGTTTAATAAAGCAAAATGTACTCTATCAAAGCACATAAAATGCCAAGTGATATAAAAATCAATTTTTTTTAATAAGGCAATCAGGAATAGATTGAAAGAAAAATACTTTGAGCATTATGTAAGAACATTAAATTCCATATTTTGGCAGTGTGCTTTAAGATTACTGAAATAGATTACATCTATTTTATTTTTGCTGGCATATTTCTGTGCCAGATAACCCTCTTCGTTATTGGAAGTTCTCTTTGGAATATTATTGAATTATGAGTTGTTGATTCCAAAAAATGCATATTTTGGGAAATATCTTTTTCAAGAAATATTAATACTGTAAGATTCTGGAAGTTTATATATTCGTTAATTATTAGGGCATATAAATATAAAGCAAATGGCACGTATTGATACTTTTTTTTTCCTCTCCAGTGTTGCTCTATTACCTAGCACATGGTAGGTGATTGATAAATATTTGCAGAATGATTGACTAAAGTTTAGTTAGCCAAAATTAATTGGGACTAAATGAACATATTCAATGGGTTTTTTTTGTTAACATGTTGATAATTGGGATTTAGTTTAGAAAACACTTTTCAGATGTGGTTTTAGATATTCAGCTACATTTTCATTATCATTGGAATCTGTATGTTTTTGCATTCTTATAAATATATCATGATTGCTCTTGTCCTCTTAAAAAAACATTATCTGCAAGTTTTATATTTTGAATATTGCACATGTTAGAGAAGTGCTTCAGAAATTAAAAAGAAAAACAAAAAGTTCAGTAAAAGATGGAAAGAAAAACTTGATAGTCTTTAACAGTGTAATCCCTGCTTAGGAGAAAAATTCCTTTATCAGTTCTGAGTTTTACACTTAAAAAAATATATATATACGCATTGTAACATACCTTTGGTTTTTTTGGGATCTTATTCTTATTTGTAAAATTCTAGATGTCCCCCATCCCATCTTCCTCACGATCACCATTACATACTGATGTTTATTACCATTACATACTGATGTTTATTTCTGCACAAATTATATGAAGTAATTTTGCTGCAAAAGAAGTGTTAGATATTCTTCTTGCTTTTGTGCTTATTGGAGAACTGATAGAAAAAAACTTCATTTTCTAAATGCTACTTTGATTCACATTAAAGGGCTCAGCTTATTTATTTCTGCAACTAAACCTTGGAAGAAAAAACATTCAGTCTTAAACTGAATGTTTTTCTTAAGTCAATCTTAAATACACTTATAGTTGTACACAGCACGTTTTCACCATTTGTCAGTGGTATGTAGAACTGTTATCCCCGTGACATTTAGATGACACGTAAACACAATTTAAAATTTGGTTTTGGGCAAGTTAATTAATTGGTTATACCATCTCTTGTTGTAATTAGGTAATAAATTCTAAAGTTCAGAAATATTTTTTGCAAGGCCAGGTGAAGTTTTAGCAGAAGCCATGAAAGGCCACATTCCTGGTTATTATTGAATTTGATGCTTCTTGTATGAATTTATTAGGCAGCTGAATAGGGCTGATGCAGAGCTTCACGCTCACCCCCAAGCTTAGAATAGTTTGTATAAGAAGTGCTGTAGAAACATCTTAGCCACAGTGAAAAGATTTTAGTATAGTGGGAGAGTTTCCAGGTTATAAAGGACCTGTATTAGCAGTATTGAAGAGATTGAAAATTTACTTTGGTATTTTAATTTCAGTTAACCACTTTTCTCACTACTGAGTTTTTCTCTAGAAAAATAAGAACTCTGTCAAGAGCCTGACAAAATTATATACAATATATATTTTGTAGGTGCTTTTACAATTTCTTCATCTATAAAAAGGGGATAATAATGTTTAGCTCAAAGGATTATTATGGTTTAAGTAAATTAACATGTAAAGAAGTGGGAAGTGTTAGATTATTATGGAAATGTATTATTAGTAATAATCTAATTTAGAAAATAAACACAGAAAGTCTTGATATTGTCCTCAAAGATGGAGCCATACTACAATATGTTTGTGTTCTATCAATTTTTTACTAGATTAGGAAAATTAATAAGTAGGTGCTTTTAATTAGTAGATGTTTAGTGAAGTCTATATTTAATTGTAAAATTACGTTCTAAAATGCAGCCAACTCTTGATGAGCCATATGTGAATTACCCATTTGTGGATTATTGGCCAGAAATTTGCTTTTTACGTAAATTGAGCCAAGCTTTAGGAAGAGATGAGTGAGAACATAAAGGATCTTGAATTGGCCACAGAACGATGGGATGGCAGTCTGGATAGGGGATTCAGTGATTCACCAGTGGTGGAAATTGTGTAGTTGAGCAGAGAAAATAAGCAAGTCTTTGTACCTGCAATGAAAGAGCTGAATCTGATATACAGTTCTGCAGCTCAGTCATATGGCCAAAGAGGAATGTGTGGCAATTCATTTTCATGAAAGGCATTTTAAATAAATTGGGACAAAGGAAGAGGAGAAAGCAACAGGGAAGACTTAGTAAATATGATTCAGGTTGTTAGTCTCCTCATTAAGTTTTAGGGTGAAGTGATTGTAGCTTTTTTGGCTGTGATTTGAAAGGAGGTAGGATATTTGTTAGTCTCAACTGTGCCTAGGCATTGCTTCATGTCATGGCTCATTAAAATCTGGCCCTGTAAGTATACCATATTAGAAGAGTCCTTGGTCTCTGTAACGTCATGCCTTATAAGATCATGTCATAGAAAACAGCGATGTGCATAGTTTGTCAAAAGCATGAATATTATGGCTTAATTGTGTACTCTGTTTCTAAGCAATATAGAACTCTTCAGAAATTTGGTTGTAAGTTTTTATAGTATAGATTTTTTGCCAGTTTCTATGTATGATTACACACTGTGCCCTAGTTATCTTTGTCTTGATTCCCCATTATTTATGTGTAATGTCTCTATTCCTTGGAATATCACTAATGCTCATATTGATACTAATCCTAATATTAATCCAAATAATTAATACAAATCCAATAATAATAGCTAACATATAGTGAGTGTCTGTTGTTTGCTAGGCACTGTTCTAATTACTTAATGTTTTCCTCACAAGAACCATATGAAATATGTACTATCATTATCCTCATTTTAGAAGTGAGGAACCTGAGACACAGAGAGGTTAAGTAACTCATCCAAATTCACACAGCTAGTAGTATATATGGCAGAAATAGAGTCTGAACTCAAGCAGTCAGCTGCCAGAATCTAGGCTTTTAACCACCACACATGCTGCTTCTTTACTTATGAGTGGTATTTCCGTGGGTATTTTATTACGGTGAGTCCCTGTAATAAATTTATTGCAGCAGATCTTCCTGTTTTTTCAGCTTGCAGAACAATTTCATATCTTAAAGACAAGCTGCTAGATACTATCTCATTTTCAATGCTTATATGAAAGTTTAGTAAGTATTAAAAATTAATATAGTTTGCTTATATGCACTTTGTAAAAGCTAGTTTTTATTGCTTTAAACAAAAATAATTACAAATTTGAGTCCTAAATTAGTGCAAGTAATTTGTTGTGGGATAATGTTCAGTAATGAAGCAATTATTAGGTAGTCCGACAATCTGTAATTTTTAATTTCTACCAAAAAGCTTGAAATACATTTGTAACTATGTGGATTTTACCTTCATTTGACCTTATAAGTTAAACATCGCAAGTGGATATTTTCTGCTGTTTTGATTTATGTTGAACTTTGAATAACCCCTCATGATTATAATTCACTGGGAATGTTTAACGTTAGCCAATTTTTGAACATTAGCCATGATATTGCCATTCTCGATATTTTTGAATTTCAGTGATTTAGCAGGTAAAATTTATTAACCGGTAATTCTCCTCCCTCCCACATCCCATTCCTCAGTTCTCTCCCTTCCCAATATGGGGACTGAATTCAATTTTTGTCAAAGCAGATATTTTTGAGAGGCTTTGGGTTTATCTCAGATACTGAGAGACATAAAAATAGAAAGCATAATAGCACAGCCATTGAGAGGTGATTCATATATAAATACTCTTAGTAACACTTTAAAAAGCTGTTTGAAAGACCAAAGGCAAAAGGTGGCTGATTAAAAATAATAGTGAAAATATTCCTCCCTATAAAAATTAACAGTGATTAATTTTTCTTAGAAGAAATGGGTTATAAAACTTAAATAGTATGAATATAAAAAATTGCAGTATTGCTGAGTCTTGGATATGTTATGCCTTAGTATTTGTGAGAACCTAGTGTGCAGTTTCTGCCTGACTACTCTGTTAAATGGAATTCTCCTTAAAAGATTTTTTAAAATTATATGAAGGCAGTGTATACATTTCATGCATGTGGTTTAAGTTGGCTTTTTTCTTATCATATGTGCAACAGAATGACTTTCTGTGCACATTAGAAATGTTTTAAAAATAAGTAATATATACATAGGGCATAAAAATTCAAAGGTACATAATGGTATCCTGTGATGAGTATATCTACCTCTGTCCATAATCCCTCATTTTTTATCTCCCAGATAAAAACTTCTGTTTTTCTTGTCTATCCACCCAGAGATATTTTATACAGACACGATTATATAAGTGGTAGTTTTCTGGTTGTTTATTTTTTAATACAGAAATGGAATATATCATATGCTTTCAGCATATTGCTTTTTTCCCCTCAATTATATGTTTTTTTCATTTTGGTATTTATAGAGCTATCTAATTCTTTTTAATGACTGCATAGTATATTATTGTTGTTGTACAATAATTTATTTAACCAAACTCCTGTACCCAGTTGGTGGGTATTTCAAATGAGGCTGTATTGGATATCCTTGTCATACTCTTTTATAAAAAGGTGTGAATAAATCTTGTGATAAATTCCTAGAAGAGGAATTGCTCATCAAAAGAGCATTTATCTTTTAAATTTTGGTACATTTTTACCAAACTGCTTGCACATAAATGTTTGTGAGACTCATGTATTTAGACTACTTAAAATTGATGCCTTCTTATATAATTTCCTTGTTTAGATAATTCTCCTGAAAAATAAAGTGTGAGTAAGTGCATAATTCATGGATTTGCTAATGGTTTTCCATGATATAGACAGATTAAGTGATAGCAATATACAACTATCAACTTTGTTTCAACTTTATATTGTCAGTAATTAATTTATTGACCTTTATAGGTAAGAGAGGGCATAAACTATTTATATTCAGACTATGATATTAGTGCCCCAAAATCTATTCCTATTTTTTCCACCAGTTTTAATCTTCTTTATCAGAAGATTGAGTTTAAAAATGGAAGAAATTAAGGACTCTAATTTTGCCACAAGAGTTGAGATTTTGGGTGAATACTGCTATCAGTATATAGTCTTTAGTAACTTGTGGAAGCCCAGTATCTTTATGTTCATGCCAACTGATTAGTTTATAGAATCTGGGATATAGAATTTGATAGGTATTGATATAATTTTAACATGTAGTAGTACCTACATTATTAACATAATTAAGTTGGGTTCAGAATCTAAGATCTACAGGACAGTAATATATTGTAAGTTAGTATGATAGTTCCACTTTAATGCTCATGGGATCTCATAACATGGCCACCAGTATCTGTTCTTTGGGTTTTTTTCTTTTGTTGCTGTTTTTATCTTCTTCTTTTTCTTCTTCTTTTTTGTTTTAAAGGAGCTCTGGTTCCAGTTCATCCGTGTATGATTAAGATATTGGTACTGAGCAAAATGCAGTCAGTCTGCTACTAATGGCAGTATCCGTGTTCTTGGAAATATATTCTGTACAAACCACACAGCTGCCTTTAAAGGTCACTTTTGCTTAATGGAACTTGGGACTGATAAAGTCCCAATCTTTGCCCATCCCTGAATCCTATCCACATTTATTTTTATTAACATCAAAGTACTGTAAGCTCCAGTGCCAACTGGGCTGAAGATTTCTTTTCACAGAGGATTTGCTTCCTTTCCCTCTATGGGAAAGTTCTGTATCCTTTAAATCATTTTAAGCCGCTTCATTTGAAAAATAATTCTTAGTAGTGTGTTCATGGAGTGGATTGATTGTGGCTACTGGGGAAATTCTCTCATGGCTTAAAGATTGCTTTTCAAGCCTGCGAAGTGGGTGAATGAAGGGGGCCCACTCCTGGTGTGTGGAGTTTGTAGTGCGCTCAGGAAGATGACTGACTTCCAAACACCGCAGTGCAGCAAGACTAAAGGCATCAGGAGACCAGAAGCCACTTAATAAGAGATCAAAGAGGCTGTGTGTATATCAGCTTGAAATCCAGATAGTACAGATCAAAAGCTCGCCTTAGCGAGGCAGCTGCAGGGGGATGAAATTAGCAGGAGGCCTCAAAGATCTTAAGTCAGGCCTGATGTTGAACTTTGAGGGAATTTCATGGCTCCTCTGGAATACGAATTTGGCAAAAAATCCCATTGTGTGTAATGGGGGAGAGAGAGAATAGAGGGCAAGCAGCAAATGCTTGTCAGCTGGATGGTGCTTTCTCCTAGGGTAGCTCTCCTTTTCACAAATGTTTTATAAGGACTGTTTCTGCGTCACACTAGAAGGCATTGCTGAGGAGGAGGAGATTCTGAAAATGATATATTTGTTATATTACCTTTAGTGAGTATTCCAGAGATGGCCAAACAGTATATATTAGTGTTTATGAAACGACCATGGGGAGCTAAAATATAGGCATAAAGGTGCTCAGGTTTACTGCAATACCAGTACTTCTGTCTCTCCTATGAAATGCTCAAGGTATTCCAGGAAGTTAGTGGATGTCAGTCCGGCTATGCATCTGTCTCCCATGTAATTAAAAACAGAACAATAACTTTTTTTTTTTAAAAAAAGGAGTTGGTCTAAAGAGGAAACAGTCTCCAGAGGTGTTTCATCACCAGTGTTCCTCTATCTCTAGGTGTGGGTGTGTTTTCAAAGTTCCCACTGGATTCTGGTGTCAGCTTTGAGAACCGTGCTAGTAAATGAAAGTCATAGCCCTTCCTAGGGTATGGCAGAAAGATGGAATCAGATCCACCAACAGGTATTGAGAACCTGTTTTCCTAAGGCGTGGTTTTTTGTACTGCTTTGACCTGTTTGTGGGTGTCATTTGGAGCCAGGCAGTGATCCAGAGAGCCTTGCTTTCCCCAGTGAGCGTCAGGAAGTGGTGTTGCCTCCTTCTGGTACCAAAGGCCTAATTTGTTAATGATGCATGAAAGGAGATTGGCTGCCTGATCTGGACAACACTTTCTAGGGCTCAGGTTCCCCTTTCAGCTCTTCCCTCTGTGTTTTATTTTAATCAGATATTTTGTTCACCAGTATGGCACTTTGAACATAGAGTCAGAAAGAACCAGGATTTGCCTTCTGGCTATGACACCCTACTAGGACTTTGGACAAGCCTGTTAGTCTTTCTTATATAATAATCTCTAAAATAGAAATAATATTTTCCTTATAAAGTTATAAAGACTAAATAAAAGATGTATATAAATGCCCACACTTTTCTGAGCATAAAATAATGTGTTACTAGTTACTGAAAAATGATGATGGTGATGATGATGATTTTTAAAAATAGAATCTGAGCACAGACTTGCTATACCTGTTATTCATTATCTCCTTCCAAAAAATTATTGTTCACTTATGAGCTAGTATGCGGGATTAAAGATGAAAAGATATACTTCCTTTCAAGTGTATATTTAACAAATGTATATTGGGCATCTTCTGTGTCAGGCACTGTTCCAGACACTGGGAATATAGCAATAAACAAAATAGACAATAGACCCTGTGTCCTCATGGAATTTAAATTCAATTGGGAGTAGAGAGACAGTAGATAAATAAGCATATGTTAAAATATAATAGATGAAACAGACTTGGGAACAACTCTTTATAATACATTATGATTTTAGCAGTGGTAGAAGTAAGACTAAGAGATTTCATGATGATTGTTTCTTAAGACCCAGAGAGTTCTGATGGGGAACTGAGGCATGACTTGCACACAGACAGGTAGTGGACATTCCAGGAACAGAAGTGTCCTGGAATTGATAACTTGGCCCTGATTTTATGTCTTGATTTTCTTTAGTAGCTGTGGACTGTTTAATACCTATTTAAGCTTTCATATTTTATTCCTTTTAATGAAAAATCCTTTGAGAAATTTTCTGTTCTAACATTTATAAAATATGACCACCATTTCCCATGATAATAATAGCTAGTAATTATTTACTGCTTACACACACTGGTTTAATTATCTCTACAACCTCATGAGGTAGGTCCTATAATCATTTTCATTTTATAGATGAGGAACCTGATGAAAAGAGGTTAGGGAATTTGCTCAGGATTATCCAGTTGTAAAGTAGTGGAGCTGGGCTTCTAAGTCTGTGGTCAAGTAGAGTGAAAGTACAGTCTTTAGACCAGAAACAATACTGATTCTTCATAATTGCAGCTCTAGTGAAAGAGGATAAAAATTTCTGATTATCTTTCCAGAGATAAACACTTACTACAGTTCTAAAAATTTACTTCATATTTTCCTGAATCCTTATGGTCCCTTGCCTTAACTCCTCCCACCTAGTCAAAGCTCTTTAGAGACCTGATGGCCTTTTCACTGCCAGAGAGTAAAAACTATGTGTGTTTTACCTTATATTTCCCAGCAGGACTCCTTAGCCTTTTTCCTGTGCAGTTTCAAAGTTGGAAAAGTTTTGTTCTGCATTTTGTGTGCTACATATCACAGAGTATTGCTTGCCCTTTCAAGGACTGAAAAAAAAAGTCACAGAATCTTTTCAGAAGAATGAAGTGTGTCCTATGTCCTTATGCGGCAGTGGTTGTCAGAGGAGTTTCCGGTGTAGAGATGGCTCCTGTCCCTTAGTGTCGGCTTAAGGGGAAGTGAGAACTGAGGACACCATGCTGCTCTGAGCCTCTCTTCAGGTGCAGAGGCATGTATCTGGAGAGTAGAAGGTCAGCACTTCATTGTCATGTGTTAACACTTAAGCGTAATATCAGGGATGGTTTAGCAATTGTTAGCACTGTTGGTCTAAATTACACATGCTCAGTTGAATTAACTCCTCAAACACATATGTCCTATCAAATTCTTTTCCATTATCTTCATAGTAACAGAAACAGAAGGAGTAATAGCAAGAATAAGAGTAAAAGCACTTATGGAGTGATTACTATGGGCTTTCCAAGCACTTATCATGCCTTATCTCATTTAATGCTTTTAACAACTCTACAAAATCTGTATTATTGTTATTTCCACTTACAATGAGAAATTCGAGTCTCAGAGATTAAACAACTTGAACAGTACCACTCAGCTGGTATTTTTTTTTTTAATTCATTTTTGGCTCCATTGGGTCTTGGTTGCTGCATGCGGGCTTTCTCTAGTTGTGATGAGCAGGGGCTACTCTTCATTACGGTGTGCGTGCTTCTTATTGCGGTGGCTTCTCTTGTTGTGGAGCATGGGTTCTAGGCACGCAGGCTTCAGTAGTTGTGGCATGAGGGCTCAGTAGTTGTGACTCGCGGGCTCTAGAGCACAGGCTCAGTAGTTGTGGCACACCGGCTTAGTTGCTCCGTGGCATGTGAGATCTTCCCAGAACCAGGGCTTGAACCCTGTGTCCCCTGTGTTGGCAGGCGGATTCTTAACCACTGCTCCACCAGGGAAGTCGCTCAGCTGGTATTTGTAACTGTTTAGCTTAAGTTGAGAGTGATATCTTTGGAAAATTAAAATAAATTCCAAAACTAATACTTAAAAAGCTTTTAAAAGTTTTGTGTGTCTGTACTTTCCTTGCATCATCATAATAACTTTCAACTAATATAGTTTTTTTCTGGAAGATAATGGGATATTTCTTATTTATAAGTTCATTTTCTTCTTACAATTTTTTTGGGTAAAATACACATAACACAAAATTTACCATCTTAATTTTTTTCCAGTTTGAACATTTTAATTATAAAGTTACAAAACATCATGGTTCTTTATACACATTTTACATGAAAATAATGTAATAAAATGCAAAACCATGTTTATACACATCTTCAGCTATCTTTCCATACTCATTACCTTTTGGTGATTCAAACCAGAAATGATTTTTTATTTAAATCTCAAGAAAAAAACTTTAGGCATATAAACAGCCCAAAATATTAAAAGAAAAAGCAGAGGGGTCAGTGTTAGGATATTTTTATGCTTGGATACTTCAAAACAGCTTTGTTTCCAAAACTTATTTTGGTCAGCCTGAATGAAAAGGTGCTTTGGAAATAAAAACTGAGTCTCCAAGGTAAACTGAGGCATGCACTCAGCAGTGTGTGTGTGGATGGGAGTGAAGCATGGATCACAGAGGGCATGTCCTTCCAGTGCCAGTGATATCTCGGTATCTTAAAGCAGGTCCAGGTTACCATCTTAATTTTTCAGTGTATAGTTTGGTCATGTTGGGTATATTCACATTTCAACTAATGTAATTTTAATAGAGGGTGTTGACTTTGTCCTTGAATACTACCATCAGCCTGGTGGAACCCCAGCCATTTCAGCCAGATGATGGGACTTTGAGATAGAGGACAGTTGTGTAGTTTGGTTTGTTTTGTTTTCCTCACAACTACCAAAAGTCCTGGGCCAGGAGTGAACAGTAAGTATGTAAACAATTACAGCATGACATAAAATTTTCAAGAGATGAAACATCCAAAGATAATGTTTAGTATCCAAGGAGAAAATCAACTAGGAGACTAGGAGGGGATGAGAGAAAGTCGTGGGCCTCTGCTTGAACCAGTTAAATTCTTATGATGTTTAAAATAGATTTTTAAAGTATGAAATTATACAGAATAAAATTATGTACAAGCTTATGTATTTTTTCCTCCATTTTAGACTATATTTTGATCTTTCAGCAAGTTTCTCTGTGCACCTCTTTTCCATTGTACTTTTAAAAATTTATTTATTTAAATTTATTTATTTTTGGCTGTGTTGGGTCTTCATTGCTGTGCACGGGCTTTTCTAGCTGCGGTGAGCGGGGGCCACTCTGTTGTGGTGCGCAGGCTTCTCATTGCAGTGGCTTCTCTTGTTGTGGAGCACGGGCTCTAGGCATGCAGGCTTCAGTAGTTGTGGCATGCGGGCTTAGTAGTTGTGGCTCGTGGACTCTAAAGCACAGGCTCAGTAGTTGTGGTGCATGGGCTTAGTTGCTCCACGGCATGTGGGATCTTCCCGGACCAGGGCTCGAACCCGTGTCCCCTGCATTGGCAGGTGTATTATTAACCACTGTGCCACCAGGGAAGCCCTCCATTGCACCTTTAATTGCCTTGTGCTGTGCTACTCAGAGACTGTTTCGTTCTATGTATGATGCGTGGAAAAATCTATTCTTAAGGTCTAATAGTATTAAGGAAGTAATAAGACACAAGGAGCCAGGAACCGTATCAGTTTAATTTATCTTGAGTGCACTGAAAGTATTTTGTGGGCACTTACTTTGGATGTGATGGTATTGTGGTAATTGGTATGATTTGTATAAAACTTGGCTATATAATAAAATAGTAAAAAAAAATGGGGTTAGATTCTGATAAGATAGCTTAGTCATTATTCATTAGAATCATTTACTTATTGCCTTGCATTCACTATAAATACATTCATTTCTCCTTCCTAAAAGTAAATGCTTAGCTTGTAGATCAAATCAGAATATGCTCTTTTAGTATAAATAATTACATCCTGCATTCTTAAACCAAAACTATTCTAGTGATTTTAATTCAAGTAATAGTCTCTGACATGTCTTTGTTGCTATCTAAAAATGGCAAAAAAAGTTGTTTTAATATTCCTTTTATGAAAAAGAGTATATGTATATATTTTGTTATATCTTGTTTTGATGGTATAATACTCAGAAGTTAGATATTGCATAGTTAGTGGCATTTTTATGAGTTCTTAAAAGACATCACTAACTACAATTATACAATGTTTGTGAACAAAGTGTAGTCTTTTTCATTGCTGATGCTGTGTTTTGAATTAACTTCTGTCATTCCCTACTTTTTATAGTGGTTTTGTGAATGTTTTGGTAGAAATTAATGACAAATTTGACTCAAGATATTCTGTCAAATTTAGTTATAGAATTTTGGAGTTAGGGGAACAGATCACAACTGTCACGTATCCAACTTTCTCATTTTACAATTGAAGAAACTGACTCAGAAAAATGAAGAACTTGTGAAACTGTACACAGTCAGGCTGGGGGCTCAAAACTTGTTCCTTGACTTCTAATCGACACCCATCCTACCACTAGTGGATTGAATAGCTGTCTTCCTTGTCTCTCTCTTATGTATATTTTC
Organism: Mesoplodon bidens; assembly: GCF_964165515.1. Lineage (NCBI taxonomy): Eukaryota > Metazoa > Chordata > Mammalia > Artiodactyla > Ziphiidae > Mesoplodon > Mesoplodon bidens. The sequence goes on along the minus strand of NC_138177.1, from coordinate 133,714,298 downwards.
TTCTTTTTAGAAAAATCTTTGGATTCCTGTTTTCTGACTGACATCCTTCACAGTGGACATTTTAATTCATGCCAGCTGTGCATCAGAACTTCTGCAGATAATTGTTTTTTCCTTATGATGTGTACGTCTGTGTGTGTGTGTGTGTGTGTAAAAGAACATTTGCTTTGCCCTTCTTTGTACCCAATTCCTTCTTCTGCCTACCTCCAGGATGAAATAGCTAGCTGTCTCCCTTTTAAACTTAATGGTTTCTTTCTGTGTTCTCCATTTCAGTAACTTCCTTGGGATCTTATTTTAAAAATTATTTAGCTGTTAATCCATTTAGATTTTAACTTACTACTCTTTAGTTCAAAAAGTAATTGCCACATTTAAGAGTATACTCTTCAAACCTAGAACAAATTTATAGAGACAGAAAGCAAAATAGTCATTGGGGGGAAATGGGGACTCACTTAATGGATATAGAGTTTCAGTATGGGAAATTGAAAAATTTCTGGAGATGAATAGTGAAATGGGGGAATTCCCTGGCAGTCCAACAGTTAGGACTCGGCGCTTTTGCTGCAGTGGCCTGGGTTCAATCCCTTGTCGGGGAACTAAGATCCTGCAAGCTGCGCAGCGCAGCCAAAAAAAAAAAAAAACAGTGGTGACGGTAGCACAACAATGTGAATGTACTTGCCACTGAACTGTATGCTTAAAAATGGTTAAAATGTAATAAGAACCTGCTGTATAAAAAAATAAATAAAATAAAATTTTAAAAAATGGTTAATATGGTAAATTTTGTTGTATTGGGCTCTTTGCTGCTTTCATAGTTTTCTCTCAGTTGACCATTATTAAGTTGGAGCAATTCTCTTATCAAGTAGTATGTGCTAGCTGCCTCATGTTATCCAGAAATTTATGGAGATCCTTTCAATTTATCTTTGAAACATAATTCCTCACACTAATGTGAATAACTATTTGTAGAGTGAAGCTCAGTAGCCCAATTCTGTAATAATGTCACCACAACATTGAATTCATTGGTTAGGAGATCTGATTTGTAGAGCGCTTTCTGTTTCACAGTTGTTTGAAGTTGTTTTTCTAGTCATTCTTTGGAATCATTTCATTTTGGAGAAGGACTCATGCAATACAGGAGAGCAGGTATTTTGGTGTGGTGAGCTGTCTAACAGCACAGAACTTTAATGACATAGAATTAAGGCTGCATGAATGAACCGTATTTCCTCTCATGAGTTTACTGTAGGCCAACTTTATGTTTTATTGTACTCACTTGTCAATAAGTGTCAACATTATCAAAGGTAAGTAATTTGTACCCAAGTTTTTATCTAAAATAAACTATTGTCTATCTCTTTGCCATCCTATTGTGGTCACTACATTCTTATTCCATTATTTTTTTAAAGTGAAAATAAGCCTTTTAAAAATTTTAATTAATTTATTAAAAAATTTTTTTGGGCTGCATTGGGTCTTCATTGCTGCGCACAGGCTTTCTCTAGTTGCAGCAGGCGGGGGCTTCTCTTCGTTGTGGTACACGGGTTTCTCATTGTGGTGGCTTCTCTTGTTGCGGAGTACGGGCTCTTGGCACTTGGGCTTCAGTAGTTGTGGCTCGTGGACTCTAGAGTGCAGGCTCAGTAGTTGTGGTGCACGGGCTTAGTTGCTCTGAGGCATGTGGGATCTTCCCGGACCAGGGATCGAACCCGTGTCCCCTGCATTGGCAGGTGGATTCTTAACCACTGCGCCACCAGTGAAGTCCTCTTATTTCATTGTTTAACGTTTTTAAAAGTTTGGGTGATAGAATAGATTTTTAAAATAAGAACAACCCAAAAGTTATCCTTTATTTTATTTTTTGTTTGTCTTTATTTTTTAATTTTAGTTTAAAAAATTTTTTATCTTTATTTTTATTTTTTGACTGTGCCATGCAGCATGCAGGATCTTAGTTCCCTGATCAGGGATCGAACCCGCACCCCCTGTAGTGGAAGCGTGGAGTCTTAACCACTGGACCGCCAGGGAAGTCCCGGTTATCCTCTATTTTGAATCCACGTAGTCAAGTCCTTGTAGCGCCTTGATTTTTGTTTTCCTTTATTGGAGTAATACTACAAACATATAAATGTTGAATGTCAGAATTGTCCTTGGTGTATGTCTCATATTCCTCTTATTTTAAAAATGCCTTTTACTGAGGTATTTGGCCAGTTTATTAAATGTGAGCACTTTCCTTCATGTTCATTCCCTCTGTCTCCTCTTTATGTAACGTTTTCTGCTTCATGCCTTTCCACTGAGTTTGCCATGGTTGCTTACCTGTATTTGTAGTTTTCGTTTTGGAGCAGCTTTAAGACTAGAGCTCTCTACATCTTCTGGTTGATATCCTTGTCTCTGAGAGAGCCCAGTTTCAATTGAACCACCTCTCTGCCCCAGGTGATACTGCTGTACAGTGCTTTAGTTTATGTGAACCCTGATCTCTTTGATCTGTGGGAATGTACACAGATATTCATATAATACATTTTATAGACACTTCTGAACTTTGAATTCCATCCATTTGGGAATAAGGATTGTCACATGTTTGTATGTGTTCATGTGAAGGTGTCCAAAGGACACCAAAGGAATGGATTCTTGAGAACGTTAAGTGTAAATTAAAATCTGGCAAACAAATGCATGTTTTAGCTGTCCATGGAGGCACACTGCACATTCTGTTCTAAATTTCATCAACTAGGTACCAACATATAAACCTCTAGTGGCCAAGTGTGGTACTTTAGGGACTCAGTTTTATACACTTTGGCAAGGTAATAAATATATATTCTAACAATTTGCCTTCTTTCAACATTCATTCATTTAGCAAATACTTACCTTAAGAAGCTGCATGACATAGTGGCTAACAGCATGAACTCTGGGGCTTAACTGGCTGGTTTAAATTCTGGTTCTACTACTTATCAACTGTGTGTTTTGGTTAAGTTATTTAATTTTCCTCTGCCTTAGTTTTCTCATCTGGAAAGTAGGGATAATAATGGAACCTACCTCATGTTGGTGTGAAGATTAATTAAATAGGTTCAATGAAGTAAGATATTTAGATCATGCCTGGCATGGCAAGACCTCAGTAAATGTTAACAGTTGTTGCTGTTGTTCACATATGACAGGATGTAACCTTTGCCTTATAGCTGTACTTATAGTCCAGCAAGGAGAGAGAACCTAAATAGATTCAATCATTTGATACTTCAGCTATTATTCAGTCCCTTCTCTGTGGCAGGCACTGTAGTCGGCCCTGGAAATAAAGTAGCAAATAAGCAAACATATCCTTGCTCTCATGAAGCTTATTTTTAGTAGGGAAGATGGTTAAAATAATTTCAGTAGAATGTCAAAAGAGTTGTAACAGGAAAAATGCAACATGCTATGTATACATCTAGCAGGAGGGCCTAACTTATTCTAAAAGGTCAAGGACAGTGAGGAAAATATATTATGACAAATGCTATAATGGAAGGTCTTTTTTTAGGTTTAGAGATAACCACAGAGTAGGAAGTGCTTGAGTCTTCTTTGGGAAGTCAGGGAAAGCTTCTCATTGGAGGAAACATGTGAGTTGACTCTGGTGGCAAAGATACAGATAAGTGGCAGTGTGGCAGGAAAAACATTCCTGGCAGATGGAATGGTTTGTAGAGTATCGTGAAGCATACCAAAGCCTTCCACAGTCCTGAACTTCAGTAGTTCTGGATTGTTGGGACAATGTGTGGGGCAGATTGGGGGTGAACAGTGGTACATGTGGGAAGAGCAAGGGGAGATGAGACTAAACTGCAGATCTGAAGGAATTTTTCTGCCCAAGAGCACTTTATCGTGAAGGCAGTGGCTGTCACTGAAATATTTTATGCAGGGGAGGAATTGCAATCCCATTTTTTTTTTTTTTTTTTTTTTTTTGCGATACGTGGGCCTCTCACTGTTGTGGCCTCTCTCGTTGCGGAGCACAGGCTCCGGATGCGCAGGCTCAGTGGCCATGGCTCACGGGCCCAGCCGCTCCGCTGCATGTGGGATCTTCCCGGGCTGAGGCATGAACCCGTGCCCCCTGCATCGGCAGGCAGACTCTCAACCACTGTGCCACCAGGGAAGCCCTGCAATCCCATTTTTATCTTTAAAAATCATTATTTTCTCTCTGTAGACAATAGACTGAAGAGGGTAAGATTGGAGACAGGTAGACCTTTGGGAAGACTGAAGCAGTTGCATAGGTGAGAAATAATGAGAAGCTGCACCAAGGCAGTGCAGCAGAAATGTAGAGGAAGGATCAGATAGAAGAGACAGAAGGTCAATTGACGTGCCTTAGCCAGCAACCCAGTGAAAAGGTGGGAGAGAGCGAGTGAGTGCTTGGGTGTATGGCAGTGCCACTCAGGGACTATGGGAGGAGAGAAGTCTGTTTGTCACCTTGGATTTCCCCCAACATTGAAACTTCCTGTGTTTATAATAACTATCAAACATTAGTATCACTTTGAGAGACCTCAAAAATCCTCGTATGGGGCTTCCCTGGTGGCGCAGTGGTTGAGAGTCCGCCTGCCGATGCAGGGGACACGGGTTCATGCCCCAGTCTGGGAAGATCCCACATGCCATGGAGCGGCTGGGCCCGTGAGTCATGGCCGCTGAGCCTGCGCGTCCGGAGCCTGTGCTCCGCAACGGGAGAGGCCACAATAGTGGGAGGCCTGCGTACCGAAAAAAAAAAAAAAAATCCTCGTATGAGCTTTTCTTCAGGCACTTTTATTTACCTGTGAGACAGAGCAGTTAGATTGGTTCTCTTCGGATTTCATAGCTACATAGCGAGCAGAATTCAGGTTTAGAGCTCCTGTCTTCCCACATAGCATTCTGATGAAAGTTGGCTGTGCCTAATTGATTGTAGGAGTTTTTAAGAGCTGTAGGGAATGACTTTCATAAATGGTTGAGTTAAAGAAGACATACGGGATACTGTTAGAACATGCGTAAGAAGATAAGGATTTTGAATAAGTAGGAAAAAACATCTTTCAGAAGAGGAGAATGGCTTGCATAGTAAAAGATGATGTATCTTGTGTTCTGTGGTTGGTATTTAGTACCCCCTGTTGGCTGTTTAGTCTAAAACAACATCTTGATTCTTGAATACAATGTTCCTTACAGTGTTGTTTACCAAAACAAGAAAAACTAGAGATCTTAAAATTATGATAGAAGTTGATAAAAACTGATGGGGACTTGAAAAAATCTGGATAGGGTCTAGAAGTTGGGTAGAGGTCTTGAGAAATATCTTTATAACATTTTGTTGGATTTAACATGGGTGTGATATTGTAGACTACACTTTCGGAAAACAGACTATTCTGATGAGAAGCAGCCTGGCTTTTAAGCATGTCGTATATGGTAAAGGCTCAAGAATAGTAGCCGCCCTGGTAGGCAGTAGCAGCTGCTGTTCTTCCATAGGGTGGCTACTACATGTGATGACCATGAAAGGAAATGACTGTTACTCATTAAAGCAACTCCATTTAGCTACGTGAGAGATCACCTGGTCAGAAAAGTCATCATAGAAAATGCAGTGGTGATTATTCATAATGGGGTATCTTCAGTAGTGGGTGGTTTGTCTTTTTTTAAGTGACAAAGAAGCTGCCGTTGGCTTCCTTCCTCCAGGAAAAGGGGTGGTAGATTGGATTTAGTGTTTAGAATAACTAGGAAGCCCAAGCCTGAATAAATTTTAGTAAGCAGGCACACCTGGTACTAGTTTGCGGTCTAAAGAAGGTTGCATTTTGTATAAATAAGTGCTCACCATGATTTTTCTATAATAAGGGAAATCTATTGATCTATTTTCTATTTCCATTATTTCCTAGTAATCTTTCTTTGAAATGTTTCTAATTATCATTTCAACTGGTTGCATTTTGAAAACCAATTCACTATTTATTTGGGTAAAAAATAGTACTTTTTGATTAGGTGTTATATGAAACTGCAGAGATGGCTCACACCCACCCAGTGAAATCATTTATTTGCTTTTGGTATATTTTACTGTTGCAGTTTTCTCTAAGAAAGTTTAGTAATTACTAATATGAAGTAATGCTAGCTGCTTTCTGTGCATTTCATGAAGGGAATAAGCTATTTTATAGTTTCCCTTCCCCCCCAATAAAAAAGCCTTCCATCAGAAACTGACAGCCTAAATGAAGGACATAATTGTACAGCTTATTTATTAGTGTGTCAAACTTAAAATGTAATGGTTTCATATTTCAGAATGAAAAAGTGTGTTGTGATTCATGGTTGCTGGTGACAAAATAGACAGCTCTTTTATATTACTGCACTGATCGCTGCTGATATCCCACTGTACTTTTTTTTTTTTTTTTGGGGTTCCTTATTGTTCTCTTCCTATGCAATAGCTCCCTCTACTTGAAAATATTGGTGTAATTATAGTTTAAACACGGTACTTTATTAGTGAGTTCCCATGACTATTTTTACTTTCAATCCTCTTTATTAGTAAGTGGTGTTATTACAACAGAGCATGTTAGAAATTTACCAAGAAATTCTTGACTTGGTAGTGGAAAAGCAAGATTTAGTTACGGAAAGTAAAATAAGTTGTTTGAAGGCATTTTTCAAGGAATTTGCTCTATAGCCTTTGTTGATTTAAATATGGTGTATTTGGTTAAGATTCCATGCAGTATTGAAGGTAAGCCTTGATGTCTACAACAGAGAGGTATAGAAAACTGCAGCAGAAACCTTCAAAAGAACCATCAGCCACTTCAAACAGACATAGCCTGGAACTTGGCAAGTTCTCACTTTACTAATTCCAAAGTCTTACCATTCTAACACAAAACATGGTAGCTTCTACTTTCTCAGGAAGGGTTTAATAGAAACTAACAGTAGTAGAATCTCATGTTACTACATTTTGCCTTTATGGAACAGTATGTACATAATGAAACAGTAGGAGCAAAACAGACAAACCAAGCAAGTGATGTTAAGAGTGAGATTTATCTTTTTTCTCTCCCTTACAAAGTTTGAGGTTTAGTAATGGTATCATATACCTCCACCATTAGGACAAATAAGAGATTCTACTCAACCATAAGATTTCCACATGGATGTTTCTTTTCCATTCATAACCCTTTATTTCCAATTTGTTCTGATTATTATTATGGTGCAGAGCACAGTGGTTAAGAGAAGGGCTTAGGAGCCAGACTGTTTGAGTTTGAATCCTGGCTCTGCCACTCACCAGCTGGGTGATCTTGGCATGTTTCCTTAACTTTCTGACCTTCAGTTTCCTCATTTGTAAAATACAGACAATAAATCTACCCACATCCTGGAATTTGTTGTAAGGATTAGCTGAATTAATGATTGTCAAGCACTTAGAACAGAGCCTGACACATAGTAAGTGCTATATACCAGTGTTTGTTGAATAAAATAAAAAATAATAGTGTGGCTATAAATTGGTTTTTATTAGCCAAATGTATTTATAGAGTGTCAGTGTTATCTTCCGTGCTTAATGAAAAGAAATATGGGGCCCTCCCAGTGGATGAGAGAGATTTGCACAATGATTTTGTTCATGAATTGATATTCAGTTCCTCGGTATTAGAATAATTCTCACCTAGGGGTACCTATACCATGTCATAATTTTAGGTTGTTATTTTTAAACATACTTTTTAAAGGCAGTGGTATATGCCGTGGTTTCCATGTCTTTTTGGAACTTAAGTGATTTAGCAAGAAGATTTTACACTGGTGAAATGCCTAAGAATGCAGTATCGTTTCCCATAGTACACTACTTTTGGAGCCTACTTATTGCCCAAGAGCAATAATAGATGGGCTTGTCTTTGGTCCATAGTATGACTGTGCTTAAGGATGTCAGAGATTCTTTTCCAACTCTCCCCAGATCTCTTGTGGTCCAACAAAATATCAATCATCAAAACTTTAAAAAAGAAATTTATATGTATTGAGCACTCAGACATGCAAATGAAGTTGTTAAGGTTATGTCTTTACCTTGATACAAGCTGATATTTGTGTGGATGTATAGAGTGATATTTTAATAGATTTTGGTTTTGGAAGAATACCACCAGGATACTGGACACATAAAGTAAATAGTCAAATGAGATTCATGAGTCAGACATACCCTTTTCTATTGTGCTTAGCTTTATTTGCACTTCGCAGATATTGCATTTTTTACAAATTGAAGGTTTGCAGCAACCCTGGGTCATTAGATGATGGTTAGCATTTTTTAGTAATAAGGTGTTTTTAAATCAAGGTATGACATTGTTTTTTTAGACATAATGTTATTGCACACTTTGTAGACTACAGTGTAAACATAACTTTTATATGCACTTGAGAAACCAAAAAACTTATGTGACTCACTTTATTGTGACATTTGCTTTATTGTAGTTGTCTGGAACCAAACCCACAATATCACTGAGGTATAACTGTCCACATACTTGTCTTAAGGCTATATATTTGTTTTTAGGGAACTGACTCATCTTTCTTTTTTGCTTGATCCTTAGGACCCCTTAGATCCCACAAAATCAGTGATTGTGATTCGCTCCCTGGTGGCAGATGGTGTGGCAGAAAGAGGCAGAGAACTATTACCTGGAGACCGCCTGGTCTCAGTCAATGAATACTGTCTGGACAACACCACACTTGCTGAAGCTGTGGAAGTGTTGAAAGCTGTGCCACCAGGCACTGTACACCTTGGCATCTGTAAGCCTTTGGTGGTAAGTGTCGAATTTTGTTAATATAGGAAATGATAATACTATATCATTATAGGATATTGATAATATCAATAGTTAAGAACATGGATTTTGCAGACAAATACACCTGGCTTCGAATCCCTGTTCCACTGCTTACTGTACATGTGTCTGTGCAAGTTTCTTAACGTCCTTGACTTAATTTTCAGAAAAAAATGTCTACCTCATAGGATTTTGAGGATTAAAGATGATATTTGTTAAGTGCTTATCAGCACATCACTACATCAGTGCTAGCTGCCAACATCACTATTCCTACTGCTACTACTTTTATCTTTATACTTTTAATACAGACTTCTAAGTTCTCATTACATTCCTTATGTTATAAATTAAAATAAGTATGTTTATGTGTTTTAACTTTCGTTTGGGCATGATGTCGAGATGACTTGGTAAGTTGAAGTCTATTTAACCATATCTCAGTAAGATTTTAATATGCTTTTCTGACCATCAGTGTGCCTTGTAACCCCTAGCATCTAAACTCCGATATGGTCAAGCCATCCTGAAGTCATCTTATTGTTTAATCTCATGTACTATGTCAGATCACTGTTTGTTTTTCTTTTTCTTTTTCTTTTTCTTTTTTTTTTTTTCCTGCAACTTCCCTAGATCACTGTTTCTGACTGAAGTATTATTATTTATGGTGCTACTGAGGTTCCCCAATGTAAAAAAAATACTTGATGATAATTTTCAAGCGGCATTAAAGTATTATTGAGTGCTTATATATGTCACTCAGTATTTTAAGCTCTTTACATGCACTAATTTAGTCATCACAGAAACTTTAAGAGGAGGTACTCCTCTTATTACCACTACTATGTATTGAGTTAGTCAAGTCACAGAGCTGAGTAACTTATGCAAGGTAATATAACTAGTAAGGAGGAGAGTTGGAATATAAACTCAGCAGAGTGGCTTCAGACCCTGTACTCTTAGTCACAATGCTATGTGTTCCTATTCCAGTTTGTTGTCACAAGTTTAGTTTCATGCCGCATGTCTGAAACAGATAGCATGGTTGTAGTAGAGTGTTGGACTGGATTTCAAGAAATCTGGAGCCTGTTTCTAACTTTACTAGAAGTTAGCCCAGTGAGTCTCAAATTCAATGATATGTGATAGACGTAAGAATCAGCTTGGAGATGGTTAAAATGCAGTTTCCCAGGTCCTACTCTCGGAGATTCTGATTTAGCGATTCTCGTGTGCTGTTCAGGAATCTGCCTCTTCAGTGAGTCACCAGCGTAGTTCTGATGCAGATTTTTTTCACTTTGAGAAACACTATACCAGTAATTCGATCATAGGTACAGCACTTTTCTGAGCCTACGTTTTCATTTCTGAAAAGACTAAAAAAGACTAGAGAATTCATAAGATCTTTCTTAACTCTAAAATTCTTTTATTCTGTGAAATATATTAGCACACTACAAGTGTTCATATAGCTAAATAGGTATATAGATAGAGATCTGTCTATATAGATATTGTTACATATGTTCATTTATAGACATAGATAGAGTCATGTATTACACATAGTATTTTTGCGTTGGGGAACCTCACATGACCTTCATATATTACTTTATTATTCTTCATATATTATACATCAAGATGCCTATATATTACACCTATCAGATACTTTAAACATTTTGAAATGGAATATAGCACATAGCTAAGTCAAGTTCCTGACTTTATATTGTGTATTTGGTATGTGAGTGTTGCCATAGTCAGTATATATCTATATCATGAGATACCCAGTTGGACTTTTGGACAAATTAAGGAGGGGAAACTTAATATTTTTATGGGACCTCATCTTGGTATTTTGGAAGGTGGCAAGAACTTTGTCTAGATTTTCCCTGATGATTATTTGTCTGATTATTTGGGTTACCAGAGAAAGTCCCAACTATTTATGATCTGTAGGACCTAAACAGTGTGACTTTACTTTGAAGCAATTGAAGGAAGTCTCAGGCAGTGTAAAGAACAGAACTTAGTAGCAACTGGCTGTGGATTCCTGTGCTATTTCTGGCAGAGGTAGAGCTGCACAGACCTCGGGACCTTGGAGCCTTGCTCTGAGAGGATTTTGGAACGCAGTAATTGTGAGGTGGACCTTTGCCTAGGCTTCCCTCAGTGAGTAGAAGGCTGCCAGGATGCTGGGGAGTAGGAGGCCAGTGAAGGAATGAGAGAAGGTCACTTTCAAGACTTAGTGATGATTCCGCTAAAAATTTCTAAGTAATTCCTTCTTTAACATCTGGGTTCTTTTAGCAAAACTGTCTGTGAGCTGTAAATAGTGATGCATGGATCTTCTCTGAGGTCTCTCTATTTCTCTGTCTCTCTCTCTCATGGTCCAGTTGGTGGCCACTTATCTCATCACTTGATGTTTGCTGAGCATTTGCTCAGTCCTCAGGAGAACCGGAGAGTATGAATAAGAAGGTCCAAAGTCAAGTTGGAGCAGAAAGACTATGAATATGTTAACAGGAGAATAGAATTATTTTATTAAGTCTTGTACCATATAGATATGTACTATCTATATAATATAGGTGTTCTATAATCTTGCATTATAGTCTTATGTAGAAAGTTATTATCTGTATAGTTTCATGTTAACCAGAAACGTGACTTACTTTCTCTTTTCTACAAACTCACCTCAGATGTCACAGATAAAAAATGAGTGAACTGACTTTAAAAAGTATATTCCATCTTCAGAACCCACAGGACAGAGCTGGCAATGGAGTTCTTGAGCCAGACATCTGTGGGATTTTGCTTAGTTCTGTGATTTGCAAAGCTGTGTGTCCTTGGGCCAGTTATTTAACCTCACCAGCTCCCACTTGGGATCACAAATCATGGTAGCTGAGATCACAGGCTCTAGAGCCAGATAGCCAGGGCTCACATTCTGGGTGTGTAACTGACTAGTTATGTACCTTTGAGCAAATTACTGTGCCTGTTACTCATCTGTAAAATGAGGTTAATAAGAGAACCTACTTCTTAGAATATATATTAATATATTAATAAATATATTAAATGAATTGATATATTTAAAGTGCTAAAACCTGTGCCTGTGAGATATATATCTATTTGATGTTATTTTCATGTAAATATAAAAATCTTGACCTAATAAAATTGCTGTAAAGATTAAGCTGAGACAAAGCACGTAAAAGTGTTTACCATAGATTTTGATATATAGCTAGGACTTGATAAATTGTAGCTGTGTTATTACCTGGGACTGATGCTGAGCTGGTGAGCACCATGATGATTGTCCCTCTTCTGATGGAGAGTGGCTACCCTGTGCCATTGTTAAATATTTTGAGTATCACCCTGTATAAACTTAGGCATTTCTTAATATTAAGGTCTCTTCCTGGGAAAGTGATTTTTTCTTTAAGGAATACCTAAAAAGAATAAAAAGTTTGAGAAGCTTTGACCTGAACATGGCTTTTTTGGGTTATTAAAGAAAAATTTGGTCTAATAAAACAATTTACATAAATTTTATTGTGTACTTGCATTTATTGGAAAGATAAGAATTAATCTGAAAAGCTTTTGAAACTAAGATATTTTCTTCATTACAAAAGTACTTCTTTGGTTACCAGAGTTGGGGGCTGGGGTGGGCAAAATAGGTGAAGGTGGTCAAAAGATACAGATCTGCAGTTATAAGTCCTAAGGATGTAAGGTATAGCATGGTGACTATAGTTAACAGCACTGTATTGTATATTTGAAATTTGAATTGTTAACTAAACTTATCGTGGTGATTATTTTGCAACATATACATCTACCAAATCATTATGTTGTACACTTAAAACTAATATAATGTTATATGTCAATTAGAACTCAATAAAAAAAAAGTTTCATGGTTGACAAAAACAGTTCTTCAGTCATGCTAAAATAATTAAAAGTGCTTCTATTTTCAGGAAGGTGACAAAGAGGAAGAAAATCATATTTTACATTCAAACAATAATGAAGACAAGACTGAAATTTCAGGAACAGTTCATGATATAAATTCATCTTTAATACTTGAAGCACCCAAGGTATTTAGTACATTTATTTCCCAAGTAAACAGTTGCTATTGTAAAGAAGACAAAAGCTTGTTCTCACTCTCATTTCTTGGCTAAATAGATACAAATTAAATAATGCCCCCCTTATTAATTTTTTAATTGCAGGTATTTATTTATTTATTTATTTTTGGCTGCAGTGCGTGACACGCTGGATCTTAGATCCCCAATCGGGGTCAAACCTGTGTCCCCTGCAGTGGAAGCGCAGATTCTTAACCCCTGGACCACCAGGGAAGTCCCTATTAATTTTTTTTAAACTGAAATCTTTTCTCTCTTTTATCACATTGCCTCCATAAATGACATAGCCCAGGTATAAGGCATTTTCAAAGAACAAACATACCTCATTTTATATCACTAATATACTCTTAAAATTTTGAGGGTAGAACATATTTTTGAAAATAGACCTGCATTAAAAAAAAATGCTGTAGAATAAGAGCTATACAGAACTTCTTATTGAATACTTTCTAAAGAAAAGAGTTATTTAGTTAAACCTTACTTTCTGCTTTAATATTAGAAAGTATATTTTGAAGCTTTTCCCTTTTTATTCTTAAAATGAATTGTGTTTATTTTGCTTCTTGCAGTTAGAGTATGGTTTTGCTTTACTTGATAACAACTGTCTTTTGATATTCTTTACATAGTTTGTTGACAGTGTCTAAAGCTGATATGTAGTCCTGTAACGTCCATTATATTTTTTTAGTTTAAACATTTTTTGTTACAATTTCATAACTGTGTGACATGTTTAAATATGCCTTCTAAATGCAGTTTTTTCTTTTTTTGAAATAACTAGGTTACAGTATTTGGTATAGTATATTAATTTAAAAGTGTCACTGCAATGATGTCTAGCTGCAAGTGAGGAAGCAATGGGAAGGAGTAGATTCATTTCAGGAATTTGCATTTATTGATACTTAATGAATAGGACTTAAAATAGGAAATGTCATTGATCCCTTAGAGGGAATTGGGCCTCATTGTGCCCAGCACCCTAAGGTGCCTTGGAGTTAGGTCAAAGGCTTAGCAGATCCATATATTCCTCAAACGTTACCTAGGAACTCAACAAAGTTTCTGCTCATGCATGACTATCTAGCTTCAGTTTTATGTACTTGCTCTTCTGATTAGTGAAGTATGAATTAACTGAAGAGCATACTGTATTCATTCCTTTTGTTTTATATTATTAATTCAGATGCAAAAATAAATTTCTATTAAGTGTTATATTATAAAAGAGTCATACTCAAAGTAGTTGAGACATATTCCCCATATCTTCAGTTTATAGAGAATGTTTTGTAAACATTCAAATAACCATTAATTTCTTTTTAGTTACATAAACCTGAAAATCCTGACCTTTTAAGTCTTTGCTTTCTTAAGTGATAGTATGAAGTACATCCATATTTATGTATTATTAGTAGTAGTAGTATTTTTTTTGTGTGTGTGGTACGTGGGCCTCTCACTATTGTGGCCTCTCCCGTTGTGGAGCACAGGCTCCGGACGCGCAGGCTCAGCGGCCATGGCTCACGGGCCTAGCTGCTCCACAGCATGTGGGATCTTCCCAGACCGGGGTACGAACCCGTGTCCCCTGCATCGGCAGGCGGACTCTCAACCACTGCGCCACCAGGGAAGCCCCTATGTATTATTTTTTATATGAGATGCAGGAGTTAAATATTCAATGTAGCAATTTAACAAAATTGCTATTTCTGACTAAGATTTTAAGGCAGTTGATGTATAGTGAACCTTTCAGACTAGTCAATCACCTTGGCAAAGGCAGATTTTTGCCTCTTTGTCGTTTGTTTCTTTTCAGGGTGAGGCTTGTGTGGCAGTGAGATTGTATTTCTTCTCATTTGTAATGGAGAGCTGTCAGGGTAACCATGCATTGTCATATAATAATGCCATTGCAGTTATGTCAGGGGTTAATTTTCCAGTTAATGTGTAGGGTGTAGCTTTAATACAGACGTAGTTTAAAGTTTTTTTTTTACAATTTTTATTCACAGGGATTTAGAGATGAGCCCTATTTTAAAGAAGAGCTTGTGGATGAGCCATTTCTACATTTGGGAAAGGCTTTCCAGTCCCAACAAAAAGAGATAGACAATAGTAAAGAGGCCTGGGAAATGCTTGAATTTATGGCTCCTAGATTGCAGGAAATGGATGAAGAAAGAGAAATGCTTGTTGATGAAGAATATGAGCTCTATCAAAACCACTTACGGTCCATGGAATCGTATCCCTCATCGCACATTCAAGAGTCTGCTCCTGTTCCATCCATGAAGGAGCTTCACTTTGGTACACAGTGGTACCAGGATTGTGAACTGCCTGAGCCTCAAGAAGCCAGGTCCATGATGAGCGTGTATTCCCAGGAGATGCAGCAGTGTGGCTATGAAAAGATGGTAAGGGATTAGAACACATCTTCCACATCCTCCCTGACTCCTCCTGAACAAAATTCGATGGATCTTTTCATCATTAATCATTTTTTCCAAAATGTACCATACAGTGTGTGTTGCTTTAAGTAAACCTCATCATTTCTGTATTATGTAACTTCTGGCTGGAGTCAATAAACTGTAGTTGCCTTGCTTTTATGGTGGGTTTTATTTTTTTTACCTTGCTTTTTTAGTGATGCTTTTCTTCTCATTACCGATTTCAAGGAAGAGTTATTTTGCCATTTGTGATTTTTTTAAAAAAAATTTCTCTCACGGAGACACAGCTCTGTATTTCTCACATGATGTATTTGTCAAGGAAAATCAAGGCAAAATTGATTAAATATTTATTGTTGTTTCTGTCTTGCATATCCACACTGTTCTCTGTATTATATATGATACTAAATAGAAAGTCACTGAACTCTAAAAGATTATCTTTACATTTATGATACTACCTGTTGACAACTTGGCAGGAAAGCATTATATTTTAATAGGTTTGCCCTCGCTATTAAATCACCAATAAGTTTTTAAAAAAATCAAATTAGAGTTAACTGGTCACCAGTTGGAATCTTTCATTAGGGATATTTTTAATGTTTTATTTTTGTTTGTTTATTTCTTTCCCCAAATTCCAAGCAATGAAAAGAAAGTTTTTGTATGGGGTACATAGCAGTGTGTTCAGGTGCAGTACGGTGCCCTCCTCACTGAGGTCAGCAACTTCCCTGCAGTGATGTGCAAAGTAGCCTTCATTTGCTCTCTCACAGGCAGATAGAGCTGGGTTTTTTCCTTGCCTCCCTTAGATCTTCCTACATTTATCCTTTTTGCAGATGCTTGTGGGTTCCTCTGCTATGCAAGATGCTGTATTTATGTATTTAAGGAACCCCAGAGGATTACCCCTGGTAGTGGACTCTGGGCAGTCTACTAGCGAACGGATATTTGGGATTATGTGACTAATGTGGGAAGAGGTGACATCGAATCACCTGGTATGTTGCCACTGACATTGGTTCTTTCTACCTCAGCCAGTCCCACTCCTATGTCTATAAGTGCTTGACCTCAAACAGAATAGTCAGTTATATGAAGCAAGTTAGTAATTGCAGATTATTGAATATTCATAAATACTGCCTTGTTATGGTGTTTTTGTCCATAAAAATAAATTTTTCTATTTACCCCAGTATAAGGCAACCTAAAATATAGGCCCATTTTAATATACAAACTTGTAGGGATATAGATGAAATAGTCAAATGTATATTAATAATATTTACTTTATAAATTTACTTAAGCATTCCTATTTTAAAACCTATAAAATATCAAATTTTTTGCCTGTTCTCACATTTAATGATAGAATTTTATTCAAATTCTTTCAATGCATATTAATGCCAGAATCTATATTATTACTAGAATTACTTTTTGATCTTACAACACTGTTCTTCAACTATACCATCTTCATTTTCATCTAGGTTGTTTCAGATACAGTAATTTTTGAATCCATGTTGTCGGTCAAAATTTTATTCTGATCTCAAGCATCATTTGCATAATATTTGGTTTTAAAAAAAATCCCTCTTCTAAGTTTATATTGATGATTTTCACAGTGTAACCACTGCCTCTATTGTTTATCAAAGTGCTCTTTATAAAACTTGTTTAAACAGCATTCAGTGCTCACAGTTTGAAGGACATGCATCTTAATTACTAACTGTTAAATTTCCCAGCTTTCTTATTCTGTGAGGTAACATGTATAATCTCCCTAAACTGGCACTGATTAAGATTGTTTCAGCCCTAATGTGTCTTACCTAAACAGTGTTTTATCTTCTTTAAATAATTATATGTTCTTGCTTTGAGCATTAACCTTTTTTTAATTTTTAATTTTTACTGAAGTATAGTTGATTTACAATGTGTTAATTACTGCTGTATAGCAAAGTGATTAGCTATACATATATATACACATTTTTAAATATTCTTTTCCATTATGGAAAAGAATATAAAATATCATCATAAGATATTGACTCTAGTTCTCTGTGCTATACAGTAGGACCTTGTTGTTTATCCATTCTATATATAAAAGCTTACGTCTGCTAACCCCAGCCTTCCACTCCATCTCTCCCCTAAACCCCTCCCCTTTGACAACCACGAGTCTGTTCTCTATGTCCGTGATTCTGTTTCTGTTTCATAGATAGGTTCATTTGTGTCATATTTTAGATTCCACATATAAGTGATATCATACGGTATTTGTCTTTCTCTTTCTGACCTAGTTCACTTAGTATGATCATCTCTATGTCCATCCATGTTGCTGCAGATGGCATTATTTCATTCTTTTTTATGGCTGACTAACATTCCATTGTATATATGTGCCACATCTTCTCTATCCATTCATCTGTTGATAGACATTTAGGTTGTTTCCACGTCTTGGCTGCTGTGAACATAGGGGTTCATGCATCTTTTTGAATTAGAGTTTTGCCCGGATATATGGGCATTAGCTCTTTTCCTCCCTTCCCCACACCCAGCAGTGTTGACAGTGTATGGGAGGAAAACCCCTTTTTCCTCTACCCTCCTAGGTTCCTCTGGCTGGGGCCCTGGAAATTAAACTGACAAAAGACAGATTAAGAAAAGAAAAACCATTTATTAACACCTGCCTCATGCATATATCAGTGATGATTCACTCAATGGAGGGAGGGGTTAGAACTTGGGCTTATACAGCATCTTAACAAAGGACAGTGAACTTGTAGAGAAGTAACAAGACAAAGGAAAAGGGATTTAGGCTTTTAGGGTCAGCATACTGTGGGAAGGGAAATATATGGGGGGAATTGATGGAAGATAAGGATTGTTTTAGTAAGGTTTGTCATGTACATCTCTCTTAGTGCCATCTCTGAGCTGAAGAGTCTAGAGTTGTCTCTGGTGATTGAGAAGCAGGGGAGGATAGGGAGCTTTTCTGAGTTCACTCTTTTTCTTCAGTTCAAACTAATCCTTATGCCAAAGTGGCATATTTCTGGGTGGAATATTCTGATCCCCTGTAACAGTTGTACCCACATGATCAGGATGGGCTTGGATCTTTATTTGCCTTTCTCTCATTATGGTGGATCCAGTGACGATACTTTATTATCTAACAAAATAAGCCCTGAGTGGGTGGATTTTAAAAACACAGTGAAATACCTTACAAATATGTAATTCCCAATACTCTTCTATTTAGAGGGTGCCCTCCAAAAAGGTACAGGAACATTATCACTTCTGTCTTCATTGTAATATCCATTTGGGGTTACAGATATAGCTGTATTTGTGGAGTGCAAACCCAACTACTTATAAGTTTATCATTCTCTACCACCCTGTTACTCCATTTTAGTTGAAGGGTGAAGCCATCAAGATTTATAGATCTGGTTCTTTATTTTTAATTGTGATAAAATACACATTACATAAAGTTGACCTTTTAAGCATTTTTAGGCTTATAGTTCTTGTGGCATTAATACACTCACATTATTGTACAACCATTACCACCATCCATCTCCAGAACTTTTTCATCTTCCCAAATTGAAACTCTGTACACACTAAGCAATAACTGCTCATTCTCACCTTCCCTCCTCCTCTGGCAACCAACCACAATTCTACTTTCTGTCTCTAAAAATTTGACTACTCAAAGCACCTCATGTAAGTGGAATCATACAATATTTATCCTTTTGTGTCTGGCTTATTTCACTTAGCATGATGTCTTCAAGGTTCATATATGTAGCGTGTCAGCATTTTCTCACTTTTTGAGCCTGAATAACATTCCACTGAAGGTATACATACCACCTTTTGTTTACTCATTCATCAGCTGATGGACATCTGGGCTGTTTCTATCTTTGGCTATTGTGAACAATGCTGCTGTGGACACTGGTATACAAATATTTGTTCAAAAACCAAATTTTGGGTGCTCTCCACCCAGAAGTGAAATTGCAAGATCATATGGTAATTCTGTTTAATTTCTTTTAGGAATCATCGTACTGTTTTCCATAGAAGCTGTACCATTTTCATTTCTGCTGGCAATGCACAGGTTTTCTAATTTCTCCACATGCTCACCAACAGTTGTTTTCTGTTTTTTAAATAGGTGTGAAGTGGTAGCTCACTGTGGTTTTGATTTATATTTCTCTGTTAGTGACCTTGAGCCGCTTTTCATATGCTTATTGGCGATCTTCAAATATCCTTTGGAGAAATGTCTAAGTCCTTTGCCCTTTTTTAAAATATCTGATTCTTTTTGCCTGAGGATTAGTTACCTGAGAATAATTTTGTGTTTTTATTCTCTTCTCTATTTAGAAAAAAACTGAATTGATTTTTCTAAAGATTTAACCTTTCATACCCACTGTATTGAAATCTCAGATTTAGGCATCAATTCTTATTCCTCAGTTACATAATTTTCATTTACTTTAAAAAAAAATCCAGACAGTTCAAAAATTGTTGTAAAGTTTCTTCTTTTTAAGTACTCAGTGGCTGCCACCTCCTCCTGACACCCTTCTCTAATAAGTTCTTATTTTATTCTAGGCAACTAAGTAGTCATATTTCCTTTCTCACCTCTTTTTAATATTTGAGTTGAATTCTATGTACTGTAGCCTCCTTTGGGTATCTGATACAGTTATATACTCAATTATATTCATAATCTATTTGATAAAATCTAACAGTATTTGGTACATCAGTTTATGAGAGGTCCTTTTCTTATCATTGAAGTATGACCAGTATAACCATGAAAAAACATGGACTGTTGTAAAAAATATAATTCATTTTTTTTGTTTCGAACAACCTAAATTTCCAACAATAGAGAATAACATAGTGTTATTCACCTTAAACGAGTTAAGGTAAATGCCTACGGTGACCATAATGTTGTCATTTAATTTCATGCATATAAATGTTTTTTAAATATCATAATAAAATACATCAATGAAAATTGTATGTTCTGGAAGATTGTAACTTTGGAAAACCATAAAAGACGTGTGTAAATGGAAGACAAGGAAAATGTAATAACTTTTCACTGTGCTTACCTGTAGGTTTTAGGTTCGGGGAACAGGTTGTTCACTAGGCAGATAAGAGTGTCAGGGAGGGCATAGCAAAGGCTTAGAACTATGAAAATTCACTAGGTGTTTCCAGATCAACAATGAAGCTATTTAAGTTGTGATCCATCATGATCCAGGACATAATGAGTATCAACCATTGACCTTGCTTAACTTGATAGATCTTTTATTCCTCTGCCTTGGTGAATGTTTATTTAAATCTACTTATTAATGTTTATAAAACAATTTTTTTTTTGGTAAAAAATCCAGTGTTTGGAAAAAACAGATTTTACTAGCCTGTACTCTTACAGATATTAAGTTACTAACATTTGTTACTGCTTACCACAGTATAAACCGTTACTTGAGAAGGCTTGTATGCAGGGCCAGTTTTCCGCTATCATTATGATCTGGATTGAATAACATTATGGTGTTCCACATTTTATCATAAAGTACTAATGCATTTCTGTTTTTCTTCCTCTTGAGATGAAAGAAAACTTTGGCATCGATTCCCTATCCTCCATACCCTCAACCGAAGGAAACAGTCAACAAAGCAGATTTGATGATCTGGAAAATCTTAATTCGTTAACGAAAAGTAGTCTGGATTTAGGTTTGTGATTTTTGTTTCTCATAAACACAAATTACATTATTTTGCGATCTTTCAGTTTTATTTGTATATATGATGAATTTTACTCTCACATTTTCATTCATTATAATGTTTTGAATTGAAATCTGCTTATTAATTAATCTGCTTCAAAATATCTGGAAAAATAACATGAATCATATTTCAACTTAGAGCTTTCAGATTCTGTTTTCTGAGAGGGCTGCATTTTCCCTGCCTCATTTTGCTTTTTATTAGCTTTATGGATTAAAACTAAAACTACTGCCTTATGCCAAATCTGAAATAAGTCTCTACTAATATATATTAAAATCTCTGATGCTATTAAGTGATACTGTTAGCTCGTTGAATGGGGTTGTTAAATATTAATAAAGAGAGACATATTTTAAACATTTATGAAACATTTTTATAGCCATATATTACAGTCAATTTTGGTACATTAATAACTTAGTTTCCATTAAAGAATCCTAAAAGTATAGTGCTTCTCCTTGCCTCTTCCCATATTGATTCTTATATAGTTTTGAAAACTTGACTTTAAAAAATGATCTTTCCTCATCTAACACTGCAATATTTAATGTCGTAATATTAAGATCCTTAGGTGAGCCTGGTAAGTTCTTTCATAGCATTGGGATTTATAGAGCCATTGTTCAGGATTTATGCTGTCCTTCACCTGTTCTGACTCTACTTATAGGAAAAGTCTTTCTCTGTGGGCAGTTCTTGTGTTGTATGGTAATATGCTGTTAGGAGAGAGAGATAGCTATAGAAAAGTTATGTAACTGTTTTTTATGAATTCAACATTCTGTCAAGTAAAAATCTAAAGAATGGAATTCTTAATGTGGTTAAAGATTGAAAGCATCTATGAGATGATAACAATTGCCAGTTCCCTGCAGGTCAGAACACATCATGAATAGTTAATTTAAAAAGAAAATTAGGATAGTCAATTTTGAATATCTAAGATTAAATGAGCCTATTCAATTTTTCATAATGTATAACTGATTGTGACTAGGAGAAAAATGGGATTTTTCACCAAAACTCTCCTGGTATACTATTTTTTTTTAATTCACCACATTTCTGTATCCTATGACTATTAAATACTTAGAGAAGATTTATGGCACAAATGAATTCATAAATGAATTAGTGGTCCATATCTGTTTGATTACCATTGATACTTTATAGCCATATAAGCTCTAATTTGGACCAGATAATTCTGTTGTAGAGGGCTTACCTGTGCGTTGAAAGATGTTCGCAGCCTCCCTGCCTTCTAACCCTAGATTCAGTGGTATTCCCAGTCATGATCAAAATCAAAATGTCTTCAGACGTTGGCAAATGTCCCTTGGGAGACAAAATTGCCCTGGTTGAGAACCATTCACTGTTTTATACTGTCAGGATTGAAAGGAATAGACTAGAAATATGGGGTGGGTGTTTGTGAGGAAGGACAGTGGAGTTGGGAAAAAGATAGGGAAAGGGATTTTGTCCTCATGGGATGATCCAGTCTTCCTCTGAGCCCTGCTCTGGGTATCATCTAAGTGACTCCAAAGTTATTTCCTCTGCCTTGTGCTGCCTGTATGAGTTTCCTAGGGCTGTTGTAACAAAGAGCCACAAACTTGGTGGCTTAAAACAGCAGAAGTTAATTCTCTCACTGTTCTGGAGTCCAGAAGTCCTAAATTAAGATGCTGTGCTCCTTCTGAGAGCTCTAGGGAAGAATCCGTTCTTTTCCTTGTCCAGCTTCAGGTGGCTCCAGCGTCCTTCGGCTCGCGGCTGCATCATTCTAATCTCTGCCTCCGTCCTCACATGGCCCTCTCCTCTTCTCCCTATCCATGTCTTTTCTTCTCTCTCTTACAAGGAACCTGCTGTTGGATTTAGGGCCCACTTGGATAATCCAGGATGGTCTCATTTCAAGACACTTAATTTAATTACATCTGCAAAGCCCTTTTTTCCATATAAGTTCTCATTTATAGGTTCTGTGGCAAGGATATATATATATATATATTTTAGGTGGGCCATCATTCAACCCACCATACTGCCTTAATCTAATATCTGACAAGGCCCTGGGAATTTATTTTTGGAGATTATAGCTTTAGGAATTAAGCTATGCTTGTATACCTTAGGCCTGTCCTCACTAGAAGAGTGTTCATAACCACATGCTTTTTGGAAAAATTTTTGAGAGCTGCCAGAATGCTGTGTGGCAGGTGTGAGTACTTGGGTTAGTGCTAACCATGGATGGACTAAGAAATTATTGGTACAGAGTCAGTATAATTTCAGTCCCAGGCCCCTCAGTACTAAGCCATTAACCTGCTGTGTCACCAGGCAAGCCGCCCGCTTCTCCAAGCCCCTCCACTTCTTCAGCTGTAAAATGATGGAATTGGGCTAAGTGTTCTGTGGGGCCTCTTTCAAATCTGTAGCCCTTTGACCACTCTGTTAGTAACAGACAATTTTAGATTTACTTATGAGCAGTTACATTAAAAATTATTTTTGAGAACCTATGTGTAAAGGGCTATTTTTGACTCTGTACTTAATCTAAAAGTAGGTTTCCTCAAAGAGCCTATGCTCTTCACGGGCTGTGAAACTAAACCTAGAAATTAGCATAATTAATAATGTAAAGCATGCAAGATAAACGTCAAATCAGTAATACATTTAGTGTTAAGAGATTTCAGAAGATTTCAGACAGAAAGTAGTTCTGTTCCCCAGTCTTTGGTCTAGCCTAGAGTGGGCCTCCAGTGAACCTGGATGAATTTCTATCATTGCACGCAGAGTCAGGCACACTTGTGTATTTGCATGCCTGTCTATTACCATAAGCTTTTGGAGGGCAAGGCTTATACCTGATTATGTTACTATAGTGGGTGCTCAAGAAATATTTCTTGAATGAGAAGGTGATGTGCTGCTCCTGTGTGGTGATTTAACAGCATACCAATTCCCTACTTTTTTTTTTTTTTTCCAGTTGCTAAGTTGTGCAGAAACGCCCTCTCTTCTCTACTTGGATTCTTCTTGCCTTTATTTTGTTTATCTTTCTATTCGTGCACCTCACTAAGTATAAACCTTTTGGAAATTTCCCCCATTTCTCTCCTATAAGCTTTAACTTCCATTTATCTAGGAACCTTTTTTTTAAACTTCCCTGGGGACTTCTCTCGTGGTCCAGTGGTTAAGAATCTGCTTTCCAAAGCAGGGGACGCAGGTTCGATCCCTGGTTGGGGAACTAAGATCTCATATGCCGCGAGGCAACTAAGCCTGCACACTCTAGAGCCCGCACACCACAACTAGAAAGGAGCCCGTGCACCATAACTAGAAAGGAGCCCATGTGCCGCAATGAAAGGTTGCACATACCGCAATGAAGATCCCGCAACTAAGACCCGATGTAGTCAAATAAATAAATAAATATTAAAAAAAATAAATAAGTAAACTTCCCTGTCTTCCTAACCTGTGTGCTTCTGTCGTGGCTGTTACCTAACAACTGCATAGGCCCCGAAGGATGCGATTTATTTTATGGGCTCCCAGGTACCGTGGTGCACTTGATGAACAGCTCTGTAAGTCTGCCTGTGTCAAGCACGGTGAGAGAGGAGAGATGTGTACCTGAGCACTGCCAAGGTGTCTGTGGAGGAGGAGTGGGCAAAGGGTATGGGCAGCCTTGTGTGGAGCAGGTAATGAAAAGTTGTACAGAAACGGAAGCAACCTATGAAACCCAGCGCCACAATTTAATAGGCTACTTTACCAGCATAGCTGGATGGGAAATAGCTCTGCAAATAGAGCCGGTTTTCTGTTTTTTCAACTCCTGTTTTAGGTCATTCGTGCCAGAATTTCCATCCCATCCCTGGCCCCTTCTCAAGGGGGAGAAGGTAGACACAGGCAAAGCTAGAGCAGGGCGGCACTGGTATGGATTTGACTGCGTGCAGGAATGTAGGCCCAGGGGATGGGAGTGAAGCATGTCTGAGGTACCGGAGACTTCCTTTAATACCACCTGAGCATTATAGTTACTTTCACACCCTCTTCAGACTCTCTGCTGATTAGATCCTGATTCCAATGTGTCTAGACAAGACAAAAAGCAGAAGTAGAAGTGAGTTTACTAGAAAATTGGTTCAGTATGAAGAAATGGAAAGTTTAGGTGATGCTTATAGGAAAAGTTTAAAAGTGTCTATATCTCTTAGTGATCATTTCTAATTTTCTGATAAGCCAAGTCTCAAAAATATACCATAAATGTATGGATTTAAGGGAGGCATTTGATTCACTATTCATCATATTTGTATAACAAGATGAAGAAAGATTGGCTGGGAATTTATAATGGATGAGATATAATGGATACTGAGGTATATCTTAAGAGTAATTAATGGGTTTATGCCAGTCTGGGTGCAGGTCTCTAAACATGTGCTGTAGGACTGCATGCACAGCTCTGCTCTTGTTACTCCTTTTTTCAGTAAATGGGAAAATGACACAGATGACGTGTCAGGTAAATTTGTACATTCTTTTTTGTTTTGGCCATGCCATGTGGCATGCGGGATCTTAGTTTTCTGACCAAGGATCAAACCCATGCCCCCTGCAGTAGAAGCACGGAGTCTTAGCCATTGGACCTCCAGGGAAGTCCCAATTTGTTCATTCTGATTAGCAAAAGTTTCTTGACCTGGAATTCCCCACCTATAAAATATGGTTGCTATTATCTTTTCTAACTCATAGTTTAATGTGAGAATTAAATAAGGTAACAAATGTAAAAGAATCCTGGAATTTATAAACAAAGCCCCTTTAAAAATGTAAGTGTTTTTATTTGGTTATTTGTTATTCTGTGGAATTACTTTTTTTTTAATCAGGGAAATAGCAGTATGCCTGTAATTGAGACAGCCTAGGTTGATAAAGGGAAAATTTGTAGTAAGGTAAGAATACCATCGTAGAGGGGATTCTTCTTCTTTTTTTTTTTTAATTGAATGAAAGGTTCTTTAAATTCTGCAGTGCTTTATGGTTTTCAGACGTTTCACATACATGATTTCATATAATCCCATAATAAGTTTTTTTTCTCCCTACCCCTATATTACCCTTCCCCACTTCCCTCTCCCCACTGGTAACCACTAGATTTTTCTCTGTATCTGTAAGTCTGTTTCTTTTTTGTTTTATTCACTAGTTTGTTGTATTTTTTAGATTCCACATATAAGTGATATCATATAGTACTTGTCTTTCTCTTTCTGACTTATAAGGGGGATTCTTTTGATAAAAGATTCATATTGCTAAAATAACATCTTTTCAGTGAGACCATGCTTAAAATTGTAACCCTCTTTCACTGAGCAACCCCTATCCCCCTTCCCTGCAGAATTTTTTTTACCATAGAACTGTCACCATCTGACATATTAAATGTTTTACTTATTTAGTTTAGTATAAATAAGTCTTCTATCTGGAAGGGGCCTGCCTGTAGTAGATATCCATCACTATTTATTGAATTAATGAAGAATGAATGAGTATATCGTGTGCTCACTATCATCTGGGTTTCCTCTTTAGGCATGATGATTCCAAATGATGTTCAAGGTCCTGGCTTGCTTGTTGAACTTCCTGCTGTGGCTCAAACAAGGGAGCAAGAAGACTTGCCTCTATACCAACTCCCCAGGGCTCTAGCTGTTTCCAAGGCCTCGGCATACATAGGAATGTTGTCTTCTAGACATGCCACTGATGCATGGTATGATATTATTTCTCTTTGTTTTTGCATTATAAAATAGCTTTCTTTTTGCTTCTATTAAAAAAAAAAAGCATTGTAAAGCAATTATACTCCAATAAAGATGTTTAAAAAACAAAACAAAACGAAAACAACCGGGCATGATTACGGTGGAACATTTGGAAAATGTAAGGAAATATGATGAATAAAACCCACCATACAAAACAATTGCTGTGAGAATTTCACATACTTAAAATTGTACCATATATATAATTCCTTTTATATCTATACAATTTTGTATTCTTGCAGTTGTCTGCAAAATAGATTATGGGAGTATTTACTTAGAGAATGGAAGGTTAATTAAGAATTTAACAACTCAAGCAAGAAGTACTCGAGGACAAATTAGGGAGGGACTGGACTTAAGAGTTAGAGCAGCTGTAGGAATTAGTGACTGATAACATGCTGGGAGTGAGAAGGAGTAGGAGGACGACCTGTGTGTCTGAATGGGGCAACTAGATGGATAGTGGGACCATTAATTCTTTGGCATAAGATTATAAGAGCATGAACAGGTTGAAGAGGAAAATGATGAGCTCTGTTTGGGACATGTTGAGGGTTCAGGTATCCATAGGACAAGAAAGTGAAATGGAGTTAATTAAATACATGACTCTGGGGACTAGTGTTGAGGTCTATCCTGATGTGGATAATTGGGAACAAGATCAAGTGTAGGTGAAACTCCTGGATTTGAATAGTCATCCAGGGGAGGCTCAAGTGATAAAAGAACAGGGCCAAAATTGGAGTCCTGCAAAGCAGCTATATTAAGGGCATGAACTGAGGAGGAAAAGAATGAAGTGGAATGAACAAAAGGTAGAAGGAAATTGATGAACTAGAGGTTGATATAGAAACCTGGGGAAGAGAGCATTTTAACAAAAGGATCATTACAGACTATTGTTACATGCTACAGAGAGGTCAAGGTAGATAAATTGGAAGAATTTTCATGGGGCTTGATCACATGGATGCCCTTGGTAAGCTTAGAACAGTTTCATTAGAGTGGAAATCAGAGAGTAGTGAGTTGAGAATTGAACAGATCAGATATTGGACAAAGTAAGAGCAGACTAGTGTTTTGAGGAACATGATCATGAAAAGAGGCAGAAAGAACACGTTACCTAGACAACTGAAGGGCACTGTGGAAATGGGACAAGGGGGCAGATATATATAGATATATATATATAGATATATATATAGATATATATACACACACACACACACACGCACAGGCACACACATGCATACACACATAGATTGTGAAAGGTCCAGAAGAGGAATATGTAGATGCTAGAAAGTGGGTGATTAAGTGTAGTCCCTGGAGAGGGTGGAGGGAGAGGAGGACACTGCACACCTAGAGAGATTAACTTCTAATAGTTTGATAGGAGGAAGCTCATCTCCTCTATGGACACAGGTGCCAGGAATGAAAGAAAGGTACAATTAGTACAATGCAGTACTATTAGTACCTAGAGGACTGGGACCCAAGGAGGTTCTTGCCCAATGACCTTGATTTTTTTTTCTGTCATTTAGGAGAAAGGTTATTTACTCAGAATGATGGGGTGCTAGTCAAGTGGGCCATAAAAGGAGAGGTGTGAGAGTAGAGATTAGCTTTTGAAACAAGGGTAGGAGAGTAATGGCCTAGTGGTGGGAAGGAATTTAGAAAAATATTGACTCCGTTTTCCCAGCTTGCCAGGGAGTGAGAGAGTGAGTGTCACCCACTCAAGTGTGGCATCTATGGCAGAGAAGCGGAAGCTGTTGAGAGAACAGAGGAGGTTGAGAGAACACTGAGGGAAGAAGTTAGCCTGTGGGGTGGCTTCTTTACAATTCAAGGAGATTCCTTGGAGTGTGACAGGTAGTTTGGCTGGTGGGGGGGGGGCTTGGGGGTGGGGTATGGGAACAGAAGCACCTCTGAAAGAAAAACCAGAGCCGTGTAGCACTGTGAGTACAGGACAGGAGAGATGAACGAAGGAGTTGGAGGTGTTGCAAAGCATAACAGAGATGAGAAAGGGGTGGGATTAATCGGCCTTAATGCTTTATTTATTTATTTTTATTGGAGTATAGTTCACTTACAATGTTGTGTTAGTTTCAGGTGTACAACAGGTGAATCAGTTATACATATATAGATATATATCATCCTAAGTGAAGTAAGTCAGACAGAGAAAGACAAATATCATAGGAAATCACTTATATGTGGAATCTAATTTAAAAAATGATAAAAATGAACTTATTTACAAAACAGAAACAGACTCACCGATCTTGAAATCAAACTTATGGTTACCAAAGGGGAAACATGAGGGGAAGTGATAAATTGGGAGACTGGGGTTAACATATGCATAGAATAGATAACTAATAGGGACCTACTGTATAGCCCAGGAAACTCTACTCAATGTTCTGTAATAACCTATATGGGAAAAGAATCTTAATGCTTTTATTGGAAACCTTAGTCCAAGAAAGATTTTGTGTTATATGAAGTGTCTCAGACTTATATCACTTCTCTGTTCAGTGACCTGTGGCCTTTGCCTAGAGTTTTAGATAGAACCTTAGTAAAAAGTTGTCTGGCTTCTGTGTAGCTCATCTCTGAGTGGAAAGGGAAGACCCATAGGCCCAACTAGTTGGAGGAATCTGGTGGCTTTTCACTCAGCAGACCTGGACCAGGGTGTAGAGGGGAGGAGCTGACAGGCCCAGGGTCCTCGTGCGAGGGATCTAAGCAGCTCTCAGAGGAACGGAACGCAGTGTCAAACAGCCAGGGTTTGTTTTTTAATACATTTTTTTTTAAATTAAGGGTACTTTAATTAATTTATTTATTTATTTATTTTTGGCTGTGTTGGGTCTTCGTTTCTGTGCGAGGGCTTTCTCTAGTTGTGGCGAGCAGGGGCCACTCTTCATCGCCGTGCGCGGGCCTCTGACTATCGCGGCCTCTCTTGTTGCGGAGCACAGGCTCCAGACGCACAGGCTCAGTAGTTGTGGCTCACGGGCCTAATTGCTGTGTGGCATGTGGGATCTTCCCAGACCAGGGCTCGAACCCGTGTCCCCTGCATTAGCAGGCAGATTCTCAACCACTGCGCCACCAGGGAAGCCCCAGGGTTTGTTTTTTTTAAGAGAGATGCTTTGCAGTGTAAGCGCTGGAGGAGTTAGGAACATGTTTCAACTTTTTTATGTGATCAAATTACTTTTCAAACGAGACACTTTTATTTTTAAAACTTCTCTTGTGCTGAGTGTTAATAATTGAATCTGGCCAAAGAATTCAGAAATGAGGCTGCTTTTCAGACTACAGAACTGTAACTGTAGATTGGAAAAGATTTAAACAAATTTCTAAGCCCACCCCCTCCTTCCTTCTGCAGAAGATGAAACATTCTATCAGTTGTGTCTTACTCAATTCTCCCAGCTTCAGAGAGAGCAGATAAGACTTTACTCCTGAAGTGAGTACTTTGACAAGCTGTTTTCTTGTGCTGGCGCAGACATTTAAGGGCTCCAGCCTAATCTTTGTCTTGGGAGATCAGTCTTGCATTTGAATGCTGTTTTTTTGGCTTGCCATCATAGATTTAGGATATATTTAAATCTCAGCAGGCTCCAGAAGAGTTCCTGTAAATCATACTCCCATTTTTAATCTTTCAGGGTATGCCCCATGGAGTTAGGTTCATAGGTGATTTTTTTTTTTTTTTTTTTTTTTTGCGGTATGTGGGCCTCTCACTGCTGTGGCCTCTCCCGCCGCGGAGCACAGGCTCCGGTCGCGCAGGCCCAGCGGCCGTGGCCCACGGGCCCAGCCGCTCCGCAGCATGTGGGATCTTCCTGGACTGGGGCATGAACCCGCACCCCCCGCATCGGCAGGCAGACCCCCAACCACTGCGCCACCCGGGAAGCCCCCATAGGTGAATATTTATTGCTACTCAGGAGACTTCCTGAATAATGCATAGATTCTTTTCAGAATATAGTCTTTCAGATCATCAGGTTGTCATCTAGTGCTAAATGCTATATGCTATTTTACAGTTTCTTCTTTGCATTAATTTTTGTGTAGGGCCCAGCAGAGTTATTCAGTGTGCACTGTGCTTTTGCATCAAGCCAACTTCTCCTTACCTTTGGAGGCAGGACTGATATTAAGAGGTTAGATGCACCCTGAAACTGGCGATCTCTAGGAAGGGAAGACGGTGGGCAGGCGGAGCATGATAACTCTGAAAGGGATCTAAGTGATCTTGTTCTGAGTATCCTTTTCTTCATAACGTCACTTGAGATCAAGTTTTCAGAATTCACCTTGTTTTAGTCTTTTTCTATATCACTTCTGTCATCACCTGCTACCTGAAGACATGGGTGTGCCCATCAGTGGGGGGCATGGCATTTCTCAGACTAATAGGATATTTGCAGTATAGATATATTTTGGTGCTGTTCAAATATGCTCTTTTTTCCCTTGTGTCTGTATTTCCTCACTTATAAAGTAGGTAGTTCTAAGGTTCAATAAGAGTGAATATAAAGGGCTTCATATAATGCCTTGAACATAGTAAATGTTTAATGAAAGGAGGCTGGCAGTGATGCTGGATGACAGTGATAGGATCATGGGCCCTGAGGGGTATCTAGGGTATTCATTGTTGCTGAGTTCATTAAAACGCTCAAGGAGATTGTAGAGTTTTTTTTTTTAAAGAAATAAAATAGAATCAAGTCACAGTAAGTAAAACAAGGAAGGTGTCAGAGGCTAAAGCCTGGTAGGATGATGAACTTGAGGTGAAAGATGAAAAAAAAAATGCTAAATTGAAAAAAAAATCATGTTGTAGGTATAATAGAATGCAAATGAAAAGAAATACTTTCAGGTATTGGATACTTTGCTTTGAATAGTGGGAGGTGAAATAGGAGGCAGAGTGTCATAGCTGGGGAAAGGATTAAGTGAATTAATGTGATATTTTAAGTCCCCAGCACTGCCTGGCATTTAGTGCCTTCTAAGTAAACAGTGAGTATCTAATAGTTTTACCTTTGAGTTCTACTGCCAAAAATTATGTGTAAATTCAGAATACTGGTAGAAGACTGAGGGTAAAGGAGAGAATAAATGTGTACATTTGAGAGAGGAGTACTCTGGAATGTTTGAGTTGGGAGTAAAAAGGGGAAGTTTCCAAGAAGTTTGTGGCCTCATGTATGTGACACTTTCCTGTTTTTACCATGCTGTGGCATGCTGTTGCAGATGCCAGTCACTGCAGGTGAAGATGAGTGTGAGAAATTAGGACAAGAGGCACATAAGAATATTACATTAATGCCTATGAAAATATAATTAGATATTTGATTGCTAACCCAGGCTGTACAGAAAGTCAGAAGAGAAAAGGGAGAGACCTAAGGAAGCAACTTACCCTTTATGGCTTAAACTTCTGTTTCTTAACAAATGTCTTAAATGCAGTTTTACAGGACAATTTTCTTAATTTTGATAAATGTATACGTTCATGTTACCAACACCCCAATCAAGATATTGAACATTTCCATCCACCCAGAAAGTTCCCCCTTGCCCCTGACTTCTAATACTGTAAATTATTTTTTCAATTCTAGAACTCATGTAAATGTTATCATGCAGTAGGTACTTTTTTGTATATGGCTTCTTTTACTGAGCACCATGTCTGTGTCATTTTAAACTTTCATGTACAAGAATGCCTGATTTTTTATGTATACTGGTATCAGGTAATAATTTGCTTTGTAACTTCAAAGTCATAGTGTAACATTTGTATAACTAGCCCTACTAGTTTGGAAAACACTAGTGCCTATTCTGCCTGGTTCCAAAAGCTCATATTCCCTGTGGTGTGTCACAGAAAATTGCCATGTAGAATCTATATTTTAAGGGGAAAACGAAATCTTGAGATAGGTACAACCATAACCCTTCCTGCTTACGTCATTTTGGGGTGCCAAGTTTGCTTCACCCTCATATGGTTTAGTGTACAGAAATTTCACATGAAGGGCTTCCCTGGTGGCGCAGTGGTTGAGAGTCTGCCTGCCGATGCAGGGGAAGCGGGTTCGTGCCCCGGTCTGGGAAGATCCCACATGCCGCAGAGTGGCTGGGCCTGTGAGCCATGGCCGCTGAGCCTGCGCGTCCAGAGCCTGTGCTCCGCAATGGGAGAGGCCACAGCAGTGAGAGGCCTGCGTACCACAAAAAAAAAAAAAGAAATTTCACATGAAAAAAAGGTATATTCTTACCATCATTTTGAAATTGTTAAACTGGGCATAGTTCAGAAAGCAAACCTGATGCCTTTATGGGAGATGGAGCCACATTCGTGCTCTGGGTGGGATCACCTCTGCAGGAGAACAGTACATTTTCTCATAAAGGCAAAATGCTTGTAGGTTTTGCCTCTTTACTTTGTATTTACTTTTAAAGTTGCACTTGTTCATCTACCAGTGTTTACGAAATCCTATATTTGGGATGCTTTTTCTATAATAAAATATTATCATTTGTGGAAAAAAAAAGGAAAGGTCACCTTGGCCATCTAGATTCATCTGATTTTTGTATGATGTTGAAAATTTTATTCTCAAAGACGTATATTATGATGAAGTCTTACTATTAATATCCACTTGTTCATTAATGGGGCACTCCATCTTTCCTCCCAAATCTGTAATGAATTATAACTTCGGGCATTTGTTATAAAGGACTGAACTAAAAATAAAAAGCATTGTTTCTATTAGATGGTTAATTCTTTTAGGGAAAAAGTGGTTATAAAACTCTGGTTAAATGTAAAAGGCAAAAGTTCAGTTATTTTAAGACTTGAGATTCTAACTGATTGAGCTATTGACCATGTCTAATCAAAGTGCAAATTATAAAATTAGAGGTTAGAATTCTTTTGTGAAAGATTCAAGTACATTTGTGCAAATTTACACCTTAATATGTGCAGTAAAAGTATTTTACTTTCTCAGTTAAATTTTAATTTGGGTTGAAAGGTATATGCATTTATCAGTGTAAAGTGACTACATTATTTTGTATAATTGCTTGTCTCCTGTGACTGTATTTCTAAAACTAATCACACTATGTTTTTGAAAGTTTTATCCCTCTTTAGGTATGAAGTAATGTGAACAAAATATGTGTTTATCAATTTCCTGAAAAAGGATAATATGCTTTGAAAAAGTCTCTTCTAACAGAATAAATCCTTTTGTCATACATTTTCTTAAAGAAAACTAAAATTGTCCATATTTTAGACAAAATTTTTCCCCCTTTGCCTAATATTGTATGTGAAAGCCAGCAGTTTAGGATATTTTTAATTTTTTTTAATAGAAAAGCATACAGCCCATACTAATGTTAAAGCTTGGTTTCCATTCTATTTTAGGTAATTTTAAATTTAAGAATTTAATTCTTATAATGATATTATACATGTGCCATAATAAAAATACATACTTTTTTTTTCTTAATACCTATCATGAACTGTTTTTGCTCACAAACTGGTGACACCAAATGTGTGAGTTTTTTCCTCCACCCAACAACCAATTCTCTGATTCTCTGGACACTGTGTACCCTAAAATTCATTTCAATTCTGACATAACTACCTGGAGTTAGTGCAGTCCCCACAGGTGAAGGGCTCAGTCCCGTAAGACTGCCCCAACTTCAGATGCCAGTCACGAATTCCAGGTTGCCAACTCTACTCTGACCAACTAGCTATAAATTGAGGGTTCCCATAACACCTTCCTAAGGTTGCATAATTTGCTAGGATGGCTCATAGAACTCAGGAAAGTGCTTCACTATTACTGGTTTATTACAATGGGTGCAACTCTGGAATAGACAAGTGGAAGAGATGCATAAGCCAGGGAAGGGGGTGTGTGGGATGCAAGAGCTTCCATGCTCTCGTGGGTCACATCACCCTCCCAGCACTTTAATGTGTCCTCCAACCTGCAGGCTCTCTCAACCCTGTTGTTTGGAGGGGCCGGGGTGGTGGGTGGTTTATGGTGGCTCCATTATGCAGGCATGATTGATTACATCATTGGCCATTAGTGACTGAGCTCCATCTCTAGCCCCTTTCCCCTTCCCAGAGGTGGGGGTAGGGCTGAAAGTTCTAACTGTAATCACACAGCTGCTTCTCTGGCAATCAACCCCCATCCTGAAACTGTCTGTAGTCCTACCTAGAGACACCTTATTAACATCAACTCAGGTACGGTTGAGAGGTGCTTGTTATGAATAACAAAAAATGCTCCTGTCACCCCTATCGTTTGGAAAACTCCAAGGGTTTTAGAAGCTCTGTGGCAGGAACCAGGGACAAGGACCAAATATTTATTTCGTATTATCACGCCTGTCACAATTAGGGTACAGGAAAGTGGAAAACGGAGAGGAGGAAGGTTTTAGTGTTGGTTTGGTTTTTAGCTTTCAATCTTACTTCAATTAATATCTACTTAAAGGAGAATACTAAAATACAGCAGAGCATGAAGATATTCCTTGCATTAATGTCTATATTCCATATAAACAAGACATAATCTAAGTGCATTATATTTTGGGATAGCAGGAAAATTACATCAATACCATGGACTATTAAGATGCTATTAAATAAGAAATTATGAAGATTATGATAATCTTGGGGAAAATTTTGATTTAAATTCAAGTGAAAAAATTGTTAAGGAAATGCATATTCGTTGAGCCTCAGTTAAGTGCCAGTCATATCTCATTTAATCCTTGTTACTATTATAAGATAATCAAAATATGAAAATTTATGCTATGATTACAATTATCCAGTGAACATATATGCATACGTGCCAAGAATAATAATGTGATATGATAAAGTGAAGACTTCACTTAAATTGGTGGAATCATGTGTGCCATTTAGCGATGGCATTTAGCTGCTTATAAACAATCCCCTGCCCCCATCTCCCCACACACACTTTTAGTGTGGCTTAACTCAACTAGGGCTTAATTTTCTTCATGTAAAAAAGTCCTGAAGAAGTCCTGTCAGGGTCTTAGACATCTTCTTTCTGCTCTGCTGTCATCAATGTATTGCTTTAGTCCTCATGGTTTCTTCATGATTTTAAGATGGATGCTTCCCCACCAATAATCACCTCTGCCTTCTAGGCAAGAAGAAGGGGAAGAGCATAGAGCAAAAGGCTCCTGTCAGCTGATTCTCCCTCCATTTAGTGAGTTTTCCTGAAAATCTCATGTGGGGACTTTTGCTTCCTTGTTGCTGATCAGAGCTATGGCACACAGTTACCATTAGCCAAAGGGAAGTCCAGAAAATTTATTTTTTTAAAGCTGGGCATAGTGCCACCTGGAATAAAGGGGGGTTATGTTGTTGGGTAAGGAAGATGGGGAGAGAAGACATTAGATAGGTAACTGGCAAGTATCTGCCAAGTTGTTTTTCCTTGAATTCTATGATGCTTTTAATCATAAAAAATAGACTGGCTAAGGCAAGAAGGCTGTCTGCAGTGGGTGAGATGTCAGTGATCCCTAATGATCTCAATTCCTTAACTGATTTTTAGATTGTCCAAATTTTTTCACTTTCTCCTTTTCACACAGCCTTAAACCATTATATCCTAGAAAGTTGTAGAGTGGCAAGTAGCTAGAGTTTTATACTTTTTATAGGACTTATTTGAGAGTTCAGAGGAGAATGGAACATTGAAACTTCATGCTGAAAGAAAGATTTGGATACTGTGGAGAGATTGTGTAGTACATCTGAGCCTTCTCTGAGCCTCATGGGGAAAATATAGTAATATGACCTGCTGTGCTTACTTCACAGGGTTTTTGTGAAAATGAAATGGAAGAGGTAGTCCCTACATTTTTGTGTAGAGTAATACAACTGACAATATCACATAAGTCATTTCATTTGGTGATCCAAAGGCACACACCTATTTTGTGGTACAGGTTAGACTGCAGCTTAGAAATCCTGACTCCTCTTCCAGATAATAGATGGTAGTGTCTCTACCCTATTAGACAACATTACTTTTATAACTACTCTGTAGTTCAGCATTTTACAGTATTCCACTAGGCAGTTCCATATTAACATAACTTGATGGGTGAAAGTATGGTGGTGGTAGGTGGGAGAATCACATTGTTTAAGAAATCTCTCTGTAAACTGAAAAGTGCTGTGTAACTACACAAAATATTTATGGGATACAAGTGACAGGGAAATTATTTAGGGTTAGAGAGACAGAAAAATCTAGAAAGAACAATCATGTTTACTGACTGTTTAATCATTTCAGCGGTTTGTGTAAGTTTATACTAGACTGTTAGCTGGTCAATCACACCAAATTTTAAGAAATATATTTTATAATATTTAAATGCTGTTCTAGAAACAAATATGAAATCATACAAATTCAAACACAGTTTTTTAGAAAATAACATCTAGAGTGTCACCAATAAAAGCGTTTATAATCAATGATTTTCTGGTGCTGGGTGGATATTTGTTAAGTTGAATGCTAAAGCAATATGTCTTTGCTTTGTATGTGGATAGTTAACTATTGATGTAAATTTTTTTTTTTTTTTTTTTTTTTTTTTTTGCGGTACGCGGGCCTCTCACTGTTGTGGCCTCTCCCGTTGCGGAGCACAGGCTCCGGATGTGCAGGCCCAGCGGCCATGGCTCACGGGCCTAGCCGCTCCGTGGCATGTGGGATCTCCCCAGACCGGGGCACGAACCTGTGTCCCCTGCATCGGCAGGTGGACTCTCAACCACTGCGCCACCAGGGAAGCCCTGATGTAAATATTGTTAAAGCTTAGAAATTAAGAACAATTTAACTACATATAGATTGTGTAATGTAAAACTTTTCAGGAACCTTTAATAATAAGAAGTGTGTTGTAAGTTATCTGTGTGTGTGTTTTTTCCTTTCTTTCTCCTCAGTGAATTACCTGAGAGAGAAGAAGGTGAAGGAGAAGAAACTCCAAACTTCAGCCACTGGGGACCACCAAGAATGTATGTTGATGACATTATTGGCTTTCTCAATAGGACAATGCAATTAGTTGCTCTTTTCTTTAACTTCATAGTATCATTCAGTAATTCTCTAATGATTGCCATAGTTCACACGTACGCTGGCCTAAATTTTAGTTTCATTTTGTCTTATCTAGAGATTTTTAGTCGGGCACAATGACCGAAACCAATATTAGGAAAATCTTTGTCGTACTCTTTCAGAGAAAGCAACTTACAAATGTCCATCTGTGATGGACTAAGTATACTTTCTCACTGTATCACTAAGCAAAGCAGGTAGGCCTGCCTTGAATGCAGTGAAGAAGGTCTTTTTTTCAAACAACAACAATAGTTAAGGCTTCTATCACATAGCACCCTCCTCCTCTTGTGTTAGTCCAAGTTTATGCCTCATTTGCACTAACAGAGTGTGTTGGGCCCATGCTCGCTTGGATGCTCTCATGGTTTTAGGTAGTCACCAGGGCTGTACTTTATTAAGGTTATAAAAGTCTTCCTTTAGCTGCTGTCTCTATCTTCATGCATTAATTCCATCATGCCACCCAAATTGTTCTTTTATTGCACTTTTGAGTTTTGTCTTAAAAACTCTTAAGAGCTGTTTTCTGAGCTACTTTTTGGAATTAATTATTGGCCATGTCTGTGCAGTTTGAACAAAATTCATAATATTTTGAGGGGCAAGTTTTATTCTATACTTTATGAAAATGATGTGGATGTAGGAAGAAGAGAAAACCTTTCCAGCCTTTGGAAGTATAAAATCTGTCCTCCACGTAAAGAACCATAGGTTAAAACAGGTGACTGGGAAAAGCAGTATGGGCAGTGAGCCTGTCAGTGGCAAGTTTATTTTATTCTGAAGGTTTCTGCTTTTTGCCAAAATGATACATGTGACTTTCTTGATTTTTTTTCCACCCATTAGTTATTTCCTTAATTCATTCTTTGCGAATGTTATGATATAGATGAAAGGGACTCATCACAGAAAATATATGGTGGTGGGACATGAGAACATTAAGTCCTTGCTAAATCTCTCAATATTAAGAGTTGTATTTGTTGTTTTGGAAATCGTTTTCAGAATTTACATTTTCACATATGCCATGAAGTATTGATAGAATCTTATAATTTGGGAGCTAAGTATAACTTTTATAACATTTGTGAAAATATATAGAATATGAGTCACAAGGTTATGGTACACATTAAACATAGTGACAGTACAACAGATTACCTTGTTCATGAGTGAATTTTGTTTTTTTGTTTTTACAGTGTTGAGATTTTTAGAGAACCAGATGTATCTCTTGGTATTAGTATTGTTGGTGGACAAACTGTTATAAAACGCCTGAAGAATGGAGAGGAGCTTAAGGGTATATTTATCAAACAAGTTTTGGAAGACAGTCCAGCAGGAAAAACAAATGCTCTTAAAACTGGAGATAAAATACTTGAGGTAAATAGTGTTAAAATTTTGTTTTTGTTTGAAATGTACTGTAAGACAGTAAAATGATCATTTAACCAAAAGTCCTTCCTTTATGTGTTGGGGTATATGTGTATACAGTTGGTGTATTTTATTCAGATGCTTTAGTTTGCATGTTTGCACAATTTTATGAGATTCTGAAGCTGAGCTGATAGCTTATAAAATGATAAAACAAAAAGCCTCAGCTGACTGAAAAAACACAATTTGACAGAATGAGGCAGATGGCGGACATCATGCTTCTCCCACAGTCTTTAACAAACTATGAATTGTATATGTCAGTGGGATAGCCGTGCTGTCCTCCCAGAGTTGACCCTGAAAGTGGAAGACCGTATTGGGGGAGAGGTGAATCCATCCTTTATACATGGCAGGCTTTGCAGAGTGGTTTTAAGGGCATATCAAGGCACTAAGAGGTCTGAATCTGATACATTTCTTTGCATTACGTTTATTGGATGACATCATATTGAATATTTTTAATCCCAGAATCTGTTTGGTGATTCATGCTTTATGATGCTAAACATCAGCTGTGGTGTTTTAGCTCTGAAAGAATGAAAAGAGCTCTGGAGATCATGGGTTAAAGTCTAGATTGTCCTGTTTGTTTTTTCTTTGTTCTTGGACAAATTATGGAACCTATTTTATTTTCAGTTTCCAAATAAAATGGAAATGAGATTTCAAAATCCATAGAATCATTGTGAGGATTAAATCAAAGAATTGCATAAAACTACTCTGTGTATACAAACTTGAGGTTATATTTATGTTTGTGAAATTAAAAAAAAACATTTTTAAACATACTAGGGAT
Organism: Mesoplodon bidens; assembly: GCF_964165515.1. Lineage (NCBI taxonomy): Eukaryota > Metazoa > Chordata > Mammalia > Artiodactyla > Ziphiidae > Mesoplodon > Mesoplodon bidens. The sequence goes on along the minus strand of NC_138177.1, from coordinate 133,674,855 downwards.
ATGGCAATGAAGAAAATGACCAAAAATCCCTTCTCTTATGGCCTTTATATGATAGCGGGATAGATAGACAATGCACAAAATAAGTAATATATAGAATGTTACATTGTTATAAGTAACTATGGAGAAAAATAACAGGGAGGAGGATAAGGAATGATGTGTGGTGACGGCAGTAGTTGCAATGAGTAGATTGGTTATGGAAGATGATATTGGGACAAATATAAGAAATGAGAGAGTGAGCAATATGGACACATGGGAGAGAAGGGCTCCAGACAGAGTGAACTGAAGTGTGAAAACTCTGAGATGGGAGCTTGCCTGGATGTGTTCAAGGAACAGAAAGAAATCCAGCACTGCTAACATAGGTAGAGTGAACAAGAGAGAGGGTGAAAGAGAAAAGGTCTGAGAGGTAATGGGAAGCCACATCATGTAGAGATTAGAAGGTTGTCTACTCTGAATGGATGAGAGTCCATTAGAGAATTCTGAATGCATACACATTTTTTAAAAGGATTGTTCTGGCTTCTGGGGCAGGGGTGGTTTCTTTTACTTAGCATTTGCATGGTACATTGTTTTTTTCCATTCCTTCATTTTCACCCTTATTTGTGATTTTGTTTTAGTTGTATTTTAAGCAAATAATAACTGGATACTGCCTTTTAAAAATCTAAATTCATGATCTTCATCTAATAAGAATCATTTAGTTTTTATTTTGATTACTGACACATTTGAACTTAGAACAAAATACAAAAGACATATTTAAAATTATATATTTTTCTTTATATTTTGAAATAGTTATAGGTTCATAGGAAGTTGCAAACAAATGTACAAGGAAGTCCCGCTTACCCTTCTCTCAGCCTCACCCAGTGTTAACATCTTATACAACTATAGTTCAGTAGTAAAATCAAAATACTGATATTGGCACAATTCATAGACCTTATTAAGATTTCACGAGGTATACATGTACCATTTGTGTGTGTGTGTTTATAGCTCTACACAGTTTTATCACATGTGTAGCCTTGCATAACCCACACAGCAATCAAGAAACTCAATTGAATCATCACCACAAGACTCCCTTGTCTGACCCCTTTTACAGCCACTCCTCTCCCATCCCCTCCACCCCCATCCCTAGCCTCTGGCCACCACTATTCTGTTTCCCCATGTTTATACTTACGTTATTTTACAAATTGTTACATAAATGGAATTATGCATTTTGTATCTTTTTTGACATTGGTTTTCTTCACTCAGCATAATTTCACTGAAGTTCATTCAATTTCTTGTGTCTATCAATAGTTCATCCCTTTTTAAAAATTTATTTTTAACATCTTTATTGGAGTATAATTGCTTTAAAATGGTGTGTTAGTTTCTGCTGTATGACAAAGTGAATCAGCTATATGTATACATATATCCCCATATCTCCTCCCTCTTGCGTATCCCTCCCCCCATCCCTATCTCACCCCTCTAGGTGGTCACAAGCACAGAGCTGGTCTCCCGGTGCTATGCAGCTGCTTCCCACTAGCTATCTATTTTACATTTGGTAGTGTATATATGTCCATTCCACTCTCTTAGTTTGTCCCAGCTTACCCTTCCCCCTCCTCGTGTCCTGAAGTACGTTCTATATGTCTGCGTCTTTATTCCTGTCCTGCCCCTAGGTTCTTCAGAACCATTGTTGGTTTTTTTTTTTAATTCCATATATATGTGTTAGCATACGGTATTTGTTTTTCTCTTTCTTACTTACTTCACTCTGTATGACAGTCTCTAGGTCCATCCACCTCACTACAAATAACTCAATTTCGATTCTTTTTATGGCTGAGTAATATTCCATTGTATATATGTGCCACATCTTCTTTATCCATTCATCTGTCGATGGACACTTAGGTTGCTTCCATGTCCTGGCTATTGTAAATAGTGCTGCAATGAACATAGTGGTACATGACTCTTTTTGACTTATGGTTTGCTCAGGGTATATGCCCAGTAGTGGGGTTGCTGGGTCATATGGTAGTTATACTTTTTATTTTTAAATTAATTAATTTTATTTATTTTTGGCTGTGTTGGCTTTCTGTTGCTGCACGTGGGCTTTCTCTAGTTGCAGTGAGAGGGGGCTACTCTTCATTGCAGTGTGCAGACATCTCGTTGCAGTGGCTTCTCTTGTTGCAGAGCACAGACTCTATGGCATGCAGGCTTCAATAGTTGTGGCACACATACTCAGTAGTTGTGGGTCACGGGCTCTAGATCGCAGGCTCTAGTTGTGGCACACGGGCTTCGTTGCTCCATAGCATGTGGGATCTTCCCAGACCAGGTCTCGAACCCGTGTCTCCTGCATTGCAGGTGGATTCTTAACCACTGCGTGACCAGGGAAGCCCTATTTTTAGTTTTTTAAGGAACCTCCATACTGTTTTCCATAGTGGCTATATCAGTTTACATTCCCACCAACAGTGCAAGAGGGTTCTGTTTTCTCCACACCCTCTCCAGCATTTATTGTTTGTAGATTTTTTGATGATGGCCATTCTGACCAGTGTGAGGTGATACCTCATTGTAGTTTTCATTTGCATTTCTCTAATGATTAGTGATGTTGAGCATCCTTTCATGTGTTTGTTGGCAATCTATATCTTCTTTGGAGAAATGTCTATTTAGGTCTTCTGCCCATTTTTGGATTGGGTTGTTTGTTTATTTGATATTGAGCTGCATGAGATGCTTGTATATTTTGTAGACTAATCCTTTGTCAGTTGCTTCGTTTGTAACTATTTTCTCTCATTCTGAGGGGTGTCTTTCGTCTTGTTTGGGGTTTCCTTTGCTGTGCAAAAGCTTTTAAGTTTCATTAGGTCCTATGTGTTTACTTTTATTTTTACTTCCACTCCTCTAGGAGGTGGGTCAAAAAGGATCTTGCTGTGATTATGTCATAGAGTGTTCTGCCTATGTTTTCCTCTAAGAGTTTTATAGTGTCTGGCCTTACATTTAGGTCTTTAATCCATTTTGAGTTTATTTTTGTGTATGGTGTTAAGGAGTGTTCTAATTTCATTCTTTTACATGTAGCTGTCGAATTTTCCAAGCACCACTTATTGAAGAGGCTCTCTTTTCTCCATTGTATATTCTTGCCTCCTTTATCAAAGATAAGGTGACCATATGTGCGTGGGTTTATCTCTGGGCTTTCTGTCCTGTTCCATTGATCTATATTTCTGTTTTTGTGCCAGTACAATGCTGTCTTGATTACTGTAGCTTTGTGGTATAGTCTGAAGTCAGGAAGCCTGATTCCTCCAGCTCCATTTTTCTTTCTCAAGATTGCTTTGGCTATTCGGGTTCTTTTGTGTTTCCATACAAATTGTGAAATTTTTTGTTCTAGTTCTGTGGAAAATGCCATTGGTAGTTTGATAGGGATTGCATTGAATCTGTAAAATGCTTTGGGTAGTATAGTTATTTTCACAATGTTGATTCTTCCAATCCAAGACATGGTATATCTCTCCATCTATTTGTATCATCTTTAATTTCTTTCATCAGTGTCTTATACTTTTCTGCATACAGGTCTTTTGTCTCCTTAGGTAGATTTATTCCTAGGTATCTTATTCTTTTTGCTGCACTGGTTAATGGGAGTGTTTCCTTGATTTCTCTTTCAGATTTTTCATCATTAGTGTATAGGAATGCCAGAGATTTCTGTACATTAATTTTGTATCCTGCTACTTTACCAAATTCATTGATTAGCTCTAGTAGTTTTCTGGTAGCATCTTTAGGATTCTCTATGTATAGTATCATGTCATCTGCAAACAGTGACAGTTTTACTTCTTCTTTTCCAATTTGGATTCCTTTTACTTCTTTTCTTCTCTGATTGCTGTGCTTAAAACTTGAAATCTATCTTGCAGTGATGAGAGTGGGCAACCTTGTCTTGTTCCTGATCTTAATGGAAATGGTTTCAGTTTTTCACCATTGAGAATGATGTTGGCTGTAGGTTTCTCATATATGGCCTTCATTATGTTGAGGTAAGTTCCCTCTATGCCTACTTTCTAGAGGGTTTTTATCATAAATGGGTGTTGAATTTTGTCAAAAGCTTTTTCTGCATCTATTGAGTTGATCATATGGTTTTTATTCTTCAATTTGTTAATATGGTGTATCACATTGATTGATTTTCATATATTGAAGAATCCTTGCATTCCTGGAATAAACCCCACTTGATCATGCTGTATGATCCTTTTAATGTGCAGTTGGATTCCGTTTGCTATTATTTTGTTGAGGATTTTTGCATCTGTGTTCATCAGTGATACTGGCTTATAGTTTTCTTGTTTTGTGACATCTTTGTCTGGTTTTGGTATCAGGGTGATGGTGGTCTCGTAGGTTGAGTTTGGGAGTGTTCCTTCCTCTGTTATATTTTGGAAGAGTTTGAGAAGATTAGGTGTTAGCTCTTCTCTAAATGTTTGATAGAATTTGCCTGTGAAGCCATCTGGTCCTGGGCTTTTGTTTGCTGGAAGATTTTTAATCCCAGTTTCAATTTCAGTGCTTGTGATTGGTCTGCTTATATTTTCTATTTCTTCCTGGTTCAGTCTCAGAAGGCTGTGCTTTCCTAGGAATTTGTGCATTTCTTCCTGTCCAATAAGCATATAGTTGCTTGTAGTAATTGCTCATGATCCTTTGTGTTTCTGCAGTGTCAGTTGTTACTTCTCCTTTTTCAGTTCTAATCCTATTGATTTGAGTCTTCTCCCTTTTTTTCTTGATGAGTCTGGCTAATGGTTTATCAATTTTGTTTATCTTCTCAAAGAACCAGCTTTTAGTTTTATTGATCTTTGTTATCGTTCCCTTCATTTCTTTTTCATTTATTTCTGATCTGATCTTTATGATTTCTTCTGCCAACTTCAGGTTTTTTTGTTCTTGTTTCTCAAATTGCTTTAGGTGTAAGGTTAGGTGGTTTATTTGAGATGTTTCTTGTTTCTGGAGGTAGGATTGTATTGCTATAAACTTCCCTGTTAGAACTGCTTTTGCTGCTTCCCGTAGGTTTTGGTTCTTCATGTTTTCATTGTCATTTGTTTCTAGGTATTTTTTGATTTCCTCTGAGTTCTTCAGTGATCCCTTGGTTATTTAGTAGTGTATTGTTTAGCCTCCATGTGTTTGTATTTTTTACAGATTTTTTTCCTGTAATTGGTATCTACTCTCATAGCGTTGTGGTCCGTAAAGATACTTGATACGATTTCAGGTTTCTTAAATTTACCAAGGCTTGATTTGTGACCCAAGATATGATCTATCCTGGAGAATGTTCCATGAGCACTTGAGAAGAAAGTGTATTCTGTTGTTTTTGGAATGAATGTCCTGTAAATATCAATTAAGTCCATCTTGTTTAATGTATCATTTAAATCTTGTGTTTCCTTATTTATTTTCATTTTGGATGATATGTCTGTTGGTGAAAGTGGGGTGTTAACGTCCCCCACTATGACTGTGTTACTGTTGATTTCCCCTTTTATGGCTATTAGCATTTGCCTTATGTATTGAGGTGCTCATACGTTGGGTGCATAAATATTTACAATTGTTATACCTTCTTCTTGGATTGATCCCTTGATCATTATGTAGTGTCCTTCTTTGTCTCTTGTAATAGTCTTTATTTTAAGACGTATTTTGTCTGATATGAGAATTGCTGCTCCAGCTTTCTTTTGATTTCCATTTGCATGGAATATCTTTTTCCATCCCCTCACTTTCAGTCTATATGTGTCCCTAGGTCTGAAGTGGGTCTCTTGTAGACAGCATATATATGGGTCTTGTTATAGTATCCATTCAGCCGGTCTGTGTCTTTTGGTTGGAGCATTTAATCCATTTACATTTAAGGCAGTTATCGATATGTATGTTCCTATTACCATTTTCTTAATTGTTTTGGGTTTGTTATTGTAGATCTTTTCCTTCTCTTGTGTTTCCTGCCTAGAGAAGTTCCTTTAGCATTTGTTGTAAAGCTCATTTGGTGGTGCTGAATTCTCATAGTTTTTGCTTGTCTGTAAATATTTTAAATTCTCTGGCAAATCTGAATGAGATCCTTGCTGGGTAGAGTAATCTTGGTTGTAGGTTTTTCCCTTTCATGACTTTAAATATGTCCTGCCACTCCCTTCTGGCCTGGAGAGTTTCTGCTGAAAGATCAGCTGTTAACATTATGGGGATTCCCTTGTGTGTTATTTGTTGCTTTTCTCTTGCTGCTTTTAATATTTTTTCTTTGTATTTAATTTTTGATAGTTTGATTAATATGTGTCTTGGCACGTTTCTCCTTGGATTTATTCTGTATGAGACTCTCTGTGCTTCCTGGACTTGACTATTTCCTTTCCCATATTAGAGAAATTTTCAACTATAATCTCTTCAAATATTTTCTCAGTCCCTTTTTTTTTCTCTTCTTCTTCTTGGAGCCCTATAATTCGAATGTTGGTGAGTTTAATGTTGTCCCAGCAGTCTCCGAGACTGTCCTCAATTCGTTTTATTCTTTTTTCGTTATTCTGCTCTGTAGTAGTTATTTCCACTATTTTATCTTCCAGGTCACTTATCTGTTCTTCTGCCTCAGTTATTCTGCTATTGATTCCTTCTGGAGAATTTTTAATTTCATTTTTTGTGTTGTTCATCATTGTTTGTTTGCTCTTTAGTTCTTCTAGGTCTTTATAAACGTTTCTTGTATTTTCTCCATTATGTTTCCAAGGTTTTGGATCATCTTTACTATGATTACTCTGAATTCTTTTTCAGGTAGACTGCCTCTTTCCTCTTCATTTGTTTGGTCCAGTGGGTTTTTACCTTACTCCTTCATCTGCTGTGTATTTCTCTGTCTTCTCATTTTTCTTAATTTACTGTGTTTGGGGTCTCCTTTTCACAGGCTGCAGGTTTGTATTTCCTGTTGGTTTTGGTGTTCTCACAGTGGGTAAGGTTGAATCAGTGGGTTGTATAGGTTTCCTGGTAGAGGGGACTGGTGCCTGTGTTCTGGTGGATGAGGTTGGATGTTGTCTTTCTGGTGGGCAGGACCACGTCCGGTGGTGTGTTTTGTGGTGTCTGTGACCTTAGTATGATTTTAGCTGCCTCTCTGCTAATGGGTGTGGTTGTATTCCTGTCTTGCTAGTTGTTTGACATAGGTTGTCCAGCACTGTAGCTTGCTGGCCGTTGAGTGGAGCTGGGTCTTAGTATTGAGATGGAGATCTCTGGGAGAGCTTTTGCCATTTGATATTATGTCGGGCCAGGAGGTCTCTGGTGGACCAGTGTCCTGAACTCGGCTCTCCCACCTCACAGGCTCAGGCCTGACACCTGGCCAGAGCACCAAGACCCTGTCAGCCACATGGCTCAGAAGAAAATGGAGGAAAAAAAAGAAAGAAAGAAAAGAAAAAGAAAATATAGTTATTAAAATAAAATTATTAACAATAATAAAATTAAAAGTAATTTTAAAAAAAGATAGAAAGAGAGCAACCAAACCAAGAAACAAATCCACCAATGATAACAAGCGCTAAACACTATACTAACAAAAAAACGGACAGACAGAACCCTAGGCAAATGGGAAAAGCAAAGCTGTACAGAGAAAATCACACAACGAAGCATACACATACACACTCACAAAAAGAGAAAAGGAAAAAAGAAAAATATATATATAAAAAAAGGAAGAGAGCAACCCAATCAATAAAAGATTGATTTACAGCTAATTACTATTGGTAATTAGCTGTAAATACTAAACCAAGATAAACGTAAAACCAGAAACAAGTTAGATGCAGAAAGCTAACCCTAAGTCTACAGTTGCTCCTAATGTCCACTGCCTCAATTTTGGGATGATTCGTTGTCTATTCAGGTATTCCAGAGATGAAGTGTACATCACGTTTATTGTGGAGATTTAATCTGCTGCTTCTGAGGCTGATGGGAGAAATTTCCCTTACCCTTCTTTGTTTGCATAGCTCCTGGGGTTCAGCTTTGGATTTGACCCCGCCTCTCTATGTAGGTCACCTGAGGGCATCTGTTCCCCGCCCAGACAGGACGGGGTTAAAGTAGCAGTTGATTGGGGGGCTCTGGCTTACTCAGTCCGGGGGACGGAGGGGTACGGAATGTGGGTGAGCCTGCTGTGGCAGAGGCCGAGGTGATGTTTCAACAGCCTGCGGCGCTCCGTATGTTCTCCCGTGGAAGTTGTCCCTGGATCACAGGACCCTGGCAGTGGTGGACGGCACAGGCTCCCAGGAAGTGAGGTGTGGATAGTGATCTGTGCTTGCACACAGGATTCTTGCTGGCTGCAGCAGCAGCCTTAGCATCTCATGCTCATCTCTGGGGTCCACGCTGATAGCCACAGCTCGTGCCAGTCTCTGGAGCTCGTTTAGGCAGTGCTCTGAATCTCCTCTCCTCGCACACCCTGAAACAATGGTCTCTTGCCTATTAGGCAGTTTCAGACTTTTTCCTGGACTCCCTCCCATCTAGCTGTGGCGCACTAGCCCCCTTCAGGCTATGTTCACTCAGCCAACTCCAGTCCTCTCCCTGGGATCTGACCTCCGAAACCCAAGCCTCAGCTCCCAGCCCCCACCCACTCTGGCGGGTGAGCAGACAAGACTCTCAGGCTTGTGAGTGCTGGTCAGCACTATGCCTCTGTGCGGGAATCTCTCTGCTTTGCCCTCTGCACCCCTGTTCCTGTGCTCTCCTCCTTGGCTCTGAAGCTTCCCCTCTGCCCAGCCCCCATCTCCACCGGTGAAGGAGCTTCCTATTGTGTGGAAACTTTTCCTCCTTCACAGCTCCCTCCCACTGGTGCAGGTTCTGTCCCTATTCTTTTGTCTCTGTTTTTTCTTTTTTCTTTTGCCCTACCCAGGTATGCGGGGAGTTTCTTGCCTTTTGGGAAGTCTGAGGTTTTCTGCCAGCCTTCAGTAGGTGTTCTGTAAGGGTTGTTCCACATGTAGATGTAGTTTTGATGTATTTGTGGGGAGGAAGGTGATCTCCACGTCTTACTTCTCTGCCATCTTGAAGGCTCCTCCTCATTCATCCCTTTTTATGGATGAGTAGTATTCCATGGTATGGAGGTACCACCGTTTAACCATTCACCCACTGAAAGACACTTTGGTGGTTCCCAGTTCTTGGCTATTATGAATAAAGCTCCTATAAACATTTGTATACAAGTTCCTGAGTGAAAATAAGTCTTTGCGTCTCTGGGATAGATGCCCAAGACTGTAATTGCTGGGTTGTATGTTAAGTTCCTTTTTAGTTTTAAGAAACTGTCAAACTGTTTTCCAGAAGGGCTGCACTATTTTGTATTTCCACCAGCAATGTATGAGTGATTCAGTTTCTCTGCATCCTCATCAACATTTGGTGTTGTCACTGTTTTTCATTTTAGCCATTCTTGTTAGGTATATAGTGATATCATGGTTGTTTTAATTTGTGGTTCCCTAATGGCTAATGAGAAAGAACTTTTCATGTACTTGATTGCCATCCAGTACCCTCTTTGGTGAAATGTGTTTGTGTTTTTGCCTGTTTTCTAATTGGATTGTTTACTTTTTTAATCTTTTTGAATTTTGTTTCTTTTTCTCATCTTTCTCTGTGCTCAATTGAATACAAAGTATTCTCTCATTTAATCATCATCACTCATACACATACTAATAAGAGCCCACTGTTTTATCTCATATTTAATAACTTATATTTCTTCAAATTCACAACAGCCCTGAAATGTTACACTCTAATATATATTTTGTGAAGCATAATGAGTCATTTGTTTACTTTTTTCTATGAAAAGTATTACTTGTTTGTTTTATTAGTGAAGTTTAATAATCATTTCTCTTTGTCTTGAAACAATTGCATGAAAGGTTTAGCTCCGTATAAAGAAGAGTTTTTTAAACTAGGAAGTTAGAATTTCATGTAATTTTTAGAAATGGGTCTTCATCTGTGTGAATGAACATACTCTTAAGTTATAATTTTAAGGCTGAGAAAAACTAAGATTATTTTTGTGTTGTAATATGACAGAATACTGTTTTTTTCCTACCTTCCCGACTTCGGTGATTCCCATTTAACAATGTGGAAATCTCTGTTAGGGAAACAAAAACTGATTATTACTAGAGGAGGAAGTAGTTCTCATATAGCCTCTACTTCTCTTACTGTTGAATATTTTGGGAATCAGGTTATTTGAAAGAAGCTTCATCAAACTGTTGTGACAGCTTTTATGTGTCACTTTAATTTTTGTCTGTATTTTTTTCATTTACTATTATTCGTATCCTTCCTCTACTCATATGGGAAAAGAGCTTTTACAGAGCATTAAAATCTTCATTGATGCCTATTAGAATAAAAAGCCAAAGTTCTTGCCATGGCCTTTTGGATTTTGCAGGTGGCTTCAGCTGCCTCCCTGACCTCACCTCTTTCCGCTCTCTCCTCTTTCTCTGTACCTTAGACTCAACCTGGCTTTAAACCCCTCTAACACACCAGGCTCCTATCTCCTACCTTAGGATCCTCGCTTCTCTGTCTCTCAGCTTCTGGCATACTCATTTTCTTCCTCACTCTGCTCAGATTCAGTGACTTATCATCCTATCACTCTGTTGCATATACTTCCAACTCCTTTGATCCTCTTTCCTTTCACTGAACTTGCCTGGGAGAACCACATCCTCATTAAGTGCAACTTTTTGCTTATTTCAGATCTCTAGCACGACTGGAGAAAATAACCACCCATGCTGTCTGGTCTCATTTTAAATTCATGACCACCCCCTCAAGTGGGTCTTTAATTCTGCCCTGTAGCCCTGTAATATTTCCTGAGTTGTTCCATTCTTCTACTTTCAGAGGTAACTACTTCAAACCTCCTATACCTCCTGCCACAGTCTTAATCTCTGTTTATGGTCCTTGTTTCTTATTTCATTGAGAAAATAGAAGCAGTCAAAAGAGAGTTTCCCCTTGCTCCCACTGCATACCAAAGCTTTTTTCTGACTGTATTTGTCACAGCAAATGAACTATTTGTGTTTCTTCTCTCCAGAGCCACTCTAACTTGTACAGTGGAAGTCATTCCCTCTTTGCTGTCCAAGGATTTGCTTCCACAGTCATCACTCCTCTCTACCCTTCATTTTTCCTCTCCACTGCATCATTATTACTGTAATCTATCCCACCTTAAAAACAAAAACCAAACTTGATCCCACATCCCTCTTCACTTACATTCCTTTTTTTAAAAAAATTATTTATTTATTTATTCATTCATTCATTTACTTATGGCTGTGTTGGCTCTTCGTTTCTGTGCGAGGGCTTTCTCTAGTTGCGGCAAGTGGGGGCCACTCCTCATCGCGGTGCGCGGGCCTCTCACTATCGCAGCCTCTCGTTGCAGAGCACAGGCTCCAGACGCGCAGGCTCAGTATTTGTGGCTCACGGGGCTAGTTGCTCCGCGGCATGTGGGATCCTCCCAGACCAGGGCCCGAACCCGTGTCCCCTGCATTGGCAGGCAGACTCTCAACCACTGCGCCACCAGGGAAGCCCCCATTCCTATTTCTTTGATCCCCTTATGGCAAAACAATATTCACAAGTTGTCGCTATCAACTGACTGTAAACCACCTCAACTTTTACCAAGGCTTCCTTACATTATCGTTTTCAAAAATTGGTTCTTGTAAATATGTTTGATAAATACAGAATGCTCTTTGAGATTATGGGCATGTTCACAAGTTATGTTCTCTCAGATTTATATAATAAGGAGATGTTTACACTTGCCCCAGTTTTTTAAATTAATTTTTATTGGAGTATGGTTGCTTTACAATGCTGGTTAGTTTCTTGCTGTACAGCAAAGTGAATCAGTTATATGTATACATATATCCACTCTTTTTTAGATTTCCTTCCCATTTAGATCACCACAGAGCATTGGGTAGAGTTCCCTGTGCTATACAGTAGGTTCTCATTAGTTATCTGTTTTATACATAGTAGTGTATATATGTCAATCCCAATATCTCAATTCATCCAACACCCCCTTACCCCCTTGGTAACTGTGAATTTGTTCTCTACATCTGTAACTCTATTTCTGCTTTGCAAATAAGTTCATTGCTACCATTTTTCTAGATTCCACATACTCAAATTTGTTGAACACAGAACTCTTTTAGAAAGAACCTATGGGTGTTTTCATACTTCTTTTTTGATATAATTTGAGAAATGTTCAGCTTCTCAACTGTGATAATGGGCAGTTTGCTTAAAATGTCATTCTTCTCAGTTTACTTGAGAGAAGGTGAGTCCAGAGAGATCCCCACCCCCTGCCCTCCCTCAGAATTGTGTACTGTGATAGTGGCAGAGGTGACATTACAAGCTCAGAAGCTTTTTAAAGTTCTGTTACTGACTGAGCTACATATTTTAGATAATTATATTTAATCAGGACCATTGTTATTAAGATATTTACCTTATTTACTTTTCTTGAAGGTGAAACATTAATATCCTTAAACATGATCTCCTAAAACAGCAAAGCTTTTTTGGGTCAATCTTATTTTTTTCTGGCTTTGGTATAACTCATTCGACTCTGGCTGTTATCATAACTAGATAATATGCATGAACTTTGAATTAACCTATCCACAAGATCAGCTGCCCTTCTAATTGAAATAAATTGCTTCTGTGTTTTTAGGTGTCTGGAGTAGATTTGCAGAATGCCTCTCACAGAGAAGCGGTTGAGGCCATTAAGAATGCAGGAAACCCTGTGGTGTTTGTTGTTCAGAGCTTGTCATCCACTCCAAGAGTAAGCTACTTAAAAAATATTCTCTGTATCTGTGGACCAAGCTTTTGCCTCCAAGTATTTTTCAATATATTTTTACTGTTATTCTACTATTACTTAAAGGAAGCATTAACTTCATTAAAATTTAGTTATTAACCTCAATTTTCCCTTTTTTCCTCGGACTTTGATTTCCTGGTCAAATTTGAGTTATTCCAGTATGCAGTGGAGTCTAACAGACCCATTTTTGATTCCTTGATTCCCTATTTACCAGTTTTGCTAATTTGGAGGCAAGTTACCTAACCTTTCTGTACCAGTTACTTTGTTTATAAAATACTTTGAATACAGAGTAGGTCAGGGTTAAAAACATTCTACAGGGGCCACCAAATGGTAGGTATTTTTACAGGCATGTAAAAATTCAGACATGTTGCATTGTTGTATGTTCTGTTGGAGATTCTGAATTCGCAAAGAGCAGTATTTAATCATAGAATTTTTTTTCTATAATAAATTACTTATTTGGTATGGAATTAGAACTCTGATACACAGATGTTAGTGGCAGGATGTGTATTTTATATTGCAATATGCAGCCCCATAAGCCCTGTACCTGGGAGCAATATTTATTTTTCTTTATTTTATAATGGAAGACAGCTGTTCAAAACATAGACACTTCTGAACAGTAGCAAAACTGCATATTTTTTAAAAATTTTCTTTTCAATTCGCTAATGCAGTGCCTTTCAACCTTTTTTTATGTCAAGGAATACAGAAAATAATATTTGTATGGCAAACTGTGTAAATAGATGTCTGGCTGTCCCAAGGGTGAAGGCATCCACATGCTATTTCAGCACACTTGTAGCTTGCCTGCACAAGTGGGTTGCAGCCTCACCCCTCCTGGGCAGCTCTGCTGTGGTGCACTGCACTGCAGCACAGTCCCTTCCAGTCCTAGTGCTCCATTTACACCATCTAGACTAATTGAGAGAGGTAAACTGAATAAGGTCTTCACATTTTTATACAATTTGAAATTCTAGATTTATTGGAATCCACCTTTTAACTCTTATAATATTGAGAAAGTCATTGAGGCCATCACTTTATTTCTGGAAACTGAATTCTGTAGGAAAATTGGCCAGATTATTCCCTGCCAAGTGACACTTCCAAAGAAATAGTTTTTTGTCTTTTGTTTTTTTTGCGGTACGCAGGCCTCTCAGTGTTGTGGCCTTTCCCGTTGTGGAGCGCAGGCTCAGCGGCCATGGCTCACGGGCCCAGCCGCTCCGCGGCATGTGGGATCTTCCCAGACCGGGACACGAACCCGTGTCCCCTGCATCAGCAGGTGGACTCTCAACCACTGCGCCACCAGGGAAGCCCCAAAGAAATAGTTTTGAGCGAGAATGAGCCAATCAAATTATACATTTATGTGGTCACTTGCAAATGCCCCACTGAAAAATATTCAAAGCATTTTAATAGGTTATAAAGTCAGCCAAAACGGCCAAGATTTTAATCTAGCCTTTGTTGGTGAGCTGAGGTCGAAATTTTCATTTGGATGATATAAACAGTACAATTTCTTTCAACTGTTCAATAAAAGGGAAAATGTCTTCAGCATGGCCCCATGTTCAAGTTACTTAACCCTCAGGCAGAATCACAGACTGTTACATTGTGCATTGGGTTCATCAAGCATTGAACTATCTGTGATTCTAGCCAAGGGATGGCGATGATATTAATGTCCATGATTTGTTCCTTTTTTTTTTTTTTTAAGCACAGAGTGATTCCAGTTGAATAAGGAAATGAAAGGAATCAAGTTTCAGATCTTTGCCAAATGGTGCTCTCTTTGGCTTACTTATTCTTGCAAGTTATATTGGTCATCACAGGAATAGAAAATATAGCCAAATTCTTAATTATTTTTGATCAGTTTACATTAAACTTTGAGACTTTCTTCAAAACCCCCAAATAAGTCATTTCCATCAAGGCCCTGTGTCTAAACATGCCTTGGTTACATGGAAATTCTCATCAACACCATGAATTGAGCAGTGGTGTTTATATTTGTACCTTTTTTTTGAGTTGTATTTTATTTTTTGATATTTGTGCTTTTAGCAGGTGGTTTAGGAGGATCAACAACACATTACTTTTTTAAGCTTTTCCTCCTAAATTTCTCAACTGTTTTTTCAGCCTGCTAGAAAGAAATGTGTGTATCTGCTTAGATTTACTTGGTAAATGCTTATTTGAGAGCAAAACTCATGATTTATACTGTACACCTCTATAGAAAGTTTTTATGCCATGGTAACTTTTTCCAGTTAAAATTGCATTTCACAGTAGCATTAGGGTTTTTTTTTATATATTAAAAAACAAACCCTTTTGAAATTGGCATCATGACTTCAGTTCATTAAATTTATTATCATGTGTTGTTTTATTTTTTCCTGTATTCCGTTTGTATTTCCCTAATATCATTGTTTCATAATGGCACCTAAATTTTTTGGACACGTGTACATTTTGTGTATTAGTTTTATAGAAATATATTTTTTACTTTCATAAGAAACATGTGCTGTCCTACTTTTCTTAAAGATGTAGTCTTTTTGGTGGGCCTTTTGTCTTCCAAATTTTGCTAGTAGTATGCGTACAGAAAGGTATTTCTCTGCTCTTTGAAAAGCAAACTTTGCAAACTTTGTGAATGGCAGCTAACATTTTGTCCCATCACGAAGCTTCTGCCATTCAGTTTCAGCTGGTTTTTTCAGAGGAGAAAGTAGGTCCAGTGTAGGCAGATATTATAACTTTCTAGAGAGACAAAGTATTTGTTTTTAAATTCTATTTATTTATTTATTTATCTATGGCTGCGTTGGGTCTTCGTTGCTGCGCTTGGGCTTGCTCTCGTTGCTGTGAACGGGGGCTACTCTTTGTTGCGGTGTGTGGGCTTCTCATTGCAGTGGCTTCTCTTGTTGCAGAGCACAGGCTCTAGGCATGTGGGCTTCAGTAGTTGTGGCACGCGGGCTCAGTGGTTGTGGCTCATGGCCTCTAGAGCGCAGGCTCAGTAGTTGTGGCGCACGGGCTTAGTTGCTCCACAGCACGTGGGATCTTCCCGCACCGGGGCTCGAACCCGTGTACCCTGCATTGGCAGGCAGATTCTTAACCACTGAGCCACAAGGGAAGCTCCTGTTTTAAAATTCTTTAGGACAAGAAACATATACCTGTAGACCCACTAGTTTTTGAACTCTGACTTAGGTGGTTGTATATATTAAACAGAGAACTTCCCTGGTGGTCCAGTGGCTAAGACTCCTCACTCCCAGTGCAGGGGGCCCAGGTTCGATCCCTGGTCGGGAAACTAGATTCGTCTTGCTGCAACTAAAGGAGTCCACATGCCACAACTGATCCCACATGCTGCATAGGAGATCCCGAGTGCTGCAACTAAGACCTGGCGCAGCCAAATAAATATTAAAAATAAATAAATAGAGAAATAAATATTTAGTACAGTGTCTATTTACATAGGAAGCACCAAAAACATGTTGCTGTATCACTACTGTTGTTTTTTACTTAAGTGAAACATTCCTGAGACTTCATTTATTCCAAAATTAATTTCCTTAGACTCTAAGTTAAAAGTAAAGAAGAATTAATCTTAAATTGCCTTTATTTTTTATTTTTTTAAAGATTTTTTTTTGCTGTGGACCATATTTAAAGTCTTTATTGAATTTGTTACAATATTGCTTCTGTTTTTTGTTTTGATTTTTTGGCCACGAAGCATGTTGGATCTTAGCTCCCTGACCAGGGATTGAACCCACACCCCCGGCATTGGAAGGTGAAGTCTTAACCACTGGACTGCCAGGGAAGTCCCTTAAATTGCCTTTAGAGAGAAGTTTTTTTTTGGTTCTGTTTTTTAAATTATCCCTAGGCAGGAAGTTCCTTTAATTTTCTGAGAAAGGATATTTATTTTTCCTTTTAATTTGCATGTCTGTCATCAGATTTCATGCCAACATTATTTGTGTTAGCTATTTAAGGATCCTTTTAAAAAAATCACTTAACAGCTTTGTATTTTCCTCAGATGTTTTATAGATAGTTTTACAAAAAGAAATGAGTCAAAAAGTAATCTATGATATTGGCACCATTAAGAATTAAAATTATTTCTATGAAATTGAACTGTTTGACTCATTTATAAACATTTATTCAACACTACTATGTATTAGGCTTTTTCTGAGCAACAGGATTATAGTGATAAATAACACTAAATTCCAGCTCTCATTGACCTTTTATCCAGGAGTGTAAGTAGCTTTGTAATTTATTTATATGCTAGCAGTGATAGTGAAATATTTATTGAATGTGCACAGTGTGCTAGATATCATACTTGAACTGGGGTACAATGATGAATAAGGTAGATCTGTGAGATAAATGTTGCATTCAGCGTTCTAGGACTTAACTTTGCTTACCCTTAAAAGTGTATTTTGCAAAATGAGATGTTTGGATGACAGTAAGTATTGTGACCTTCTTAGTCTTCATCTTCACTTTCTGGATCTACACAAGCCTGTGCATTTATTGTCCCTTGATGCTACACACACACACACACACACACACAGACGCACACACACGCACATTTTGGGTTTTATAGCTTGTTAGATTTCCCAAGTTGTATTGTTTGCCTTGAATTGTACTTCTCGTGTCTTTACTTTTTAGGTGAAGTTAGAGAGTTAAGTAGGATTTTAATTGTTTTTTAAAAAAATTAAAGCCACATAATGATTGTGACATTTAAATGTTTTCCTTTTCCCCCTTCCTTGTTTTTGTGGTGGTAGGTCATTCCTAGTGCACATAACAAGGCCAATAAAATCACTAATAACGAGGACCAAGACACCCAAGAGAAAAAAGAAAAGGTAACCTAACCTCGCAAGCTTTTAAAAAATGTTTTTGGTTTCTTTTTGCATATCTGAGCTGCAATTAATAAGTGTTTTGTTTTTTTTTTTTTTTTTTTTCTTTTTGCGGTATGCGGGCCTCTCACTGTTGTGGCCTCTCCCGTTGCGGAGCACAGGCTCCGGACGCGCAGGCCCAGAGGCCATGGCTCACGGGCCCAGCCGCTCCGCGGCATATGGGATCCTCCCAGACCGGGGCACGAACCCGTATCCCCTGCATCGGCAGGCGGACTCTCAACCACTGCGCCACCAGGGAGGCCCCAATAAGTGTTTTTTTGATGAGTATCAGGATAGAAGTACTGTAGTTATAATATTTCCCTTCTGTGAACATGACTGATTGTGGCCTGGATGAAGACCTAGTGGAGTATAGGTGTAAAAATGTCATGACGCACCAATCAGCCATCATCATCTTTCTCTGTCTTTCCTGTTCAGCTGGGCTGGTTGTCTGTCCATTCCCAGAAAGTTTCTCAGACTTTGATCTTGCTGTTCCTTCAGCCTGGAAGTCCATTTTCCACATTGCTCTTCCTTTTCATTCTCGAAGGAGCAGGTCAAAGGTCATCTCTCCTGAGGAAACGTTTCTTACCGTCAATCAGAGTTAATCCTCCACTCCTGTTTCCCCACCTCTATTCTAGTAGAATTAGTTGTTATAAAATTTATCTTAGGATATGGTGTCAGGTAGGATGGATTTTCATTTTTCCCCATAAAGATAAATAATTATCCCACTCTTTTAAATAGGCCCTCCTTTGCACCACAACCTCTGTCATATCTCAGGTTATCAGGGGAAGATTGTTTCTGAGCTTTCTCTTTGTTCCATTTGTTTATCCCAGCACAAATGCTGCCCTACCCAAATTATTAAAGTCTAATAATAAATCTTGTTTTCTACTAGAGCAATCTCCTTTACATATTTCTTTTTCTTTAGAAGTGTATTACCTATTTGTGTCCTTTTTCTTTTCCATTTAATTTTATAATTAGCTTGTCAAATTCTACCAAAAAATCTCTTTGACAATTTTGATTGGAGTTGTGTCAGATCTATAAATTGTAAAGAATTTACATCTTTATGATATTGAGCCTCTTAACCATTAACCTGGTATGTCTTTCTATTTATTAAATTCCTATTTTATTTCTTACAATTAATTGTTACCATTTTCTTCAGAAAGGCATTGTAAATCTTTGGTTTATTCCTAGAAATCTTTATATTTTGTGTTGCTTTTAAATATTTTTAAATTGCATTTTCTGTTGCTAGTATGTAGATATGAAATTGAGTTTTATATATTTTTTGACATCTTGTAACATTATTATTCTTTTATAAAATAATCTGGTTCAGGACACTGGGAAAACCAAAATGCTGAAATAAAAAAGTTAAAATCTCTCATAAACCCACCACCTAAAGATAAACTTATTAAATATTTATGTAGAAGCTTTTAGTGTCTTGATGTATGCTTTTAGTGTCTTGGTGTATGTACTTCACATATACATATATATATGTATATATATATAATTTTTAATAAGAATATGGATCCCAAATTCTAGTACTATGTAGATTTTCATTTCTGAATTTTCTATATGGATAATAATAACCACTTTGGATAAAGGCAGTTTTCTTCTTCCCTTTCCAGTATTTTATCCCTTGTTTTATTATAACTGCTAAGACCTCTGTGGTGTTTAATGGAAGTAATAAGAGCTAACATTCTTATTGTTTTACCTCCTGATAGTTAGGAAATTGCTTTCAATATTTAACCATTGAATATGGTGTGTGCTGTAAGTTTTTGTAGATTATCCTTTGGTTACGGAAGTATTCCCTTTCATTCTTATTTTGCTAAGAATTTTTATCATGAATGGGATTGATATTGAATTTTATCAAATGTATTATCTACATTCACTGAAATTATTTGTATGTCATTTTTTTCTCCTTGAATTCCTTAATGTGGTGTATTATATTAATAGATTCTGTAATGTTAAACCAATCTTAAATTAATTTGGTCATGATCTTTTTTGCCTGTTTGCTAGTATTATATCTTTTAGAATTTTTACATCTGTGATTTTGAATGAGTTTGGCCTGGAATTTTCCGTTTATATACTATCCTGTCTGGTTCTGGTTATAGAAGACTACTAAAATGAATACTAGGAGTACTTCTTCTTTTCAGTTCTCTGAGAGTTTGTGTAAAATAGTAATTATCCATGCCTTAAATGTTTGGTCACATTAGCTTATGAAGCCATCAAGGGCCTGTGTTACTGAGCTATTCAGATTTTCTGTTCCTTTTAGAGTCAGTTTTGATTACTGACTCTTTTAGGAATATTGATATCACCTAATTTTTGCATTTGTTGGTATAAAGTTGTTTATTCTCTTAACATGTATTGGCTGTGTTCTCTTCAAAGTAGTTCTTTTTCATTATGAATATAGTTTATTTATTTATTTATTTATTTTTTTGGCGGTACGCGGGCCTCTCACTGTTGTGGCCTCTCCCGTTGCGGAGCACAGGCTCAGCAGCCATGGCTCACGGGCCCAGCCGCTCCGCGGCATGTGGGATCTTCCCGGACCGAGGCACGAACCCATGTCCCCTGCATCGGCAGGCGGACTCTCAACCACTGCACCACCAGGGAAGCCCAGTTTATTTTTTATTAATCTTGAAAGTAATTTTTCATTTAATTCCTCATTTTGAAGAATTAAGTTTTGAGCTGTTAGTCTTCTCTGTTATATCTTTATTCTGCTTAATTAATTTTGTTCTCATTTTTATAGTGTCTTATTTGGGTTTATTTCCTTCCCCCCACCTAATAATCTTTAGATAGTTGTAGAATTTACTAATTTTTAACCATTCTATTTTTCTAAAATAGTCATTTCAGACCATAAATTTCCTTCTAAACTCCTCTTTTTCTAGATCCCAAGATATTAAGTTTGTTTAGTACTAAGTTTTTTTTTTAATCTTCCAGATGATTTATTTTTTACCCAGTTTTATTTTTTTTTTTAATTTTTATTTTTTTATTAGTCTCTGCTTTACAACAAAGTGAATCAGTCATACATATACATCTGTTCCCACATCCCCTCCCTCCTGCGTCTCCCTCCCTCCCACTCTCCCCATCCCACCCCTCCAGGCGGCCACAAAGCACCGAGCCGATCTCCCCGCGCCACACGGCCACCCCCACCATCCATCCACCCCACGCCCGGCAGTGTATACACGTCCATGCCTCTCCCCCGCCCCGTCACAGCCTACCCCCCATATCCCCAAGCCCACCCCCAGTAGGTCTGTGTCTCTATTCCTGTTTTACCCCTAAGTTCTTCATGACATTTTTTTTCTTAAATTCCATATATATGTGTTAGCATATGGTATTTGTCTTTCTCTTTCTGACTTACTTCACTCTGTATGACAGACTCTAGGCCTATCCACCTCATTACAAATAGCTCAGTTTCGTTTCTTTTTATGGCTGAGTAATATTCCATTGTATATATGTGCCACATCTTCTTTATCCATTCATCCGATGATGGACACTTGGGTTGTTTCCATCTCCGGGCTATTGTGAATAGAGCTGCAATGAATATTTTGGTACATGTCTCTTTTGGAATTATGGTTTTCTCAGGGTATATGCCTAGTAGTGGGATTGCTGGGTCGTATGGTAGTTCTATTTTTAGTTTTTTAAGGAACCTCCATACTGTTCTCCATAGCGGCTGTACCAATTCACATTCCCACCAGCAGTGCAAGAGTGTTCCCTTTTCTCCACACCCTCTCCAGCATTTATTGTTTCTAGATTTCTTGATGATGGCCATTCTGACTGGTGTGAGATGATATCTCATTGTAGCTTTGATTTGCGTTTCTCTAATGATTAATGATGTTGAGCATTCTTTCATGTGTTTGTTGCCAGTCTGTATATCTTCTTTGGAGAAATGCCTATTTAAGTCTTCTGCCCATTTTTGGATTGGGTTGTTTGTTTTTTTGCTATTGAGCTGCATGAGCTGCTTATAAATTTTGGAGATTAATCCTTTGTCAGTTGCTTCATTTGCAAATATTTTCTCCCATTCTGAGGGTTGTCTTTTGGTCTTGTTTATGGTTTCCTTTGCTTTGCAAAAGATTTGAAGATTCATTAGGTCCCATTTGTTAATCTTTGTTTTTATTTCCAATTCTCTAGGAGGTGGGTCCAAAAGGATCTTGCTGTGATTTATGTCATAGAGTGTTCTGCCTATGTTTTCCTCTAAGAGTTTGATAGTTTCTGGCCTTACATTTAGGTCTTTAATCCATTTTGAGCTTATTTTTGTGTATGGTGTTAGGGACTGTTCTAATCTCATACTTTTACATGTCCCTGTCCAGTTTTCCCAGCACCACTTATTGAAGAGGCTGTCCTTTCTCCACTGTACATTCCTGCCTCCTTTATCAAAGATAAGTTGACCATATGTGCGTGGGTTTATCTCTGGGCTTTTTATCCTGTTCCATTGTTCTATCTTTCTGTTTTTGTGCCAGTACCACACTGTCTTGATTACTGTAGCTTTGTAGTATAGTCTGAAGTCAGGGAGCCTGATTCTTCCAGCACCGTTTTTCTTTCTCAAGGTGGCTTTGGCTATTCGGGGTCTTTTGTTTTTCCAAACAAATTGTGAAATTTTTTGTTCTAGTTCTGTGAAAAATGCCAGTGGTAGTTTGATAGGGATTGCATTGAATCTGTAGATTGCTTTGGGTAGTAGAGTCATTTTCACAATATTGATTCTTCCAATCCAGGAGCATGGTATATCTCTCCATCTATTTGTATCATCTTTAATTTCTTTCATCAACTTCTTATAATTTTCTGCATACAGGTCTTTGGTCTCCTTAGGTAGGTTTATTCCTAGATATTTTATTCTTTTTGTTGCAATGGTAAATGGGAGTGTTTTCTTGATTTCACTTTCAGATTTTTCATCATTAGTGTACAGGAATGCCAGAGATTTCTGTGCATTAATTTTGTATCCTGCTACTTTACCAAATTCATTGATTAGCTCTAGTAGTTTTCTGGTAGCATCTTTAGGATTCTCTATGTATAGTATCATGTCATCTGCAAACAGTGACAGCTTTACTTCTTCTTTTCCAATTTGGATTCCTTTTGTTTCCTTTTTTTCTCTGATTGCTGTGGCTAAAACTTCCAAAACTATGTTGAATAAGAGTGGTGAGAGTGGGCAGCCTTGTCTTGTTCCTGATCTTAGTGGAAATGGTTTCAGTTTTTCACCATTGAGGACAATGTTGGCTGTGGGTTTGTCATATATGGCCTTTATTATGTTGAGGAAAGTTCCCTCTATGCCTACTTTCTGCAGGATTTTTATCATAAATGGGTGTTGAATTTTGTTGAAAGCTTTCTCTGCATCTATTGAGATGATCATATGGTTTTTCTTCTTCAGTTTGTTAATATGGTGTATCACATTGATTGATTTGCATATATTGAAGAATCCTTGCATTCCTGGAATAAACCCCACTTGATCATGGTGTATGATCCTTTTAATGTGCTGTTGGATTCTGTTTGCTAGTATTTTGTTGAGGATTTTTGCATCTATGTTCATCAGTGACATTGGCCTGTAGTTTTCTTTCTTTGTGACATCCTTGCCTGGTTTTGGTATCAAGGTGATGGTGGCCTCGTAGAATGAGTTTGGAAGTGCTCCTCCCTCTGCTATATTTTGGAAGAGTTTGAGAAGGATGGGTGTTAGCTCTTCTCTAAATGTTTGATAGAATTCACCTGTGAAGCCATCTGGTCCTGGGCTTTTGTTTGTTGGAAGATTTTTAATCACAGTTTCAATTTCAGTGCTTGTGATTGGTCTATTCATATTTTCTATTTCTTCCTGATTCAGTCTTGGCAGGTTGTGCATTTCTAAGAATTTGTCCATTTCTTCCAGGTTGTCCATTTTATTGGCATAGAGTTGCTTGTAGTAATCTCTCATGATCTTTTGTATTTCTGCAGTGTCAGTTGTTACTTCTCCTTTTTCATTTCTAATTCTATTGATTTGAGTCTTCTCCCTTTTTTTCTTGATGAGTCTGGCTAATGGTTTATCAATTTTGTTTATCTTCTCAAAGAACCAGCTTTTAGTTTTATTGATCTTTGCTATCGTTTCCTTCATTTCTTTTTCATTTATTTCTGATCTGATCTTTATGATTTCTTTCCTTCTGCTAACTTTGGGGTTTTTTTGTTCCTCCTCTAATTGCTTTAGGTGCAGGGTCAGGTTGTTTACTCATGGTGTTTCCTGTTTCTTAAGGTGGGATTGTATTGCTATAAACTTCCCCCTTAGAACTGCTTTTGCTGCGTCCCATAGGTTTTGGGTCGTTGTGTCTCCATTGTCATTTGTTTCTAGGTATTTTTTTATTTCCTCTTTGATTTCTGCAGTGATCACTTCGTTATTGTGTAGTGTATTGTTTGGCCTCCATGTGTTTGTATTTTTTACAGATCTTTTCCTGTAATTGATGTCTAGTCTGCATTGTGGTCGGAAAAGATACTTGATACAATTTCAATTTTCTTAAATTTACCAAGGCTTGATTTGTGACCCAAGATATGATCTATCCTGGAGAATGTTCCATGAGCACTTGAGAAAAATGTGTATTCTGTTGTTTTTGGATGGAATGTCCTATAAATATCAATTAAGTCCATATTGTTTAATGTATCATTTAAAGCTTGTGTTTCCTTATTTATTTTCATTTTGGATGATCTGTCCATTGGTGAAAGTGGGGTGTTAAAGTCCCCTACTATGAGTGTGTTACTGTCCATTTCCCCTTTTGTGGCTGTTAGTATTTGCCTTATGTATTGAGGTGCTCCTATGTTGGGTGCATAAATATTTACAATTGTTATATCTTCTTCTTGGATCGATCCCTTTATCGTTATGTAGTGTCCTTCTTTGTCTCTTCTAATAGTCTTTATTTTAAAGTCTATTTTGTCTGATATAAGAATTGCTACTCCAGCTTTCTTTTGATTTCCATTTGCATGGAATATCTTTTTCCATCCCCTTACTTTCAATCTGTATGTGTCTCTAGGTCTGAAGTGGGTCTTTTGTAGACAGCATATATACGGGTCTTGTTTTTGTATCCATTCAGCCAATCTGTGTCTTTTGGTGGGAGCATTTAGTCCATTTACATTTAAGGTAATTATCGATATGTATGTTCCTATTCCCATTTCCTCAATTGTTTTGGGTTCGTTATTGTAGCTATATTCCTTCTGTTGTGTTTCTTGCCTAGAGAAGTTCCTTTAGCATTTGTTGTAAAGCTGGTTTGGTGGTGCTGAACTCTCTCAGCTTTTGCTTGTCTGTAAACGTTTTAATTTCTCCATCAAATCTGAATGAGATCCTTGCTGGGTAGAGTAATCTTGGTTGCAGGTTTTTCTCCTACATCACTTTAATTATGTCCTGCCACTCCCTTCTGGCTTGTAGAGTTTCTGCTGAGAGATGAGCCGTTAACCTGATGGGGATTCCCTTGTGTGTTATTTGTTGTTTCTCCCTTGCTGCTTTTAATATGATTTCTTTGTGTTTAATTTTTGACAGTTTGATTAATATGTGTCTTGGCGTATTTCTCCTTGGATTTATTCTGTATGGGACTCTCTGTGCCTCCTGAACTTGATTAACTATTTCCTTTCCTATATTAGGGAAGTTTTCAACTATAATCTCTTCAAATATTTTCTCAGTCCCTTTCTTTTTCTCTTCTTCTTCTGGAACCCCTATAATTCGAATGTTGGTGTGTTTAATGTTGTCCCAGAGGTCTCTGAGACTGTCGTCTATTCTTTTCATTCTTTTTTCTTTATTTTGCTCTGCAGCAGTTATTTCCACTATTTTATCTTCCACCTCACTTATCCGTTCTTCTGCCTCAGTTATTCTGCTATTGTACCCATCTAGAGTATTTTTCATTTCATTTATTGTGTTTTTAATCAATGCTTGATTCATCTTTAGTTCTTCTAGGTCCTTGTTAACTGTTTCTTGCATTTTGTCTATTCTATTTCCAAGATTTTGGATCATGGAAATAGAATCTTGGATCGTCTTTACTATCATTATTCTGAATTCTTTTTCAGGTAGACTGCCTATTACCTCTTCATTTGTTAGGTCTGGTAGGTTTTTATCTTGCTCCTTCACCTGCTGTGTGTTTTTCTGTCTTCTCATTTTGCTTATCTTACTGTGTTTGGGGTCTCCTTTTTGCAGGCTGCAGATTCGTAGTTCCCGTTGTTTTTGGTGTCTGTCCCCAGTGGCTAAGGTTGTTTCAGTAGGTTGTGTAGGCTTCCTGGTGGAGGGGACTAGTGCCTGTGTTCTGGTGGTTGAGGCTTGATCTTGTCTTTCTGGTGGACAGGTCCACGTCTGGTGGTGTGTTTTGGGGTGCCTGTGGCCTTATTATATTTTTATGCAGCCTCTCTGCTAATGGGTGGGGTTGTGTTCCTGTCTTGCTAGTTGTTTGGCATAGGGTGACCAGCACTGTAGCTTGCTGGTCGTTGACTGAAGCTGGGTGCTGGTGTTGAGATGGAGATCTCTGGGAGATTTTCGCCGCTTGATATTATGTGGAGCTGGGAGGTCTCTTGTGGACCCGTGTCCTGAAGTTGGCTCTCCCACTTCAGAGGCACAGCAGTGACTCCTGGCTGCAGCACCAATAGCCTTTTATCTACCTGGCTCAGAATAAAAGGGAGAAAAAGTAGAAAGAAAGAATTAGTAGAAGAAAGAAAGAGAGAAAAAGAAAGGAAGAAGGAAAGAAAGGAAGGAAGGAAGAAAGAAAGAAAGGCGGGAGGGAGGGAGGAAGGACGGAAAGAAAGAAAGGAAGGGAGGGAGGAAGGAAAGAAAAAGAAAGAGTGAAAGGAAGAAGGGAGGGAGGTCGGAAAGAAAGAAAAAGAAAGAAAGGGGCGGAGGGAGGGAGGGAGGGAGGGAAGGTAGGAAAAAAAGAAAGAGAGAAGATAAAGTAAAATAGAATAAAGTATAAAATATAGTAGCGTTATTAAAAATAAAAAAGTAATTATTGAAAAAAAAAACGGACGGATAGAACCCTGGGACCTATGGTGGAAGCAAAGCTATACAGAGAAAATCTCACACAGAAGCATACACATACACATTCACAAAAAGAGAACAGGGCGAAAAAAATCGAAAATCTTGCTCTCAAAGTCCACCTCCTCAATTTGGGATAGTTCGTTGTAAAAAGAGGAAAAGGGGAAAAAATCTCAAATCTTGTCCTCAAAGTCCACCTCCTCAATTTGGGATGATTCGCTGTCCATTCATGCACTCCACAGACGCAGGGCACATCAAGCGGACTGTGGAGCTTTAATCCGCTTCCTCCGAGGCTGCACAGAGAGATTTCTCTGTCTCTTCTCTGCTCTCACAGCTCCCGGGTCTCAGCCTTGGACCTGGACCCGCCTCTGCGCACAGGTCGCCGGAGGGTGTCCGTTCTTCGCTCAGACAGGACGGGTTTAAAGGAGCCGCTGATTCAGGGGCTCTGGCTCACTCAGGCCGAGGGGAGGGAGGGGCACGCAGTGCGGGGCGGGCCTGCGGCGGCAGAGGCCGGCATGACGTTACACCAGCCCCAGGCGCTCCGTGCACTTTCCCGGGGAAGCTGTGCCTGGGTCCCGGGACCCCGGCAGTGGCGGGCTGCACAGGCTCCCCGGAAGGGGGGGTGGACAGTGACCTGCGCTCGCCCACAGGCCTTGTGGCGGCGGCAGCAGCAGCCCCAGCGTCCCACGCCCGTCTCCGAGGTCCGCGCCTTTAGCCGCGGCTCGCGCCCGTCTCTGGAGCTTCTTTAAGCAGCGCTCTTAATGCCCTCTCCTCGCGCACCAGGAAACAAAAGGGAAGAAAAAGTCTCTTGCCTCTTCGGCAGCTCCAGACCCTTTCCCCGGACTCCCTCCGGGCTAGCCGCGGCGCACCAACCCCTTCAGGCTCTCTTCCTGCCGCCAGCCCCAGTCCTCTCCCTGCACTCCGACTGAAACCCGATACCCGAGCCTCAGCTCCCAGCCCCGCCAGCCCCGGCGGCTGAGCAGACAAGCCTCTCGGGCTGGTGTGTGCCTGAGGGCACCGATCCTCTGTGCCGGAATGTCTCCGCCTTGCCCTCCGCACCCCTGTTGCTGTGCTCTCCTGGGTACTCCGAAGCTTTCCCCCTCCGCCACCCGCAGTCTCCGCCTGCGAAGGGGCTTTTAGTGGGTGGAAACCTTTCCTCCTTCACGGCTCCTTCCCACGGGTGCAGGTCCCGTCCCTATCCTTTTGTCTCTGTTTATTCTTTTTTCTTTTGCCCTACCCAGGTATGTGGGGAGTTTCTTGCCTTTTGGGGGGTCTGAGGTCTTCTGTCAGCGTTCAGTAGGTGTTCTGTAGGAACTGCTCCACGTGTAGATGAATTTCTGATGTATCTGTGGGGAGGAAGGTGATCTCCGCGTCTTACTCTTCCGCCATCTTCCTCCAGATCTGGCCCAGGTTTATTTTAAAAGGTATTTTTAATTTCCCTACAAATATGTTTAAAAACTTATTGCTGTTTTTTCTAACAGATCTCAGTTATAACCAGAGATTTTGTTTTATATAGTATCTTTTATATTGGTTGAGACATTTTCATGGCCTAGCACATAGTTATTGTAAATGTATAATTGTGATTTAAAAGAATAGCTATTATCTAGTTATTGGTTACAGATTTTTATACAAAGTTATTAGGGCAAGCTCATTAACTGAGTTATTCAGATATTCTATATTCTTAATGATTTTTTTGGTCGGAGTAACTTAACAGTGTTCCATTCTGATGGTTAGATTAATCACCTTGTAGTTTTTCAGTTGTTATTTTACATTTTTTATGTAGTTTTTCATTTGTTATTTACATTTTTTTTCAAGTTAATTTGTTAGGTGTCTACAAGTTAAAAAATTTTATATCCTCATAGGGATATAATTGATCTTTTTATTAATATGTGGCATTATTAAGAAATGCCTTAATATCTGTTTCATTCAGTATCTCTGAAACTAGGCCAGCTTTCTTTTTGTATTTGCCTGGTATTTTGTCTTAGAAATTTTTGAGCGACACACGGAATGAATTCAGGTCTCCCATCTAGTGGGTCTGGGCTTTTAAGGAATTCTCAGGGGGCACCTTTTTTCTTTTCTTTCTTTTCTTTTTTTTTTTTTTTTGTTTTCTTCCATCTCAAGCTAAGGCCAAGGCCAGGAAATATTCCTACTGTCTTCTGCAATCAAGATTTTGGTTTGTTTGATTTGTTTATTTGTTTTTAACTTCACCCGTTGCAGGTTTCACCCCATTAAAGAAAAGAAAAAAAGCTATGACTGAATTGAACACCTGGGAACACTTTATTTACAGAAATGTACATGGAGGCCAATCAAGACCCCTTAAAGGTTTGGGGAGAGGGTTCTTGAAAAGGATTGAATTGGTTACCAAATTATAGAACTGTTGGTTTTATCCTGGTTGGCCACCTTCTTTGAGTTCAGATCTTAATCATAAACATTATATTCAGATTAACAGTAGCATACCACTGGGTGTTCAGGATTCTGTGGTTTGATTTTGACAACCGCTAATAAACATAGACAATAAGTAGATTCTAATAATGACCATGGTTATTGTTTACAGAAGTGTTAGTTATGTACAGATTGCAAGTCATTACTTGCAGAATACTTCAACCTTTTGGAGGTACAGGCTTTATTTGTAGGAATTGGGGTTTGGGAGGGTGATATCTTTAGCCCCACTTCCCACCTTGTTTGACCTCAAATAGAATCTATGTACTAATTAAATTCCTAGCTCTTACTAGACAAAAATGAGTAGATACTGCATGATTATAAATGTCTAGAAAATACAACCTGTAGGGACAAAAAGGAGATCAGTGGTTCAGGAGAACAGGGTGCCAGGGGAAGGGGTGGGAAAGAGGGTGATTAAAAAGAGTCACAAAGAAACTTTTGGGTATGATGGTTATATGTTCATTGTGTTGACTGTGGTAGTGGATTCTAATTGTACACTTTAAAATCTGTGAAATTTTTTTATGTCAGTTATACTTCAATATACTGCAGTGAAGCTATTAAAGACAACAATTCCCTGTTTTTCTGGAGCTTGCATTTTAGTAGGGCAAAGCAAACAATATAGTGACTGCTAACTTTAAAGCAATCTGGGGACAAGACCTGAAGACCCACAAAATATGGCATATGAAAGGGACTGGAATATAAGCTCCATGAGGGCAGCAAGATAATCTATTTCATAATTACTCTATCTGCATTGCCCAGAACATTACTGGGCACCTAATAGGCACACAATACATATTTAATGAATGAAGAATCCTAAAAACAGAACAAAACAAAATCTCTGGCTTTAGGTCACTAGGGATTGGCACATGCCCTCTGAGGATTTACCTTCTGATTTGGAATTTATGGTTGTTTCTGGCCTTAGTTACAGAAACATATTTTTGAATTTTTATCTGTCATTTTTATCTGTTTTTTTTTAAAAGAAGGATTTCTCAGAATATTTAGTCTGTCCTATTATTGGAACTGTGTTGATTCATATGTTGATTCAAATATCTGAACATTCATCAGATGTTTATTGGAGACCTATAGTGTTCCAGTTACTGTGCTAGTCAGTGGATATAACATCAAAAAGGAAACAGACAACAGATCAGTCTGTGGGGACACAGACAATAAACACACAGATGAACAAACTGGTTACTAATTTAATTACTTTGGGGAATAAGGTAATTTGATTAAGGAATATTCCGCATAAGATTTCGAGAAAAAAAAAAGATAAATGTATGATTCTTATCAACTTTGACCTGTTCCATTAAACCAAATTGAATTTCCATACATAGCAAGGATATTTGCATTCAAATTTTAAAAATCCAGTAAGAACCTGGTAATACCAAAAGTCAGTGTAAGTCTATCCAGCTGAGTTCCTTCATACAGAGAAGAACTAATCACTAAGTTGACATGGCAGTAGTTAACATTGCAACTATAAACCCCAAATCAGAAGGTCACATAGATTACAGGAAAGTGGCACTTGCCCAGATAGCATGTGCCAATCCCTGGTGACCTAAAGCCAGAGATGTTTGTTTTGTTTTTAGGATTCTTTATTCATTCAGTAAATATGTATTGTGTGTCTATTAGGTTCCAGGCAGTGTTCTGGGTCTCACAGGTAGATGACACTTAACCAAGTAAGTGAATTCTTTGGAGAATGCAGAGGTGATTACTGCCCCCAAAGCACTCCCACTTGTGAGTTAATTGATCATACCAGAATCTACATCTCCATTACAGGATGATATTTCAGTAATTACAAGATGTACTTTACTATATTATTCTTCTCTGGAATTCTATCTTGTGCACCAAGCATTATTCTACATCCTGGAATGACAGAGCACCTTCACTCCAAGAAGTGCATAGATGAATGTGACATGTAGTGAAATAAACAGAATTATAATTGGTATGACAGAAATATGCCCAGGGTGCTAGGGGATAACAGGCAGGGAGACTTCCCGAAGTAGGGAGGTCAGATGATGACTGAACTATCTCTTTAACAATTATTATTGATGGAAGTAATTCCTTTTATGCATTTTTTTCATCAGTGATATTCCATATTGTGCTAGTCTTTAGAATTGGCTGATAATACTCAGGTTAATGTCCAAACATTTGTGATACACACACACACACACACACACACACACAAACACAAACATGCACAGCATGTAGACATGTGGGTATCATGCAACATTAATATAAATATTTTTATTGTTTTATATATTTTTGTTTTATATTCCACACCAATAAGATCAAGGAGATCAGGAAGAAGGTATAGGTGTTTCTAATTAAAATTACCAAATCTCTTTGACTTTGTGAATCTAGATTCTTATATAAAAATGCTTCTGAGTTAGTGGTTTCTGTGAAAAGAGATTTTATTTAAAGGCCGGCACATCTAAAGTAATATAAGTTATAGTTTCACTATTTTCTGGAAAACTCTGGGAGTACTAGATTTAAGTAATGCTTATTAGTCTCTATAACCAATCAGAAAGAGATTCTTTAAAACAGGGGTCCCCAACCCCTGGGCCGCGGACCGCTACTGGTCCTCAGCCTGTTAGGAACCAGGCCACATAGCAGGAGGTGAGTGGTGGGCAAGCGAGCGAAGCTTCATCTGCTGCCTTCTATTACTACCCATGGCTCGCATTACCGCCTGAACCATTCCCTACGGCCCCCTGCCCGCCCCCCCCCCGCAGTCTGTGAAAAAATTGTCTTCCACGAAACCGGTCCCTGGTGCCAAAACTGTTGGGGACCGCTGCTTTAAGAGACTAAGTTTTTAATACCCCCTGAAGGTAGGAAAATATTTCATGCTCACCATGAGGTAAGAGCTTTTCTCCATTTTGGATACACAGAGCTTTCAGATACACTTTCGGCTTCCATCCTACAACTTTAGCCATATGTCAAACGTAGACACAAATGCAAAAACTCTGGTCTGTGTGACAAAAAGCTGTTCTTTCCAATGGAACCAAGACATGTTCTTGTACAAAAGCACAACCAGGCAAACAGAAAGACTAATAAATAAATACGTTTGCTGTTGTCTCTCAATCAACAGAGAATAGAGGCTTATAGAACAATATATAATAGGTCCTTATCATCCCAACAAATATTAATTGCCAGATCATAAAGCCAAACTTCATTGGTCACTTCTACTAATGGTGAATAACTTACAGCCAAAGTACACATCAGAACCAAACTTAGGTCAGTATCAGAAACAAAAACATAGAATTGGAAATTTAAAAATGGAGAAACAGTCAAAAAGGCAAAGTTCTGTTGCCTCTGGGGATTTACTGTCGGAAGCAGGAAATCATGTGTATGAGTTTAAACAGCTCATGGATTGTGTATCTCAGGCATCACAGTTTCATTGGCTCTGGAAGGTGAATCTACCAAGACTGACAAGTATAATGTAAGAAAAAATAAAAGCATGCTCTATGAAATTGTGCAGAATGTACAGGTGCCAGGTGTTTATTTAAATGACTAACAAAAGAACCAATAAGGTGGTTAGCCTAGTTCAGAGAGAATTGGAGAGAGTGTTTATAATTGCTGAAAGAAAGAATGTTTAAGATTCAAATTTAGATGCAAAACTGGGTAATGTCTTACAGGGCAATGCAACTGTAATAATTCGCTAAAATAATTTACATTTCTTCCAGACGAAGCTAATATGTGGTGCTCTTGAACAAGAACAATTTATGTTACTGTCATTTTTCTAAAAGTTAGTATGTTAGGGAACCTAAACAACATGAGTGACAACCAGTTATTTACTCATTCAGCAGATAGTTAAGAGCACTCTTCTCAGAGCTGAGGATGCCATACAGTCTGTGTTGTTCTCTGCCCTCATGGAGGTTCTGTTCATCTTGCCCTCCCTGTGTATACCTCGCACCAGCCTTTGTTGCCACAGGGAGAGCCTGGACCTGCCTACACCCTTCTCCCATGTGTTGTAGAAAGATGCCCAGGTATCTGTCAACCCAAATTCATACCGTAGGGGGCCCAGAATATGCTTATCCTACATTTTTTCTGAGGGTGTTGGTAGAAGTTAAATAAATCAGTTGCATAAAAATTTCCCCTGAAATATATTTTTTAAAGTGCTATTAAAGAGAATTTGTATCTCTTAATACTATTTTAAAAGCTGGCTGTCCTTGTTCTGAGCATTGTCTTTCACTTAGAATGATCCGGTTCTGAGGAAAAGGTTTGCTGAAAATTCATTTGCCTTTATTATTCTTCATTTAACTCACTTTTAAGTTTTATCAAACAAGAATTAAAGACACCATGATCACATTTCTGAATTATTTTATTGCTTAACAAGTACTTTGTATTTGGCATCTTCTCTTCCTTCATCACTCTTGCATTTTATCGAGTTTTGGATTTTCTATAAATGTACAAAGTACTGTTTTGGTTAGACATTATCTTAGATAAATTTGGGTGTGTGTTTTTCTTTATGGATCCCAAATAGTGTTTTCTATTTTGGAGGAATTTATTACATGCCTGCTTTCTGTAATGGACCAGTCATTGTCCATTTACTGAAGTGTATCCTGCCATTAGTGGCTTTGTCCTATAAAGCATAATTGATTGTACTTTATTGAAATTCTGTAGCAAAACAAATCTTAACCTGGTTATTTTGGCTTTTGTGGAGTGCTTGTGTGTATCGGCTCCCATTCTTTCCAGCAGCTTGGATCTCTCCATAGTTGGGCATGTTTTATTTTTCCCAGCGTTCAAGAAAATTTCAACATTCTGTGAAGGTAATCTGATCATGAAGTCTACTTTAATTAAACCTATTTGAACCAAATATTGATGTTCTGTATCATTTGGTGTGTAAATTTAAAGAATACTTATACAGAAATACAAAAAATATTCATCATAAAGCTTTCTCTTTCTTTTTTAAAACATTAAAATGTGTGTTGACTCTTTATAAATTGTAGATGAATACCTCTTTGGTTAGAAAATCTTGGTATTTCAAGTAGTTTTTAAAGAATGAAATCTATACCTTCTACAATTGAATAAAAAGTTTAATTATAGGATTAGCACATTGGGTAGTTTTTACATTTAGACTTAATTTTGAAATGTTTTTCATTTGAGTTTTTTGGTCAGAAATAAAGAAAACTAAGCCTCAACAGTGTAAAGAAAGTACATATAATTGACTTTCTCACTGGAGAAAGGGATTCATTCTTCTGGGTAGGTTAACAGTCTTAAAAGCTGTGCCTTTGAATTCCTGTTTTCTGTATTGGTGTGTTTACATCACAGAGCCACTTTTACATAATAACATAAACATAAGAGAATGAATTGTATTTATTTTACAGTCCTAGTGATGTGATGGAAGTTGGATAGAGTCAAAATATTTACAGATTATCTTTTTTATCCTGTTTGTCATTGAGGAAGAGGTTATACAAAGACAATTAATGCTTCTCTCAAATTTTGCATCTTCAGAGGCGAGGAACTGCTCCACCTCCAATGAAACTGCCGCCTCCTTATAAAGCTCCATCTGATGACAGTGATGAAACTGAAGAAGAATATGCATTTACCAACAGTGAGTTCCTTTTCATTATTTGGGGTGGATGCAGAATTTATTATATTATGCTTTAATGATTGTTGTAAATTGTCAAATACAGTGGTATAGCTTCTTAGAAAATGTGCATGAACATATCTTGCTGAAAAAAAGTTTACATCTCCAAAACTTCTGTGACTTTATTTTCCTAAGTTTTTGTCTTTGACACTAATATAACAGAGTGAGTATCAAAGGCAGCTGGGTGGTGAACATTTATCTACATTCCCTCCTAGTCTTACTATTTGGTTATGATTACACAAATGCTAAGAAGTCCTTGAAATTGGAGTTTGACCCATGATAATCAGAGCTGAATGTAGATTTTAGGCCTTGATTACGTGCCCTACTCAAGTGGATGGTGATATTGCCAATGCAAAATTACAGAGGGCCAACGAAGTCATAATTTTTCCTTTAGATGTCATTTCATGACATCCTTTTGCATTAGTTGTATCAAATATACATTCACATATATTTAATGGAGGCTTTATTTAAAAGAATTTATATATCTTTTATGTATGTAAAGTATATGTAGTTTAGATCTGATTGCTGTTGTGTATGGAATTTATTTTGAGGGTGATGAAAATGTTCTAAAATTAGATTGTGATGATGGTTGCACAATTTGTGACTATACTGAAACCTACAGGATTATACATTTGAATGGGTGAATTTCATGGTTTTTGAAATTTACATATTTTAAAATAATATTTTCCTTCTATAATATAGAAAAGGAGTCTGATACAGAAATTGAAAGAGTTAAAATTCTGGCTCCAGTACTTCCTAGTGTGTGACCTTAAGCATGCCCTCTTCTATGAAAATAATGGTACCTACTTCAAAGGGGTTGTGATGAAGATTAAAATAAGGTGATAAGGACTTTAGCCTGGTGTATTGTGAATCTTCAACAAGTATTATAAAGTTGACTATAACTATATTTTTCTAAATATATAAATGAAATATAAAAATAAATATAACTATGTAACAATTAAGTTGACTTTATAAAAACTTGGTTGTACTTTGTGATTTTACAGAACGCTTTCTCATGCATTTTCATTTGTTCAACAATCTCTGTTGAAAACCAACTGCTTTTCACTAACAGTGCTAAGTGAGTCTTCTGTGATAAATGAAACATAGCTCCTTGTTTTCTCTGTGGGGTCACCAGCCTGGAAGGGAGGATACAAAGGCATGGAAACAAAATTTCATAAAGGTACTTCAGTGCCTTGGTTCTCAACCTCTTTGGAAGAGCAACACGTGATGGATACGATTGATACATGTGTGCGTTTGTGTAATGTAATCCCTTGTTTTGATATAGTTTTTAGGGCAGCTGCAGCAGAGTGGAGATAGCTTGTTGATTATTCATAATTTCTGGGATACTAGAATGCCTGTATTTGCATGGTTGTTAGGAAACCTGGTTTAAGCGTGTGACTAAGATTACATTCTAATCCTAGCTCTACCACTTAGTTGTGAATTCATGGACAAGTTTCTTAACCTCTTCATGGCTCACACTTTGCTATCAATATGGAGGAGAGGGGATGTCTTATAATAATCTGCCTCACAGGATTGCTATGAGCATTAGAGGAAAAAGCATTTAAAGAACTTAGTATAAGGATTGTGATACCTAGTAAACACTCTGGTACCATGTGCCAGGTCTTCATATGTGTTAATAACTCTATCAACATAATAACTTTTTGAGGTCTCTAAATGTACAAATAAAGAAACAGGCTCAGAGAAATTAAGGAATATGTCAAAAATTACACAGCCAATAAATAGTGGACATGGAGTTTAAATCCAGGCACTGACTCCAGAGTTGGTACTGTTTGTCATCTACTCTTCCCATTACTTAAAACATTACTATCCCAGAAATAGGAACAAAGTGACTTGGGGTTATCTAGTGAATATCACTTTGATACCATTAGATAGACAGAGCAGTTCCCCAGAGTTCCAAGACCATGTGTACATGTGTGTTCACAGCACACATTCACAGCGTTAGAGGGGTTCAGGAACGGCATTGATTTACACTGAAAGCTGATACAGTAAGTCCCCTACATACAAATGAGTCCCATTCTGAGAGCACATTCGTTAAGTCCAATTTGTTCATTAAGTCCAGCAAAGTTAGCCTAGGTACCCAACTAACAATCAGCTTATATAGTACTGTACTGTAATAGGTTTATAATACTTTTCACACAATAATACATAAAAAACAAACACAAAAAATAAACATTTTTAATCTTACAGTACAGTACCTTGAAAAGTACAGTAGTACAGTACAATAGCTGGCATCCAGGGGCTGGCATCGAGTGAACAGGCAAGAAGAGTTACTGACTGGAGGAGGGAGAGGAGGTGGGAGATGGTAGAGCTGAAGGATCATCAGCAATGGGAGATGGAGGGCAAGCTGCAATTTCACTCATGCCTGACGTTGACGGCACAGGTTCTGGTTCCTTGCTGGATTCAATTCTGTCTAATGTCTTGAAAAAAGATCCAGTGATGTCTGGGTAGTAGCTCTTTTTTTCCTCATCATAGATGACACAGTAGCACTGGATTGCATTCTGAATGGCTGCTGCAACCTTTGTGTACCATTCTACCTTTGGGTCCTGTGCCTCAAAACTAACAGTGCCTCCTCAAATAAAGAAAATCCCCTTGCCACTTCCTGCATCGTGAATCTCTTCGGTTCTTCAGTTACTTCTTCCTCTTGTCTCTCTCCATCCTTTCTCTGGGCCTCCAATTCCATCAGGTCTTGATTAGTAAACTCCTTGTGTTTCACAGCAAGGAATTCAAAGAAGTCGTCCTCTTACAGATCTAGTTTGAAATACAGATACTGTACTACTGTAGTCTATACAGTACCTTTCAGTAAAGTACACAAAAGCACAACCACTTGTGGAGGATGCACACACATGACAATGTACACAACACACATGAACTAACTTACATGATTGGACATGCAAATGTACGTTCACATCTTTGAAAGCTGGCAGCTTGAAGGTTCATATGTAGGGGACTTACTGTATAGACTTCTAATATCAAATTCATCTCCTAGATCAGCTCGGTGCTTTGTGACCGACTGGAGGGGTGGGATAGGGAGGGTGGGAGGGAGGGAGACACAAGAGGAAAGGGATATGGGAACAGATGTATATGTATAACTGATTCACTTTGTTGTAAAGCAGAAACTAATACACCATTGTGAAGCAATTATACTCCAATAAAGTTGTAAAAAAAAATAATAACTCAGAAATAATCTCTGTAATAATGGTACCATGTCACCTACTGAGATAATAAAAATTAAGCAAAAAAAAAAATTCATCTCCTAATTATGACATTTCACAAATTCTCCAGCAAATCTAGGCTGTGAATATGACTTTCCATTCATTTTGCTCCCCATTTTTTCCCTTCCCATTGAATTTTCTGTTAACCTTCTCCAGAAGGGTTTGAACCGTATGGAGCTATGAGGTGGTTCACATTTAAAATGTAGATGAACCTAAAGCCTCTAGCTTTCCTGTATTTCTCCTGATATGGATCTGGTGAATTTTTCTTTGCTCCTCAACTCTTATTAAATGAATACTCTGCTCATCTTTCCAAAACTAAAAGCAAATTGGTTCACTGTTTTATCAGATTCTTATTGTCCCAAAACTAAGCATTTCTTTTTACATTGGTGAAAGTATGATTATGTAACTTTCCCATGGTCCAGGACTAGGAAGTGGAAGGCTGGAATCCAAGCCGTAGGCCTACCAGGAAGTGATGATTATATTAGAGAGATCACCGACGTGAGATACTCATGATTCTAAAGTGTAGTTTAATCTAACTTAGGTGAGCTTTGGCAAGTTACTCATTTACAAAGTTCATCTGGTCAAGAAATACTTATTGAGTGAGTATTTTAGGTGGGCAGACACTGTTTTAGATGTTGGGAACACAGCAGGGAACAAGATCTCTCATTAACTTATATTCTAGAGGGGGAGAAAGCTTATAAACAATAAGATAGTTTAAATATTGATAAGTACTGTAAATAACTAAATAAAACAAGGTAGTGTGAGAATAAATCCCTTGGAGGAGGCAACATTAAGTGGAATGGGTAAGGAAGGCCAAGCAAGGTAGGACCCAAATGACAAGAAGGAACCAAAGAGCTGACATTTTAGTCATCATATTGATCAGATTTTTTTTCAGACTGTGATCCACAGTAACATATATTTTATTTAACAACCGAATATAGATGTGCGCCTACACAGGACACACACACTAACATGCATATATAATTGAAACAAAAGTTTCATGAAATATAACTTACCTTTATAACGTATGAAGAATTTATTCATTTTCTATACTATTTTTTTTTTTTGGCCGCACCACGTGGCTTGTCGGATCTTAGTTCCCCGCCCAGGGATTGAACCTGGGCCCACGGCATTGAAAGGGCTGAGTCCTAACCACTGGACCACCAGGGAATTCCCTCTGTACTATTTGATTTCACTTTTTAAAATGCTGTTAGCAACTTGTCTTTTTTCTTGATCGACTAATGAGTCGCAACCTGCAGTATGAAAACCACAAATCTGTGGTTTTCAAACTTCAGTGTACATCAGAAGCACCTGTTGAGCTTGTTCAAACACTAATTGCTGACCCCTACCCCCAGTTTCTAATTTCTTACATCTGGGAGCACCCAGTAATTTGCATTTCTAGGTGATGCTGATACTTCTGATCCAGGGCCGACCTTCTGAAAACTGCTGATCTGGATGGTATTAAACTCACGGGAGCAGGTGAGGTAGAGAAGTGTGTATAGACAGCAGCAAGAAGGGAACCCAGCACATGCCTAGCATAAGAGCATCCTAGCATAAGAACACTCTGAGGAGATTGTAGAATTAAGTAGTTTAAGAGAATGTGTTTCAAGAAAGGTTCTGTCACTGAACCTCAGTGGTCAACTGTGGAATGATTCTGAGAGGTTGGAGACAGAATAGTAACCCTTGAACTTAGCAACATGGGGTTGCTGAGGAAGAACAGAAAGAGGATACTTGGTAAAACAACCAAGGGAGTTATTGTTCAGGTTGTTGAGAGAATTCAGTGTTACAGCCAACGCAGGCATGCCTCCTTTTATTGTGATTCACTTGATTGCCCTTCACAAATGATTGTGTCTCTTACTAATTGGTTTGTGGCAACCCTGCATTGTCAGATGATAGTTAGCATTTTTTAGCAATAAAGTGTTTTTTAATTAAAGTATGTACATTGCTTTTTAGACATAATGCTATTGCTTACTTCGTAGATTGCAGTGTAGTGTAAACATAACCTTTATATGCATTGGGAAGCCAAAAAATTGGTGTGACTCACTTTATTGCGGTGATCTGGGACGCAACATCTCCCACGTATACCCGTATAGACAGGGTGTTACATAACAGGCATTTATATTATAGATCACTCATCTTACATAGTTGAACATATGACATTCTAGTGTCTAATTTCCATAAGAAGTCTTACAACCATCTTAATAATGAAAATTTCTTGAACTTTAATTAAGAATTATGAAACAGTTAAAAATTAAGAAACAATATCCACATACATGCTTAGCTGTTGACCAAACTACTATTATCAGACCTGCAGGATTTGTCAAAGGAAGGTATCAGTGGTGCAGAACTTTTTACTTTATGGTATAATCTTTAATACCTAAATTTAAAGCTTGATTGCCCTGTCAGAAGTTTAAGATCATTGAGTGCATGAAATGATCACTCAGTTCACTATCACATGGTGACTTTCTAATCTTTCTTTCTGGCCTTAAACTCACTCTGATATCCTGACCCAAATTTTCAGTTGGCTGTTGGAAAGATGCCATATCTTTATTATCGTTCTTTCTACAATGGATCAACAAATGTAGATGAATCTTCTTTCACAATCTCTTCTCATATTTGTAGTTTCCTTTGTATTTCTATTACCACAATTTTAGTAACTATATGGTAGTAGCCCCAGTGTATTTAATACCTACTATGTGCCATAAATTCTCCCCAGATCTTTAAGTGCATTCTCAGAAGAGCCTTTGAAAGAAGATATCTCTTCTGCTGATTTCAGCTTCATGTCGCATTATTTGGAAAACCTTGCCCGACTCCTTCTTCTAATACTTATTCCTGTATTTTTCTTTCATCGTATTAACAAAATGTAATTATTTATGTATTTATTAGATTAATCTGTCTCCCCCACCAAATCTCTAAGTTCCATGAGGCTAGTTACCCTCTGTTTTGGCCTGGCACATTATAGAAATTCAGTATTTGGGGCAAATTAACAAAAGAAGTTATGTGACTCGCATAGTTACA
Organism: Mesoplodon bidens; assembly: GCF_964165515.1. Classification (NCBI taxonomy): domain Eukaryota; kingdom Metazoa; phylum Chordata; class Mammalia; order Artiodactyla; family Ziphiidae; genus Mesoplodon; species Mesoplodon bidens. The sequence goes on along the minus strand of NC_138177.1, from coordinate 133,634,177 downwards.
TGGGGGTGCACTGAAAACCCGGGTGTGCTCCTGGTGCCTCGGAGGTACCCTTTCTCCTGAACTGTACCATCGCAGTTTTAGAGCATTCTGTCCAGAACAGCTTGACATCTCTTTCTCAATATGCCACCCATTACTTTATCGAAAAGTTTCGATCCCCAGGGGGATTCGCCACAGTCTCCAGAAAGTCCTGCTTTGTTCACCTTCGATCCCAGAAGTTAAATGCTTTTATATCACTTGGGTGATTCTAACCTGTTGGCGTTCACTCTTTCAATTATAGTTTTAAACTGCAGGGAGCAGAAGGTTTGGAATGACTTTCTGTAACGTAAGAGAGTGAAGCAATGAGAATCACACAATAGACATGTCTCTTTTTTTTTTTTTTTTTGGCAGTACGTGGGCCTCTCATTGTTGTGGCCTCTCCCGCTGCGGAGCACAGACTCCAGATGCGCAGGCCCAGCGGCCATGGCTCACAGGCCCAGCTGCTCTGCGGCATGTGGGATCCTCCTGGACCGGGGCACGAACCCGTGTCCCCTGCATCGGCAGGCGGACTCTCAACCACTGCGCCACCAGGGAAGCCCAGACATGTCTCTTGATGTCTATTAAATCCTAGGAATTCAGAATATAATTGACTTGTTTGACACCTGGCTTTTTAGTGCTGTAACAGAGATGTGAATGGAACCTCATGCGGACGGTCTCTTAAAGCCCTTTCTTTATCCTTTAATTCTAGAATAGCATACTCTCCTGAGGTATTTTGTTTTTCCACCTTTTTTTTTTCCTCAGTAAGGATCTGGTTTAATTATGACAGTGATACATCTTTCTGGCATTTTGCTCAGATTCCTCCATCCCCCCAATTATATGTCATAATATAATATTTGGTATAAGAAATATATTTGGGTTATGAAGCATAATAAAATTAGCTCATGAACCACACCATGCAAATAAAAATTAGATTACAGATACCTTGCATCTTTGTGTTTTACTTTAATTCTTATTGTTTTTATTTCAGTTGTTTCTAAGGATAGGATACTAGCTAAGACCTTCTGAAATGTGATTTATTAGCAAATCACTCAGAGTCACACTATGTGTAAGTTTAGAGCTTTTTAAAAAACAATAACTTTATTTAGATATAATCCACATTACCATACATCTACTTAAAGTGTCCAATTCAGTAGCTTTTCGTATATTTAGAGTTGTTTAACCATCACCACTATCAGCCACCCCCCAAACCCTGCTCATTGGACATCACTCTTCTTTACCATATTTATTCAAAAATTCCTTACATTCATGTATAAAATACACACACACACATATTTTAATTTTTTAAAAAGACTTCATAAATAATATTCCTGTGTTCCCATGGAGTGGTCTGGGGAACCTGTCCCAAACCTCTCTTCCTCTTACAAAAAACGCCCCCAAAACTGCATTTAAATTTGGAAGAAGACAAAGATGCCTGCTAGTCCCACTGTCCTCAAGAATCTAGCAGTGCACTTTGTGACCGCCTGGAGGGGTGGGATGGGGAGGGTGGGAGGGAGGGAGATGCATGAGGGAAGGGATGTGGGAACAGATGTATATGTATGACTGATTCACTGTTATAAAGCAGAAACTAATAAAAAAAAAAAAAAGAATCTAGCAGTGCAATAAGATCACCTCCTCTTCCCAGCTCAAAAAACAAACAAAAAACAAAACCAGAAAGAGAAAAACAATATTATTCACAGATAATACAGTTGTCAATCTCAAAAATTCAAAACCTAAAATAATCTTTGAGCAAGAGTAAGTCAGGCTATATATTAATTGCACATACGAAAAAAATCTTCTAATCAGTATTATCTACTTAGAAAATATGATACAAATTTCCTAATAGAAATAACAGAGAAACTTTAAAAACCCAGTAATAATACAATTAGAAATGCAAATCATGGCAATGACCCATATCTTTTGAGTCATTTACTGTTTGGCAGTGTGATGAAAGCTATAAACCTACCCTCAAGAAATATGTATGCAGATGCACAGAAACATTGTCACCCGCAACCCCTCCCCCCCACCACACACACAATTTTAAATAGTCATCATTTTGCCTATTTAGTGGAAGTCCTGAAACCCATTTAAGGTAATTCGAATCTAAATCCTAAGAGTATATAGGCATTTTTTTTAAATATGAGAATTTCATTGAACATTGATTTGGAAATGAAATGCTAGGCAATTTTGGAAAAGAAAAATATTGAGAGGAGGGGGACACATACTTCCTATACTTACTAGTATCTGAATATATTCTAAACTGGTGTTTTTCAAACTCAATCTGGAGCTTTTAGAAATGAGTGGGAGAGTTTTGACCTGTCTGAAACAGTGTTTCTCAACCTTGATTACTGACATTTTAACCTTTAATTCTTTGCTGTGGGGGACTGACCCTTACCTTGTAGGATGTTTAACAGCATCCTTGATCTCTGCTCACTAGATGCTAGTAGCCTCTTCCTCCCACCCCAGTTGTGACAACCAAAAATGTCTTCACACATTGCCAAGTGTCCCCTGGTCTAAATGGATGGGATATTCTACTGTTATTTATTAGTTGGGGTGCCAAGGGCACTGCATTGTATGGGATAATCTTGTACAGTAAAGAATTCTCCTGCTCAGAGTACCAGTAGCACTCGAGATTAGAAATATTCTTTAAAACTACAGTAATTAAATCAGTTTAGTATTTGCATTTGAAATGATCCTGAAATAGACCCAGGTGTCTTATAAAAAGTCTAAGATTTAAAAAAATATACTCTTGGTACAGGGAAAGGGTTTCCATATTATTATAATAACACTGTAAAAGAAAATAGTAAGCTGGCTTATACAAAAATTAAAATATATACACCCATATTTTTGTATACATATATATTCAGAGGAGAAGGACATGTACAACAATAGAAAAACAAGCAAATATCAGCCATTGTGTAATAGATTTGAGCAACAAGTACAAAAAGTCTGTTCAGCCTCACTAACAATGAGAGATATGAAAATTAATAAAAAATCAGATTTTTTATCCCATCAAATTACTTAAGATTTTAAAAATTACTGTTGCTCATTGTTGGAGAGGTTGTAGAAAAAAGGAGTTCTTTTATACTGTTGGTAGGAATTTGAATTCATGTTATCTCTTTCTAGAGACTCATTTGGTGGCACATATAAAAAATTTAAATGTGCATATTCTTTGAATAATTCAACTTCCAGTGATATATCTTAAGGAATTTGTTGCCCATGTGAATGTGTGTGTGTGTGTATATATACCTACAAAGAAGTTTGCTGCTGCATTTTTCACTAGTAGCAATTAGATCAATACATGTTATATGAAATTAATACATACTATAGCCTTAAGTCAGTTAATCTCTAAGCATTTCTAGCCATTTGACCTGGAACAAGTTGCATATCTTTCCCTTAGTTTCCTCATTCGTAAGATGGGGATGATAATAGTACTCCTTTCACTGGGTGCTTGTGAGAGACTGGAAGAAATGATGTATATAGCGTGCTTATATGGGAAGTGACACATACATAGGAGGTACTCCAGAATGTTAGCTGCTACCTTTTATTATTATCAATAGCAATACAACATTCTTCAGTGTTTGCCAAATATTGCCATTACAGAATGAAATTCTGGCATAAGTATATATTAAAAATTTTATCCAGAAGTTTTTATATATTTTTTAATTTTAGAAATCAGTCTTTTGAAGTTTAACATTATTATGTAGGAACATTACTTTATTAACACTGTCTACTACTGACGGTTCCTTGATCACTGTTGACTATTGTGACATGTTATACTTTCACTTTCAATGGAGGTCATTAGAAGAGAAAGATATTTTGGAGTACTTCATTTTTCTTTGATACTTTTTGTCATCTTATTCTTTATTTTCCCTGGACCAAAGGTGGAATTATCATAGAAGGATTTATTTCTGATTTTGTAATTTTTCCTTCCCATGGAATTTCAGTGTTGTAAGGTTGGCGTTTTACTTGCATTTCATTCCTCCCAGTGCGGGAAGAATACACAGGAGAAATTTTTGAGAAACATTCATGGTCCAAAATGAATGAATATAACAAAACAGAAACAGACTCACAGATATAGAGAACAAACTAGTGGTTCCCAGTAGGGAGAGGAAAGATAAGTGTAGGGGATTAAGAGGTACAAACTACTAGATATAAAATAAATAAGCTGTTACAAGGATATACTGCACAGCACAGGGAATATAGCCAGTATTTTTATTAACTTTAAGTAGAGTATAATCTATAAGAATATTGAATCACTATGTTGTACACATGAAACTAATAGAATATTGTAAATCAACTATACTTCAATAAATTTTTTAAAAATTCATGGTCAAATAGAATTTTAAAACTAAAAATACAGCTTTTATTTATTTATTTATTTATTTTTGGCTGCATTGGGTCTTTCACTGCTGCGTGCAGAGTTTCTCTAGTTGTGGCGAGCAGGGGCTACTCTTCCTTGAGGTGCGCGAGCTTCTCATTGTGGAGGCTTTTCTTGTTGCAGAGCATGGGCTCTAGGCACGCAGGCTTCAGTAGTTGTCACACACGGGCTCAGCAGTTGTGGCTCTCGAGCTCTAGAGTGCAGGCTCAGTAGTTGTGGCGCACGGGCTTAGTTGCTCCGCGGCATGTGGGATCTTCCTGGACCAGGGATCGAACCCGTGTCCCCTGAATTGGCAGGCGGATTCTTAACCACTGCACCACCAGGTAAGTCCCTAAAAATACAACTTTTAAAGGTTACTTTGTTTAGTATCAGTGCTAGTTTGCTGAACAATCCTACAAAGTTTATGACATGATTTAATCTAATGCTTTGTAGTATTTAAATATTTAAAAAATTAACAAAATCAACATTTGTTGATTCACAAAGGTTATAATCTTTGTAGAGGTAATTCTCAATATTCATATAACTGTCAATATATTTTTCTACTTAACCTTTTAAAAAATTCCATAATTTTAATACAAAAATCAGCTTTTATCCTTATCTTTATTTGTGGTATTTTACTCTTGTAATAGTAAACAAACATTTATACTTTGGTAAGCTGATAAAATTTCAACATGTCAAGCAGATAAAAGAAATTTTTCATTCCAAGTTACATCAAGAATGCTAACCTAGCATTTCTATTCTAGAGAATAGCCTTGTTTGAATCACTGTCATTAATACAGTTTTTATTGTTAATCCATGTTGCCCCAGGATTATTGATCTTTCACTGGTTCAGAGGTGCCTGAATGATACCCAAGCGTCTCTCAGATCTTTGGCCTTCTGGAAGCAAAGCCAAATCGCAGATTTCCGTCAAATTCTAAGGCCACAGCTGAACTTTATAGAATCCTTAGTATTTTTTCATCGAAAAAAGTCCAGAAGCATGCAGGTCAAACTGCTTCGAGAGGGCAGTTTTGAGAAGAAGCTTCTACTATTTATTTGATCCACTTGAATTTTGTATAACAATATATGTTTATTTGGAAGAAAAAAAGCATTTTGTCTTACAGCTCAATAATAAGAAAACAAGCAACCCAATTTTTAAAAATGGGCAAAACTTGAAATGACATTTCACCAAAGAAGATATATAAATGGGTAGTAAGCACTCGAAAAGGTGCTCAACATCATTAGTTTATTAGGGAAATGCAAGTTAAGCCACTACACATCCACCAGAATGATTTTAGTTAAAAAAACAGACATACAGCTAGAACCCTCATACACTGCTGGTGGAAATGTAAATTGATACAGCCACTTTGGAAAATGGTTTGGCACTTTCTTAAAAAGTTGAACGTAAGTTTACCATAGAACCCAGCAATTCTACTTCTAGGTATACACCTAAGAGAAATGAAAACCTATGTCCACGCAAAGACTCCTACATGGATGTTCACAGCAGCATCATTCATAGTAGCCAAGAACTGGAAATAGCCAAATGTCCATCAACTGGTGAATGGATAAACAAAATGTTGTATATCCATACAGTGGAATATACTCTTCAGTAATAAAAAGGAGCAAAATACTGATACATGCTCATTATCCTAAGTAAAGGAAGCCTGATGCAGGAGACTACATACTATATGATTATATTTATATAAAATAAACACATGTTTAGGACAGAAAGCAGGCCAGTGGTTACCTAGAGTTTGAGTTGTGTTTGGGCTTGAAGGAATTTTTTAGTAGAATGTTCTAAAACTGGATTGTGGTGATGGTTGCACAGCTCTATAAGTTTACTAAAAATCATTGAATTGTGTGCTTGTGTGAATTTTATGTTGTGTAAATTATACTAAATAAAGCTGTTAAAATTATTTCAAAGTTAAGCATCATCTTACACTAAAGAACCACACCTGTAAAGGATAGTTAAAACTTATTAATTATAAAAAGGTCTCTGTTAAAGGAAGAGGGCAATCAAACAGCAAATTACTATAAAAAAGGGAGCAGAGGTATCTTAATCAATGGGTTCCTTGATGATGATGGCATTTAAGAACCATCAAGTTCAACTGGTCTAACTAATTTTATAGTCCAGAATCCTAAGACCCAGAGCAATTAATTTGCCCCGGGTCACAGAATTAGTTATTGTTGAGGTCAGTACTGGAATCTAGGTCTTATTTTCGGGCCACATTTAGGCTCTCCCTTCAGTGCCTTCCTATGTGCACCATGCTAATTTTTAAATTTATTTATTTATTTATTACTATTATTATTATTTTGGCTGCGTTGGGTCTTCATTGCTGTGCGCGGGCTTTCTCTAGCTGTGGCGAGCAGGGGCTTACTCTTTGCTGTGGTGTGTGGGCTTCTCATTGCGGTGGCTTCTCTTGTTGCAGAGCACAGGCTTTAGGCACGCGGGCTTCAGTAGTTGTGGCTCATGGGTTCTAGAGCGTGGGCTCAGTAGTTGTGGCGCATGGGCTTAGTTGCTCTGTGGCATGTGGCATCTTCCTGGACCAAGGCTCAAACCCATGTCCCCTGCTTTGGTAGGCGGATTCTTAACCGCTATGCCACCAGGGAAGTCCCCATGCTAATTTTTAACATGAAGTACACTCATGATTAATGAAGATTTGTTGAGCAACTAGTCATTCTTTCTGTTTAAAAAAATTTTTTGTTTGTTTCCTTGTGGGCTCTGTAGTTGATCTCTACCTGGCCTATAGATGTCACTAAAATCAACAGCAGTTATTACCAAGGATTTAAAGAATGTTAAGAATACTCATCTCATAAGCAAACAGTGTTCATTAGTGGCTTCTAGTGGTCTTTCCATGTTCATTTTACTACTAAATATATGAATGTATTTGCTCTCTCCTTTTTTTTTGACACTGCAAAGTAGGATGGGAAAGATTAAGACATAAAAGCTAAAATTTAATTTTTCAGTTTCCTATAAATTCTTTTTCTCATTTCCTATAGTTAATTATCCTTTTCTGGACCCTTCTCTTTATAATTAAGTAAAATAAATGGAATTCTTATTCTAGCCCTATAATTGGAGACTGGTGAACATTGCTTTCTATTTCAGTTGATTTTTTTTTTTTTTTTTTTTTTCTTTTTGCGGTATGCGGGCCTCCTACTGTTGTGGCCTCTCCCGTTGCGGAGCACAGGCTCCGGATGCGCAGGCCCAGCGGCCATGGCTCACGGGCCCAGCCGCTCCGCGGCATATGGGATCCTCCCAGACCGGGGCACGAACCCGTATCCCCTGCATCGGCAGGCGGACTCTCAACCACTGCGCCACCAGGGAGGCCCTCAGTTGATTTTTTATTCTGAAAACTTCTGAAGCTTCAGTCATTGAAATAATTTGGATGCATTTATGGGAACTATAATTAAAGAAACGTATTGTTTTAAGATCTCTTGAGAACCATTTAAATTATGTTCAGGTGTTCTTGACCTTATATTACCCATCCATTTATTTAATCAGTGATCAGATAGATGACTGCTTATTCCACATTTTACAAAGAAAGTTCAGAAGATACTGTAGTGATTGATAGAAAGGTAATCCTGAAGCAATTGCGGTTGGTTATATGATTATATTAAGGTCTGCTGGAGTTGGGGTGGGATAGGCGATGCAGTGTAGCATTTTAAGTGAAGTTGAAGAAACCTCAGCCATTTCTCTAGTGATTTCTCTGAAGCTTCTGGGTTTTTTTTTTTCCCCATAATTTTTTTTTTCCTCAGAAAGCTAACTTGAAGACTTGACTGCTTAAATAGAATCGTTACTGCACGTTTAGAATGTTACTGAGACACAAATGAATCTCACCAGGGGATATGCGTGTTCAATGTGGTTCACCAGGTTCTTTGTTATAAAAATAATTCAGTGCTGTGAGCAATAGGAGAAAGTTGATGACCGACTCTTCCCTTCACTTCAGAAAGGCTAAATCGACTGCTGTTTCCTTTTAATCTGCATTAGAAAGATGCAACTAATGTGAAGAACTATTTCTCAGCAGGAAAACCGGGTCATTAAAATGATATTAATTGAAGCTGGCCACAGAATAAATGGTTGCATTTATATTGCCTCCTGCTCTGGAATAGAGCTATCATCTTGATGCGAGCAGGGTAACGGAGTGCCACAGTCGACAGCGTGAAGCATCCGAGGGTCAGATGTTGGAAACCCGGGATTTTGCTTCTCCCGGCAGACTTTCCTAGGCAGCTCACCTGCTTGACAGATGTGACTGTTAGCTTGAGGGGTAGCTGGAAATTAGCTTAATTGGTTGCTTCTCATGATAGAAATAGACTGACAACTTGCCCTGAAGGAGAATAAAATCTGAGGGGGAAAAGAAAATAGGCCCAAGGTCAACAGAAGAGAGAGCACAGAGGCTGTGGTGAGGATTTGAGCTGCTTCCAGCACTGAATGTTTATCAGGAATGCAGATACCCTGAAGGGAACACTGGTACAGCAATGGTCCAAGGGGGTTTCCCAGGTAAGAGATCTGTGCCTCTGTGATCTGGGGTTCTTTTGGAATGCAGTCTTCAGCCGTTTTAGTGTTGATGCAGAATGTTGTTTTAAAGGTTTGAACAATGGTAAGCTAAGGCATTTATCTTCAGTCAGAGAGTGAGGGTACATATGCATGTGCAAAGCAATTGTATATTAGAAACGAACCTTTAAAAATTTCCTTTCATGTGTGTTGTAACTGGAATCGTCCCTATGTTTTTGAAAAGTGGAACAATTTATCAGACTGTCAGGAATATACTAGTAGTTTCAGTGCCAAAATTCTTAACACTGTGTTCATGCAGTATCCTCTCAGGATTGTAAATGAGAAGTAGATTTGTGGACATTGATTATTGTTGTTGTTATTTGTGACTTCACCATAATCAAAGGGGATGCTTTACATTAGAACAAGGTTATTCTGATTAATTTTTTAAAAGCTGATCATTCAGCATTTTGTTGTAGAGAAAAGCAAAATATCATTAAGAAATCCCAGTAGTAAACAAAAGGCTGCTTTTTCTTAATTGTAAGCTAGCACCTTAAATAAGTATTATTTGCTAATTGTGATTGAGGTCCCATTCATCGAAACCTACAAATTCAAATTCATAGGGGTGGGGGCTTAGCATTTGGAAGTATTATCAGGAACTTCCTTGTTAGCATATGGTTCTTGGAATCATTGCTAGGTTGGTAATATAATTACATGCAGTAACATGCTCTCTTTAGTGTATGCTTTTGTCCTGACTTTTGAAAATTAATTTATTAACATCAGAGCTCCTTTTTTATCCAAGTAAGATATGGACTGTTTAGACATAATAGGGGTCTTCTTGTCTAAGCATTTACCGCCTAAGGGAGGCAGTTGTAAACTCAAAGCGTTAGACATCACATTGTAGCCTTTTTCTTTTCAGCAGTGCACACGCAAATTAGGTTATTTCTACTGCAACAGCAGGATACGTGCTACATTCCTGATGTAAGCTAGCAAGCCTTATTCCTGGCTATGCTGTCAAAATAACTGAGCCAGAACTTTTCTTTTGTCTAAAATATAATTTAGTGTTGAAGTCCTGAGCTATCTAGTATCCAATTTTGTGATTTTGATTTAGAGGAAAGGTTATAGCTCTTAAATGGATGCGTCACAGATTCCTTGTAGTGACAACTGTCCATAGTGTGTTTCTTCCCATTCTATAGTTGGAATTGCTTTCAAGTATCTAAATGTCATCTTTTTAATACTACTTCTCAAACTTGTGTTGACAAGGCAGCTGTAAGAATGATCCTGAATATCTGTGGACCCTCCCTGCTTTTCATCAGAGTCCCTAGAGCAGTTTGTTCATTTTCCTTTTGTTTTAGGATGTTTCTTTATTTTATTTTATTTTAATTTTTATTTTATATGGGAGTACAGTTGATTTACAATGTTGTGTTAATTTCAGGTATACAGCAAAGTGATTCAGTTATACATATACATATGTCTGTTCCTTTTCAAATTTTTTTAGGTTATTATGGAATATTGAGTAGAGTTCCCTGTGCTATGCAGTAGGTCCTTGTTGATGATCTATTTTATATATAGTAGTGTGTATATGTTAATCCCAAACTCTTATTTTTCCGGATTGAAAATACATGAGTGCTTTAGTTTTCTCAGTGTAACCTGCTATCCCTGATAATTTCCTTAATTTCTGTCTCATCATTGTGAAGTTGCCACTGTCCAGGCTTCATAAACCCCAGTAGAACCCTCAGGATTCCCCACAGTGGGTTTTCCAGAAATCGAATAGAGTACATCTAGTCAGTAGGAATTTCTGTGTCTTTTGCATTTTATTCAAAAAATATATAACTCAATTTTTAAAGAATGTTATTCACTATAAATATGTCTTATAAATAGACATATGTTTGTGTTATATGTGTTACTTTTCCAGGATTCCTGCCCAGGATTAACTGTTCTTGATTTTCATAATAAATATACACAGCATTTATTAAAGGTTCCTATTTCTGTATACACTTTTAACTCCAAAGTATTTAATGCTTTGTAATAGTCTTTATATTACTTTCACTGCTCAGCATTCAGTTGATTTCAGAAGCATCTTTCTATTTCATGTCTCTTTTTGACATGTTCTACAAAAAGTTATACTTAGGATGATAAATAAAGGATGAGGCCTCAGTCTGTAGAGAATTTACTTTTTCTTTTGTACTTACTTAGAAACGTTATTTTAAATGGGTTTGTGCTGCTTTGATATCAGTGGTTTCATGTTGCTTTAAAATATTTCAAGTTTGCATATATGAATTTAGGTTATACACTCATCCTTTTAATTGATCCAGTGTTGAACAAAGAAAGTATTATAATTTGAATTAGAGAGAGAGTGTGTCAAAAATTAAGTAGTATTTAAAGTTATTTCCTTGAGAGACTGCCTCTGTTTTGGTGAATATAATGGGGAGGGAAGCTAAGAAATATTACTCTTAGGTTTCTATTATATTCTCTTTAGATAGTTATGTTATGTGTGTGGGGTTTTTTATGTCACATTTATCTCTTTACATTTACGATATGTCAAGACTCTTAAGATACATAGTGTGAAGGATTCATTTTGTATATTCTGAACATATCCCAAGTCAGTTAGTCTTATTATTCCCATTTTATAGATAGTAAAACTCTTTTTGAAAGAAGGCTTGGAGTGGTTTATCCATGGGTTGGTAGAAGCATGACATAACCTCAGTTACTATGATGATACAACATTAAAAAATTTTGGAGCCCAATTCAGTCCTAAGCCTATGGGGAGAAACATGCTAATCTGATCTCTGCCCTCAAGAAGTTTATGATCTTCCTAAAAAAAGGAAATGTGGATAGGTGCAGAAGCAGATGTATTGGAAGGCCCTCAGGAAGAGACTGAGCTTGAGAAGTGGGTAGGATGGGCAGGAGTGTGGCAGCTCCAGACTTGGGAGTCCACTAAAAGGTGAAGAAGTATTCCAAGCCAGGTGCGTAGGAGGGAGAGGGCAAAGGCGATCTGTACCAAGAGGGGATACACGCGGGAAAGCAGAATGGGTGAATCAAGATCAGATGTTAGAGGAATAAGAATGCTAAAACTTAAAGCACAAGAATTTGCTATTTTCTGAGGTGTGAATTATAGTGATAGCTAACCCATGGAGACTACATTTCAGAATGGTGACATAAAATTTCATTTTATTTATTTACTTTTTTTTGCATACTTACGTTCTAGGCACTGTTCTGAATGCTTTACATTAATTATTTTCTTCAATTCATATACTTTTATGAGTTTCTTTTTCGAAGTCTCATTTTATAGATGAAGTGCAAATCCTGTACTTTTAACAAGTTTTTTTTCTTTTCTTTTCTTTTTTTTTTTTTTTTTTGCGGTATGCGGGCCTCTCACTGTTGTGGCCTCTCCCGTTGCGGAGCACAGGCTTCTGGACGCGCAGGCTCAGCGGCCATGGCTCTCGGGCCCAGCCGCTCTGCAGCACGTGGGATCTTCCCAGACCGGGGCACGAACCGGTGTCCCCTGCATAGGCAGGCGGACTCTCAACCACTGCGCCACCAGGGAAGCCCAACAAGTTTTAATTTTACATATTTTCGAGGATTTTCTCAAGTAATCCATTGCATTGGCAAAGACAAATTGATTACTATCATTCTTTTCAGTAATTGGGCAAAAGACATGTAATTAGAATTCAAAAAAAAAAAAAAGAAGTTCCAAATTCTTAAAAATGTTTATTGTATTCTTCAGCAAACCACATTTTAATGTTGAAAGTTCCAATTTAAAAGAAAAAGTCACAAACCAAATGAAGCTGAATTGGGGAAAAATACAGTAATGGAGGTGTGCCATTAGTCTTCAGGGTATACCTCACCATTGCATCACACACAGCAGGGCATGAATCAGGCTTCCCAGCGTAAACAAATTTCTTTTCCATTACTGAAAAATTTCTACATTTGGAGAAGAAATAGCAAGTCTCCTGATGCTGACAAGAAGGGAATGGGTAAGTATCTAAGGTTAATCAGATGTTTAGATGAAATTTTTTAAAATTTATGAGTCGTTCAGTATTTTCGTGTTCATCCTAGGCGAGATGGGAATGTATTAGCATTTTGGTAAATGTTTTGAATTGCATTTGGGTTTTGGTTCAGTGTTGCCTGTACCTGTTTCAGGTTTTCAATATTTGCTTTCTCAAGTCTTTCAAAAGCCAATACAGCTATAAGAGCATGCTGGGAATGAGAGGGTAGCATTTTTTAGCTTCATGAAGCAAAATATCATGAGGTTTAAAAGGTTAAAAAAAATAAATTTACATTTAATGGACAGTTTACGAGCTTCCCATCTAGGTGTTTCCTTGAATATATCTGATGTTTCTTGGAAACATTTTGATTATACCTGCAGGGATAAAACATGTATATAGTGATAGTCTAATAACAAACAAAATTATATTGGTTATGGCTGTTCATCCATGCTATGCGAAATCTCTGACAATAGCTCTCTGCTTCTGTGCAAAATTAAGTTAAATGCTTTGGTTCCTCAAATGACAGACATTGCATTTGATTGATTGCCAAGGCACATTTATATAATACTTTGCAAGCTGTTTAGTCTCCTGTTTTGATTGTTCTTCAAGAAGACTTTTTTTTGGCAGATAGATAATCTGTGTTTTCACAGATCACAGAACCTACAAAAACTAGCTTCCAACTCTTCATTCAGTTCCTATGGAGTCTGTAACCTTCATAATATGTCTGTGCTCTTATTTCATTCAGTTTGTGCTTAAATAATATCACTTGCCCCATATGAATATGGCTCTTAATGCATTTACAGTGCTGTGTTGAGATTAGGTGTTTAGGTGTTAATCTCCTCCATGGCTAAAGCTTAGGTCATTGTTGATGTTCAGTAAATGCTTTTTGAACTGATGTAGAAAAGCCATTTTTGCATGTAACCTAATGAATATGCATGAAAGAATGGCCAGATCTATGCAATTTGTAAAGTGGGCATTCTCCTGGAACTGTGCCTCACTAAAGAAAATGAAATAATTCTACATCTACATGTATTACTAGAAGGTTCTGTTTATGGGCCTCATAGTGCAATGATGGTATATAAGAAAAGGACATTTTCACCCAGTGGAACAATGGTTTTTCTTGAAAAATTTTTTTCAATAACCATAAAGAAGTTCTTATGAGGATGGGCAGAAGAGTAATGAGCAGACCAGTTTATTTTCCTACTGTCAGTCTTTTTTTCTTTTAATTGATCAGTCTATCGTGTTTGCTTCTTCAGTGGTTTCTGAATAAATCGGTAATATGATTTATGCATTGTAATGTGTTCAGGGCAAGTAACAGAATAGTTTCCTGGTCAAGCAGGAAAAAGTAGCAACTTTTCCATTTTGTAACCAGCAAAGCTTTGGTGCAGAGTGAGCTAATTTAAAATTAATCATTTATTCCAGGATTCAGCAAACTATAGCCTTGTGCCAGATTTGGCCTGCTGCATGTTTCTGTAAATAAAGTTTTATTGGAACACAGTCGTACCCATTTATTTACATATTGTCTCTAGCGCTTTCGAAATACAAAACCCAGCAGAGTTGATCAGTTGTAACAGAGACATATGGCCCACAAAGCATAAAATTTTTACTGTCTAGCTCTTTCCAGAAAGTTTGCTAAACTTCGACTTACTCCATAGAAGTTTAAGCTTTGAATCAGGTGTGGATTCAAATCCTGCCTTACAGCTTGCTACCTGTGTAGCCTTGAGCAGATTACTTATTACAAAATCGTTTGAACTTTGATTTCCTTTTTTATAAATGAGGATAATAACACCCACCCCATATGTTTTTCCCGGTGATTATATGACATAAAATATATAAAGTTTTTAGTGTGCTGATTTTTAACCGGTAAGCACTCTGAAAAAGTTAGCTACATATAAAAAATATGTATTTGTACATTATTTTTCCTTTGTGCAAGATTGAAAGTTAACTTTATTGTGGTACACTCTTACTGTGAAAAAATTGTTTACATGTTTATTGTGTTATATTTTTATCGTATAGATACAATTGGTGATATACTCACTATTTCTAACTCTCTGTACTTGATGGCATACAACCAAGTTAGTTATTTAGATTTTTCCATGCTGTAAAAAAGTCAACTGTATAAACCTTAAATTAACTTGCAGTTAAAACATGGCCCTAATTCTTCTGGTAAATGGTGCTTCTGTCATTAGCGTCCCAACATAGTCCTTTGCACGTAATAATTGCTTAATGTTCTGTGAAATAATGATGTTTTGAAGTTATTTATTCAATATCAATATTAGTTGTATATTGTTATGAAAGTCTAATATCTTCGACCATATATAATTTTATATAACCCGTAAGTTAGTGGTTAAGAGCCTGGGATTTGGAGTGTCATAATTTTAGTTCCAACTCATTATTAATCTCTCTGAAACTCTTTCCTTAACTATAAAGTGAAGACAAAAGCACCTACCTCATTGGATTGTTTATAAGACTAAGTGACATCATGTATATAAAACGCATAGCATCCTGCCTGCATGGAGCAGATATCCTGCACATGGTAGTTTTTATCATCATGATCATCCTTTCCCTTGTGCCATCCTATTGTATAAATCTAAGCTCATCATAAAAAATTGTTTTAGTATAATTTTTATGGAGAACATTTCATATACCTCTTGATTCTTTAAAAATTTCTCCAAATCTTGATGCCACTTAGTACTCTAGAAAAGGTAACTTTATGGAGCATTTTTCTCAGTGTTCTTGGTTTCATTCACAGTTCCAGATGGGGGAACACTGGTTTCTGATGTTTTGGTTTTAACAGGATGGATCTTCACTGAAGGGGGCAGAGTTAAAGATGAAAGCATTGATATCTTGTTAGCAATACTTAAACATTCAGATGAAAAAAGATGGAAAGATAAATGAGGGTCCAAGGATATGGTTAAGCTCTCAGAATGGGCCTGAAAAGAAGACTAAAGTTCTCTTTACTGTCATGTGGAACATCTAGAACTCTGTATGCCTTTGTGTGAATTGGGAATAGCCCTTCCTTTTGGGAAAACACTGGCTTAGAAGCAGGCAGATGACTTAGCAAGGTGAAGGGCTTTGAGCAAAGGAAAAAGGAACCCCTTAATACTTTGTATACAATCTCTCACAGGATGGGAACTCCATGAGTGGTGCACGGATAGGAAATCAGCCTCTACTTGCTATCTTAGGCACTCTTGTGCAGTGCACATACAGTACAATGAAACATGGATGGTTCTGTCACTAAAGTTTCTGAAACTTAGCTTTCTGGCATCCTGACCATTCCTAATCTAAGCACAAAGCCATGAAAGAAATGATTAGAAGTGGTTTCCAGAGGCCAAAATGAATATGAGTACATTTGCACTCAGCTCATTTTCTGTACTCAAAAATGAATCCGTGACTTGAAGATCTTGTTAGCTACCAATTTGCAGATAAAATTTTTTCTTACAACCTATCATATTTTGCATTCATATAGAATGAGACAAAAACTACTTGGCAAAGAGACTTTAGACAGACCTGCTGACTGCAGGATTCACAAATAAAAAGTATCAACCTGACAGCAAAAGAGGTAGAAAAACTAAGATACAAGAAATATGAATACAGCAGACTCTATTTAGTTGGACAGCAAGCAGACTTTCACACCAAAGCTCAAACCCTACTGTCTTTTCTTCTTGTTGGGAAACCTTTCCTGATCGTCTCTGCTGAAAGTGTTGTCTTCTATAGCTATTTCTATTGGTTCTTCTCTTATTTCACTTTTATTTTCACAACCTACAGTGATATTATAGTTATTCATATATGGTTATTCATTGTATTTATAGTTTCAAGAGAATAGCGTGTCTTGATGTGCGTTTAATTCAGCATGTCTTGTCCATGCCTTGGACAGAGGACACTCTCAATAAATATTAACTGAACGAGTGAATGGGTAAACATCAGAATATGTAAAATTATTCAGAAGGCATGTGAATGGAAAGGGTTTGGGCATTGACTATATTCTGTTTTTTTAATATTTTTCTCTTCTTGAAGTATTCATTTCAAATACCCTGTCTGGAGTTTAGTTTTGAGTTACTGGTACAAAGCAATTTTATAGTTGACAAAGCAGATACAAGGCAAATCAACCTTCATGTGTAGAGGAATTGGATAAGGTTTGTGGTGTGATGCTGCAGGGCTTGGGATGAGGAGAGACTTGTGTTTGTAGTCAGGAGAGGACTGTTAAAGCTATTAAGGCCGAGAAGAAATCTTCTGACCATAATGTTAAAGGAGAATTAACTTGATAGTTTACAAGGAAAGAAGATAGAGAACTACTTAGAAGATACGTTAGTCTGTATGAAGTACCAACTGTGAGCAAAGAAACCCCCAAAATAACAGCTATTCTAGAGGAAAGAAGTTTATTTTTCTCACAGGTCTGTATCTGGAAATGGGCACTGCCTGGTGTCTTGGGCCCAAGCTCCTTTCCTGTTGTTGCTCTTCAATGTGGGAGCTCCATTCCGTGCATCACTTCAGGGCCTGGGGGACACTAACTTCAGCTATCAGAGCTGAAGGTATCAGAGCTTATTCCAGCTGCCAGGAAGGAGAAAAGAGAAGGGAAGGGCAACCTTCTTCCTTTTAATGATAATTTCTGGAAAGTTACATTTACAGCTTATATTTCATTATCCAGAGCTTAGTAGTACAACTAGCTACAAATAAGGCTGAGAAATGTTATTTTTATTCTGGACAGACAAATAGCTAAAAATATTTGCTTCTATTATTCAAAAAGAAAGGAATAATGGATATCAGACCTTATTAACAGAGTTTTTAATGGTGAGGGTTTTTTTAATATTCTAGGAAATATGGAGAGAAAGCCATAAGCTAGTGTAAGTAGAACTCTTCTTAGAAGATAAGTAATGCATGCATTCAGTTATTCAACAAGCATTTATTGAGAGTTGTCCTGAGAGCCTAGAGTAGTTCAAGGTGTAAAGGGAGTTAGTGATCAAAGCTGTGAGATCAGCTGTGATGGTCAGGGAGAGAGTGTAGAGGCCTGGCACAAGACCCCTGAGGAACATCAGAAGGAACCTTTAAGAGCAGTGCCCAGGCAGTGCCGGAGAGGTGGAGCGTTTAACCTTAGGTAAGATGAAAAGCACCTCTTCCAGTTTCACAAGAGAGACTAAAGACCTCAGGCCTGTGGACACCTCAGAGAGAGCCCAGCGCCTTCACTCTTCTGCCCCATCAGCCTTATAATAACTTCTTTTCTGTTCCATTCTGGCCTTAACCATCATTTTATGTGTATGTTATAGATTTAAAACTTTGGAAATAAGAGTAGGGAAGAGTCTATGGTATAATATTATGTTTCCTCTGCACACTTTTATATTTGTAGAATGCAACCCAAATATACTTTCTACGTAGTACTTCAAGAGCTTTAAGAATAGAATAAAAAGCAGCATACCATATCCCTTTTTAAAATGTGTTTATTTGCTTGCTTGTACTTACCTATACAAACTAGAAGAGAGTGAAAATTTTGGCCTGTATAGTATTTTTTTTTTTTTTTCTTTTTGCTGTATGCGGGCCTCTCACTGTTGTGGCCTCTCCCGTTGCGGAGCACAGGCTCCGGATGCGCAGGCCCAGCGGCCATGGCTCACGGGCCCAGCCGCTCCGTGGCATATGGGATCCTCCCAGACCGGGGCACGAACCCGTATCCCCTGCATTGGCAGGCGGACTCTCAACCACTGCGCCACCAGGGAGGCCCATGTATAGTATTTTTTATAAAGCTTTCTTTTTTGTGGTTCTATAATTTATTTTATAATCAGCTGTTAGTCCTCATCCACATTGGCTGTAGATTTTCTTTTTTTTTTTTTTTTTTTTTTTGGTCGTGCTGCACACGGCCTGTGGGATCTTAGTTCCCCAACTAGGGATTGAACCCGTGCCCCCTGCATTGGAAGCATGGAGTCTTAACCACTGCACTGCTAGGGAAGTCCCTGGCCTGTATAGTATTTTATATCTCTTGGAGCTATTTCTAAAGGTTTATAATTTTAGTTGAATATTGTTTATTCTCATGTAATGATTTCTAAAAGGTAATATGTATTTCATTATTGTTTATTATAGTTTATACTAAGGTATATTAAAAAGCAATATGATTTCTTATGTGTTCTTGACCATTCTTAAAATAGCCAGTAATATAAAAATGTGATATATTGGCTGATTGAAACTTTCAGAGGAGATTTCTTTGACATATAGAAAAGGTATTTAAATTCTGCCTAAGTTGTAATTTGACAAGAAAATAAGGTAGCATTTACTCTTAATGGAATTTGTAAGTTAGAGCTAAAAGCAAATCATGTATAAACCCCCTACTTACATACACTACCTGATCATTTGGTTATATATCCTTAGAATCATATAAAAATGAATAGGATATTAGAAAACTTAATTTTATAATTAAAAAAAATTAAAAAACCTCTACTCTGTGGTTGCATGTATAAATAGGGTTTTATATCTATGCCTGAGTATTAAAACGTGCTGTGCTGGTGAATTCTTTTTTCCTTTTTTCTTCTTCTGTTCGTTTGTTGTTTTTTGTTTGTTTTTTGTCTGCTACAAAATCTACATTTGCCTGCTTCTTTGGAAATTAAGATTATAGTGTTTTTTATATTTAATTGTAGTCTTTAAGAAAGCTTTCACTTTCACTTATGACATGGTTGTTCATTTGGATACCTGCGTAGATAAGTCATTCATCCTGTTTGGCTGACAATCCCTGCCCCCAGTTCGGTGACTTCCCATTGTAATTGTCTAAGGGTTCTCATGGTCTTGCCCCGATCTCTTTACACATACCCCTGATGTCTCCTGTGCCCCTTACCCTCTGGGTTCCCCCTGTAGTGGTAGTTCCTCCAGAACGCCATCCTCTTCCTTGCCTCAGAACCTTGGCACACAGTTTTCCCCTGCCTAATAATACTTTCTCCATTCTCTTAACTCAGACTGTACTTCCTTATGGAAGACCTCCTTGATGTCCAGTTCAGATACAGATACTTTTACTGTACATGCCCTGTGGTGCTTTTTCTTTATACCTTTTACCTGAGTTTGTCTTATGGTTATTAGATTAATTCTGTCTCTTCCACTAGGTGATAACTTTCCAGGCCGGGTCTCCACTGTCCATCAGCACCTAGCACCATGCTTGTCAAGTGATAAGTATCACTAAAAACTTTTTCAAGTGAGTGAAAGAGTAAGCCTAATTTTCAGCCTTTATACTTCGTACTGGAGACCTAAGCAAAGTTCACTTTTATATTACTGATTCTGATCAAGAAAAATACATCAATTTAACTCACTCTTATCTTTGGAATTAAAAAACCCATACAGTGTAGTCAAAAGCACCTTTTTATATAGAGTCAGAAGATCTGTATTCAAATTTGAGCTCAATCCCTTTCTAGTTGTGCTGTCTCAGTCAAGCCACTTAAACTTTCTGGACTTCAGGTTATTCTTCTTCAATATACATAGCTAATGCCTACCTTGAATATTAGTTTGAGGATTAAATGAAAAAAACATATATGAAGGAGCCTGTTGCAGTGCCTAATATAAAACTCATTCTCAATAAATATTATTTGCATTGGAGTATAATTAGTCGTTATTACCTTCTGTGTTCATCATAACTGTTTTTGATAACTCTAAGCTAAAAGTCACATAATTATTTAAGTGAACCCAGTGGTTCTGAGAGTGCAACCCCCCACCGCCACCCCCCCTGCATGTCAGTCAATGGAACCTTTGTTTTTCTATTCTTCTATCTCATGGGATAGAATTGGGGACCAAGGAGTTAAGGATTTCAGTTGACCAGGGGCAGAGTAAACCAGTGACAAGGGAAGAAGTTGAGGAGTAGAAAGGGCACAGCAGTCTGTGGGCTATAGGTAGCCTTATTTTCATGTGGAAAAATTGCAGATGTGGGATGCTCTGGGATTCTGCAAAGTAAAGAAAGTGGAGTGAAAGTGGGAAGTAGGGCCAGGTGCTGTGTTATGCTTCAAATGCATTATCTTACATAGTCCCCCAAACAACTCAAACACGTGGTTACCTTAATTATTTTCACTTTGTGCATGAGGTGACTGAGAGAAGTAGGAGGTTAAGCAGCCCAAGGTTTCCCAACTGCAAGTGACAGAAGCAGGATCTGAATGCACAGTCTGATTCCAGAGCCCACACTCTTAGTCACTAGGTTTTATTGCCCAATTTACTGAGGAGGCATTGCTTTCGATAGTCAGAGTACCAGGGATTTGTACCAGGAGAGTTTGGGAGAGTGACACAGGAAGATGCAAGCTCCCCAGGAGCGCCCACCTGAGAATTCACCCAGGAAACTGTTTTATAGGATTTAAAGTGAATTTTCGGTGCCCTTTGTACCAGGTCGCTTGGATTTTCTCCTGCCAGTGCCCCATTGTCTTTATGTATGTATGTATGTATGTATGTATGTATGTATGTATGTATGTATTTATTATTTTTTGCGGTACGTGGGCCTCTCACTGTTGTGGCCTCTCTGTTGCGGAGCACAGGCTCCGGACGCACAGGCTCAGCGGCCATGGCTCACGGGCCCAGCCGCTCCACGGCATGTGAGATCTTCCCGGACTGGGGCACAAACCCATGTCCCCTGCATCGGCAGGCAGACTCTCAACCACTGCGCCACCATGGAAACCCTATTTGTGGTTTTTGATAGTAACCATCCTAATGGGTGTGAAGTGATATTTCATTGTAGGTTTGATTTTCAGTTCTCTGAGATGATTGGTGATGTCGAACATCTTTTCATATGCTCGTTGGCCATTTGTGTATCATCTTTGGAGAAAAGTCTATTCAAGTCCTTTGTCCATTTTTAAACTTGGTTATTTAATTTCTTATTGTTGGGTTGTAGGAGTTCTTTATATATTCTGGATATGAATCCCTATCAGATATATGATTTGCAAATATTTTCTCCCATTTCATAGCTTGCCTTTCCACACTGTTGATTGTGTCCTTCGATGAACAAAAGTTTTAAATTTGATGTAGTCCCATTTGTCTATTTTTGTTTTTGTTACCTGTGCTTTTGGTGTTATATCCAAGAAATCATTGACAAATCCAAAGTCATGAAGCTTTCCCTTGTGTTTTCTTCTAGAAATTTTATAGTTTTTGATCAAATACTTAAGTATGTATTTGTTTAAGACTTTTTTATTCAGAGCAGTTTTAGGTTCACAGCATAATTGAGCAGGAAGTTAACAGTTACCATATGCTTCCTGCATGACCCATCCCCCCCTCCACATACAACTTCCTGCACTATCAACATCCTCCCCCAGAGTGATACAATTGTTACAACTGATGAACCTACACTGACATGTCATTATCACACAAAGTCTGTAATTTACATTAGGGTTCACTCTTGTAGTTGTGCATTCTATGGCTTTGGGCAAATGTATAATGACATGTATCCATCATTATAGTATCATACAGAATAGTTTCACTTCCCTAAAAAATTCTCTGTGCTCTACACATTTATCTCACCCTCCCCAGTAAGGAGTTAACTTTTAATCAGGAAAATTTTGAACTGTTCAGAAGATACCACCATCAAAGTATTCATTATCCAAACTGCAGAACTACAAGACACTGATGAAATTTTCAGTCACCTGGTTTAGTAGTCATTGAAGTAAGAATTTAATCAGGACAATGTTCCCTTTCTGTCAATAAATCTTTATTAACAAAAGCTTCAAAGCTAAAAACTTTAAAAGCTAAAACTTCTTTACATTATTTTAGAGGATGACACTTTTTTAGGGTAGTTTCACGAGTACTCTTTATTTGATCATTTTAAAGATACTGTGAGACAGTTAAGGCAGGCAAGATTATTTTCATTTAACTCATGACCAGACTGAGGCTGGAAAAACGTAAATGATTCACCCAAGATTTCATGGTTAGAAAGTAGAGTCCTGGGAATTCCCTGGCGGTCCAGTGGTTAGGACTCCTCGCTTTTGCTACCAAGGGCCTGGGTTCAATCCCTGGTCAGGGAACTAAGTAAGATCCCACAAGCTGTGCGGCACAGCCAAAGGGGAAAAAAAAAAAGAAAGAAAGTAGAGTCCAGGTTCTTAACCCCAGGTCTGATTTTTTTCTCCACTACACCATGTTGCCTCTCCTCTTGGACTTGGAAACAAATGTGAATATGCTATCAGCCTATCGCAGAAGTAAGTGAGATCTTTCTAGTGACTGGTTTCTTTGCCTAAACTCTGTTTAAAACATCACAGCATCTGACATGCTCTGGGATGAAATTGTTAAACAAAAGTTTTGCTATTGTTTAAAATTACATGAGCAAAATTAATTATGTATAAATCATTATGACAAATTATAGAATTAGTCTTCTTTCTCATAAAACCTCTGAAAGTGTCATGGGATACTATCTTGTCATTATTTAAAAATTAAATATTAAAATATACAATGTACTTTGCAACCGTATGCCTGTTACTTAAACTCTCTTAGCCTGTTGCTTTATTTTTAAAATAAAGACAATGATAATAATTTTAGAAAGCAATGCTATGTAATTAAAACTGGTTTGTGTGGTACTTTAAGGAGCTCTCCAACTGCAAGAGCTAAGGGAGGAGAGTTATAGCTGGTTAGGGAACAAAACAGGTACAATTCCTACTATTACATTAAGCTAGGCACTTTATATATACTCTTTAATTCTATCTTCTCAAATTCGTGGGACAAGTGATTGTTCTTTTTTAAAAAATGGAATGTGAAGTTGAGTGACTTGCAGAAGGTCAACAGATGCAATGTGGCATCAGTGGAATTCGAACAGTACTTCTTTTTTGACTTCACCATGTGAAGATCTTTCTAAAGCTTGTGTACTTTTTTTTGATTGACTCTGGCTCCATATACCTAAAAGATAGTGTTTCTAATAATATTAAAACATGAATTACCCAAAAAAGTTGTTCTCAGCTTAATTTTGGAGTCTTTTATTACAATTTTATTCTTAGGGAAAATAAAACTGTTTATTAGAAATTTTGATTAACCTAAATAACCTGTTTCTTGACTAATTCAGATAATGAAGAATTTGTAAGTTTGTGTTTCCATAATTTATTCATACATTTATGCTGCACCTCCTCTGGGCCAGTAACTCTAACTCGACAAAGCAGGTAGTTTCTCCCCTTATGATAGCAGAGGGCACAAACAATAAACAACTGAAGACACCTACACAAAATACTGTTAGGTCGCAACTAGAATTCCACTTCTTCCCTGAATCTTGCTCTGATGGTTATTGGAACTAATATGTATGTACAGGGCCCTGGGCAAACATAACCAGATGGTTTCCTAAGCAGGTGAGCAGAGGGAAATGTGCTTCCAAAGTATCAGTTCCTAAGGGGGCCAGGTAAACTTGGCAAATATTACGTTATATTCCTTTTTCTGCATTCTACTACAGTTTGCTTTAATTATTGGAAACCCATTTCCCCCCCTCCAGAAAATATAATTAAACACCTTAATGCTGTCAGTGCCACTGTTGATCACCGTGATCTGTTGCCAGTGTAGAGCTTTTGCTGAGCATTATTGCATGACTAGGTAACGACCAAGAAGCAAAATCAGCCCAACTCTAACACAGTTCTACTATGCTATAACCATAATGAACTTGCAACTCTGAGCTTTT
Source organism: Mesoplodon bidens (assembly GCF_964165515.1). Lineage (NCBI taxonomy): Eukaryota > Metazoa > Chordata > Mammalia > Artiodactyla > Ziphiidae > Mesoplodon > Mesoplodon bidens. The sequence continues at coordinate 133,609,746 of NC_138177.1, read as the reverse complement.
ATAGTGATTAAAGAGCCATATTCTATGTTCTCTTGATATTTAAAATGTACAACAAATGATTGTAAAGAGTGCTTTTTTAAAAATTAATTTTATTAGAGTATAGTTGCTTTACAATGTTGTGTTAGTTTTTACTGTACAGCAAAGTGAATCAGCTATACATATACATTTATCCCCTCTTTTTTGGATTTCCTTCCCATTTAGGTCACCACAGAGCAATGAGTAGAGTTCCCTGTGCTATACAGTAGGTTCTCATTAGTTATCTATTTTTTACATAGTATCAGTGTATATATGTCAATCCCAATCTCCCAATTCATCCCACCCTTCTTTCCGCCGGGTATCCATACGTTTGTTCTCTATGTCTTTGTCTCTTTTTCTGCTTTGCAAATAAGATCATCTATACCATTTTTCTAGATTCCACATATATGCGTTAATATACGATATTAGTTTTTCTCTTTCTGACTTACTTCACTCTATATGGAACCTCCATACTGTTCTCCCTAGTGGCTGTATCAATTTACATTCCCACCAACAGAGCAAGAGGGTTTCCCTTTTCTCCACACCCTCTCCAGAATTTATTGTTTACAGATTTATTTTTTAATTAGTTTTGGCTTTTCTCAGTGCTGTTTTCAAAATCAAAACATTACTGGTGTGTCTCAAGACTTAGTAAAAATCTGAGGTCAGTAACAATCAAGCTCTTTTTATACCTTGTTTTCCAGCATCTCTAAGGGTCATTAAGGCGTTTTGAGCTTGGTTGGAGACTTCTCTTGGTTTTTAGACATTTTTCTTTAATGTGTTTAAGAATTACATAGAGATATGTTTATAAAAAATAAAGTGATGACTCCTTGGCTGTATCACAAGATTTAGATTTTGTAGATGTGACATGGAGCCCAGTCAACTGCATTTTATACACAACTACCTTGGGTGATCTGTGGACCACACTTTGGGAAACACTGGTTTGGGAGTAATGGTGCTGTTGCAGAAAGGCCTCACTGGGCATATCCATCAAGACTGATGATGTGTGATACAGCCACTATGGAGAACAGTATGGAGGTTCCTTAAAAAACTAAAAATAGAACTACCATACGACCCAGCAATCCCACTACTGGGCATGTACCCTGAGAAAACTATAATTCAAAAAGAGTCATGTACCAAAATGTTCATTGCAGCTCTATTTACAATAGCCAAGACATGGAAGCAACCTAAGTGTCCATCAACAGATGAATGGATAAAGAAGATGTGGCACATATATACAATGGAATATTACTCAGCCATAAAAAGGAATGAAACAGTTATTTGTAGTGAGGTGGATGGACCTAGAGACTGTCATACAGCATGAAGTAAGTCAGAAAGAGAAAAACAAATACCGTATGCTAACACATATATATGGAATCTAAAAAAAAAAAAAAAAAAAAACAATGGTTCTGAAGAACGTAGGGGCAGGACAGGAATAAAGACTCAGACCTAGAGAATGGACTTGAGGACATGGGGAGGGGGAAGGGTAAGCTGGGACGAAGTGAGAGAGTGGCATGGACATATATACACTACCAAATGGAAGATAGATAGGTAGTGGGAAGCAGCTGCATGGCACAGGGAGATCAGCTTGGTACTTTGTGACCATCTAGAGGGGTGGGATAGGGAGGGTGGGAGGGAAACGGAAGAGGGAGGAGACATGGGAACATATGTATATGTATAACTGATTCACTTTGTTATAAAGCAGAAACTGACACACCATTGTAAAGCAATTATACTCTAATAAAGATGTTAAAAAAAAAAGACTGATGATGTGAACCTATATATTTGAGCATGGGTGCAAATGTAACCATCTTCCTTACTTAGGGTGGATTAACTTTCCTGCATGCTCATTTCATTTTATATTTTAAGCCTAAAGGTAGTCAGTGAGCTTGCACTTTGCCTTTGTAGATAGATCATTTGTCAACTGCATCTGCCTCCCTGAATGATTGCCTTGCCCCACATCCCTCATTATCAGAGGGGTTTAGCAGACTGGTCAGTTTTATCATAGCATGAAATAAGGAATTGGGATGAGATTTGTGAAAATGAGAGGCAAAGACAGCCCACCTACAACTTCAGTTTAAACCTGGCCTAATTGCCCCAGTATCTGAGACTTAGAATAGTGAATCTGGCCTAATTAATGAGCACTTTTGGATTCCATTCCTGGTTTTGCTGTTTGTTTCCAATTGACCTCTCTCATCTTTGGTGTCCTTGATCATGAATGCCCTGGACTGGTTTGTTTCCTTCTCCAAACTAAATGTGATTCTTAAGAGTTTAGATAGCGATTACAGAAGTCAGATCTTTCTTTGCCTGCTGTTAAGTGATGGAAAGAAACAGCCCAATCATATTTGGAATTTCTTATGCTTTTGATAGTACCTAATTCCATCTTTATTCCTTTCTCTTTTAATTCACCCTTATATCCTTAGCAGGTAGCCTAATGCCTGGCCCAGAGCAGGCATTCAATATATATATATATTTTTTTGTAGGAATAAATAGAGTGGAGTCGCTCCTTTCTCTGATTCCTTAAGTTCCCTTTTCTATTCCAGCTAGCACCTTAACCCAGTTTATATCCATTTCCTGTCACTCTTGGGTTGCATAGTAATGGCCTCCTAAATGGTCAGGTTCCCCATTCCTCTCCTCTGAGCCATCCTCCCCAGAATTGAGTGCTAATTCATCCTCAAAGAGTGTTCAAAGTGTTTCATCCCTCTCTGCCTTATCTAGCAGCAGTTCCAGGCTTACTTCCCCTTCATTCTTGAGCTCCAGGCCGAATTCAGCTTCTCTCTGTTGTTGATACAACAAACCAGCCCATTTAAACTAAATCGTCACCTCCTTGTGCTTCACTCCTTGTCTTCAAGGATCGGACCTTAGTTTCCTTGTTCCTCTTAACCTTCCTTTACCTCAGATATCCAAACAGTTCATAAGCCTTATTGATTTTTTCTTTCGAATTATTTCCTACCACCACATGTGAGCTGAATTCTAATTTTTTCTCCACCAGTTTTTTTTTATAGTCTTTCTCTTGGTCTTCCTCTTTTCTCATCTCTCCTCTTCAAGTTGTGCTATGTGTACTGCTGCAAATTAATCTTCCAAAGGCTAGACTATGGGGATTGCCTGTGTGTGTTCTAGGTCTCCCCCTAAATCATGAATTCCAAAGGGACTGAGGCAGGTTTCAGAGTTCACTTCTGCCACTGTACTACATGTGGACACAGCATGCTTCTCCATCTTTCTTATGTGGTGGGTAAGCATATGGGATTTGGAGTGAGGAAGACCCGAATCTGAACTCTAGGTCTGCCAATCCCTAAATGCGAGTTTGGGCAAGTTCCATAACCTCCATGATCCTCAGTTTCATCATCTGTAAGATGGGATGATTATACCTTATAGGATTGTTAGGAGGGTTTTATTTTGCTTTTCTTTTAGTTGTGAAAATTTTCAAACATTTGCAAACCTGAAGGAGAACAGTGAGTGAATTCCCATATATTGTTCTCCTGGACGTAGTAATTAACCAGGTTTTGCTGTAGTATTTGTTTTACCTATCCTTTATTTTTCTTTTATTTTTCTTTATTGAAATGGTTTAAAACCATTCTCAGACTTGTCATTTCATTCATACATATACATCTCTTAAAGTACAACTATAATATTGTGCAGTGTATATTATGCAATATGTATAATTGTGTATATATACAATACATAAACACACAGTATAACCCAATAATTGTTTGGTTTTATCTAATATATAATCCATAATCAAATTTCTTTATTGTCTCAAAATGTAGTTGGCTTGTTCAAATCAGAATTCAAACAAGATTCTCACATTGCATTATTTTATTAAGTCTCTTTTAAAAAAATAAGTTTATTGAAATATATACAAGCAGAAAACTGTACCACAGTTTGATGAATTTTCACCCACCAAACAGAACATTACTACCACCCAGAATCACTTCATGCTCCCCTTTGATTCACTCTTTCTTCTCTCTTCCCCAAAGGTCAACACTGTCAACTGTCTTGACTTCTAAAGCCATAGATTAGCTTTGCCTGTTTTTAAATTTGATAAAAATGGAATCGTGCGGTGTATACACTTTTCTTTCTTGGTTCCTTTCACTCAACAGTATGTTTCTAATATTCAAACATGTTGTTGCCTATAGCAGTACTTGTTTGTTTTCATTATTGAATAAAGTTCCACTGTATGGATATGCCACAATTTGTTTATCCAATTTACTGAGAATGGATGTCTTGAGGACTATATTTCATAATACCAAATACGCAAAGGGATCAACACAGTGTCTAACAGAGAAAGTTCAACTGATATTAATACAGTGCCTTATGTTTAAAATTTGCTCATTGCATATTGATTCATTTGAATTTTGTTTCATCTAATGGGAAAATTTTAGATTTTCACTATTGAGTATTTTTTTTCTCACACTATGGTCTCTTAAGGAAATAATTGTAATGATTCTTGTTCTAATTGACAGCCTGAATTATGTCACTTTAAAATTATGGTTGCTCGGGCTTCCCTGGTGGCGCAGTGGTTGAGAGTCAGCCTGCCGATGCAGGGGACACGGGTTCGTGCCCCGGTCCAGGAAGATCCCACATGCCGCGGAACGGCTAGGCCCGTGAGCCATGGCCGCTGAGCCTGCGCATCCGGAGCCTGTGCTCTGCAATGGAAGAGGCGACAACAGTGAGAGGCCCGCATACTGCAAAATAATAAATAAATAAATAAAAATTAAAAATTAAAAAAAATAAAATTATGGTTGCTTTCCTTTTGCATTCTTGTATCTAAAATGGATTGAATTTTTGTGAATGAAAGGAAGGAAATGACTTAACTTTTCTGTTTTCCTTCCGAGTTCTATATATACTTTTTGTTTAATTCTAGCCCTGACTCTCACCTGAGATTATTGACTCCAGAGCCGAAGTCTTTGGTTTCAAATCCCTATTTTACCACTCACTAGCTGTGTTACTGTGCAGGTTACCTATCCTCTCTGTGCCTTTGTTTCCTCATCTGTATATTTGGGGATAATAATATCTATATCACAGGGTTTTCATAAAAATTAAATGAGTTAAACTATAGTAAAGTGCTTACAACAATGTCTAGCTGTTATTTTCATACTTAACTGTAGTTCTCATGTTTTGTGTCTTAATTATTAATTTCTATCTGTAGGTCCACATGATATTATCAAATTTATATACTCCAAAAACATCTATATTTAAGAGGAAAGTTTGTTTATTTGTGACATCAAATATGGTTTCTTTACGCTGACACATTTTCATTATTTTCTTTATTTGGTCTGGAATTTCACTTGAGATTTGCTCCTTCCTGCTAGAGTTCATGTGCTGTTTCTTCTGATTGGTTATGAGGGTTTTTTTCCATATGTTTTTACTTCTTAAATCTGCATGTACTAACAGAGAACTGAAAGTTGGTTACTGTGTAAGAAAATTAGGTTAAGAGATGCTTCTCATAACCTGATTATTTAAAAGTGGAAAGGTTGTATTTAATGTATAAGAAACATATTTAAGTATTTTATCTGGAAACAGACCAGGTAACTAAATGCTTCTAAAATTGTATTGGGTCATTATTCTGGTGTGTTGAACATTTGTTATTAAAATACTGGGCAGTGACTTGAATTGTTTCTTTCTTGGGAGAAGGGCTCTGTTACTTAGCAACACCTAATATCCTATGATGATACAAAAACACCCTGAGACCATACTGGAGAAATGTTATTGGCTTTTGTGGACAAGGAAAAACGCTGATGCTTTGATACAGAATTATGAGCAAATTGGGATTCCTTTCTTCAGATAACATTGTCACAGGGCTGGAAAATCCATGTTTAAAGCAAGTGTACCTATTCAGCTGAGTCAAAAGACTGTTCTCTCTCTCTAGCTATTCTAGTCTGATGTTCATTCAGAGGTACTTGAGTAAAGCCTGGTGCCAAAAGAAGTGGGTTACTTATCTCCTAATCTCTGATTTGTATTTAGAAATGGAAGGCATCTAGGTTATTTGGGATAGGAACTACTACCACGTGACTAACACACTGTGGAAGTCAATGAAAGTCAATATAAAGGTTGGCTGTTTGTTACAAATATTCCTAGGAAATACCAGTAACAGGTATGTTACTAAAAGCTAATACTTACATGATTTGTGTGTGTGTGTGGAGGGGGGTGGGTGTTTGTGTATAGGAAACAAAGTATGGGTTCTTTGTATTTTTTTTTCTTAATTTTAGAGAAGAAACCCATTGGCTTCAATATTATTTTATTATTTTTAGTAGTAGTAGTATTTTACTCTTTACCCCACCTCTTCAATTTTTTTTAGTGAAATCAAAATTAATAAGTTTTGGGTAAACTGTTCTCTTTATACCTTCCCCCCCACATATCCTTTTCCTCACTCACTGGTTGCCATGGAAACAACTCCCTGCAGCTCTTAGAGCAAATGCCAGGCAGTGTGGGTTTCCCCTGTAGTGAGATCACATGTCTGAGGCTGTAGAGCAGTTTGTGCTGACTCAGCCATGCACAGGATGACCTCAGCTATGATTTCTCTCTTAAATGCTGAGTGAACAAACTTGCTTGTGGTGTCTTGATTTTTCAAAGATGAGAATTCAGGTCTGCTTTCCCCCCACACACTAATTTTGTTTTCCTTCTCCCCTTTTGAAATTCTAGATCACCTTTTTTTTATACCCACAGAGTAGAAGCAATTGGTAATGGAAGTTACAGAAAACATATGAAATTGGAGAAGGAGAGGTGCAGCCTAGGAGGCTGGGAGATAGAGGGAGAAAGACTGAGATTGAGATTTCAAAGTAATCTGTTGTATAGTCAAGATAAATCTCTTATTTAATCCTGAGATATGATTGTGGAGCCAGATATAATCTCCATAACAGATTAGTTTTGTGTCAGGCATATTTAAAGGCTGCCTTAAATTTGGTATCTGTGAACTTTATGGTTGACTGTCATGTCTGCTGTAGAAAAAAATTTTTGCATTGCATGGGAGATTAGTCTGTTACTTACAGACTCAGCTGCCCGTGAGAATCATCTAAGGACCTTGTTACAAAGAAAACTTTACCCTGTTTCTAAATTTTTCCCCAGACTTACTGGCTCAGGATCTGCTGGTGGAGCCCAGTCATGATTCTGTTTTATAGGCTCTAAGGGTAATTTTTAGGTAGCCAGCCTGGCAGATAATCTAAGGAGACTAAGCCTGGGAACCACTGTTTGAGTTCCCTTAAGTGAACTTCTTATTATTTAAAATTCTACCAGTCTAAGAGATAGCTGTGATGTGAGAGTGCAAAGCTCTTAGGTTCAGCAGACCTGGCCCAAACACTGGCCAAATCACCTTAACTCTCTGAAGTGTCAGTCCACTCACCTGCAAAAGGAGGTGTTTTCAAAGATGTGGGAAGGATTCAATGACATGATGAACTGTGAAATGTTTTTTTCATGTAAGGAGATATACGATAATATGGGTATTCTAAAGATAGCTTCTTTTACTGAGGGAGAAATTGGATATCATTTTTGTTCTTGGAGATGTTATTGGAGAAATTTAACATGATCTGGTAAAGAAAAATTGAACTACAAACTAGAAGACCTTAGTTTCTAGCTATAAATTAGCATTATAGCATTATATTCATTTCTTCAGTCTTATTTTTATAAACTGGGGAGGGTGCGTGCTGTAAGAGAAGGTAGCTTTACACGATACCTTAGCTTCTTTTGCTTGATTTAAAAGTCTCTGGGGGCTTCCCTGGTGGCGCAGTGGTTGAGAGTCCGCCTGCCGATGCAGGGGACGCGGGTTCGTGCCCCGGTCTGGGAAGATCCCACATGCCGCGGAGCGGCTAGGCCCGTGAGCCATGGCTGCTGAGCCTGCGCATCCGGAGCCTGTGCTCTGCAAGGGGAGAGGCCACAACAGTGAGAGGCCCGCCTACCGCAAAAAAAAAAAAAAAAAAAAAAAAGTCTCTGGTTTTATGATGTGGTGAAAACATGGCATTTAATTTATCTGAAGAGTTGGACCTGTCATCTTTTAAGTCCCTTGTAGTTATGGGTTTGAATAAACATTGTAGGATAACTCAAATTCTGAGGCCTGAAAATCGTAATACAAATTTAACTGGAAATTAAAGATCATATGTGTTACAGAGCATTTGGCATTTTTTTTGTGTACATGACCACTTAATCTCCTTTATTACACTTACAAATAAAATACTTGTCCACAATATTTTCTTAAGACTTCTTTCTTTCTCTTTTTTTTTTTTTTTGCGGTATGCAGGCCTCTCACTGTTGTGGCTTCTCCCGTTGCGGAGCACAGGCTCCAGATGCGCAGGCTCAGCGGCCATGGCTCACGGGCCCAGCCGCTCTGCGGCATGTGGGATCTTCCCGGACTGGGGCACGAACCCGTGTCCCCTGCATCGACAGGCGGACTCTCAACCACTGTGCCACCAGGGAAGCCCTAAGACTTCATTTTTTTAGAGTAGTTTAGGTTCATAGCAAAATTGAAAAGGAGGTACAGAATTTTCCATATACCCCCTGCCCTACACATACATAGCCTCCACTGTTATAAAAATCTCCCACCAAAGTGGTATATTTGTCACAATTGATTAACCCACATTGACACGTCATATTCACCCAAAGTCAGTAGTTTACCTTAGTATTCACTCTTGGTGTTGTATATTCTAAGAGTTTGGAAAAATGTATAATGACATGTATGTATCATTATAGTATCACACAGAATACTTTCGCTGTTCTAAAAATCCTCTGCACTCTGCTTCTACATCATATTGAAACTGGAATGCAAAGTTGTCTTCGTTACTAACATATATTATTATTATTATTTAACATCTTTATTGGGGTATAATCGCTTTACAGTGCTGTGTTAGTTTCTGCTATATAACAAAGTGAATCAGCTATACATATACATATATCCCCATATCCCCTCCCTCTTGCATCTCCCTCCCACCCTCCCTATCCCACCCCTCTAGGTGGTCACAAAGCACCGAGCTGATCTCCCTGTGCTATGCGGCTGCTTCCCACTAGCCATCTGTTTTACATTCGGTCGTGTATATATGTCAATGCCACTCTCACTTCGTCCCAGCTTACGCTTCCCCCTCTCCGTGTCCTCAAGTCCATTCTCTAGGTCTGCGTCTTTATTCCTGTCCTGCCCCTAGGTTCTTCAGAACCATTTTTTTTTTTAGATTCCATATATGTGTTAGCATACGGTGTTTGTTTTTCTCTTTTTGACTTCACTCTGTATGACAGACTCTCAGTCCATCCACCTCACTGCAAATAACTCAATTTCATTTCTTTTTATGGCTGAGTAATATTCCATTGTATATATGTGGCATCTGGCATTTTTATTGTCTTACTGCTCTTCCTGTTTTATGATGCACCAAGAAAAGATAGAGAGAGAGAAAGAAAGAAAGAAAAGATAAAGTATCAATCTCTTTGCTTTTCGTTTCTTCAGTTTAATAGAGTTGATTTTTAAAAGATATTGTATACATAGTCCTAATGGATTTTGTTACTTTTGAATACAAATCCAAAGAAGAAACAAGCTGTTTTTCTACTTCCTTTAACTGAAAGAATGCATTGTCTTTGAAACAAATTGCATGTGTCTAATGGTTTTAGGTCTCAGATGGCTTTTATGTAGCATTGTTTGGGGTATTGGCAGAAATGTAGGCAGAGCAATTGAAGAAGACCTTAGATATCATCTGTCTATGCTTCCAACAGGCATATATTGTATATATTAACCACCTAATATATGTCAGGCACTGTTAAGTGCAGAAGACAGCAGTGTGCTACATGTACAAGGAACTTTGGATTTTATATTATAGGATAGGGCAATAGAAAGAAAGCAGAAATCTAAAAAGATACTTTCAGATAGTACTGTGAAGACAGACAAAACTGGGTTTGCATCCTTATTATATCAGTTTCTAGCTGGGTGACCTTTGGCAAGGTCACAGTCTTATTTCCCATATCTAGATGCAGTGATGACAATTTCTACCTGATAGGATGGTTTTTAGCATAATTAGAGAAAATTTATTGGATGATTTGAGTGCAGTTTCTGCAACTTAGCAGGTCCCCAATAAATTATTACTGAAACTTCATAACTTTTCAAGGATACTCAGCTCTTAATTGTTCTAGGATTTGCTTCTTTGCTGAGCTTTGTTCTGTTGAGCTTACCCCCTTCTCCTATTTAAAAAAAAAAAAAGATTATTTTAAAAGTCAAGGAAAGCTGAATAACCCATGTTTAGGTAAGTAAAGTTGGAGGAAGTTGGATGCAGGATTATTGGAAATGTCAGCTAAAATGAGTTTTAAGCATTATGCAGTAGAAGTTATATATGACCAGTAGAATGAGAGTTGGCTAGAATATCTATGATATTCAGTGTAGTTTGCAGACATTAATTGGTTTTCCTGACGATACAGTGAAATGGATGGGTGACTTCAGCCTGGTATTTTTCTCATAGTTTTTCTCTCTCTGAATTAGAATTATTGATATGTATGCTTGTCTCCAATGATAGATTTTAAGGTCCTTGAAAACAAATTCAGTAGTGTGCCCTTCACATCACAAGCCTGACATGAATTTGGATTCAATCAATATTTGTTAATTGAAAAAATGGGAATATGCCAGTGTCAGAACAAAACAATTGGCCAGAAAAATAGGGCTGGAGGTTTCAAAAGTTTGGGATAACAAATCTACAACTTAGTCCCTTGGTGGAATGTTGATAAGGGAACCAATTTTTTGAAGGGTCTTTTAAGCCTATAGATAGGGTTGTTTTTTTTTAATAATTGTCATAAAATATACATAACAAATACACCATTTTAACTACTTTTAAGTGTACAGTTCAGTGGCATTAAGTACATTCACATTGTTGTGCAACTGTGACCACCATCCACCTCCAAAACTTTTTCATCTTCCCAAATTGAAACTATGGAAAGGGTTTTAATTCCACACTTGGCTGGCACACAATTTTTTTTTTTTTTAGCTGATTTCTTCATTATTGTGTAAATTTAGATCATGAGCTCATGTTTAGCTAAACAGCTGACCTTGTAAGAGGCTTATGTGTGAACGCTCATAAGTTTCAGCAGAAAGTCGGCAAAGATTTATTTGTTTCCCTCCAATGAGTTGCCCGCGAGGACCCCGTTTTCTACAAGTGTTAGTCCAATACTCCCTCTAGAGGCAGGGGACTCAGACAGGGCTGCTTTGCGGCCCCCGATCTGGGGCAGGGGCAGTGGGTGGCCTGTGGCCCGGGCAGGAGCCTCTCCGCGTGTGTCCCAGGGACACAACTGCCTGCGAACTTCGGTCACCTGGCAGGAAGATACGATGCCCAGACCTATGGTTAGCTGTGCAGCGAGGTGTACTGCGCGGACAGGTTCCACACACACTTCAAGTAAGAGGGCGGCCTGAGTGGAAAGGTGAGAGTTTGGGCACCTGTGCAGACAAAGAAGGCGCCCTTTGGTCTGGGCCTAAATGCTTGTGACACCCCAATGCGCCTGCCGGGTTCTGAGGGCCCTGGCACACAATTTTAAAGTCACCTCAATGACCTATGAACCATGGGACAGTCACTTGAAACAGTGATGTTGTTCCTTTGCTCCTCAAGAAGTTGTCCTTGGGACTCCTCAATATAAGTAACTCAAAGAAGAGAATCCGGGGAATAATGATGCTAGAGCCCCTTCCTCTCCTGATTCCCATTGGAGGACTGTGTGCCTGCTTCCTTCATGCCATCATGGGGAACCACTGTTTCCTTTCACAAGTCTCAGTTTTCTTCAAGATAGACAAAGTTAAAGAAGAAAAAGGTAGCTTTGTCACCAACTTTAACTTAAAACCTCAATATAACTAAATGATGAAAATGAAATCATGGTTGTGTTGTTCCCCTAACATTTGGACCCTATGTCCTAGGAATTTTTAGTTAACATCCATTTTAAGGTAACAACCCTATTTTACAAATAAGTTAGTAGAGGTTCAGTATTCCACCAAGGAACCAGTGGTGTTAAGTGCCTCAGCTAGGACTTGAACCAAATTCTGACCCTTTAGCCCTTGCTGTTTCTATTCAGCCACAAGAATACATTGATAGAGATTCACCTTTTGTAGCACAGTTTGAGTTGTTCATCATTTGTGATAGAGCCACATTTTACCAAAGGAGGATCCCTCGTGTCATTAATCATTTACATGTCTAAGCAGTTGAATGTGTAGTTAATGGCCATGAAGGTTATTTTTTTTTTTCTCTGAAGGTTGAACAAGTCAGACAAACTTTGGAACCTGGAAGTCTTTTTATATTAATTTAACACTAAAACCTTTCTCAGCTCATTCTTTTTTTCAGTCCCAGGGGCAGAAGACTGCACTAAATATAATCCTTTATAGCATGTTACCATCATTGGCCATCTGAGAGTCCCTTTTTGGTTTTCTTTGCTCCCTTGTATTCCTGTCTGTTTACACCCAGTATAATTAACCATTCTATTGTGTTAAATATTTGTGTTTTTGTATATGCACTTGCAAAATATGTGTTGTGGTTTTTGTGCAGAATGTTAATTCGCATAAATATTATTACATAATGATGTTGACCCCATTCTCTTTTTTCCCCATTTCACTCAGCACTATTTTGAAAATATCTTTATGTTAATACTAACATTAATTTATTATTAACTATTAATTTATGTCAAACACGAGAACTTTAAAGTTATTTTTTTGTCATTATAGTTTTTCATAGTTTTATTGCACTATGTCCAAAGACACAGCCTGTATGATATTGATTTTTTTGAGACTTATTGAAGTTTCTTTTATGATCCAATACAGTCTGTTTCTTTAATTGTTCTGTGTGTGCCTCTCCCAAAACGTGTATTTTCTGTCTGTCAGATGTCACAGTCTCTTACATATAATACCTTGTGCTTATTGTGTTGTTAGTCTTCAGTTTCTTTTTTTTAAGATCTTTTTCTGCTTTATTATTTTCTGAGAAGGATGTGTTAAAATTTTGTTTTATTTGTTTCCTTAACTGTGGTATCATTTCTTAACCATCTTACCCTATAAATCCTATAAACAATACAGGTGAAAGTATAACTGCTCTGGTTGAATCTGGGAGAACAGGTCTTAAATCGAGTGTCCCCTCAAGGCCCCATCCCCAGAGTACCTCAAGGCACCTCTGCAGAGTCCCTAAACTGGAATATTCTTTCTTTTTTAAAAAATTTATTTATTTTATTCATTTATTTTTGGCTGCATTGGGTCTTTGTTGCTGCACGCGGGCTTTCTCTAGTTGCAGCAAGCGGAGGCTACTCTTCACTGCGCAGGCTTCTCACTGCAGTGGCTTTTCTTATGGAGCACGGGCTCTAGGCACGCGGGCTTCAGTAGTTGTGGCACACAGGCTCAGTAGTTGTGGCTCACGGGCTCTAGAGCACAGTCTCAGTAGTTGCGGCACACAGGCTTAGTTGCTCCGTGGCATGTGGGATCTTCCCAGACTGGGGCTCGAACCCGTGTCCCCTGCATTGTCAGGCAGATTCTTAACCACTGCACCACCAGGGAAACCCTGGAATATTATTTCTGTAAACAACCTGTCAATTAATCTTTTAACCTTGTACTCTTATTTCTTGTCACCCACCCACTAACCCAAACAATTTTCCGTTCAAAGCCAGATGGGCTTTCACATTCTCTTCCTCACCCACCTGCATAGATGCTTTTCCCTTGTCATTACATCTACCAGGACTCTTCTTCACATAACCAAACTCTGTACCTTATTCAAAACCCTTCTTGTTTATGTAAACAATGAAAACAGTAACTCGAAAGGGTATACACACCCCAGTGTTCATAGAAGCATTATTTACAATAGCCAAAGAACCTAAGTGTCCATCCATAGATGAATGGGTAAAAGAGATGTGGTATATATATACACAGTGGAATACTACTCAGCCATAAAAAAGAAGATCTTGCCATTTGTGACAACACAGGTGGACCTAGAAGGTATTACACTAAGTCAGATAAAGAAAGATAAATACTATATGATTTCCCATAGACGTGGAATCTAAAAAATAAAACAAATGAACAAACTAAATAAAACAGAAGCAGACTCATAGATACAGAGAGTAAACTGGTGGTCACCAGAGGTGGGTGGTGGTTGGGCAAAATAGGTGAAGGGGATTAAGAGGTACAAACTTCCAGTTATAAATAAGTCATGGGATGCAATGTACAGCATAGGGAATATGGTCAATAATATTGTAATAACTTTGTGTGGTGATAGGTGGTTAACAGACTTATTATGGTGATCAATTTGTAATGTATATAAATGTTGAATCACTATGTTGTACACCTGAAACTAATATAATATTGTATGTCAACTATACTTTAATTTAAAAAATAAGAGAAAAAAACATTCTCAAATTCTGCTTCTTCCAGAAAATCTCTTCTAGCCATATCAATTCTTAGAACTCTAAAAGCAATTATTGCTAACACAATTAATTTAATGCTTATTCACTGACCTAATTCACTAATCATTTAGTATTTATTCAGTGACCGGCACTTGTGGTGGTTGGAATTTCTATTTACATAACTGTAGTTGTTTAATATTTGTTGTATTTGTTTGCTTCCCCTATTTTACTGTAAAAGCATCTTGAGGGTACCATGTGTTTTGTATGCTCTGTTAAGGTACCCACATAGTGGCTTGTTCTTGGTAGTTGACCAACAAAAATACTTTGAGCTTATTTACTTCAGTGTTGATATGAATAATTTTATTTCTAATTAGAGGACAGTTTTATTACATTGCAAGTTCTTTGTTTTATTGTATTTTGCTAAATGTGTTCTTTATTATTCATAATAAGCATTATCAGTGAAAGTTCTTTAAGATTCTCTTCAAAATCCTTGTAAAGCAGGCAGATTTAACCTCTTTATAAAATAAGCAGTCATTAAAAAATAAAGAAATGAATAAAATAAGCAGTCGTTTATCACTCTTTCAATATAAATGTATGCATAAAATAGCTTTTATGGGTTTAAATTTATCTAGTCTTATAAGGCAGTGTTATATCTGGTAAAGTGATGAAATGGACTAGGCTGTCTTCCTTCCCCTACCCCTTAACACTAACTATTCGTGTTAAGTTTTCAACTTGGAAGGTTCCCTCTAAGGACAATAAACTTAAGTCAAGTGTTAGAGCGTAGAGAGTTTCAGGATAGTCACAAGCTACTGCTTGGTTATTCAGCTGATAAGATGATTACATCACATGATGGAGTAGTCAGCAAGCCTCTGAGCCCTGGCAGCACACCTGGCCTGAGCTGGTGCTGTGTGGGGTACAAGGCATGTCTAAAGCAGTATCATTCCCAACACTGACCTGCCAGTGTGGTTTCATTGCACAGAATTGACACAAGTGAAGTATAACCAGCCAAATCCTAAAATAGGTAATTTAGAGCATAAAGTGGAGATTGCAAGGTGAGACAGAAAATCAAATAAAAGAATTATAAAATACCTATAAGTCATGAGCCGTTAAGTTCTTTAAGGTGTATTTTATTTAATTTTCCCAGCTTCATGAAGTGGGTATTATCATGCCCATTTTAAAGAGGAAAAAGTGGAATTCCATAGAGGTAAAATAATATATTAATTATTGGACATTGAGTAAGTGGTAGATTTGTGTATTGAATTCAGATCTGACAAGTAAATCAACATCCTTAATTCCCCTTGTTTTTACTCACATAACACCCAATATTGTTTTTTGTTTGTTTGTTTGTTTGTTTGCGGTACACGGGCCTCTCACTGCTGTGGCCTCTCCGGTTGTGGAGCACAGGCTCCGGATGCACAGGCTCAGCGGCCATGGCTCATGGGCCCAGCCGCTCCGCGGCATGTGGGATCTTCCCGGACCGGGGCACAAACCCGTGTCCTCTGCATCGGCAGGCGGACTCTCAACCACTGCACCACCAGGGAAGCCCCCAATATTGTTCTGTACCCTTTGTATACTTTAAAGAAATGTAATTATTTAGAATTAATTGTTGATTTTCTTTCCTACTGGACTGCAAGTCCATGAGAATAGAACCATATCTGTTTTGTTCAGCATGATATCTCCAAGACCAAACACTTTGCTTGTTAACACAGCTGGTGATCAGTATATATTCTTTGTTTCCCTTTTTCTCTTTTTGGAAGTTGGGGGGTGGCAGGGTAGTGCAGGGAGGCCAGGGTTTCCACCACATTGTGTTGACTCTCTTAGGTAAGAAAATAATATGTAGAAAGTCTAGGCCAGTGTGAACCTGAACAATCAAGGAAGGTCTTACGGGTGAGCCAACCTTGTTAGATGGAGATGAAATAATTTTTAATTGTAACCTATATATAAGGCTATGAATGACCTCAAGTACTTCGCTCTCAAGAAGGGACAATTCATTGTAGAGGCATCATCAAAGATCGGGAAATGCCAGTATCTTGCTAATATAGATTCAAGTGCTCTACTTAAAATTTTTTTACCTTTTTTTTTTTAATAGAAAAAATCAGGCAAAGATATGCAGACCTGCCTGGAGAATTGCACATTATTGAACTTGAAAAGGATAAGAATGGACTTGGACTCAGCCTTGCTGGTAACAAAGACAGGTCACGCATGAGCATATTTGTAGTGGGAATTAACCCCGAAGGACCCGCTGCCACGGACGGCCGAATGCGTATTGGAGATGAACTGTTGGAGGTGAGGGGCATATATTCTTTTTTTTTTTTTCCTACTAGGCTCATTTGATTCTTCTAATAAAATCTGTCCAGTTACTTTTATTATAATGATGACATAAGGGCAAAATTCATATATATATATATATATATATATATATATATACACATACACACACACTCTGTATCTAATATATCCATCCATCTAGGGGCATATATCCTGAATTTCTGTTCTGGTGAGATAAAGGGGTATAGAGGATATTGTATAGGAAAGTGAAGTGAAGGGGAAGAATGTTATAAATTACATTTTCGTCAACTATTTATTATCATTTTCCCAAGCGAGAACAAAAATCATATTGTTGCTTACAGTTGCTGTTTGCTGCTTGAGTAAAAACTAATCTCGCAGGGACTTCCCTGGCAGTCCAGTGGTTAAGACTTAATGCTTCCACTGCAGGGAGCACGGGTTCGATCCCTGGTCGGGGAACTGCATGCTGTGTGGCATGGCCAAAAACCAAAACAAAACCAAAACAAAAACAAAAAAACTAATCTCACAAAATAATTTAGGGGTCCTTAAGTAAAATCTCATGGAAACACATTAAAAGAATAGGGCTTGTTTTTAAATATAAATTCCAGAAGGTTCAAAACTAATTTGTGTGTTAATCTAATGTTATTAGTGTTTATCAAAATCCTCTTCAGCTTCTGAATTAACCGTAAGTATGACATTTCTTTTTGTTATTGTTGTCAGTTAGTTTTTTGTGAAGGTGTTATAGCCAACAAAACTTTTATGAACTGGTTGTCAAGGATTGGCTAATATCTGTGAAGTTGGTAATGTGGTTAAGGCCACAGGTTAAGGAATAAGATTTCTTATTTAGGAATAAGAGAAAGATAAGAGAAGCTCAGAAGATGACTGATCCTCTGCTACTGCTCTGGATGATTTCATCAATAGTCTGAAAAGGTTATCCTCATTTTCTAAGCTTAAAGTCAGGGTTTCTGCTCTGAATTTATCTTAGTTTGATATTTGTTTGCCTGTTCCTCATTCAGCTAACAGTTTTTTGAGTGTCTCTTAGGACTGAACACAAAAAAAAGAGATGAATACATCCAATCCCTTCATTCAAATAGCTCACACTCTCAAGGAAGAAAAGAGACATAAAAAGATTGTCGCATAACAAAAATGAAAAAAAATTACAACAATCGTAACAAGAGCAATATGTACTTGGTACTAGACATAGCTTTACTGTTGAAGTCACAAAGTAAATGAGGTGTTGGGATTCAATATCAGGCAGTTTGACTTCTTAGCTCTTTGTTAACCAGTGTGCTCTAAGGCCTCTTGGGTAAAATGCTCCAACACTTGGACATTTGGGGGAGCTGAATTACAGAGGTACCGAGTGTCAGACTACTTACTTAAAATGAGCCCTTTACTCATTTTTCATTTTACAGTTTCCTCTTCAGACTCGGAATAGAATGCATAGTCATCCACAGTGTGACTTGCCTAATAATATCTACAGCTAAAGCTGATCAGACACAACTGTGAGGACACTAGTATCGACCTCTGTCTTCTAAGCCCCAGTAGTTTCTCCCCATCTAAAACCTGTTTTCACAAAGAAGTCACTTCTGGAATTACTTTTCTTTGCTTGTTCTTTTGTAATATAGCATCATGAAAGGGACCCACATCGGGTAGTAGCACTGATTAGCATAATCATTATGTAAATAAAAATCAATGGTGACAGTATGTATTAACCAATATAATTCCTTGCTTCACTTTCATTTCCTTTGGCTTATGCTTAGAGATTTCTTCATAAACGAAACTGAAGTGATGGTGGTCGTAATAAGATAAAAGTAAAAGCTAATTTACTGAGTTATGCCTAGCATTTTACCTATGTGCTCACACATTTGTATTCAGTATTCTTAAGAGCTCTATATGGTATGTACTGTTGTTATCCCCATTTTATGGATAAGAAAACTGCATAAGTAACTTACAGAAATAAGTTACTAAGAACCCAGGCTTGCCAGGCTCCAAGAACCATGCTCTAGCCACTGAAGTATACCGCGTTCCCCATGGTGCTTCAACCAAACCCAATCTGTTTAGATCCACGAGAATCCTGATTTATGATGCCCTAGGCTTTAGGAAATCATGTATATTAAATCATTCTGTTGTATTATATGTACCTAAACACATATTTCCTGTCTCATGTGGTACATGGAAATGTTCCAAAAGCTATACTTTGGAACATGAAGATTCTAGTTCTATTCTCTCTGTGTTATTAAGACTCAAGATGGAATGGCCGATGTGATCCAGACCAACAGGAGAACTGGTATTTTATTTCTCTGTCTGACATTTTATTAGATAGAGGTAACAGATGAGCTGTGGCTGCACTGAGATTGTTTTACAGGCCATACAGAAAAGTCCACACTCTGCAGGGCAGTGAGCACTGGACTAGGAAGACCTACTTTATCTTATCCCAGTTCTTTCAGTTATTAGTTGCATTTCAGAAGGGGCTTAAAGTACATGGCACGTGGTTGACTGTTAATTAGATCACATTTCCTTCCTTAAAGACAGAAACTTTAGGTATTTGTTTTCTACGCTAGAGGCTAGAAGAGCTCTCCTGACTGAAAAAGAATATTAACATCTTGCTATTTCAGGGCCCTCCTATTCCTTCCTTTGACTTTCTGGATTTGGTCTTTTGTTGCTATTCAGTAACTTCATCTTCGTTCAGAGGTGAAAAGAACAAGAAGATTAAATATGGTAATAAGTTAATCGCCCTGCACTCTCCACTGAGTCTCTTATTTAAATAAAATAAAATAAAATAAAATATGTTGAAACACAGATTCTAGCATCACAGACCTTTGGCTAGTTATTTATCTTCTCTAACCCTCAGTTGCCTCCTTTATCAAATGGAAATTTTTCATTTATTCAGCAAGAACTTTACTGTGCATCTGTTGTGTAGGAGGAAGTATGTGAACACGGTGCGATTTTTCATTGGTGAACAAAATCCATGGTCCTATTCTCATAGAGCTTACAGTCTAGTGATGGTATAGCCTCAACCTCAGAGGGTGTTATGGGGATTAATGAGAGAAGATATGTCAAGTTTTGCCACAGTATCTGGCACCTGGTAATACCATAATGAATTTCAGCTGATAATATTTATAAGTTAATATTTTCATGTGGATTTGTGTATTTCGGTTCCTTTTAGCTTGTTTATATTAATACAGTTGTCTCTGAAAGTATGTTCCAGAGGGAAACCACCTTCTTTTTCTTCAATAGCTCCATGCAGCACCTTGAAAAGCTGAGAGAGTAGAACAGTGCACATACTGAATTCTTATGCAGTTATAAGTCATCTTCTCATATGCTTCTGGCTCTAGGTCAGGGATGACAGGAAAAAAATCATGTGGGAAATATTTTCCTGGTTTCTTTTTAGGGCTGAGAAAAAATTTCAGTCATTTCTCTATGATACGTGAAGAATTTGTGTATATAGTATAATATCAAATCCAGTGTGCTTTTGAACTGAGAATAAGACATTGATTTAATGATGAGTACCAGGAAAGCTGGAAGCAGTGTTACAATAGCTGTTCTTTGGATAAGCAGTGTATTAGATTGCAGAAGGACACTGCATCACGAAGGAGGCATTTACAATGGGCCTTTAGATTATGCTTACTAGATTTCTGGGCTAGAGCAAACCTTTTGTATTTGCTTACCCATTCACACTCCATTTATTTTTGTCAAATGAGGTAAAGTTATCCATGTCTTCATTATTCTTCCAACTCCACCATTTGCTCATATTTTTTCTCATAATTGCTTTGTTTTTATCGTTATGTTATTACTTTGCTCACAGCTTCTTTTATTTATAGTTGATCTGACTTATTTTAGACCCTCAGATGAGGCTAATTTATAGGAAGTAGAAACGAGAATGGTCAAACATACACTGTAGCTTCTCTGAAGTGAGAAACTCTGCATCTCTACTCGAGCCCCATCCGTGACTGATTTTTGGCATGACACCTGCCAGCAGTTTTGTTGCTGTGGGACTGCATTGTTACAGTGCTAGAGCAGTCCACGAGTTCCGTCGATTTATGGCTCATGTATAAAAGAAATCTTACATTGAGTTCCCAGAAGACAATGTGATTAAATCTCAGCTTCTTTCCCCTTTACTGTGATGCTGGTGTAGGGGTTCTGAATTAATTTCAAAAGGCATTAGCATATAATTACCACGTAGACTGGAATGAGACTTTCAGTAGATTATTGGCTTTCCCTCAGCAATTAGTCCCAGAAAATACACAGGCCTGGGCATGGTGCTTTCATATGAATATAGGATTTATTTATAATCTTCCCTACAGTGAAAGTGTGGGGATAGAGAGCTGATCGTGCCCTGTGGGGAATTGGTGTGACTTGTCAGGTGACAGAAGCAGCCGGAAGGAACAGTGTGGTGGCACAAGAAGTGCACAGTGGATGGGGCTAGCATGTCTGGCTCCCACACCCTTCAAGGCAGAGGAGGAAGTCCATTCCCTTTATAACATTTACCTGCAGCATAGTCTAAATTAAATCTTTTTATTTTTGCGTGTGTATAATAGGTTTATTTAAGAACCGTTAAAAATTAAAAGTATGACTACTTCCCATATTTGCCAGGGATAAAGACCTAGAACTACAGGTAAACTCAGATCTTTTTGTCTAGTAATACTTATTTTATAAGAGGAAAAAACTGAAACCGTAAAAGTTAAATGACTGACCCAGGTAGGTGTAGCTCCTTTATGACAAAACTCCTGTCTGAGGGTCCCTACCACCACACCAGTCCCAAAGGTTGAGCCTTCACTCTCTGCTTGTTGCCAGTGAATTATATTTGGAAGACTTAGATGCGATTTAGAAGTACACTACAGTAGTGAATAAATCACCAGCTCTTAGGCATCCATAGATAAGATTCTAATTTACAGTCAAAAGTTTCTATCATCTTATTAGATTGGCTCTTTTAGATTACCATACATGGATGTAATTTTATAAAGTACGCTTCTTAATGAAGTAATTATTCCCTAAGAGACCTCATGGAATAAAATATTCCATTGTGGAAACACTAGTTTGAGGAGAAGAAAGAACAGTAAAGGATTTCAAAATTGCAATAAAATTATTTTTCCTGTGTTTTATTTACAAAGATAGGTTTATAATAGCTAAAAGTGCAAAAATAAATTGATTGACCAAATTTTTATTGTGTCAGTGGTGTCAAAACATATCAAATTTTACATTTTAAATAAGTGATTTATTGTATGTCTATTATATCTCAATAAAGCTGCTAAAAATGAGTTGATCAAACCTGACAAAAACCATAAGCAGGTCCTGAATATGACCTTCCTATATACAAAGCTAAAGTCACCCCATTTTCTGACTCTCAAAATAGTGTCCAGCCTAATTCACAGCTCTGAAAGTCAAAAGAAGAATGTGGTGCTGGCTGAGTGGTCAGCCTCACACAGAAAACTGTCCTGGGACCCCTGATGTATATACATTTTTCCTTTCTTCCAAGTGCAGTCTCCATGGTCATTACAACATTATAACCAATAGCTGTCTGCATTTTGCTGAATCATCTTCCCTAAGTAATCCATTGTATTACATTCAATTTGAGTTACAAAAAAATGAGATTATTAAAAGAAATCAAGGGTAGGGGAGCTATATTGGGAATTGAGCTAACATTGAACACTTAACTATTTGCTAGGAGTGCTAAATTCTTTACATGCATTCTCTTTTATAACAAAAGTAGGTGCTATTTTAATACCCATTTTACAGATAAGGAAACTGAAACATGAGGGGCAGAATCAACATGTAGACACTGGTTTTTCTGGCTCTAAAGGCTATGTTCTTGAGTTTAGTTCTGGATAATGAGTCTAGACGATAAGCAGTGAATTTCTCATCATTTTGTAGTTTTGGTAGATCTAGATTAATGCAGTTAATCCAATGCCAGTTTAAAATATCTGAGATAGGACTTCCTTGGTGGTGCAGTGGTTAAGACTCCACACTTCGACTGCAGGGGGCGCAGGTTCGATCCCTGGTCAGGGGACTAAGATCCCACATGCCGTGCAGCGTGGCCAAAAAAAAAAAGGTAAAATAAATAAATAAATTTTCTATTAAAAACTTAAAAAAAAATCTGAGATAGTTTCTCACAATGCAATACCCTCTTAGTCTTTTTATCTTCAAATTTAATGCCACTTGGATTCATTAAAAGAAGAATGCAGTCAGTGAAGTTATACACATCTCTTAAGAACCAAAGAAGAAGAACCTTTTTTTTTTTTTTTTGAGATTGTTCTTGCCCAATTTGAGAGCTTCTCAATTTAAGAGCTTTCCCCTTCAGTGCCACTGTAGAGTTAAGATTTTATTTCAGGCTGCAGGAAATATTATGGAAAACCTTGCTCATATTGTGTGGCCTCATTCTTTTCTGTGTTTCCTGGAGTGAAGTCTTTGAGCTCTCCTCTTGCTATTTCTGTTTCTGTCTTTGGCTTGTCGGGGGAAGTGCTTTGAATTATTTGGTCACACGTCATTATCTTTATACTGCTGAAATATAGGCTAAAAATCTATTTTGTTACTGATCTTTTGGACGAATGGCAATCACTTAATTTTTATTATTGCAGTCCTCATTATTGCTCCACAGAAGCTTTGTATGGGATCGCTACAGTGAGCCACGTTGTCTTAAAATCATGGAGAGAAAGTGGCATGAAAGAGAAAGTAAAAATGAGGATCTTTGAAGGAACTCAATTACGGTGGAAGATTATAAGAAATAGGCATAGGAATGTATGCAGGGGAAGAAACATGCCATTTGGAAGGAATCAGTGGATTTCAGCAGTGCCTCTCAAGACTCTCCTTAATGCAGTTTTCCCTTGGACCCTTACATGACATATTGGGATAGTTGTCCAGGCCTCTGGTCTCTCCTTTTTCCAATTTCTTGCCCACTCCCTTCCAGCCCCACTCATTGTCATACTGAAATGCAGGCTGGAAAGACATGCTCTTCGGTTATGGAACAGTGTTTCCTTATGTCAGCCTCATCATATAATTTACTTCTATATTTTGCTTTATTTGCACAGTAGAAATTTCTTACAGTCACCATACAATCTTAAGACACAAAGCCTGAAAGAAAAGTGTTAATGAAATTCTTATTCCAAGTTTGACTTACTAACAGTATAAACACCTGCTTCAACTCATCACAAATCTGGGTCCTGTATGTGTGTTTTAATTATAGTTTTTAAGAGATAGGCCTAAAATCAGTAATCCAACCTGAAAAGCAGGTGTTCCACCCAAAGCAGTAAGCATATGCCAATTTCTCATTAAGTCAGGAAAAATTAAGCATTACATGTCAACCCCAGACCACACATCAGTTTCCTAAAATGCAACTAAGACACAGTAAAGATATTGTATATAGGTAACACATAATTATGTTAGGATGTAAAGTGTCTAATATTGCTTCAGTATCACAAAATAATATGATGCTAACACACAGTTGCTTTGTATGCAGTAACATGGCTTCTGTTAGCTCTGCCAGCATCTAAGCTGTACATCCTCCTTGTTGACACTGAGTTGGTGGCTCTTGTGATTCTGTACTTGAAATACAGCTCTGACCTTTTCTCTCACAATGTTTTGTTTAAAATCTTTTGCTTTGTATTGGGAGTATAGATATAAATTTTTCCTTTATAAGCATTTATTGAAAAATATTGTATTGAGAGAGATATAAATTCTATGAAGTTGAGTATTAAAAATCAAAAGGTATGGGAAAATGTTAACTGGGAGGTATACCCTTATATGTTTTCTGCCCTTTTAAAAAAGCTTTATTATGGAGTTTTTTTTTTAATCTACAAAATAAACAATAACATAATGAAATTCTCTTGTATAGCCATCACATTGCTCAACAATTACCAATACTTTGTCATTTGTGTATCACCTGTACCTCCATATACCCACCCCTACTCAGAAAATATTATTATTTTTATAGTCCTGTGTGTATATGTATGTGTGTTATAATTTACGTAAAATGAAATGCACAGATTTTTATCTGTACAATTTTGACAACTGTGTACACCTGTATAATCCAAACACCTATCATTTCCATCTCCCCAGAGACTTTTGTGGAGTATCAATTCAAGTCTTCTCCTCATTTTTAATTATTTGTCTTTTTATAATTGAATTGAATGTAG
The DNA here is from genome assembly GCF_964165515.1 of Mesoplodon bidens. Taxonomy (NCBI): domain Eukaryota; kingdom Metazoa; phylum Chordata; class Mammalia; order Artiodactyla; family Ziphiidae; genus Mesoplodon; species Mesoplodon bidens. The sequence continues at coordinate 133,585,012 of NC_138177.1, read as the reverse complement.
GAGTTCTTTATATATTCTGGAATATATTCTGGATACTAGTTCTTTATCAGATATATGGTTTATGGATCTTTTCTCAATCTGTGGCTTGCCTACTTATATTCTTAATGGTATCTTTATATGTATAGAAGTTCTTAGTTTTGATCAAATCTTTATTCATTTTTTTCTTTTATAGTTGTCTTAGCTAAGAATCTTTGCTATCCTTCAGGTTGCAACACTATTGTCCTATATAAGTTTTATAATTTAAGCTTTTATATTTAGTTCTATGATTCATCTTGAGTCACTCTGTGTATGTGGTGTGAGATAGGGGGTGGGGCTTATTTTTTCCCCAGCTGAATATCCAGTTGTTTTGGCACCATTTGTGAAAGACTTTTCTTTCCCATTGAATTCCTTTGCACCTTTGTCAAGAATCAGATGACCATATAACTATACGTCTATTTTCAGGCTCTCAGTTCTCTTCTATTAATCTGTTTATCATTTATGCCATTACTGCATTGCCTTGATTAAAATGTATCTTTATAGCAAGTCTTTAATTCAGGTTGTGCTAAGTCCTTTGTTCTTTTTTTAAATTTTTTATAGTTGATGTAAAATTATGTATAGTCGATTGTAAAATATTACATAAGTACAGGTGTACAATATAATGATTCACAATTTTAAAGGTTATACTCTATAGTTATTATATAAAGTACTGGCTGTATTCACCGTGCTGTGTAATATATATTGGTAGCTTATTTTATTTTATTTTTAATTTTTGGCTGCATTGGGTCCTTGTTGCTGTGCGCAGGCTTTCTCCGGTTGAGGCGAGTGGGGACTACTCTTCGTTGCGGTGCACAGGCTTCTCATTGCAGTGGTTTCTCTTGTTGCAGAGAACAGGCTCCAGGCATGCAGGCTTCAGTAGTTGTGGCACGTAAGCTCTAGAGCGCAGGCTCAATAGTTGTGGTGCACAGGCTTAGTTGCTCTGCGGCATGTGGGATTCTCCCGGGCCAGGGCTCGAACCCATGTCCCCTACATCAGCAGGCAGATTCTCAACCACTGCGCCACCAGGGGAGCCCGGTAGCTTATTTTATACCTAATAGTTTGTACCTCTTAATCCCCTATCTCTATATCGCCCCTCCCCCTTTCCCTCTCCCCACTGGTCAACACTAGTTTGTTTTCTATATCTGTGAGTGCACTTCTTTTTTGTTACATTCACTAGTTTGTTGTATCCTTTAGATTCCATATATAAGTGATATCATACCGTATTTGTCTCTCTGACTTATTTCACTTAGCATGATACCCTCCACGTCCATCCATGTTGCTGCAAATGGCAAAATTTCATTTTTTTAATAGTTGAATAGTATTCCATTGTGTATATATACCACATCTTCTTTTCCATTCATCTGTTGATGGACACTTAGGTTGCTTCCATATCTTGGCAATTGTAAATAGTACTACTATGAACATTCGGGTGTATGTGTCTTTTCAGATTAGTATTTTGTTTCTTTCAGGTATATACCCAGGAGTGGAATTGCTGGGTCATATGGTAATTCTATTTTAAGTTTTCCGAGAAATCTACATACAATTTTCCATGGTGGCTGCACCAGTTTACATTCCCACCAACAGTATTTGAGGGTTCCATTTTCTCCACATCCTTGCCAATGTTTGTTATTTGTGTTCTTTTTGATGATAGCCATTCTGACAGATTTGAGGTTATACTTCATTTTGTTGTTTTCTTTTAAATTATTTATTTATTGAATTATTTTTATTGAAGTATAATTGATTTACAGTATTATGCCAATCTCTGCTGTGCAGCAGAGTGACTCAGTTATATACATAGGTACATTCTTTTTTAAATATTCTTTTCCATTATGGTTTATCCCAAGAGAATGGATATAGTTCCCTATGCTGTACAGTAGGACAAATGTTGTTTATCCATTTATTATTCTAAATGTAATAGTTTGCATCTACCAATCCCAAATTCTCAGTCCATCCATCTCCCTCCCCCACCCCCCTTGGCAACCACAAGTCTGATCTCTATGTCTGTGACTCTGTTTCTGTTTTGTAGATAGGTTCATTCATGTCATATTTTATTTTATTTTATTTTATTTTTATTTATTTTATTTTTTTGTGTGGTACGCGGGCCTCTCACTGTTGTGGCCTCTCCCGTTGCGGAGCACAGGCTCCGGACGTGCAGGCTCGGCGGCCATGGCTCACGGGCCTAGCCGCTCCGCGGCATGTTTGATCCTCCCAGACCGGGGCACGAACCCGCGTCCCCTGCATCGGCAGGCGGACTCTCAACCACTGCGCCACTAGGGAAGCCCCCATGTCGTATTTTAGATTCCACATATAAGTGATATCATATGGTATTTGTCTTTCTGTTTCTGACTTACTTTATTTAGTATGATAATCTCTTATTGCATCCATGTTGCTGCAAATGGCATTACTTTGTTATTTTTTATGGCTGAGTAGTATTCCATTGTATATATGTGCCACATCTTCTTTATCCATTCATCTGTCGATGGACATTTAGGTTGTTTCCATGTTTTGGCTATTGTGAATAGTACTGCTATGAACATAGGGGTGCATGTGTCTTTTTGAACTATTTCAATAATTTTGTCCATACTTCACTTTGTTCTTATTTATCAAAATTGATTTTGGCTATTCTAGGTCATTTGAATTTCCAAATGAATCTTAGAGCCAACTTGTAAATTTCTATTTAAAAAAAGCCAACTAGAATTTTTATTGAGATTATATTGAATCTATAGTTTAATTTAGGAGCACTAGACATCTTAACAATACTGAGTCTTGCAAATTATGAACGTGATATCTCTCCATTTAATTACTTATCTGCAGTGTTGCATAATTTTTGGTGTAGAACCTTTCCATTTTCAGTTAAGTGTATTATTATATATTTTATATTTTCCAGTTCTCTTATTGCTAGTACATATATAGAAATACAATTGATTTTCATATATTTGTATATTGACCTTGTATCCTATAATCATGCTTAACTAACTTATTGTAGTAGTTTTTATTGATATCTTAGCATTTTCTACAGGTAAACAATCGTGTCATCTGTGTATAGGGAGTTTTATTTCTTCCTTTTCAATCTTTATGACCTTTTATTTTTCCTTCTTTCCTTCCTGCCTGCCTTCATTTCTTTCCCTCCTCCTTCCCCACCGCCTCCTCCTCTTTTTCCTTTTTAAAGCACAATTTGACATTGTTTTTTTGTCAATTACTTTTTCTGCACCTATTTAACTTATTTGTATATGTTTTAAAATGATATTTAAATATAACACAAAAGGACACTGACTTGTGGGATAGTCAAAACTCTTTACCATAATATTAAAAGTCTTTCAAAAGATATCTTTAGGGCTTCCCTGGTGGCACAGTGGTTGAGAGTACACCTGCCAGTGCAGGGGACACGGGTTCGTGCCCCGGTCCGGGAGGATCCCACATGCCACGGAGCGGCTAGGCCCATGAGCCATGGCTGCTGAGCCTGCGCGTCCGGAGCCTGTGCTCCGCAACGGGAGAGGCCACAACAGTGAGAGGCCTGCATACCGCAAAAAAAAAAAAAAAAAAAAAAAAAGATATCTTTAACCTACCTTTCCAGCTTTTGCCACTACTTCATCATTCTATGATCCCACTACATTGAACCATTTAAATAAGTTCTCAGTACAGATGTGCGTTTCTCTCATTCCATTCTTTTGCCCATGTATTTTATTCAGTATACTTTGACATTTTTAAGACCTAGCTCAACTGTTTTGGCATAAGCTTATGAAATTATTTTTGTTATTATCCTAAATAAAAATCGCCTGCCAATGCAGGGGACACGGGTTTGAGCCCTGGTCCGGAAAGATCCCACATCCCATGGAGCAACTAAGCCCGTGTGCCACAAATACTGAGCCTGCACTCTAGAGCCCGCGAGCTACAACGACGGAGCCCACGTGCCACAGCTACTGAAGCGTGTGCGCCTAGAGCCCATGCTCCACAACAAGAGAAGCCACCACAATGAGAAGCCCGCGTACTGCAACAAAGAGTAGCCCCTGCTCGCCACAGCTAGAGGAATCCCTCGCACAGCAACAAAGACCCAACTCAGCCAAAAATAAATAAATAGATAAAATTTTTAAAAAGAAAAAGAAACCTTTAGTTCTGATATCTCTTCTTAATATAGAGGGTTTTTCTTTTAATGTTTTTTTATATTTTTTTATTTTTATTTTTTTTTTTGCGGTATGCGGGCCTCTCACTGTTGTGGCCTCTCCCGTTGCGGAGCACAGGCTCCGGACGCGCAGGCTCAACAGCCATGGCTCACGGGCCCAGCCGCTCCGCGGCATGTGGGATCCTCCCAGACCGGGGCACGAACCCGTGTCCCCTGCATCGGCAGGCGGACTCTCAACCACTGCGCCACCAGGGAAGCCCCGCTCTTTTAATGTTTTTTAACATTAGGTAATTAGCTTGAAATTCAATGGTAAAGATTGCAGAATGGAGAAACAGATGTTATTAGTTATTATTTGTTGAAAATGTACTTTTTTATGAGAGATGGCTTCTAGTACTAGATATATTTTTAAGTAACTCTCTTTCTTGTATAAGTCCCTTAATCTCTCTGATCATCACTTAACTAGAGAGTCAATAATATCATCAAGAGACTTTCAAACTTAATGTTTTGTGATTCTGGGATCTAAATTTTTGCTTCTCAAATTTCAGCATATAATTTAGCCTAAGGTATTTCTTATCTCTATTCTGGGAAACATAAAAACTGTAGGGCTTCCCTGGTGGCGCAGTGGTTGAGAGTCCGCCTGCCGATGCAGGGGACACGGGTTCGTGCCCCTATCCCGGAAGATCCCACGTGCCGCGCAGCGGCTGGGCCCGCGAGCCATGGCCGCGGAGCCTGTGTGTCCGGAGCCTGTGCTCCGCAACGGGAGAGGCCACAGCAGTGAGAGGCCCGCGTACAGCAAAAAAAAAACAAAACAAAACAAAACAAAACAAAAAAACAAAAAAAAACTGTAAATCCCTTCTCAAAAATTTTGCAAAATAAATCTCTTTAACTATGTAAGTTGCTCTCAACTGAGGTTGTGTATCAGAATCACGGGACAGTTTCACCTAAATAACAACCCTTCACTCCAGCCTACTAGATGAGAATCTCTGATGTTGAAGGCCTAGGTGTGCTTTTTGTAAGTTACCTAACTGATATATGGTATAAATGTAGTCAGGAGTCTAGATGTGAATTTTTGCTCTTCTTTTAGAACACAGGCAAAAATACCAGGAGCCTCTGTAACCTCCCTGTAGAAAATATAACCAGTTGCTCCTTAGTTCAGATTCCGCACCAGTTGCATGAAATAAAATGGTGTACTCAGTGATGGGACTAGGAATTTCGACAACCAGTTCAAGTAGCATTGAATGTGTCCTTGAATCTGCAAAGGACAAAGGAGAGATCCCTACATGGTCCATAGTACTTCCTGCCCTTCATTTTGAGTCTCTGTCTCCACCCATTTGCTCTAAATGCCAAGAGAAGCAGGACTGATCTAGACATAGGGGCTGTGGCTGGAAAAATGAGGGCAGGAGAGTAGGATGATCTCTCAGCAGAAGGCTCAAAATTTTGCACAATATATAAATATAATTTAAAATTATTTTGACTAAATTTTATTGCCTATCCTTGTTTCTGGCTATGAGTCAAAAGTATTAGGTTAGCAAATATTAAAAAATAGAGAAAATTCTAATGAATTCCCTAACATACTGAGTTGTTATAAAGGTTTTGCTTCTTATTGTTGTTTTTCTCTTTTTTAACTTAGAGAAACTTAACTTTTTTACGTGTTTTTAAAGTAACATGTAATCATAAAAAATTGTAATTGTACAGGTAAAAGTAATCTTCCCTCTTTTTCCTCTGTAATACTACTCCTACAGAAGAAACCACTGTCAGTTTACCATCCTTCCTACTGGTCTCATGCATGGTCATACACATTTGTGTAAATATAGATTTTATAGTTAATAACCACAAATAGAATCATATTGTACATACCTTTTTTAATGAATGATGTATCATTTTCCATATCAGTACAAATAATACTATAACATACTGGTGTATATGTCTTTGTGCAATTCCTGTGGCATAAATATATCAAATCATCTTTCTTTAGTGTTATACAAATTTTCCACCCCACTACCAGTATGTGAGAGAGTGTTTCCCACCCCCCAAATCTGGGAAAACATTGAATATAATCAGACCTTAGCCAACCTGCCAGGTGCAGTTTTTTTTTCTTTTTTTTTTTTTTTTTGCGGTATGTGGGCCTCGCGCTGTTGTGACCTCTCCCGTTGCAGAGCACAGGCTCTGGACATGCAGGCTCAACGGCCATGGCTCATGGGCCCAGCCACTCCGCGGCATGTGGGATCTTCCCGGACCGGGGCACAAACCCGTGTCCCCTACATCGGCAGGCGGGCTCTCAACCACTGCGCCACCAGGGAAGCCCTGCAGTTTTTTTCATTGAAAAAATTCTTCACACATATATCATACATATACACATAAGGAAGTGACTGAGAAGATAGTCCTATACTCTGGTGAGGCAGAGTTTTTAAAGTTGACACTTGAATTGGATTTTTCTAGCCCTTCACCACTGTACAGAGTTTGGAATGAGAATTGGGTGCTGGGAATTATTTTGGACAAGGAGGGAGGTGGTTGGGGATGGCATATGGGTGATTAAGATGAGTATTAAGTAAAGTAGCAGGAGTCCCATGGCATCAAGTTGAATATACATTTCACTCATACCAAAGGCTGCATCCTTACTGGAAAGAGGCTTTGGGATCAGAAGACTTGAGTTTGGATTCTGAACTCTGCCACTAACTCACCTAGAACCCTTGCACTAGTTACTGAGCTTATGAGTCTCAATGGCCTCGTTAAAAAAGTACAGGAGCACCTATCTTGCCTACCTGTCACACTGAGCAGTGTGGCAGTGCTGGACTCTTTATGAGGTATGCTTCAAAAGTGATAAAATGTGTATGATGGAATCCTGCCTCTACAGAACTGATTCGCTGATGAGATTTGTGTTTAAAAAATGAAAAAAAAGAAAAGAGAAACTGTGGCTTGAAGGAGGAGAGTTGGGGACTTTGATAAGGTCCTTTGATGACTGATTTTGTGGCTGTCTGTAGACTCAGCAAGAAAAATGTTTTGAAGTCAAGAGAAAACAATTCTGGTAGCAGAGGGAATTGGAGTAGAGTGCTAATCAGATCATTTGTTTGAAGCAACTATTAATCTGGGTCTTACTAGTCTGGAGGAAGTCTTGACTCCTAGTATGTATCGATGTCCTTAGAAGAGGAATTCCAGGTCACTCTTCACCTGAGATCCCATTTACTTATTTGAGTACAATACCATTAATAGAGATAGGCTGTAATGCCTCAACCTCCTAGGAAAGCATGATTCCTCTGCAATATTAATGAGCTGTTCAGAGGTAGATTATACTAATGACTCCATTCCCTTATTCCTTTCTATTCCCTGCATGTAATAGGAAACTCCACAGACACCCTATTTCATTTGGTCAAGTGAACCAACCTATAGCAGTTGGGGCTGTTTCCACAGAAACACTAAGAATCAGAGCAACACAAAAACATATTTCTCTGCTCACTTCCTTGAAGTTGATATTTTTCAGTATCGTCTGGGTTTAGAATTCAAAGGAATATCTTACTATTTTCCTAATATATCAAATTTGGAGAGATGTGAGCTGCATACTCTTACTTTGCCTTCAGAAGGTATTTCAGTTTAATTCGTTTTGTTTGAGAGAAAATAAATCTCTCACGCTTAAGCCTTGTAAATTAATGTGTTCCTTTGGGAACATTGTATTTCACAAGAAATAAATGAAGTTGCAGAAGACCTTATTTCAACACTGTGTTTATTAAATTTAGTTATTAAAACCTGCTCTTTTGCCCAACTATTAAGTTATTAGAGGCTGAAGTATATCATTTTGTCTTTTGAGAAAAAAATTAATGTGAAAATTTATCCAGAAATACCTTTTTGTTAAAGTGAAATTTTGTTTTCATGTGAGTTTCAGTCATCTTCCCTGTTCCATCTCTGCTTTGGTGCCTCTTTCTTCCCTTCAGTTCTCCCATGTGCAGAACTGAAGGCAGAGGTTTGGAAAGTGAGGATTGTTTTTCATGGGGGCTGGTGCCCAAGATTTTTGGAAAGGGAAAATATTCTACAAAGTCTTCTTTGAACAGGATCTGGGTATCTTTATTCTGTTAGTCTATACTCTGCCCCCCAAAGCTATACCTGTGGATCCTAGAAAGAGAGCTGCAGTTTCCTACCTACATATCTTTTTTTTAAATTTAATTTTATTTATTTTTTATACAGCAGGTTCTTATTAGTTATCCATTTTATATGTATTAGTGTATACATGTCAATCCCAATCTCCCAATTCATCTCACACACACACACACACACACCACCACCACCACCACTTTCCGCCCCTTGGTGTCCATTCGTTTGTTCTCTACATCTGTATCTCAATTCCTGACATGCAAACCAGTTCATCTGTACTGTTTTTCTAGGATCCACATATATGCGTTAATATACGATATTTGTTTTTCTCTTTCTGACTTACTTCACTCTGTATGACAGTCTCTAGATCCATCCACGTCTCTACAAATGACTCAATTTCATTCCTTTTTGTGGCTGAGTAATATTCCATTATATATATGTACCACATCTTTATCCATTCGTCTCTCGATGGGCATTTAGGTTGCTTCTATGACCTGGCTATTGTAAATAGTGCTGCAATGAATATTGGGGTGCATGTGTCTTTTTGAATTATGGTTTTCTCTGGGCATATGCCCAGTAGTGGGATGGCTGGGTCATATGGTAGTTCTATTTTTAGTTTTTTAAGGAACCTCCATACTGTTCTCCATAGTGGCTGTATCAATTTACATTCCCACCAACAGTGCAAGAGGGTTCCCTTTTCTCCACACCCTCTCCAGCATTTCTTGTTTGTAGATTTTCTGATGATGCCCTTTCTAACTGGTGTGAGGTGAAACCTCATTGTAGTTTTGATTTGCTTTTCTCTAATAATTAGTGATGTTGAGCAGGTTTTCATGTGCCTCTTGGACACCTGTATGTCTACTTGGGAGAAATGTCTATTTAGGTCTTCTGCCGATTTTTGGATTGGGTTGTTTGTTTTTTTTAATATTGAGCTGCATGAGCTGTTTATATATTTTGGAGATTACTCTTTTATCCATTGATTCGTTCGCAAATATTTTCTCCCATTCTGAGGGTTGTCTTTTTGTCTTGTTTATGGTTTCCTTTGCTGTGCAAAAGCTTTGAAGTTTCATTAGGAACCATTTGTTTATTTTTGTTTTTATTTCCATTACTCTAGGAGGTGGATCAGAAAAGATCTTGCTGTCATTTGTGACAAAGAGTGTTCTTCCTGTGTTTTCCTCTAAGAGTTTTATGTTGTCTGGTCTTACATTTAGATCTCTAATCCATTTTGAGTTTATTTTCGTGTATGGTATTAGGGAGTGTTCTAATTTCATTCTTTTACATGTAGCTGTCCAGTTTTCCCAGTACCACTTATTGAAGAAACTGTCTTTTCTCCATTGTATATCCTTGTCTCCTTTGTCATAGATGAGTTGACCATAGGTGCGTGGGTTTATCTCTGGGCTTTCTATCCTGTTCCATTGATCTATATTTCTGTTTATGTGCCAGTACAATATTGTCTTGATTACTGTAGCTTTGTACTATACTCTGAAGTCAGGGAGTCTGATTCCTCCAGCTCCATTTTTTTCCCTCAAGACTGCTTTGGCTATTCGGGGTCTTTTGTGTCTCCATACAAATTTTAAGATTTTTTGTTCTAGTTCTGTAAAAAATGCCATTGGTAATTTGATAGGGATTGCATTGAATGTATAGATTGCTTTGGGTAGTATAGTCATTTTCACAATATTGATTCATCCAATCCAAGAACATGGTATATCTCTCCATCTGTTGGTATCATCTTTAATTTCTTTCTTCAGTGTCTTATACTTTTCTGGATACAGGTCTTTTGTCTCCCTATGTAGGTTTATTCCTAGGTATTTTATTCTATTCATAGAGGTAAGTTCCCTCTATGCCCACTTTCTGGAGAGTTTTTATCATAAATGGGTGTTGAATTTTGTCAAAAGCTTTTTCTGCATCTATTGAGATCATCATATGGTTTTTCTTCTTCAGTTTGTTAATATGGTGTGTCACATTGGTTGGTTTGCATATATTGAAGAATCCCTGCATCCTTGGGATAAATCCCACTTGATCATGGCGTATGATCCTTTTAATGTGTTGTTGGATTCTGTTTGCTAGTATTTTGTTAAGGATTTTTGCATCTATATTCATCAGTGATATTGGTCTGTAATTTTCTTTTTTTGTAGTATCTTTGTCTGGTTTTGGTGTCAGGGTGATGGTGGCCTTGTAGAATGAGTTTGGGAGTGTTCCTTCCTCTGCAATTGTTTGGAAGAGTTTGAGAAGGATGGGTTTTAGCTCTTCTCTAAATGTTTGATAGAATTCACCTGTGAAGCCACTTGGTCCTGGACTTTTGTTTGTTGGAAGACTTTTAATCACAGTTTCAGTTTCATTACTTGTGATTGGTCTGTTCATAGTTTCTGTTTCTTCCTGGTTCAGTCTTGGAAGTTTATACCTTTTTAAGAATTTGTCCATTTCTTCCAGGTTGTCCATTTTATTGGCATAGAGTTGCTTGTAGTAGTCTTAGGATGCTTTGTATTTCTGCGGTGTCTCTTGTAACTTCTCCTTTATCATTTCTAATTTTATTGATTTGACTCCTCTCCCTCTTTTTCTTGATGAGTCTGGCTAATGGTTTATAAATTTTGTTTATCTTCTCAAAGAACCAGCTTTTAGTTTTATTGATCTTTGCTATTGTTTTCTTTGTTTCTATTTCATTTTTTTCTGCTCTGATCTTTATGATTACTTTCCCTCTACTAACTTCGGATTTTGTTTGTTCTTCTTTCTGTAGCTCCTTTAGGTGTAAGGTTGGATTGTTTATTTGATATTTTTCTTGTTTCTTGAGGTAAGATTGTATTGCTATAAACTACCCTCTTAGAACTGCTTTTGCTGCATCCCATAGGTTTTGGATCATCGTGTTTTCGTTGTCATTTGTCTCTTGGTATTTTTAAATTTCCTCTTTGATTTCTTCAGTGATCTCTTGGTTATTTAGTAACGTATTGTTTAGCCTCCATGTGTTTGTGTTTTTTATGATTTTTTCCCTGTAATTGATTTCTAATCTCATAGCATTGTGGTCAGAAAAGATGCTTGATATGATTTCAATTTTCTTAAATTTACTGAGGCTTGATTTTTGACCCAAGATGTGATCTATCCTGGAGAATGTCCCATGCGCACTTGAGAAGAAAGTGTAATCTGCTGTTTTTGGATGGAATGTCCTATAAATATCAATTAAATCTATCTGGTCTATTGTGTCATTTAAAGCTTCTGTTTCCTTATTTATTCTTATTTTGGATGATCTGTCCATTGGTGTAAGTGAGGTGGTTAAAGTCCCCCACTGTTATTGTGTTACTGTTGATTTCCTCTTTTATAGCTGTTAGCAGTTGCCTTACGTATTGAGGTGCTCCTATGTTGGGTGCATATATATTTATAATTGTTGTATCTTCTTCTTGGATTGATCCCTTGATCATTATATAGTGTCCTTCCTTGTCTCTTGTAACATTATTTTAAAGTCTATTTTATCTGATATGAGTATTGCTACTCCAGCTTTCTTTTGATATCCATTTGCATGGAATATCTTTTTCGATCCCCTCACTTTCAGTCTGTTTGTGTCCCTAGGTCTGAAGTGGGTCTCTTGTAGACAGCATATATATGGGTCTTATTTTTGTATCCACTCAGCGAGCTTGTGTCTTTTGGTTAGAGCATTTAATCCATTCCTGTTGAAGGTAATTATCGATATGTATGTTCCTGTGACCATTTTCTTAATTGTTTTGGGGTTTTTTTGGTAGGTCCTTTTCTTCTCTTGTGTTTCCCACTTAGAGAGGTTCCTTTAGCATTTGGTGTAGAGCTGGTTTGGTGGTGCTGAATTCTTTTAGCTTTTGCCTGTCTGTTAAGCTTTTGATTTCTCCATCGAATCTGAATGAGATCCTTGCTTGATAGAGTAATCTTGGGTGTAGGTTCTTCCCTTTCATCACTTTAAATATATCATGCCACTTCCTTCTGGCTTGTAGAGTTTCTGCTGAGAAATCAGCTGTTAACCTTATGGGAGTTCCCTTGTATGTTACTTGTCATTTTTCCCTTGCTGCTTTCAATAATTTTTCTTTGTCTTTAATTTTTACCAATTTGATTACTATGTGTCTCTGCGTGTTTCTCCTTGGGTTTATCCTGTATGGGACTCTCTGCGCTTCCTGGACTTGGGTGGCTATTTCCTTTACCATGTTAGCGATGTTTTCAACTATAATCTCTTCCAGTGTTTACCTGGGTCCTTTCTCTCTCTCTTCTCCTTCTGGGACCACTATATTGCAAATGTTGTTGCATTTAATGTTGTCTGAGAACTCTCTTAGGCTGTCTTCATTTCTTTTCATTCTTTTTTCTTTATTCTGTTCCGCAGCAGTGAATTCCACCGTTCTGTCTTCTAGGTCATTTATCTATCCTTCTGCCTCAGTTATTCTACTATTGATTCCTTCTAGGTTAGTTTTCATTTCAGTTATTGTATTGTTCATCTCTGTTTGTTTGTTCTTTAATTCTTCTAGGCCTTTGTTAAACATTTCTTGCATCTTCTTGATCTTTGTCTCCATTCTTTTTCCAAGGTCCTGGATCATCTTCACTGTCATTATTCTGAATTCTTTTTCTGGAAGGTCGCCTATCTCCATTTCATTTAGTTATTTTTCTGGCGTTTTATCTTGTTCCTTCATCTGGTACATAGCCCTCTGCATTTTCATCTTGTCTCTCCTTCTGTGAATGTGGTTTTTGTTCCACAGGCTGAAGGATTGTAGTTCTTCTTGCTTCTGCTGTCTGACCTCTGGTGGATGAGGCTATCTTAGAGTCTTGTACAAGTTTCTTTTTTTTTTTTTTTTTTTTGCTGTACGCGGGCCTCTCACTGCTGTGGCCTCTCCCGTTGCAGAGCACAGGCTCCAGACGTGCAGGCTCAGCGGCCATGGCTCATGGGCCCAGCCACTCCGTGGCATGTGGGATCTTCCCGGACTGGGACACAAACCCATGCCCCCTGCATCGGCAGGTGGTCTCTCAGCCACTGCGCCACCAGGGAAGCCCTTGTACAGGTTTCTTGATGGGAGGGACTGGTGGTGGATAGAGCTGGCTGTTGCTCTGTACATATCTTTTCATATATGAAAATAACTTTTCCCCAGTCCTGGTGCCCTTCCTGCCACTCAGTTAACTCTGTGCCTGCTAAGGTTCTGTCTAGTCCTCAAGACCCACCCACCCATCTCCAAGAAGAGGTGATCACCTCTTGCTCTATGCCTACGTCCATCATACAGCAGTGCAGTTATTTATTTCCAAGACTGTGTCACTTATTAGAGTTCCAGGTGTTTGAGTGCAGGAACCAAATCTGACTAAATAAAAATAATACCAGTAAAGTGACTTTCACAGAATGGGTATCTGGAACATAGTTGGTGCTCAATACATGGCAGCTGTGGTGATGATGGTAATGAAAATTCCTGTTTCCTCATCAGTTGCACAATGACTGCTGAATAAGTGAATAAATGATAAGTATAACACATAGCTATTATACTTATATTGGAATATTTCTTGGTCTGGGGATTCTATTTTGTGAAGCCCTGTTAATTGGATTTAAAATTGCATAGGATCAAAAATAAATTACTTACCCTATGGCTTTCCCCCTACATCCCCATATCCTTAATAATGGTTTCTAATTATTAATAGGACAGGCTTTTGGACTTGAACAGAGTTGGTTATAAATACTGGCTCTAAATATATTGGTCAGATTCCTTAAACTCATTAATCCCCAATTTCTCCATCTGTATAATGAGGTAATAATGCATTCCTCTGCTGATTTGTGTGAAATAATGTATTTAAGGCATATGTGTATGTTTGTGTGCAGTGTATATGCCTTGTATGTTGTGAGCATTTATAAATGATATTGTTACAAAGTAGTTAAAAAATATCAATATAAAAATAACAAAATGGAAATCACCTTAAATCCCACCAAAGATACCATCATTCTTGATATTTAGTAGAGATACTCATAGAGCTTTCTTTAGACTCAGAAACTTTTACATAAATGAAAACAATGTGATAACTAGATTACATGGTATTTTGTCACTTACTTTTTCCACTCAATAATGTTATCTTTTTATGGCAATGGATTTAGATCTGTATCATCCTCCTTCACCTTTTAATGGCACAGTTTTCCATTTATTGATGTATGAAGACAACTATAATAAACCTTTTGTTGATAAATGTATAGTTTTTTCTATTTTTTTCCATTATAAGTTATAGCAACGATAGGCATTTTGACACCTTGATTTTTTTTTTTTTTGTGGTACGCAGGCCTCTCACTGTTGTGGCCCCTCCCACTGTGGAGCACAGGCCCCGGACGCGCAGGCTTAGCGGCCATGGCTCATGGGCCCAGCCGCTCCGCGGCATGTGGGATCTTCCCAGCCTGGGGCACTAACCTGTGTCCCCTGCATCGGCAGGCGGACTCTCAACCACTGGGCCACCAGGGAAGCCCACACCTTGATTTTTAATCTTTTTAGGATAAATTCTTAGAAGTGGAATTGTAATTAAATTTTTTTTTTGGTTGCCTTGAGTCTTTGTTGCTGCTCGTGGGCTTTCTCTAGTTGCGGTGAGTGGGGGCTACTCTTCGTTGAGGTGAGCGGACTTCTCATTGTGGCGGCTTCTCTTCTTGTGGAGCACGGGCTCTAGGCGCATGAGCTCAGTAGTTGTGGGTCACAGGCTCTAGAGTGCAGGGTCAGTAGTTGTGACGCATGGGCTTAGTTGCTCCATGGCATGTGGGATCTTCCCGGACCAGGGCTCGAACCCACGTCCCCTGCATTGGCAGGAGGATTCTTAACCACTGCGCCACCAGGGAAGTCCTTGGAATTTTTAGATTAAAAATTAAAGTGTAAGAAGATCCATCAAGTTATAAACACTTATGATTTGTTTTTTTTCTCTACATGTGTGTTATAGTCAGTAAGAGAGTTCATTTAAGAAAAATGTTAACCTTTAGATTCTAATGTCTTGAAATGTAAAGTTTAGAATATATTTAAAAGTGAATTAGGGAGGACTCGCAGATTTCATCAGCAATTTCAGTTACCTGAATTCTAACTCAATTTTTTAATAATAATTTATTACTGTTCATAATAAATCATCCTATTTAATAAAAGCATGGGCCAAGGGTATGTTTTTGAGCATAATATATTTTAACATATTCAAACCTCAGGCAAATCTGTTGCTTGAACTAAATTTTAATTTTTGTATAATTAATATTTCTAATCTAAGCTTAAGTTAATTAACTTTTACTTCCAATTTGGTACATTTTTGAGTAGATTTAATTGAGCTGCTCTCCAGCATAAATTTATATTCATGTTCAGTTGAACTATGGAAAATTAAGAATAGTTGAAAAGCTACCTCTTCATGATATTTTTGAATAATTAATTTTATTGAAACAAATCTCATTAAGGACTTCTAAAGTGAAAGTTTATGTAATATAACAAAAGGATTTATATCTGTTTACTTTTGCTGAATCGTTGCTGGGTTAACCTAATTCTACTTCTTCTACAAACTATAAAATATTGCAATTAAGTATTCCATCTCTGCTACCTGAATATAGAGGGTTTACCTCAAATCCGTGTTTTTTGTTTTTTGTTCCCCCCCTGCCCTGAGTAGCAGAAACCAACCCTTGAGGGGAAATATGTATCAAAATGAAAACCCATTATAATATGACGTAAGTTTTCCAAATACAGATGTTTCTTATTTGGAGCTGTTGTCTTCAGTATGTAGAACTGCTCTAAGTTGCTCCTGAATGACATTTCATTCAGTTGGAAGTTCAGAACTTAGGAAAAGATGAGCTAGCTTGCCCATGATAAAATATTAGTGTCATTCGGGACCAGGGATAGTAGAGCTGAGATAGAAGTTACTGACCTTGTGGAGGATCTCAGAAAGGCCTTTTATTTTGTCAATAATCAGAAGAGGAAGCCAAACACAGATAAGAAAACCAGAATTGTAGATCAAGAGTATAAAAAGCTCCTTCATACAGAAAATATATAAAGTATATAAAGCTCCTTTAAACCCCAAAAAAGGGAGAATCCTGATGGTCCCAATCTGTGTCATATGTCCTCCAGCTTCAGCCTGGAGTGGCATGACAAACAGTACTAACTTTGCTGTCAACCATTATGGATGGCGTTTGTGATGGGAAGGTTGGAAGGACCATCCCTGGTAAAGGAAGTGATTGTGTGCTAGCAACAATCCCCAAAGTCTCTACTACATCCTTTCTCATTTAGTAATATGGAAATCAAGATGGAGTATCATATAATACACTTCCCATAGTCATGGCTGGGTGAACGTGGGAAAAGATATTATTTATCACCCAAACTGGGTTACTTTTGAGAGGGAGCATTATAAATAATGGGAAAAACATGCATAAACTGGACTGTCCCAGACTTAGAATATATGGTTACCCTTTAATGGAAGAGTTGTACATCTCAGATTTTAAGATAATAGATAGACTATTTGGGCGGAGTTGGAATAACAAGTCAGGACTAAGGATAGTTCTTCCTGCAGTTATTAGATAGTATCAAAGATAAGGATATATCTAAATAATTGATTTTTTTTCTGTATATCATTGAGTTGCCTTTGAAAGGAGAAACTTTGGGCAAGCACTTAGTTTCTCTACTTCTCAGTTTACTGGAAGTATATGGAAAATAATAATGTGTTTTCCAATCTCTAGATAATCTGAATGATCACATATTCTGAAAGGATGAAATATTTTAACTGTTTTCCTTTGGCTTGGGTCAGAAAAAAACTTAAAAGTTAGTCAATCTTTGTCTATTTGTATAATGAAGAAAAAGTGAAATAAGTATATATTATTGTTCAGGGTGTAGCTTGTTTGCTCAAAAGGAAAGGTGCAGTCATACAGAACTGCATACTGCATTAGGGATTTCAAAAGCCTAACAGAGCTATTGGGTCTTGCCTCTATGCATTGTGGTAAAATGCTTGATTCTGACTTGTGTATCTCAAAATTCCAGGACCTAAGATGGTAGGTGTCCAGCTCAGAGTTTATTTAATAGACACCTTTACAAAGATGACTTTAGAAATCAGCTGATTTTTATGTGCACCGTACGGATGATAATACCTCTAGGTGTGCCTTAGGAAAACAGGGTTTTCAACTAATAGCTAAATCACCTTGGGCAAATTACTCAAGGTTTTGGAGTACCAGTTTCATAATCTGGTGAAAGTACATAACACTTGGTTATTCTGAGATTTAACTGAGATCCTGTGCGTCAAGAGCTTTGCAGAGTGTTTGGCACGGAGAAAGCACTCAGTGGCTGGTAGTTATTATTAATTAGAATTAACCTGAAAAACTTCCAGGAGGTACAAAATGCTTTCTTTCTGTCTATGCTATACTGAGAAGACATCCTCCATCTGTTGTTTAAACAATAGTGCCCTCAGAAAATAGCACCTTCTCAGAAATAGGAAAAGTGACAGTCTGAAGTTAATTTGCATAAAATACATCATATTCTTTCTAATTACTTACTGAATTTTCTCTGGAATGGGTTTCCTTAGAAATGAAGAAATATAAAAAACCTGCTTATGTCATTGGAAGCTATATACCTTTTGTTTAAATAGTGAAATTGTTTTGTATACAATAAGATCTAAGAAAACACAGAAGAGATCTTCCTCTCCTGAAACTCAGAGGGCTGCTCATGTGTCATTTCTGAAGCCAGAAAAGAGACTTTGTCTTGGATTATATTTTTCTGGAGATCTGCATTTTTCCTTTTAGATTTAATCCAGTAAAATAAGGTTTCACTCTATCTTGAGTTTCCTGTTCTGTTCCCAGTTTTCCACTGAGTAGCAGAGTCTCTCTAGAGGCCCCTAATCATTGGCAGGGAGCAGCTGCCTTAGCAGTAAATGCCACAGTTGTTGGCACTGGAAAAAACATTGCCAGCAAGCAAGCTGCCTCGCCTTTCTACTGCCAGGGCCTCTGAATATTCAGAAACAGCACCAGGAAAGACTTATAACTTTAGCTTTACTCTTAGGTAAATTGAAATTAATGACTTGCTCTCTTCACTTGGGCTATGATTTTTTCCTCTTAGAATAATACTGCCATGGATTCTATTCTGTCAAAATGGAGGATCACAGCTAAAAGACAGGCGTATCTATAAACATGAAACAGCTCAATTTTATATATGCTCAAGCTTTTGCTAATCAAAAAAACTTTTTTTTTTTTTTTTTGGTAAACTTCAATCACGTTGAAGGCTGGAGCCCACCTCAGAGAAAGCATACCAGCAGTTGATTAATGGAAGTGTTACTTCCATTCAGGGCTCTGTGATTCAGTGCATCCTCACTGAGCACCATTGTATGCAAGCTGTGTATGAAAGCTGGGGAATACCAAGAACAGGACACCAGTTCCTGCCCTCAAGGAGTTTAGCTCTGTTCAATAAATGTTATATGCCTGCATGGATGCTTCCCACCTGACAAGGGTTGACTTTACCATGCGGGTGAGGTGCAAATGGAATAAGAGAAATTTCTTTAAACCTAGTGCCATAGAATTCAAAGACAAGAAGGTTTGATCGGTCGTGGTTTAGGAAAGACTTTCTTAAAGCAGAGGCCAGGCACAGTGGGGAAGATATTCACAAATAATTACCTGAGTGCCAGGCATTGGATCAAGCATAGTCCATGCATCATCTCATTTTAAAATTGTGATTTAAACTTTCTTATTTGCAGTTCATTTTCCATTAAAGAGATTGAAAACTATGGTTAGCAAAAAAGGTGATCATGGTAGACATACTAGGTTGTAGCCAGGCTTTGTCACTTAATACATTTTTGATATTTCTTATGTCATTAAGTATGCTTTTTCACATCACTCTTAATGACTACATGACTTTTAACTATTTCCCTTATAACTAAGTTAGGTAAGAAGATGTAAATATAAGAAAAATAAAACCGTAAAATTATTAGGAGAAAATATGTTATCTAGAGGGTGGGTGCTTTAAAAATGATTTTTTTTTTAGAGCAGGAAAATTGAGAGGAAGGTAAAGAGATTTCCTATGGACCCCCCTATCCCCAAACATGCACAGCCTCCCTCATTACCAACATCCCCTTCCAGAGTGGTGCATTCGTTACAACTGATGAACCTATATTGACCCATCATAATCACTCAAAGTCCGTAAGTTTACATTAGCACTCACTCTGGGTGTTGTACATTCTGTAGATTTGGACAAATGTATAATGGCATGTATCCATCATAGTACCATACGGAGGGTGGGCACATTTTTAAATACATAATGTCAAAAAGGCAGAAACCTTAACAGAAAAGATGAGTAGTTTTAACACATAAAAATTAAAAATCCTTTGGGTATCAAGATTACTGTAAATAAAATTTAAAGACATTATTTAATTCTCACAATAGTTTTATGAAATAGGTGCTTAGATTCCTTTTAAAGAAGAAGAAACTGAGACGCAGAGAAATGACAGTGTGGAGATCAGTGGATTTCTGGGAGATTGATTATCTTGGTGAAGAACAAAAGCTGTTAAAATGAGAGGCATAGTGAAGCAGTGGTTCAAGTTTAGTCTTTGCAGTAGCCTTTGATATGAGTACCAGCTTTATCACTTTGAGGTGATGGATGAGCTTCATTTTAGACAGTTAAAAATATTATATTTTCATTCCATCCTTTGAAGTGTTTATTTCCAAATACTTTCTCATTATAGGTGTTATGACAAAAATGATACCTTTTCCAGATGTCTTCAAATGCAAAAGTCAGAGACATCAAGGACAGACAAATTAGATGCTAATTGCAGAAAGCATAAATTCCTTTTTACTATCCCTTATATAGTGTACTATACTATCCCTTAAATAATAGAAATTATCAAGGCCTCAGTTAAAAAGGGACAGTATGACATAGATCATTACTTATTGAAGAGACAAGACAGAAAAAGCCAAAACTGTGTGAGCTATTATCAAATGGCTAAAATAAAATAAAAGATTGATTATGGCTATCATCATAGTTTAGCAGTGGGAAAATCTGGAGTGAAGAAATTTAGAATATAAATGTTTTTAGATCATATTTAGGTGAATTCAATCAAGTTAAAAATCCCACCACATCTTGGATAAGAGTGAATGCCTCATTGATTGGGTACAGTAAAATGTTTCAGTACAATTGCTCTAATGTTTGACTTAAAATGGGGATGTAATATTTATGTCCTCTGGAGTAACAAAATTTATGCTATGTAATAACCTTGACACGTTTACAGAATCATATTTAATGGACACTCCAGAGCTCTGATGAATACCACAGTTTGGTCTGTTTTCTGCATTTTTTAGGAGTCTGGAAAAGCTGTAGGAAATGAAATATCTATCATAAGGTTTTTGCATCTAGCTTAACTGCTGCTGTCAAGTTTAGCAAAAGGGTCAAAAACTGTATGTTCTTTATTAACTGCATTCAAATTAGAATTTAAGAGATTTTAGCAGCTGCTGAGAATAAGTGTTTGAATCTATGCTGTGAAGAATGATAAGATTTTTAGCATTAAAGAGTCCTACATCTACCTACTTAAAAATGAATGAACTTCATTTTTAATTCCAAGTACATACACATATACTTGTATACATGTATATATACATATATATTTTCATACAAAATATATATATATTACAATTTTACAAGTGCATTTGATTTTTCCCCCACAGATAAACAATCAGATCCTGTATGGAAGAAGTCACCAAAATGCATCTGCCATTATTAAGACTGCCCCGTCAAAGGTCAAGCTTGTTTTCATCAGGTAGGATAGATATATCTGGTTTTCTAAAACTTAAGATCTCCTCTTGAGATGTTATACTTTGTGTAAGACTATTTCATCTTTCGTTTGTTTAACAAAATCACTGTATTCTAAAAATATATTTCCCTCTTGTGACTGTCGCTTCAAGAAAAGTATAGATTGTTTCGATTGTGAGGTGTTCTTGTTATTTACATTTCACATGATAGAACTGATAATTGAGGCTTGTATTTTTATTTCCATTTTTAAAAATTCTTCCTGATTATCCTATTTATAAATATAATAGAATATTCTAGCTTCTCATCCTACTGTCACCATCATTTGGTACATTTGCTGACGCATTAATGCCTTCATCAAAGAATACACAGGAAAAAAAGAACCCAGGAAAATTTTAGGAGCTTCATATTAAGAGTGCTGGTGAGAAATACAGAGGGGAGGAGATGTGAGCTCTGCTGTCTGGAGTCGTGTGGTCCGTTTGGGGCTCCACATTTGCCCACGCCTCATCTGCTAGCTGACTGAGCCCTTTTGGCATAAATGAGTCAGAATTGGGACTCCTCATTGGTGGTGGCCATCATCAGCAGTGGAAGGAAGCTCTGATTCCCTGTTATTGGACTGAAATGACAGATGAGTCTGAATTATTCTTAGGGGATGTAACTAACCCTGTATGTTAACTGTCATGCTGTTTCTTTTTGCTTTGGGCCTCAGTTATTATCTGTAAAATGGGGTCTATAAAGCACTTACCTCACTCGTTGTGGTGTTTCAAAAATTAGAAATGCTTACCATAGTGTCGAATATGGAGTAAAGGCTTAAAAAAATGTTAGCTGGTCCTTTATGATGGTGATGATCATTGTTATTCTCCCCCTTCTCTATAGTTACCTGTTAGTAAGACCCGTCCACTCCCAGGAGATGGCTGGGATTAAGGGGGAGTTTTATTCCCAGATATGGGCACTAATGTAGGTGATTGAAATATTCCTTCCCATGCCACCACTTCAGCCTCACAGGCGTTGCTGCTTTGCTCCTGAAGAAGTCCTACTTTGATGCCCTTTTCTCTTGCTCAGTAACACTTTCTGGATTCCCAGGGGTTTTTACTCTTGTTTCTAGGGGGAGAAACCTTCCTCCTTCTCATCTGTCTTTATGTATTTATTAAGACGACCACCTCTGGCTTACTCACCTTGAAGTCCTCTGTCAGACACCAGTCTCTTTTTTGGGGTTTCTTGGCCCTTGCTGTTGCCAGAGGTTACAAAATTAGAGTTAGATGATGAAAACATGAACAGACTTGAGGAAAGGTCAGCCCCTCAAAAATTTAAGGTGTCCATCAAGAGACGTGCATACGAGTAAAGAGGTGAAGCCATTTAGGCTTTAGAACTTTGTGTGAAGCTGTGTGAGGATCACGTGAGAAGACATTACATAGCACTCAGTAGAGTCTGCACATCAGTGCTCGGCACATGGTGGTGACTGCTGCAAGGGACATTATTAATGATTAACATTACTGTTACCTCTTCAGCATTTGTGGGGCCTTTATTACTCATGCTAGGTCATCCCATTTTAAAGAGAGCAAAAGAAAATTGAGTAGGATCCAAAGGAAATCATTTAATGCAATTAAGTAGTTGGGAAATAGAACCCCCCTCCTTCAAGAAAGAAAGGTTAAAAGAACAGAAATTATTTAGAGTACAGAAGAGAAAGCTGAGTAGAATTTTAATAATAGTAATATACTCCCATTAATTTAGTGTCTGGTGGTTTCAATTTTGATTGTTCAGAAGGGATCAGAATCAAGAAAAAAAATTGTTCAGGAAATTAATGGTGTAAGCATGATTGAGGATGCTGCTGAATACTTATTTACTGGAAGTGATTTTAAGCAATTTAGAAGGATCAAACTACATTCAAAATATGTCATTTGGGCTTCCCTGGTGGCGCAGTGGGTGAGAGTCCGCCTGCCGATGCAGGGGACACAGGATCGTGCCCCGGTCCGGGAAGATCCCACATGCCGCGGAGCGGCTGGGCCCGTGAGCCATGGCTGCTGAGCCTGTGCGTCCGGAGCCTGTGCTCCGCAACAGGACAGGCCACAGCGGTGAGAGCCCCGCGTACCGCAAAAAAAAAAAAAATTGTCATCTAATTATGAGCCTTTCTTACATGGTCATTAAATTATAGTGCCTAGCACATAGTGGGCATTCAGAAAGCTTTATTTTTTTTTATTTATTTATTTTTTTGCGGTATGTGGGCCTCTCACTGTTGTGGCCTCTCCCGTTGCGGAGCACAGGCTCCGGACGCACAGGCCCAGCGGCCATGGCTCACGGGCCCAGCCGCTCCGCGGCATGTGGGATCCTCCCGGACCGGGGCACGAACCCGTGTCCCCTGCATCGGCAGGCGGACTCTCAACCACTGCGCCACCAGGGAAGCCCCAGAAAGCTTTATTGAATAAATTTCCTTTCAGCTCCTACTGAGCAGTCCAGATTATTTATTCTCCAAAGGCAACAATCATAGTAAGTTAGTTTGACTTATTTTGTGGATTCAAAAATGCATATAGACATATAACTCATATTTTACAAAATTCCTCATACTTTAGTCCCTCTCCCTACTACTTTCTCAAATAATCTAACTTAGGAAGATTTTCTATATCTTCTTTTATAGGGGGAAAAATGATGTGGGCTTGATTCTGAACAATCTAGTCATATCCACTTTTAGACTATCTAAAGGGAAATGAGCTTGAATTGTAACAAGAGAGATGTACACACTGCTTACAACCTTTTGTTTTATTCAATAGATATGTGTCTAATAATTTGTGTGCCAGCATTTTATTAATTAATTAATGCTTCAGTTTCCATAGGGAAGGAGCTAGTCATTTGACTAAGAACTCTTACCTAAAGTCATTTGACTTCTCATATATACTTTGTCTAATTCCAGAATCTTGACTATTTTTTGAGTGAAGCGCATTCACAGTTTTAGAATGCTTTAATTAACATCATAATGATTAAGCACTGGAAGAGATAGGTACGGACATTATATACAACCATTTCTGGTAAATGTTAGAATAAGAGACAAGGACACAGCCTGCCTAAAATGTCTTTTATTTCCCTGTCTGCTGTTGTTGGGCTGCTGCTGCTTCTGCTTCTGTTACTTCTCCATGGTGTTCTTTTTT
Source organism: Mesoplodon bidens (assembly GCF_964165515.1). Classification (NCBI taxonomy): domain Eukaryota; kingdom Metazoa; phylum Chordata; class Mammalia; order Artiodactyla; family Ziphiidae; genus Mesoplodon; species Mesoplodon bidens. The sequence continues at coordinate 133,560,971 of NC_138177.1, read as the reverse complement.
TAATGATGACCTGATACTCCAACAAGGAGTAGAACGCTCTTTAATTGAGGACTGTATAAAGAGAAATCTAATTAACATCAATTAATCCCCATGTCAATAAAATGTATTATAATAGATTTTACTGAGGTAAGTAATATCAAGTAGGGTTGGAATTTAAAGCACTTAAGGAAATCAAAAAAGAAAATATTTTATTGCTTTTCAGCTCTTTACATCACCAATAAGGGTATCATGGTAGATTGGTGTCCTATTCATGTGTAGTAACCTGTGCATTTTAGGTGCTATCCAACACATCATCCTCGCTTCTTCAGGCTGATTGTCTAGTTCATTACTCATTTATATACATCTTTCAGCCTCTGCCTATAAATTACCTCTTTCAGGCTATTGTTACAAGAACTCTAATTTTGCCTATTTTGGAACCAAATCCTGAAACAATTAAATATTGATTTGTTACCAAGTTTCAGGAAGTTAGCACTTAAATCATCTCAGTAGAACAGACACAATTATACTTTTCTTTAAAACGGCATAACTGCTTTGTGTGATATAATGTTACTTTAAAAACTGATTTTTATAAACTGTATGTCTTTGATTAGTGCTTCTATTTGGCAATATTTCCTTCCTTGGTTGAAATTATTGATTTCCTGTGCGTTTCCATTATACGGAAAATTTTGGCTTTTATACCTGAGCAACTCTTTTCCAAATTTATTGACAATCGAGATAAAAATGCGAACTGGCCACAGGTTTGGGAGAATGATTAGTAGTACTCACAGAAAGCTGTTAAAATATGCTGCAGGCAACATTTTAGTTAACTAGGGTCTTTAGTCTGTAGTGATGTACACTTGTGTGATCATGTCCTTATATTCTTTTAACACTTGTCTTTATTCATATACTAATTGATCTATAATGCACAAAAGGGGTCTGTGAGTCATCAAGGAAAATTAGCAAGTTGCTGCTGTGTATATATGACTTACATAATCACTTTTTGCCCTTTTCTCCCTACATTGCTAGATTTTGGACAATCCTGTAATCATGTAATTGTGCCCAATGGCACATATAGACTCTGGTATACTAAATTATTCTACTCTAGATCATCTAGTTGTATATTACAATCTGGGGGCTTACTGTGTACCACACATTCAATTCTGTGAATTTTCCTATTCCACATGATCCCCTCTACACAAGCACTCCAATTTCAGTACAGGAGGAACACTGTATTAATACGATCAAGAATGAATTGCTGTATTTGGCAGTGCAGGGATCCAAGAAGATTAATGATCTCGCCTGCAGCTCTTGTCATACCTTCCCCCACTATCGAAAATTAAATGTCATGTATAACAACTCACTCTCCATTACTTAATTACATGTGGAAAATGTGTACTGCTAAAAACTGCTGGGTCTAAAGGAGGCCAAATGAAACTGAAACCCTTGGAAAGATTTAGTGCTAGCTGTCAAGCCCTAACAAGTGGAAGTGGACTCGCCATGGGATCCACCTTACTGTATCCATTGAATATGTCTTGTTTTTGCAATTAAAAATATGGTGTGGCCTGTTATCCTCTAGCCATGTCCCTAAAAGATGATGTTGATTTGAAATTAATGTGAATGTCAGAGTAAGTCAATCTGAATAAACAAATTGAATGCCTGTTTTGTTTGTTTGTTTGTTTTTTGTGGTACGCGGGCCTTTCACCGTTGTGGCCTTTCCCGCTGCGGAGCACAGGCTCCGGATGCGCAGGCTCAGCGGCCATGGCTCACGGGCCCAGCCGCTCCGCGGCACGTGGGATCTTCCCGGACTGGGGCACGAACCCACGTCCCCTGCATCGGCAGGCGGACTCTCAACCACTGCGCCACCACCTGCTCCTATTTCTTAATACCAGCTTGTGGGAATCATGACTATATTTGTTTCACTTCTTTTGGCACTCAGAAACAACTAGTTGTGATAGTCACAGGGATGATGGGATTTTTTTTTCTTTTCCTTTTTTTTTTTTTGCAGTATTTTTACACTTTTCCCTGTAGAATGCCTGTTTTCTTTGATAGACTGCTCTCCCCCAAACACACACACACACGCACATAATGTATATAATATGATGGAACAGTAAAAACAGTAAATCTAGATACCTGTCTCCCTCTGTAGAAGCTGAAATAGACAGATCTCTCTTTTACTGCTAAGGTGTGGCCAGTGGGCAGTCATGCAACCCAAGTTTGGGCAGTATGATACCTTAGGCTTAGAACAGGAAGCAAGTAATGTGAGTGACTTTATATGTATGGTGTTTATTCATGGAGCCACAGGGCCTTGATCAGAGGCTCCTGCTATGACATGATTCTGCATCCTGCTTCCTTGTCCTCTGGAAGTCTCTTAGTTCCTGGTCTGTTCCAAGTCTGATCATATAGCCTGCCTATGTTTTGTAAGATTCCAATATCCCTCTAATAAATTACCTTTTGCTTAAGGTGGCCTAAGTTCATTTCTGTTGCTTGCTGCCAAAGAATCCTAGTGAATGGGAAGGATGCTAAAAGTAGAGCTCTCTGAACAAATCATGAGCAACCAGAGTGAGTTCTCTCTGCACATATGCTTGTCACATGTAGGCTCTTAGCCTTGATCCTAAGAAGGTTTTATCTTTCAAACTTCTTTAGCAGAGCACAAGACCTCTGAACAAGTCTCTACTGAGGATCTCCAGTATGACAGGTTTCCATTGCCATTGGCTCTTGTAATGAGATAACACGATGATTTCAGAGAAATCAGGCAAGATTTTTCCCAGATTTATACCTGCAGGAAGAGTCACCTTTCCTAGCACATGGCCTTCGGGTGAGGGCTGGATACCTGAACAACATTCGGGCTTTGCCAGCCGGAATAAAGAGGAGAATGGCTGTGGATATCTACTGTACTATCTTTAGAAAGAGTCTCTGTGAGAAACTTGGTAGGCTGTCGTTTATCCCATCCAGTCCTAAAGCTCCCCATATTAACTCTCCTGCCAACCTTCACTGCCAAATATTTTATGAGTCAACTTTTCCTCTGTACAAATGGCAACCATTATTTAGAACTTACCTGGGGCCACCTTTGTAAAATGTGGGTCTAGATGCTGAGTTACTCCCAGCAGCCCTCAATTAGTGATTGACATTGTTAGGAATGCCATAAATGGAGTTCATAGTTCCACTCACTAGACATTTATTTCAGATTCAGCATATTTAGCTATTTTGGTGGTTTCTTCCAGTTGGAAATTGGAAACTATTTAGTGTATTCATATAGTTAGAAATACCTCCTGGAATCTTTTCAGAAAGGAGTTTTGCTCCCACTGAGATATAATGATTTGCTTTGTTTGATATGTTACTTCTGGTTCATTTACATGGAGCTTTCCTGGCTGAATGTTAATTCAATGTCATGTTCCAATTAATATAGCAAATGTAGAGTTTATTTTCACTATATTTATTGATAATACAGTCAGAAAAAATTATCTAGGCCTGTTTAGTTGTGTTCATGTGTTCATTTATTCAGCTTTTTGTATGTGTACACCTAAACAATGTGCTAGCCACTAGATTGTAGTTATAATCATTTTAGAACAGGTTGCAAAAAATTAAATCAATGTACTCCGTACTCCTGGTTGAATTCAGGCACATAACTTCTACTTTTGATATAATGCTGTTTTGTGGACATAAAATAAGATGTATGGGTTTAGTGAAAGTGAATTTCCAAGTGGTAAGACCAGAGCAATCCTGAAGACAAAATGGTTTTAAGTGATATTCTAAATAATTCAAATGTATTCTCATCATACTTGTACTTTTTTGGGTCTTAGTTAATTTTTTTTAATTGTGGTAAAATATGCATAACATAAAATCTACCTTATTAACCATTTTTAAGTGTACAGTTAAAGTAGAATTAAGTATATTCTCATTGTTGTACAGCCATCACCACCATCTATCTCCAAAACTTTTTACATCTTGCAGAACTGCAACTCTATACCCATTGACAAATAATACCCCATTCTGTCCTCCCCGCCCCCACCCCCAAGCTCCTGGCAACTATCTTTCTACTTTCTCTCTCTGAATTTAACTACACTCGGTATCTCATAAAAGTGGACTCATACAGTATTTGTCCTTTTGTTACTGGCTATTTCACTTACCATAATGTTTTCAAGGTTCATCCATGTTGTAGCATGTGTCAGAATTGCCTTCCTTTTTAAAACTGAACGATATTCCCTTGTATGTTTATCCATTCATCTGTTGAGCAACACTTGGGTTGCTTCTACCTTTGGACTATTGTGAATAATGCTAGTATGAACATGAGTGTATGAATGTCTGTTTGAGACTCTCAATTCTTTTCCATATATACCCGGAAGTGGAATTGCTGAATTATATGGCAGTTCTATTTTCAGTTTTTTGAAGAACCACTATAGTTTCCATAGCAGCTGCACCATTATTACATTCCTACCAACAGTGGACAAGGGTTCCAGTTTCTCTACAACCTCACCAACTCTTATTGTTTTCCATTTTTTTGATAGTAGTTATCCTATTGGGTATGAGGTGGTATCTCATTGTGGTTTTGATGTGCATTTCTCTGATGATTAGGATGTTGAGCATTTTTTGATGTGTTTATTGGCCATTTGTATAACTTCTTTGGAGAGTTGTCTTTTCAAGTCTTTTTCCTGTTTTTTAATCAGGTTGTTTGTTTTGTTGTTGAGTGGCAGGAATTCTTTATGTATTCTGGATATTAACTCATTATCAGATATACGATTTGCAAAAGTTTTCTCCCATTCCATAGGTTGCCTTTTCACTCTGTTGATTGTGTCCTTTGATCCACAGAAGTTTTTCATTTTAATATAGTCCAATTTATCTATTTGTTGTTGCTTGGGCTTTTGGTGTCAAATCCAAGATATCATTGCCAAATCCAATGTCATGAAGTTTATTCCTTATGTTTTCTTGTAACAGTTTTATAGTTTTAGCTCTTATGTTTAGGTCTTTGACCTATTTTGAGTTAATTTTTGTATATGGTATAGTGGAAGGATCCAACTTCATTCTTTTGCATGTGGATATCCAGGTTTCCCTGTACAATTTGTTGAAAAGATCATCCTTTCCCCCATTGAATGGTCTTGGCACCCTTGTTGAAATCATTTGACCCTACACTGAGGGTTTATTTCAGGGTTTTCTATTCTATTCCATTGGTCTATATATCTGTTTTTAAGCTAGTACAACATTGTTTTGATTGCTATAGCATTGTACATTGCAAAATCAGGAAGGGTGAGACCTCCAACTTTGTTCTTCTTTTTCAAGATTGTTTTGGCTATTCCGTATAAATTTTAAGATGCAACACACTTTCACTTTTAAAAGAAGGAGAAATGCTCCTTGGAGATATCTCAGACCCTGATAAATGAAAAGTTATGGAATTTTACAAATACACACACATACACACACACACACACACACACAGCCCATTACATCAGATGTCTTTTTTTTTCTCATTCAGAAACTGTTGTCATGGGCTCAGTGTGCTTTCCTGAAGATAAGTATGTTCTCCTCATATCTCACTAATCTTTCTTTTAACCACAATTTATAGCATTCTTTTAGAGTTTACATTAGAGAGAGAATCTCATATTTAATCCTAAGGAATTAGTCAATGATTATTGGATTGATGCTTTAAATAACATGTTATTGAAATCTCTTACTACGACTTAATTATGGTTATAACTTTGATGGGTAAGGGATAAACATAAAGGGTTTTATCAACAAATCCCTGTATGTGACATGTATGTGCTTCTAAGAATGCAGTGAAGTATTCTTAGAAGAATAGAAAGAAGTTGCTGAGAAAAGCCATGTTAGTAGTTTAGAAATTCAGAAGAGAGAGAGATTACTGTTGTGACAGTGGGTACAGCAAGAGCTAGTTAATGCTACCTGGGTAGATTTACATAGGAAAAAATTAAGTCTAAACTGCATGAACAAATTTAATTCAAGTATTTATTGAGTACCTACTGTATCTCAGATACTATATAAGACCACGGAGTTAAGTAAGAAGTTATTCAAGAACTTATAAGACATGCAGATAAATAACTATACATCAGGCAAAACTAACACCAATAGAGGGAACTCTATGATGTTGGGTTATTCAGAGTGCATTTGCAGGCTTGGTTGCAGAGAGGGGTTTTCACAGTTGAGAGGGGAGTGATTTGGATTGACTGAGACACAGAGAAAGCTGTTGTCACAGTATAGACGATGTGAAAAGTGCATGAATTAGGATGGGGACATTGGACTAGAAGAAAGGAAAAAGAATGAAATCGTTAAAATGAAACCTTTAGACTGGATGCTCTCTTTGGGTATAAGAGTTGATGGGTGAATGAATCAAGAGTAACTGAGGACTTAGCACCTGAAAATGTAAGCATCTGAGACTGAACATCATAAAACATTAAATGTTAACTATTGTTCCTATGCTTTAGTGTTTATGACATTTATGTTATCTCTCAATTCTGTTAGAAGATATTATCCTAATTTTATAGATTAAGAAGTAAGATTTTTGTAAAGTTGTGTAGTATCTTGCTTACATCTTACTGGTAGAACTGCAGATGGAACTGTACATTTACCTAGGTCTGGATTTCTTTCCAGAAGAGCACATAGATGTCTTACACATTATATAATTATGAATTCATTTTTAAACTGGGGTATGATTTATACTCAATGCAATAGATTTTAAGTTTTCAGTTTGTTGAGTTTTGATAATACAAAACATACGCCTGTGTACCATCACCCAAAACAAAAATGTAAGAAACTCATTCACCCAGAAAGTTTCCTGGTGCTCCTTTCCAGTCAGTCCCTCCCCGCAGAGCCAACACTTCTGATTTCTGTCACCATAGATTAGTTTTAACTATTCTTGAGCTTCGTGTAAATAAAATCAAACAACATCTATCATTCTGTGTCTGGTTTCTTTCATTTTACATAATTTTTTTGAGATTTATCCTTGTCATCGTATATATCAATAGTTCCTTTAATTACTGAGGAATATTCCAATCTATGAAGATACCACAATTTTTTGATCCATTCTCCTGAAGGTGGACATTTGGGTTGTTTCCAGTTTTTAGCTATTCTGATTAAGGTACAAGCATGACTTTTGGGAAAAAAATTATTATAGAATAAACTTGTTTAGAATATCTTTGAGTCAGGATAGACTCAATAATGCTTCACACATTAATTAACAGCCCAAATCTCAGTCGCTTAAAACGACACAGGGTTTCTTTCTTTCTCATTTTACAGGTCTACCGGGGCTCAGCAAGGGGGCCTCTCTGCTCACTATGGTCAGTTAGGTACCCAGGCAACAGAGGTTCCATCTCAGCCTGTGTTTCCATGATCACCAAGGCAGAAAAGGAAACCTAGTTAATCGAGAATTGGCTCAACTTTAAAGATGAAGAAACTACCAGCCAGAGGATTTAGGAACCGCCCTAATCACTGTCAGAGAAGAGTACTGAGTGAATTACACTCCATCATATTATTCACCATCCTACCTGCACTATCAAGCACAATGAGTATTTTAAAGCATTTTATAGTTATTATGTTTATTTGAGGGATGAGTAATGTAGCTGTGATACTCCGAACTTAATTATGAAAAGTTGATCGAGTCAGAGTGAGCAAACTTAGAGCCCTGCATGCATCTTTACCCTGAAGAAAATTGTGAAATAGCTTTAAGAGTAAATTGTGACCTAGTAGAACTTTTCCCCAAGATGGATCTGGGGATATTAGCTTGCATATATGACAGAAGATATTTGTGGCTTTGGGTCAGGCTATTGAAATGGAAAACACTGTAATATAATAGTTAAAAGAGTAGGTTTTGAAACCAGATGGCTGGATTTTAATCTCAGCTTGCTATTTATTAGTTTTGTGACTTTGGTCAGGTAGCTTAATCTCTGTGTAAAATGAAGAAAATAATTGTAACTACTATGTAGAATTGTTATGAAGGTTACTTGAGTTAACACATAAAAAGCATCAAAACAGCAGTACATGGTAAGAACTCAAAAGTTATGTTTCTGGTGATTGTGTTTTCTAAATCAGAAAGTTTTGTTAGGTATTACTTTTCTCTTGCTGTGTAACAAACTACCACACATTTAATGGCTTAGAACAACACCCATGTATTAGCTGACAGTTCTGTAGGTCAGAAGTCTGGCACAGAGGGGCTGGGCTCTCTGCTTAGGATATCATGAGGCAGAAATCAAGATGTTGGCCAGGCTGAGTGCTTGTCTGGAGCCTTGGGTAAAAATCTACTTCCAAGCTCATTCTTGTTAAAGTCTACTTCCTTGTTGGTTCTTAGATGGAGACTTTTCTTAGCTTTTAGAGGCCATTCACATTCTTTACCATGAGGCCCCTTTCATGCTCAAGCCAGAGATGGTACTTCTAATCTCTGACCTCCAGGCATTCCTTAAAATTCATGTAGGTCAACCTACTAATTTCAGAGATCAGGACAATGAAGCTCTAAGAAGTGAAATCTCCAGATTTAAAGGGCCCATGTGATTAGGTCTTGCCCAACCTGGTAATCTGCCTTTATCTTAAGGTCAGCTATGCTGTATAATTTAACCTAATCATGGAAGGGAAATTCATCCTACTCACAACCTGTAAACCAGGGGGCAGGAATCTTGGGAGTCTTCTTAGAATTCTGCCTAACACATGGTTTGCATGATTTTTACCAATATGAATATATTTTTATAACAAGATTGAATTGAAATGTGGATCCAGAATGTGTCTTTGTCATAAATATAAATATTCTACAAACAAAAAACTGAATTGGGTGTGTTCTAGCATCCTTTTGGAGAAAAACTAAATTGACAGTCCCTAGATAGAAGTTTCACTATTGTAATTGTCTGTTTACCTAGCTGTGTTCCTCACTAATTGCTAATATCATCAAAGGCAGGAATCATGTTTTATTCATTTTTGTATTCATAGTATAAATATTTGTTAAACAAATGAATATATTCAAAATGAACTCAGAGCTATATTGTTGAGTTTCAACCAATTAAAGTAAACTCTGGCCAGCTTAAATTAAAAGGAGAATGTATTGTAAGAATACAGGGATATCTTGTGGACTCTTAAGAAGAAGCCATATAGCTAAGACTCTGAAGAGAAAGAAGTAGGGCGACTTCAGAGACGTCAGCACAAGGAAGTTCTGAAGCCCCTGTTTAGCCTTGAGCATTTCCATTAGTATTGTCTAGATACCACACTCTTGATCTCTATGAGTCTGTTCTAGATTTTGAGTCCCTGGGAGAGAGAATTCATGGGCTCAAAATGTGGCTGGCATCTGCCCCCTACATCCACTGAGGTTGAGGCCAGCTGTCGTTGTTACACAGTATAGCCCATCCATGGAATCACTGTGAGCTGGGCAGACACTCTGAGAAATGTCCATGAATGTGGTAAATACCAATAGCTGGCTGACTGCAGGCAGCACGTTGTCTTTAACTCGTGAAGTAGCTTGGAAAGCATAGGGCACACTCTTGATAGTTCTACTTCATTATCTTTTTCCTGCTTTGTTAAGACCCCTTTCACTCAACAGACATTTATAGTACACCTACTCTCGCTGAAGTATCCTGCTACAAGCTGGGGATATAAAGAAATAAGATCCCATCTCTGTGTTTAGAGAGGGAGAAAGAGCAGCACAAATAATCTTAATAGAGCACGGCAAGTCCAGTGATAAGGACATACCTATACAGTGTTCCAAGGTACCCTGGAAACCTTCTCACGTTTATCCATGGTAGAATTCCACTCTCTCTCTCCCAACAGCTGTTAAAAAGAATTACAAAAACACCAACAAACAATTACAATTCCTGACTGTATACTGTGTGGGGCACCAGGACCTAAGAAACTTATGTTGATTATACTGGGAAGAAAAGGTTAATTATGAAGCAAACAGATTTCATTCCTTATGAGAATCATGGACTCTGAGGGGTCAGAGGGTCCCCAGAAGTCTTTCAGGTTAACTGTTTGTGTGAAGTGTAATTATCTTCTCTCCTTTGGTTTCCCTCTTCCCATTTCTTTCTCTTTAAAATTGCTGCCCTGTCAGGTCTCTACTTGCTTAATGCCGAGGTGTGTGAACACTCACTCACTAGTGGATTATAACAGATTATGAACTGTAACTTTTTATAGCAGCTTTCTTCACTCCATTGAGGTTTTCTATACTGTTATGTTTTTTGAAAATTAATATGGACTTTAAAGGCCAGTAAAGTCATACTAATTTGGGGAAAATTGTTAAATTATGAAGGGATAACTTGGTCCAGTTAATCATAATTTCTCAATAAGAATTTATGTGTAGCTATGTTTTTTAATGCTGGTAACCTTTGAAAGAGATATGAAAAGCCATCTGCTTAATTACTGCCAAATACACTCTGCCCCACGGGCTCTGAATCTGGAGCAGATATGTGCTATGGGCTTTCAGCTCTAAGCTAGAGCTGAGCTCTATTGTGTTATTCCATGGGGGAGAGTGAACGGGAAAGGGAATTACCACTGGGAAAATGCTGTTACTTACCCATGGGTAATTGATTACTTCTGTGTATGAGCAAACTGCTGAGGAATGGATTGTACTCCCTGAAAAACAATAGCCATCTCTTAACATAATAGTGCATGCTCAAGGCATCTATAATAATGTCAGAAGAAACAGACATATTCTTCATGCTCTGTGTCACTTTGTGATTTTAGTTTTTCTCCCTTTGCTTTGGTTTGGCTGGTGTGCTAGATAATCTAAGAATTTAAGAAGGTTAGAGCAAGAAAGAGTACCTAGACTTCATCTCTTTATTTATACTCTGCCTTATTCCACAAGAATTTTTATCAACTTAGAATTCTTACAGTTCAACCTACTTATTACTTAAGAGATCAGGAGACAGATTCTCTTGGAAGTGATTTCCCCCAAATCCCACAGCTAGTTTAATGGTAGTTCTAGAACTGAAACTGCCTCTGTCTCCTTAATGAAGTGAGTGATCATTACATTTTTAAAAATAACTATGTTAAGTACAGACTATTTTCCAGGCAATGTATTTGCCCTAGATGATGTAATAGAGAATAGGAAGGACATGAGTTCTGTCCTTGGAGTGCTTACCATTTGAAGGGAAGACAGATTTGAAGCAGGTGTGCATACAAATCAGTTAGGTACATTTTGAAAGAAAACAGATTTATGATCATTGACAGGTGCTGTGAGCATATAGTAGAGGTCCTGGAAAGCTTGTTTCAGGAAATGACATTTATGGTGAGCTATGAAGGAGAAATAGGAAAAAATCAGACAAAAGATTTGGGCATGAAGCATGCAGAGCAGAAGAGAAGATGAGAGAAGGCCATGAGGTGGATGGGGCTTGGCTCAGCTGAGAAATGGAGAGGAGGCCTGTGTAACTGGGTTGGATCAGAGTGAGGAAGAGAAGGGAGAACAAGAAAAGGCCAGAGGTGGGAGCTGGGGCCAGATTGCTCAAGGCCTTACAGCCTCCCTAACAATTTTGAACTTTATCGTAAGTGCAATAAGGAGCCGTAGGAGGATTTTAAGCAGGAGAAAGAAATATAATCAGATTTATGTTTTAGACCCATAATAACTGCTGGGTGAAGAATGGATTGAACAGAGGATGAAGAGTGTAAGTAGGGAGACCAAATAGGATGTTCTTAAATATATTAATTCAGCTGAGAAATGATGATCACTTGTACTAGGATAGGATGGAAAGAAGTGCACAGATGCAAGACACGTTTTGAAGATAGGATCAGTAAGGCTTCTTGATGGATTAGATATACAACTGAGCAGTGAGAGGTTTCAAGAATGACTTTTAGGTTCCTAGTTAAACAACTGGGTGAATATTGTTGATATTTACTAAGGTGGAGAGGAAGTTGACTGTGGAACCCTCTGGGAACTGAGCGAGATAAAGAGCTTTATTTATTTTTATTTTTTTTGTGGTACGCGGGCCTCTCACTGTTGTGGCCTCTCCCGTTGCTGAGCACAGGCTCCGGACGCGCAGGCTCAGCGGCCATGGCTCATGGGCCCAGCCGCTCCGTGGCATGTGGGATCTTCCCAGACCGGGGCACGAACCCATGTCCCCTGCATCGGCAGGCGGACTCTCAACCACTGCACCACCAGGGAAGCTCTAAAGAGCTTTATTTTATTTGAGATGCGTCTAAGACATCTAGTGGAGATGTAACGTGGGAGTTGGATATGCAGATCCTAGGCTCAGAAAAAGATCCAGGCTAACTGTGAATTTGTAAGACATCAATATATAGCCTTTGAACTCAAGGGAATAATTCATGTAGTTGAGGTTATTGAACTCACACTGGAGGAGAAGGATGGGTGGGGTATAAATTTTAAAAAGAAAGGCATTTCAGGTAAAAGCAGTGATATGATTAAAGCCTCAAAGTAGGAAAGACATCGACTGATGGATCTTTTTCCAATTGGTGAGACATAAAAAATAAAATGGGATAAAATGGATTTGAGTGCCCTCCTAAGTCAGATAGTGGCTATCCTATGTACACTGGACAAGAGATCTGTGAACAGTCTTAAATCTTTGCGCACCAGTAAGAAGCTGCTTTGGTTTATATTGTGAAACCTAAAGTCAAACTTCACATAAATCTTGAGATAATTATTTTGGTTGTGTGTCATGAATGAACAGTAAAGGATAGGTCTCCCACAGAACCACTGCTTACCTACCATTTGCTAGTAACGTAGTGGAAATAGCCCAGATCACCAGAACTGGTATTCTAGGAGTTGTTCTGTGCCTGTCCCCCTGGTAATGAAGTTTTAACCCCCACCTCCTCTGCTCCAATTAGGATGATGAGGAGTAGAATTAACCTAACTCACAAAGCATTGTCTGTCTGGGTCTCTGTTCTCCCCATCTATCACTCCTTCTCACACAGTCCGCCCATGCGGGGACTGTCATATACATCCCATCATCCTTCATCTGGCAGAACAAATTTAGAAGCCAAGTGAGGAGGCTGGGAACCTTTCCAGTTCAAAGAACAAAATGCTCCAGACATTAATGGGGCCTAGAGGTTACACACCCCATATGAAAAATTTATACCCCTCGGTGTTGAAAGAGTTGATGCCTTTCCAAAAGTATCCTCTGCAGCACCTGACATACTAAGCAGAAGTTGGCCAACTTCTAGCATCATCACTCTTTGTCACTAGTAATTGTATCTTAGTATCCCTTGAGTAATACATCTGTTTTTGTACCTAATGGCTTTGCATGCTCAAAACCAGTGTATATTTACATTTTTTTTATTCTGTGGTGCTGTGTGTGCATTTTCAACTGAGAACTGAGGAAGTGATTCTAATTTGAGCCAAGAACTTAGCGTTTACCGTGTACTGATTCTGCCTTTTACTGTGTACTGATTCTGCCTATTTTAACATCCGCAGAAATGAAGATGCAGTCAATCAGATGGCCGTTATTCCCTTTCCAATACCATCAAGTTCCCCATCTTCTACTGAGGTAAGATGACTCCTAATTAGCTTCGTGAATGAATTACATGGATTTTCAGTATCTGGTATTCCAAACTCAGAATTTATTAGCTAGGGTATTTCCCTAATTAAAATAGGAAGTATTTGAAGCACTGATTATAAAGTAATATAACAATGTTAAACAAACACATTAGAACTTAACCATATGGGTACTGCCTTCCTCAAATTTCCTTAAGGTTCATTCTAGATATGCAATTTGTCCTAACTAGGCATTTCAGAATTTATTAGAAAATTCTCTTTTTTAATGACCGAATCGTACCTTTCTTTATGGTTTAAAAACACTTTAATACTATGATTGCTGGTGTCTTTAAATATTTTCATCTATTGATGAAGAAATTACTAGTACAACAAGATTGCTAACATAGTAACATGCTTCTAGAGATGGATGGATAGATAGATAGATAGGTACCTGGCTATATAAATAATCAGCTGCGGGATTCCCAGCTGAGGAACGTTACATTCTCTTCTCATTTTTTACTTATTAAATTATTTTAAATTCCCTAAAATACACATTTATTATAACTAATCAAACAATGCAGTTATTAGAAAATTTTATTTTCCTTTCCCTTCCTCCTCAAGGAAGTTAAGTTGTATTGTTTAGTATCTTTCTATATACTTTTTCCTTTGCTTCTATAACAAAAATAAACTATTTGAATAGCGTCTCTTTTAGTAAATATTTGATCATATGATACGTATTCTTTCCATTCAACAAGTATTCGATGAATGCATATTACGCGCCAGGTACTATTTTGGGTATTTAAAGATATAGGCATGGGCTTCCCTGGTGGCGCAGTGGTTGAGAGTCCGCCTGCCAATGCAGGGGACACGGGTTCGTGCCCCGCTCCAGGAAGATCCCACATGCCGCGGAGCGGCTGGGCCCGTGAGCCATGGCCGCTGAGCCTGCGCATCCGGAGCCTGTGCTCCGCAACGAGAGAGGCCACAGCAGTGAGAGACCCGCATACCACAAAAAAAAAAAAAAAAAAAAGATATAGGCATGAATAAAACAGATAAGTCTCCCTGACATGGTTCAGCTTACCTTCTAATGAGGAAATTAACTAGCAAATGCATAAATAAACTAAGAGAATTATCAATAGTGTTCAGTGTCTTACAGATAATTAAAATAGGTAATGTGGCTTGTGACTACTTTGATTGGTTATAGGGAAAGCCTCTTGGACAAGGTGAAATTTAAACAAGATCAAAATGATAAGAAGGAGCCAGACAGGCAAAAATAAGGGGGAAGAGCTTTCTCTGCAGAGAGGACAAAAATAGCTCTCAAGCAAGAATAAGCTGGGGGCGCATATTGGGAGCCCCAGAGAGTAGTGGGATAAAATGCCAGGGAGAGGGAGGGAATGTGACATAGGAGGGAGAGAGGAGCTTTGTGAGTCAGAGTAAGAAGTTCAGGTTTTAGTCTGTATGCGGTAGAAGCCACTGGAAGGTTTTTAACAGGGGAGTGAGGTGACCTGATATATAGTCTACCAGGTGGAGAATGGACTAAAGGAAGGTAAAAGTAATACACTAGATGGCAGAAGCCCAGGCAAGACCTGATTGTGGTTAGATGAGGTTTTGGGGGTTGGAAGCAAAGAAAAGTGAGCTGATGATTCTTGATGTTTTGGATGTTGAATCAGACTTGATTAAATGTGGGAGCCGAAGGGAACTAGAGAATTGTGGATAGACCTAGATTTTTGGCTTGAGCAACTAGGTAGATGGTGGTGCCATTTACATTTAGGCAGAAATTAAGAGGTCATTGTAGACTGGTTAAGTTTGAGGTGCATATTATGCATTCTTCTGGAGTGGATTCTATACATTAAAAAGAGAAAAGCTGCTTTATTTTGCTTAATCTAATAGTCATATTTAATGTGCTGTATTATATATTTTTTCCAATTGACAGACATTCAGATTACTTTCCAATTTTTTGCCAGTAAAAGAATAGCAAAATAGGGCTTCCCTGGTGGCTCAGTGGTTGAGAGTCCACCTGCCGTTGCAGGGGACATGGGTTCGTGCCCCGGTCCGGGAAGATCCCACATGCCGTGGAGCGGCTGGGCCCATGAGCCATGACCGCTGAGCCTGCGCGTCCGGAGCCTGTGCTCCGCAACGGGAGAGGCCACAACAGTAAGAAGCCCGCATACCGTAAAAAAAAAAAAAAAAAAAAAGAATACCAAAATAAACATACATGTGTGATGTGCGCACCTGCACACATGTGTATATCAGTCATTTGGCACTGGTGCTTTTATTTCTATAGCATAGATTTCCCCAATGTACAATTGCTGAGGCAAAAAGTACACAAGTTCAAAATTTTAATCTGTATTTACTAGTTACTATCTGAAAAGATTATAGTGATGTTGAGTCCCCACTGATAGCCATTTAGCCACAGCTTTGCTGGCACTGGGTATTTTCATTCTAACTGAGACTAGAGTAGACAGTTAGCAGTGGTGGAAATGAGGGGCCCCAGAGGGGTGCTACTTCAGTTCAAATCCTAGCACAACCATACACCAGACATGTGAACTTGGATAGTCACAGTAACTTCTATCCCCTGTAGGGAGATAACAATAGTTCCTACTTTGTAAGGTTTTTAAGATTAAATGAGAGAGGGAGAGAAGAAGATATCTATATCTATCTATCTAGATCTAGCTAACTTGTGCCAGGCACATGGTAGCTACCCAATAAGTGTTAGTAAATTCCTAATTCTTTTGCGTTTATAGAATGTCACATAAATCCTTTTTGTTTTGGATGGGTGGGGGTCAGTATTGTAGAATAATTTTTTCTATAGTACTGTTAGTTATGAATGTTCCCATCAAAATAGCATCCACTTGGAACTGAATTTTTCTTTCATTGCCCATATGTTTTCTCAGTACAGTGAGCAAGAAAACTAGCCTGTCGTCGAATTGTAAATCTGCTATGAGATCCGGCTTTTGTGTTTTAGAGTGAGTAAAGGTGTAGTGTTGGTGTCAACATTTAGTTTGAGAAGACCATTTCTGGGGTCCTGTTTGGTTTCTTTTGTTTACTTTCTGTCAGGAATGACTTCTGATATTAACTGTGTATTTTCTCTAGTTTTTACCCAGCCAGCTGGTTTCTGCTGCCTTCCTGCTCACAGGACAGCAACTTAGAAAAGGATCATTGAATATAGTATCTACTGTGTCCACTATCTTGGATGCATTGTCCCAAGTCCTATTTACATCCATACCTCTGAGAGACAGTATTTTAATTTCCACTTTACAGAAGAGACTGGGGTCTAGAGCAGCTATGTAGCATATGCATATGCCCAGAGGCAGCTGTGTTATTCAGCATTACAGTGTATTAACGTGCTGTGCGCTCCACATACATCTTTTGATTTTCCCCCTTATGCCTTTGTTGTTCCTATTGTTTCTTCCACTTGGGTTGCCTTCCCACTTCCTCTTTGTTAATTCATAACCACGAAGTCCATGGAGAATTGCTTTTTGGAAGCCTCCTCCAAGTTTTCTATGACTCAAATGAATAAAATAATGTATACAGATTAATAAGCGTAGCACCTGAAATATAAGTGCTCAAAAATGTGAGATACTATTCTTATGACCAAATTCATCCTACACTGTTCCCTTTAATAATCTTTACTCTCTTCATAGTTAAATAATACTCATGCTTCATTTAAAAAGTGAAAATTGCCCTTTGTCCTTTATGTGATATCACTTGGGCCTTATAGAAAAAGAGGGACCCATTTCTAAGTGGGGTTATCAACTAGGATTCTGTCACTTTTCCTTCCCTCATTCTCTCCATGTTTTAATAATGTAGGACTGTAAACACCACACTAAATTGTATGCTTTTATAGGGCCAGGCTTACTGTCCTCCTGACCACTGAGTCCTCAGTGCTTAGCATATAGTACTTGCTTAATAAATACTTGTGGAATAAGTGAATGGCTTTTCTGCTGTATCCTTGATGCTTCATTTTAATGTTGCATACTTACTTCTTATTGATTCAGTTCATTCTGCCATTATTTACTAAATACTTGCTTTGCAAAACATAAAAAGATTAATTGCACATAGTCTTTACCCTCAAGAGCTTGTAGTCTTACAGGGGAAATAAGACATGTATGTTACTAAAACAAGGTGTCCTAAGAGATAAAGCTTTAGGAGGAGTTCACAGAAGGTGAATAGTATTTCCTGGTAGGAGAACAGCTATTTCTGATGGATATATTGCATTTTAAAATATGAATATGGTTAGATAAGAATGTAGCAATAGCACAAACAAAAGCACAGAAGTAAGAAAAATCTGGGTGTGGAATGGGGAGAAGAATATAATGGGTATGTGAAAGAGAGTAATAGAAGATGGGGTTGGAAAAATAAATTGAGGTCAAATGAGAGAGTCTTGAATTTAAATCTCAGAAGGTTTGGATGTCATGCATTAGGCACTTGGAGCTGTTGAAGGCATTTTGAATAATGAAATTGTCTGATCAGGGCTCTACTTCATATAGATTAGTGTAATAGCAAAGTCAAAAATGTCTTGAAGTTGGGCTTCCCTGGTGGCGCAGTGGTTGAGAGTCCGCCTGCTGATGCAGGGGACACGGGTTCGTGCCCCAGTACGGGAAGATCCCACATGCCCCGGAGCGGCTGGGCCCGTGAGCCATGGCCGCTGAGCCTGCGCGTCTGGAGCCTGTGCTCCGCAACGGGAGAGGCCACAACAGGGAGAGGCCCGCGTACCGCGCAAAAAAAAAAAAAAAAAAAAATGTCTTGAAGTTGGAAACCCAATTAGGAAGTTACTGCTATGGTATCTCCTGAGAGGTATGAGGGCTCAAGTATACTTGGGAGGCAAGATATTTATTCCATTACTCGACAAGGCAGGCTGAATCTTTTAGAATACCTTTATAGAAGTAAGAACGTTCATTTTTTTCTTTTTTCAGAAGTTGTGCTTTTTTGAATACTAAGTGAAATGGAGCAGGCCTCATACAGAATGGAGAGGTTGATTACCCAGGGATTCCTATTAGCATAATTTCCATTTTATCTTTAATTGTGCATTGCCTTTCTGGAATTCTGAGCAGCCTTGAAGATATGCTGATAATTGGGAGTAGGAGAAAGAAATTTAATTTGTCATATCAAGTAAACATGACTTTGCAGAAAGAAATATTTGTGAACTTAGGCTGGCAATGAAACTAATAAATCATTTTGTGGTTTTTTGAAGAGAGTATTGGTTTTACGAAATATGGGGATGACAAAATTTAAACCAACATAAGTTTTATTTTGAAAAAGAATTTTCAATTATGTCAGAGAGGTATAGTTGCTGGGGTTTTTTGTTATTAATTTTGCTTAGTAAAATCTTAAATTAAAAGGAAAACAGTTATATATACTCTTTTGTCATGTTAAATGAGGAAAGAGGGTAGGGAACAACACTATGGAATGTTTATCTGATCAGAAGTATTTTTCCAAACCACAATAACATCCTTAACTAATTTAACTTTTATTGATAGCCTACTCTCAAGTAAAACATAAATTCCTACTGTCAGTGTTCTCACTGTCTAGTTGGAGAAAACTATAGACAAATACTGGGTATGAAAAAAATAAAGTAGTACAAAAATAAAATAAAATTTATTATGACTTTATGTTGAAGATGTTGGAGGAACCCAGCAGAGGAAGTTTAAAACTTTCAGAGGGTTTGGAAGAGACTTCTCAGTAGGGATTGAGTAGCATTTCTTATCAGTCCTTTTGTGGAGAAGGGGGTAAAGTCTGTGTTAAATGTACAATCATGAGCCATGCCTTTTCCTTTCATTCATCTGTAAAGCATAATTCACTGTGGAATGTACTGACCACAGTCTTCATGAGGAAAGGTCATTCTCTTTGAGCAGCCTTGGCTGAGCTGGCAGCTTTGGACAGGTGGTTTGAAGATCAGCAACAGAGGAAGGGAACCCAGCCATCCAGATTAGCTGAATCATCTTGGGTGTCAGTGGGCCACCGTCCATCAGCCAGATGGTCTTCAAACCACCATGATGCAATTGTGCTTTGGAAATCATGCCTGCTGACCTGTTTTTCCCTTTCCATCTGACTGATTCCTGTTTTTTAAGCTTCTAGTCAGCAGGGTATTTTATATATATGAGCCATTCTGTTCTCAGAACAGAACCCACATTGTTTTTGTTCTGTGCTTCATTTAAGCATGAAAACTCTTTTATAAACTTTGGCTCTCCTAGGAAAGTAAATACTTTATTGCTAACCTCTTTCAAGTCCAACTTCCTTTTTACCTGACTCTTCTCTCCATCTAGATTTTGACTTTAAACCCTCCTTATGGAGCTATCTCAGACTAAACAAGTAACTAAAAACAGAAGAAATGCTTTAGAAGGGTCTCAACGTACAGTTAAAAAGAGCATCAACTTTGAAATGAGACAGACCTAGGGTGAATATAAAAATGAATCAGACCAAGGAGATGAATGAGGCTCAGATGTCAGTGTCAAGCATCTTTCCATCTCATCAGGGAGATCAATTCTGTACATACATAATTAGGATACAAATGAGATGATGTATGTGACATAAGGAGTTCAGGTAAACTGTTAGGTAAGCTTAGAGGAAGAAGAGACATCTTCCAGCTAAGAAGAAGGAAAGGATTTATGGAGTAAGGGGCATTTGAGACATGGCTTCATATGATAAATTCTGTGGATGTAGATGTAAAGGGTACTCTTTTTTTGTTTTTATTCAAATCTTAAAGGATATGTAGATCATGTGCAACCTAGACTGCCTTCCCCATGTTTTCTTAAATTTTCTAACAGCTGTTTTCAAACAGCTCTTTTCTTTCCCTCTTCTGTATTCATTTTATAAAGACCAAGAAGATCTCATCTCTTTTACTCACTTTGCTGAGAACCGTAAAGACTTCTCTGATTTTTTAAACATCACTTTCCTTTCCCCAAGGAGACATATATTTAATTAGATGAATGGCATCAGCTAACCACCATCCTGGTGAAAAATCTCCTCTCATCTGGGACAGAGGAGTTGGCCATTTGCAGTGTTACTAGAGAAGCCACCTGTGGATTTGTTTTATAATCCAATGCTACAGTTACAAGCATTGTTTCCATTATATCCTCCAGTTAGATAGCGTAGCCTCCCCAGGGCCTCTTCAGGGCTTCCCACAGCTTACAGAACTAGACACACTAAGTAATCAAGGCATTAAAGGTTTTTCATCTATTATATACTGATTTTTAAAAGTATAATTTGTTCAGAATTTTTCTGTCTCTAGAACTTACCCACTGTCTAAAACACTGAAAATCTATATATTTTCAAGCTTTGTTTTTTAACTTCGGCATGTTTATATTATATGGTAATTTCTTGATTACCCAAAATTCATGGAGAGGAGGATGTATCTACTGAAATTTTCTGGTTAACAAATGCTAAAATGCTTTTTGTTAAAACCATGGTCTAATGACAGTGATTTTTTTTTTAAGATTATGAATCCTGTCTTCCATAAGATTAGTTACCAACACTGAGTACTGAAAAGAAAGAATAAGAGAGAAACAAGAGAATCATTTACTTAGGGCCTGGAGCATAGTTACCAAGGGCATGGCCTTTGATGGTACTCTTACCTAGCTGTGAATCCTGGATCCACCTCTTACTGACTAGGAGTTCTTTAACAGGTTATTTTAAATGTATCATTTTTATCATCCTTGAATTGGGATCGCAGTGGTACACACTTATTTAGCCTCTTTATGGTGACTACATGAAACAGGTCATGGACAAAGAACCTGTCTCAACAAAAAGCTAGAAACAAAATTAACTGTACCTAGTGTTGTGCTGATAGACATTTTACATGTTAGTGCATTAATCTTCAAGGCAACCTGATGGGGTAGTATTTTTAATTTGATATTTTTATCTGTACTTTAAAAACAAGCACAAGTTGACCCTTGTAAAACGTGGTTTAAACTGTATGGATCCACCTATATGCATATTTCTTTCAATAGTAAATACTACAGTACTACCCAATCTGCGGTTGGATGCCAAGGGACCACAGATACAGAGGGCCAACTATAAATTATACGCAGATTGTCAACTGTGGGGAGGATCTGTGTCCCTAATCCTCACATTAGGGTCAACTGTACTCAGATTTAGAAAGTAATTTGCAGAAAATCTCATAATTCTAATTCTAATGTCAAAGTTGAGATTTGAGTTCAGATCTGACCAATTCTAAAGCCCGTGCTACTTACTTTCTTGGATTTTTTTCCTTTTAGATATTTCTCATGGCTCTCCTTTATTGTTTTTAACATGCAGTAATACACACTAATTCTTCTATAATTGAACAGTGTAGAAATAACTAATGCAAAAATTTCCTAATCCCTGTCCTACTCTCCAGAAGTATGCAACTTAAAAAGTTTGTTCTATGTGCTTGCAGATATCTTCCCTGCATTTATATCTACATGATGTATGGGGCTTTTTTCTGAAAAGATTGTGCCAATTTACATTTTTCAATGGTGTGTAAAATTTCCGGTTTCCCTACAACGTTATTAATACTGAATGTTCTCTTTCTATTCTCTTGTCCATTTGATAGATGAAAAAATGCTGTATCTTTGTTTTAATGTGCACTTCTTAAATTACTAGATTGAATGTCTCAAAATCAAAACCATTTCTCTACTAACCCCACCTGAATTTGTACTAATCCCAGATGGTGGTGTTTTAAAATAAAAATCCATATAAATACAATGCAAATACTCCATTTATTATCCTTATTCTCCTCTATGTGTCCTCAGAAAGCAAAGAAAGTAACTATAATATATAATATATCATAATTCAATTGAGGAGATGCCTAATGTGTTTTGGAATTTTAATGTGGCTTATTATTACCAGATGTCTCATTTACATTAAATAAATATTTTTAGGAATCCGCAGGAAAAAGTCTTCAGGAAAGCAAGTACTGCATTTATTGGTTCAGCCAGTATTTATCAAGTGTTTTCCACGTGCCAGGCAGGGTGCTAGGTACCTGAGTTTCACAAATAAACAAGATAAACATAGTCTCCTATCAAACAGTTTAACCTTGTGCAGAAGATAAACAAATGTCTGAGAAAGTTTTGGCTGGAGGGAACAGAACAGCTAACTCAGACTGACTGAAAAAATAAGTAAGTAGATTAGCTCTCCTTAGAAGATTGCTAAGAATAAGGCTGGGCTTCAGTGGCCCCATTTGGTTGGTCCAGTGGCCCCATTTTGTCATCAGAGAACCAGTTCTTCCATCTCTGCCTTTGCTCTGTCATTCACAGGCTGCTTTCCTTCTGGTTGTGGGATGGCTGCCCATGGCTATTTGCACTTCATGCTCTCTTGTTAACTTGGAAGGTATGGGGACTTCTTGTGGTTCTTTTAAGATCTACAAAGGACCTTTCCAGAAGTCTCCAGCAAACCTCTCTTGGTGTCTCATTGACCAGAACTGGATCACATACCCATTCCTGACAAAATCATTGGCAAAAAGAATAAGATTAGCCTTAAGGCAATCAGGCCTTCTCTTGGGGCAGAGAGTAGGGATCAGCTTTCTCTAAGGTGTATCTCTGAGCAACAGGATATTGTAGATACCTTGGAAAAAAAAAAAAAAAAGACCTACTGGAAAGGAAAAAAAGAAGAAACAATATCCACTACAACAATAAAACAAGCAACTATGATTGAGTATCTGTACTACAGTTCAAGTCAGTGCGAGTGAAGAATGACATCTTTGCCATTTTCTTTTTAATGTCTCATAGGATCAGAGTGGCACCAGTGAGGAAGACAGCAGTCTTGAAGCTTGTATTAAACAATTGCCTAAAAGTGAAAGCTCCAAACTGGTGAGAATACTGGGTGTTTCATCCAATGTTCTTTTTAGGGATGAACTGTATATATTTTGGATCAGTTGTGTTTGCTTCTCTAGGAATCTTGATCTCTGAGACAGGGGAAGCTATTCCATATAGCAAATGACCCAAAGAACAGTGTATTCTCCTACTTTCTTCATATTTGAATTGTGCTGTCTGGGACTAAAGAAGCAATCTCTTTTAAATCTTGTTTAATATTGGGTTTCTTTAAGGCTAGGGTGGTGCTGAATTAGTTCTAGAGGCACAAAAAGAGATGTTAAATGTATTCCTGTGTTCATAATAAAAGATACTTAAACTTACCCATGGGCTAGAGCATTAGGAGAGAGGCAGTTTTAGAGAACTGTTCCTCCTTATGTGTCCTGACATTTCATATCTTGTTATTTAATATTTATGGAACTTTTACTGGGTACCACGTGCTATCCTGTGTTCTACGTTCATTTTCTGACCCTCATAGCTGTAGGTGGCGATATTTTTCTTTTACATGTGCGGAAACTGAAGGCTTGCTTAGGGATGTTAACTAATTTGTGAAAGGCCACTCACTAGTATGTCATAGACCTGGAGATTGATCTCATTCAGTCTGACTCCCAAGCCTTTGCTCATAATCTACCTTTCTGTTTTGCAGCCTAGCACTTCCAGGGTTAGACTGCAAGTTCTAGAAAGAAATGTGGGCTTTTTTTCCCCTCTGTTTCAAAATATATTATGAGTCTCAAAGAATTAGTCACTTAGGAGGGTCACTGTGATTTTATGACAGCACAGAGTTGTTCATTTTACTTCAGGGAGTTTGAAAACTCATCCATTTATCTTCTTTCAACTTTTATATATATCAGGACTGGCTTAGATTCCATATCCTAGAAAATGAACTGATTCTTTCAGGCTGAAGGAAAAGGACATTTCAGCAAGAGTGGAAATTATAATGGTCCACTCTTACACAAACCCTATGTGAGGCATCAAGAATAGTGGGACCAACAGATTATGACCACTGTTCTTGAACAAGACGTGCCGAAGGTACACTGTTCCCTTTCCAAAAGACAAACTGCATCTTTGCACTGAAGAGGAATGAGGAACATCAACGAATTTCAAACTGCAGCTCCTTCATTCATTTAAAAATACTACTGGGACTTCCCTGGTGGTGCAGTGCTTAAGAATCTGCCTGCCAGTGCAGTGGACGTGGGTTCGAGCCCTGGTCCGGGAAGATCCCACATGCCGCGGAGCAACTAAGCTTGTGCGCCACAACTACTGAGCCTGCGCTCTAGAGCCCACGAGCCACAACTACTGAGCTCACGTGCCGCAACTACTGAAGGCCACACGCCTAGAGCCCGTGCTCCTCAACAACGGATGCCACTGCAGTAAGAAGGCCACACACTGCAACGAAGAGTAACCCCCGCTCGCCGCAACTAGAAAAGCCCGAGCGCAGCAATGAAGACCCAACGCAGCCAAAAATAAATTAATTAATTTTTTAAAAAAAAATTTTAAAAGACCCTACTAACTGGTTCTTTTTGGCACTGTTTCTCCAAAGATAGATTAAGGAAAAATCTTTTAAAGCAACAGGGCTTTGCAAGTAGAGGCCCCTGATTTCATCCACAGAGGAAATGGTAAAAGAGTGAAAACACTCCCTTGCTTGCTGGGAGAGGCAGGTAGTCCCACAGAGGCTCACTTGTAGGCTGCAGGCAAAAGCCACCCGTCATCCACCCTCTGTTCCCAAGAAGGCAACACCAGTGATGGGGCTCCAAGTGCCAAAATAATTGAAGAGCACCACCCTCAGGCAGAGGACCTAAAGGACTAAGGATAATTTTTAGATTATTTCATACTGCATTTTAATAAGAATAAAAACTTCCCCAAACCCATTGACTGGTATTTTTCTTCCTCCCCTCCCCCCGACCAACCTCTTTCTCTTTTTGGTATTCTACAATTTCTTTGTCACCATTTCCAATAGAATATTCATGGTCTAGTCAACTGAGGAAAGAGCCAAATTTGAACAACTTTTATAGCATAAATATAAATGGCCTAGCATAAAGTATTGCTTAAGAGTGTGTCTAACGAGCAAGTTAGACCTCACCAAGCCTCAGTTTACTCATATGAAGGATGGGAGTGACCAGGATGTTATGAGAAACAAACAGACAATAAAGTATAAGCATGTAGTAGAGTATAAGGTACATAGTTGGTGCTTAGCAAGTTCATGCATTAATTCAGAAAATATTTGCCAAATGCCACTATGTTCCAGGCACTGGAGATACAAAAGTGAACAAAATGTACCAGAACGTGTGCCTTCATAGAGACTCATTCATGGGTAGATGGGGGAAGGGAGATAGATAATGCATAAATTAGCAAATTATATTAAATCATGAAATTGCTGTCCTTGGGGGTAAAAATTTCATCTGGCTCAACCTAACATATTCATTATTGTCTCATCATAAAGTACAGTTGACCCTTGAAAAATGCATTGGTTAGGGATGCTGACCTTCTGCACAGTGGAAAATCCATGTATAGCTTATAGTTATAAGGCCCCCTGTGTTCTGGGTTCCTCCACATCCATGGCGCCAACCAACCTCAGATGGCAGATTGTGTAGTATTATTGTATTTACTATTGAAAAAAATCCGTGTGTAAGTGGACCCACATGGTTCAAACCAATGTAGTTCAAGGGTCAACTGTATTAATAACAGTTCCTCATCATTAGTCATCATTTGATTGTTTCTATTATGAGATTGGCACCAGCTCCCCTGCATTGCTGCACCGTTCTAGGATGGTTGCTGGATGCACCTCGTCAGAGGACAGCATGTGATCTGTATGGGCCTTGACTCCTGTTACCTTAGTTTATGTCAGTTGGAAACAGTAAGCTCTAACCCTTTAAAGGTTGAATTTCTTGCTTCCTGTGGGAGCATATATCTCATCAGACACTGCTGGCCCCTACAGGAGAGACCAGGAGAAAAACACGGGTCTTGCTCTTAAGCAGCTTACCCTCAAGCATCAGTGAGGATAACAGAATTTGTACCTGGAAAATCAGACCAGGCAGAAGTGTATGAAAGAGAGAGAAAAAAAAAAAAATGTGACAGGAGTTCAAAAGTGGAAGGAAAACCATCTCGTTCAGGGATTAGGGATGGTTTCTTAGACTCTTGGCCTTTAAGGTGAACCTTTAAAGATGAGAAGGGGATTGACTACCGAGGGGTTCACCAGGTGAATGAAACAGTGTGGGTGATGTACTGTGTGCAAAGTTGAACAGTAGAATCGGATAGAAGTTGAACAGTAGAATCACAGAACTGAAGGGACTATATGCTGTGAATTATAGATTAACATATTCATCTTTTTATGCTCAGTGCTCAATAAATGTCTCATTAACTACATGGATACACATACATACAAGGTGCTACCTATGAGAAACTATACTCCAAAGGGCTATTAAAGTGCTTCTCCAAGATTACCTGTTTTCCGAGCTAAGACTAAGCCACGAGTCTACATATATTCCAGTGCTTATTTCCACTCTTCAGTGATGATTGGCTTTCGTCCATATCTCGGTAGTCCCCAGATTCACAGCCAAGGAGTTTATAAAAACTTCAGTAGATATTAGATTTCTCTAAAATATTTTTTAAAGGGAGAATGACTTGTTTTTAGACAACTGATCAGGTGATGGTTGGTGAAGCATAGATTCCGATTGTGAGAGACTGGAGACAGGGAGGTGTCTGGAATCTATTTCAGAAGTCTAGGTGAGAGCCTGTTAAGACTATTTTTTAAGCCTTTTGAAAGGAACTTAAAAAAAATTTTGCACAGAGCCTTGCAATTTGCAAAACTGCCTCATCTATTATCTCGTTAGCTTAAATATTTTAATATCTATTTTTTCCAACATGATATTAATTCATGATTTTATTCAATTTTATCCCCAAAATAACCCTATGTAAGAAGTAGGGCAGGAGTTATTTAATCCCTGACTTACAGATGAGATCTTAAGCTGCTTAGTGAAAGACCACAAAACTAGAAATTAGAAGAGCTGCACCTCATCCTGAAGGGTCCTTGCCTCCCTGGTATCTTGACATAGAAGAGCATGAATCCCTAAAATAAGTATTTTAATCTTTTGGGTATAAACCTATGTTTTTATCATGTTGGGGATATCTGTGTTAATGTAATCCACTCTTTGGGGGCAGTATAGCTGAATTATTAAGAGTGCAAAGATTGGAGCCATTCTACTTAGATTCAAATCCTGGTTCCACCATTTACTAGCCATACAACCTTAGGCAAACAGCTTAACCTCTCTGTGCCTCAATTTTTGCATCTGTAAAATGGGAGAAAGAAACAAAGGGTTATTGTGAGAGAAAGGAGTTAATAACTATAAAGTACTAGGTAGAACCATGCCAGAGTACCCGGAATGACTGTGTAAGGGGGGGTTGTTGTTAATGGTGGATGATGTTATGCTGATTAAAGCATTAAGCGTCAGCCAGATGAGGATTAGCTGTTCTGAGTGAAGCATTACGTGTCACTTGGAAAACTGAAGTGAATTTTTTCAACCCCCAAAATGCAACTGCTGATAATAGATAGCATCTATTGAATGCCTGTGTGCCAGGCACTATTCTAACATCATTCACCTAACAATCCTATGAAGTTAGTACTAGTATTATCCCCATCTAAGAGATGAGGAAACTGAGGTACTGAAATGTTAAGTAAGTTGCCTAAATAATTACCTGGTGAAGCCAGGATCCAGGTCCATGCACTGTGAGGCTGGAGGCTGCACTCTAAACCATTATGCAGTACTGCTTCTCAGAGAGATACAGATATAGAACAAAACTGAAGTCAGGGGACAGCAAGAGAGTTACACTGGGATCTGAACTTTGTGATTTTCATTCCCTAAATCTTGGACTCCAACATAGAAAATTATAACATAGAAACAGGTAGGTACTGAAATTTACCTTTCACATTGGTAAATGAAGTGATATAGACCTCCAAACCGTTGTTTCATAAAATGAAGGAAACTAAAACATTTCAAGAAACTAACCTGTGCCAGGCATTTTCATACTGGTGATCTTATTTAACCCAATGATGCACATGTTTTTAGCCCTACTTTACTGATAAGGTACTGAGGCTAAGAGATGTCAAGTCTGTTCCTAAGATCTCACAGCTGGTGGGTGCTATGGCTGGGACTCAAACCCAGTTCTCTTTGCCTCTAAACCCCATCTTCTCTTCACTGTGTAGTTCACATAGCCTTTCTTGGAATATCAGAAGTATCACTGTGTGATCTATTTGTTCAAACAACAGATATTAATTGAGTATCTCTTGCATGTCAGACAATGTTATGTACAGGGGATTCAGTGATGAGCAAGACTATTAGCACTTCTTAAAGGGCTTGAGATGTTCAAGGACAGGTGTTCACATCAGCTTGCTGTCTTTAGAAGCACAGTAGTTAGGTGGGGAGGAAGGAGCAAGAGAAGGAAAGGAAGAGATAGTACTGTGTTGTTCTTTTTTTTTTTTTTTGCTGTACGCGGGCCTCTCACTGTTGTGGCCTCTCCCGTTGCAGAGCACAGGCTCCGGACACGCAGGCTCAGCGGCCATGGGTCACGGGCCCAGCCGCTCCGTGGCATGTGGGATCTTCCCGGACCAGGGCACAAACCCGTGTCCCCTGCATCAGCAGGCAGACTCAACCACTGCGCCACCAGGGAAGCCCCTGTGTTGTTCTTATAAATATCTAACCTCTGTTCTTGCTACCACCTTTGGATCTCTAACCTTGTCTGATTCTATAGTTTTCTGCCTTGATGTAAAACCAGTTTATGTCTTCTTTGGTTCTTGTCTGTCTCCTTCTCCATGTTGTTATAGATACTAATAGCCAGTAAAATAATTTCAGAGCTACTAGCTTACAACAAAATAATAAAAGGACAAATAACTCAATTAAAAGATGGGTAGGGATCTGAACAGGCATTTCTCCATACAAATGGCCAATAAGCACATATAAAGATGGTCAGCCTCATTAACCATTAGAGAAATGCACATCAAAGCCACAATGAGTTACCACTTCATACCTGCTAGGAGATTATAATCAAATACACAGATAATATAAGTGCTGACAAGGATATGGAGAAATTGGAACTCTCATACATTGCTGCTACAGCCAGTTTGGAAAACAGTTTGCAGTTCCTCAAAATATTAACAGAATTACCATATGACCCAGCAGTTTTACTCCTAGGTATATACCCAAGAGAAATGAAAATACACGTCACACAAAAACTTGTAAACAGTTGTTTACAGCAGCATTATTAATAATAGCCCCCAAATGGAAACAACGTAAATGTCCACCAGTGGATGAATGAATAAATAAAATATGGTCGATCCATACAGTAGAATATTATTTAGCAATGAAAGATAAAGAAGTACTGATACATGATGCTACAAGAATCAAAACCTGCAGCATGGCTTCACTCCTATTAATAGGGCTATTATTAATAATGCTGCTGTAAACAATTATGCACAAGTTTTTGTGTGATGTGTATTTTCATTTCTCTTGGGTATATACCTAGGAGTAAAACTGCTGGATCATATGGTAATTCTGTTAATATGGACACACTTGCCCAGTTTTACTTCAAATTCTTACATTTAAGCACCATTATTTATAGGGGAAACTGAGAGCCAAATATGGTAATGGAGGTTCCAAATGATTATGTGCACTTTGCACTAGAAGACTTGTTAGGAAATTACTAATAAGCTTGCCACAGACATAATAGCAGAAGTGCTTCAGCCACTCAATGTGTGTTCTTGTGATTTTAGGTTGCTGTAGATTGTTTAAGACAGCTTATTTTAAAAGTAGAAAAACAGATTTTGTAAGTGCTTGCCATTAACTTGCTACTAAATTCCCAATGTATTGATTGAATCAATAAAAAGCCAGATGTTACCCACCCCCCCCAAAAAAAAACAGAACCAAAATCTATAGAGACAGAAAGTAAATTAGTGGTTGCCTATGGCTGGGGGATAGAAAGTGACCCTAATGGGTTCAAGGTTTCTTTCAGAGATTATGAAATGCTCTAAACTTCGATTGTGATGACACTTGTATAATTCTGAATGGTAAAACCATTGTATTGTACACTTTAGATGGATGAATGTTATGATATGTTAATTATATCTCAATAAAGGTGTTTTAAAAAATTACAGGAGGGGCTTCCCTGGTGGCGCAGTGGGTGAGAGTCCGCCTGCCGATGCAGGGAACATGGGTTCGTGCCCTGGTCCGGGAAGATCCCACATGCCGCGGAGCGGCTGGGCCCGTGAGCCATGGCCGCTGAGTCTGCGCGTCCGGAGCCTGTGCTCCGAAACGGGAGAGGCCACAACAGTGAGAGGCCCACGTACCGCAAAAAAAAAAAAAAAAAAATTACAGGAGGAAGAAGAAAGAGGGGAAGACAGAATATAGACAATCCACAAACTGAAACCAAGTCAGAAATTTGATTCTAAGTAACCTCTACACTGGAAATTCTGTGATTGTGTTAAAAAACTATAATATGATCCTATGCGAGGAACTTTTAATGTAGTCTCTCCACATTTTGGAATCTTTTTGCAAGTGTTTAATAATCTGCACCCTAGTAGAAAAAACCCCACTTCTTTGTCTATCACAATTAAAGCTTGGCTTTATCTTGTAAATTCCTGTGTTCAGCCTGTTGCTACACTCTGTGCTAGTTCCTGGGAAGATGCTACCGAAGGTAAACAGACATAGTCTCTCTTCTTGTGTTGCTTACAGTCTTCATGGGAGAGTGACATCATGTAATGTTACATATAGATTGAAATCTCAACTTTGATAAAAGCTAAGAACTAGAGGCGCTTGGTGCTAAGAGAGCACAGAATAGGGGGGTTTGACCTTATCAGGAAGGGCTCTCCCAGTGAAAATTGAACTGAGATCTGAAGAAGCTGGCGCTACCCGGCAGTTGGGCAAAGAAGAAACAAAGGAGGGAGCTAGGCAACCTTAGAGCCTCCGGGAGTTTGGGGAACTGAAATTCTGAATGTTCACGGTTGCCAGAACTGGTGAGATGGGAACTAAACTGGAGTGGTTGACAAGGGCCAGGCCACTCTGATGAGATGGTCTCTATGCTAACGGTAGTGGGAAGCCATGGAGGGCTTTCGGAGGTGACTCTAAACTGTAGCTGTAACGTAGTGATCAGGTTGGACAGGGGCCAGAGTGGATGCTGATGGACTGGCTGGGAGTTTACTGTGGCAGAGGCAATGGCAGTCTGCAAGAGATGGCGGTGGCAGGATACATTCTCATATTCTGTCTTTGCAAAAATTATAATAAACGGCAAGGTAATATATGTGTTTACCTGGTAAGTTCCACAGAGAGTTGCCAGTCAAAGAATTTACCTTTCTTGCTCCCAGTATGCAAACCTTCTGCTGGACATGTGCTTTAAAGCTTTCCTCTGAACGCAGGTTTGGAGCTATTAAAATAGCAGTTGTTACACCATCTGGGTCTTGAGAACAAGCATCATCCCAAGGCTTGGCCAGCAGCCCAAGATAACCTTGCTAGGAAATGCCCCCAGCAGATGTGCCCGGCATTCTAGCCCCACTCTATGACACTGCTTAGCAACAGTGCATGCATCTGTGTATCAAGTAATCCCTGTCATTACAGACCTAGTTCATGTGCAGCAGCCTCAAGAACATTTAGACTTTTCAAAAATTTTCAAAATGTCTAGGTTTTTTCAAACGGTCTGCCGTGTTTGTGTTTACTGTTGTCTTTCATTATGAAATGTCATTTCTGACCCTTAGGGCAACAATAGAAAAATGAGAGTATTCCAAGTCAGCTCAAGGTGGCATTCAACCTGTAGTTTCTTTGTGGAGATTTTAGAATTTACAGGGTAGCAAGATGCCTGGGGAAGCATGAATTGTTTCTGAATTAACTATCATTAACTTAAATGGGCTGTGACATGGAAATTCACGCCGCAGCTGACAGTGCGTTTTTACCATTGCAGAGTCCCCACCAGCCAGAATAGCAACATTTTAGGAACACTTTTTACTCTCTACCTTGATACACTTGATCCACATAAAATTTTCAAACGTACTTACTGAAAAATCAGTGTGAAGTGTTATAAATAATACCTGTATCTCCAAATGGTCCGATAGTACTTGCTTTCTCAGATGAAAAAGGCTGTCAGATATAAATCGTGGGCTCTGATATCTGAATGGACATAAACATCCCCCCTGCCGTCACTAGCTCTGACCTAGAAAGTGACTTATCCTGTCTGCCTTCATTTCTCCACCCAAAAATGAGGGAGGAGGAGACCCTCCTATTTTTTGTGAAGATGAAGTGTGATTTTGTACGTGAAACTCTTGTTCTTTTTTTTTTTTTTTTTTTTTGCGGTACGCGGGCCTCTCACTGTTGTGGCCTCTCCCGTTGCGGGGCACAGGCTCCGGATGCGCAGGCTCAGCGGCCATGGCTCACGGGCCCAGCCTCTCCGCGGCATATGGGATCCTCCCAGACCGGGGCACGAACCCGTATCCCCTGCATCGGCAGGCGGACTCTCAACCACTGCGCCACCAGGGAGGCCCCACGTGAAACTCTTAATAGTGCTTGGAATGCAGTAAGGGCTCAGTAACTGTAGCTATTGTTAACACCAGATTTTGTCTATATAAAATCAACGTGTGCTAGAACTCCCGTTATTCAGTACACATTTCCCGAGAACTTGTGATGTATCAAGCTCTAGGAATGCAAAGATAAATAAGACATCTTTCATCTAGGAGCTCACCACATTAGGTCTAGTGCAAAGGTTACAAACTGGTTGTCAGGAGATTTTTACCTTAAAAATCCTGGTTTCTATTTTCTACTGAAAACAGACCAGCATTCCAAGCTGCCCCTTTCATCAATCATGTACTTCTAGTTTATTTGAGTCCCTACCTTTCCACCATTCTCTAACCCCTGCTTAGAGAATGCCTGCTTCCCCGTCACCTGTAAGTACTTGAGAACCTACATCATCCCCATCACCTGTGAGTACCTGAGGCTGCATCCCAGGTCTACTAGCTGTGGCCATGCAGGTGGGCCTGGCGGAAGGTGAAAGCCAAGCAGTAGACAGGAGCTGGGTGGTGGAGGGCCTTGTGGACCAGGAGAAAGGTCTTTCTACCAACAGAAGCCTTTGGAATGGTTTTTTTTTTTTTTTTTTTTTTTTGCAGTACGCGGGCCTCTCACCGTTGTGGCCTCTCCTGCTGCGGAGCACAGGCTCCGGATGCTCAGGCTCAGCGGCCATGGCTCACGGGCCTAGCCGCTCTGCGGCATGTGGGATCTTCCCAGACCGGGGCACGAACCCGTGTCCCCTGCATCGGCAGGCGGATTCTCAACCACTGCGCCACCAGGGAAGCCCCTGGAATGGTTTTTAAAGGGGGATTATAATGATGAGATTAGCCTGCTGATAAGATCCTTTTGAGCTCCCTGTGAAGAATCTGCTAGCAAATGTCAAAACTGAAGGCAGGGAGTTTAAAACGCTGCTAGAGGAAATGAGATGAAAGTCGATAGTGACCTAAACTAGGGGGTCTGTCAGTGAGTGCAGATTTTCAATAAATACAGCAGTTAGAATTGATAGACTAGATGGTTGTGTGAATGTCAAAGTTGAAGAAGAAGCGGGGTGAGGCAAGTATTCTCGGATTACATCATGGGCAGCTGGCTGACTGGCTGGTTGGTTGATGCCATTCACTGATAAAAGAATGAGGAGGAAGGGAATTCCCCGGTGGTCCAGTGGTTAGGACTTGGCGCTTTCACTGCTGCAGACCTGGGTTCAGTCCCTGACCAGGGAACTAAGATCCCGCAAGCCACTTGGAGTGGCCAAAACAAAAAACAAACAAACAAAAAAAACCAGGAGGAAAAGCAGATTTGTGGGGAAAGATGATTTGTTCCTTCTTGTCTACTGAGTTTTAGGTGTCTCTGGAAGACAGGAAACTGTTATTTAATGAGTACTTATTAGGTACCTGTCCCTGTAGTAGGCACTTTAAAAGATTATCTTATTTATCCCAACAAAAACAATAGTAGTAACAATACTAATAATAATGCCATCCACCATTTACTGAGCACTTATCATTTGTTAGGAACTGAACACAGTGTATTATCTCCATCCTCCCCATCATGGAGCATTATTCCCTCCATTTGGCAGATGAGGGACCTGAGTATTCCAGAAGTTGATGCACTTGCTCAAAGGCTTAGGGGCAGCAAGTGCCACAGTAAGGATTCAAAACCTTATGTTTGACTCATAACCTTACATGCCTGACTCGTGCCAGACTGCCTCTCCAAGAGGTATTTGGTATTAACCCACAAAGAAGCTGAAGTTTAAGAAGTCTAATTTGTCATAGAGCTTGTAACCTATAAGTAGAAAAACCAGGACATGACCACTGTCAGACACCGAAGTCCAAGCTTTCTTCTTTATCCAGATAATACTAAAGAGTTATTAATTAGACCCATGTGGATCTGTGACAGTTCTCACTGGTCAGTGGGAAATATGAAAAATAATAACCACGTGGAGAGTTTTTCATAAAGCTAAATTTATTCAATATAAAAGACTGTCCTTTAAGATTGTGTCCTACCTAACGTTTTAGTGTTAAAATGGCTCTTCCTACATGACATTGTGGTGGTAATATATGGTGATAGTTGTGGGGAGAGGACTTTAATAGGTTGACCCCTCTTACATCACTGATATTTGACCATTTCTTGACTCATAAATTAGCAAATTCATATGCTGCAACCTAATATTCTCTTGCTCTCAATTACCTGGCCAAAAAAAAGGTAACTCTATAACCTCAAAGTCCTTTTGAAAAATTTCTGGTCTTTTTGAAATCCCAAAGTCTAAGAAAAATCTATTTTGCTTCATGTTGTGATCCTAGAATCAGGAGTACTTTGGAAATGATTAGATGAAAGCAGGCAAAGACAGAGATTAATAAAGGCTGGCTGTGGTTTTATTTATTTATTTATTAAGTAATTTATTTATTTTTGGCTGTGTTGGGTCTTCGTTGCTGCGTGCGGGCTTTCTCTAGTTGCGGCGAGCGGGGGCTATTCTTTGTTGTCATGCGAGGGCTTCTTATTGCAGTGACTTCTCTTGTTGCGGAGCATGGGCTCTAGGTGAGCAGGCTTCAGTAGTTGCAGCACGTGGGCTCAGTAGTTGTGGCGCATGGGCTTAGTTGCTCCGCGGCATGTGGGATCTTCCCAGACCAGGGCTCGAACACATGTCCCCTGCATTGGCAGGCGGATTCTTAACCACCGCGCCACCAGGGAAGTCCCTGGCTGTAGTTTTAAACCTGATAACTGCGAGGCTGATATTGTCACTAATTTAAAAAAAAAAAAATGAGAAAAAAAAAACAGATCTGTGGGAGAAGATAATGAGTTCAGTGTAGAATTTTAAAGGAATAATATACCACATGACTTCTGATACAGGTTCAGTTTATCAATTTTGACTGCTGTGCTTGATTAAAAATTATTCCTAAGTGTTTTTAAAGTGCTGGCATCCAAGTTTGGGGAAAAAAATAGTTTAAAATGTGTTTCTGATGATTATAGGCTTCTTGTTAAGTCTTACATCCAGGCTGGAATTCTCAGGTGTAATATCCTGCTCTTTTTTTTTTTTTTTTTTTTTTTTTTCGGTACGTGGACCTCTCACTGTTGTGGCCTCTCCCATTGTGGAGCACAGGCTCCAGGTGTGCAGGCTCAGCGGCCATGGCTCACGGGCCCAGCCGCTCCGCGGCATGTGGGATCTTCCCGGACCGGGGCACGAACCCATATCCCCTGCGTCGGCAGGCAGACTCTCAACCACTGCACCACCAGGGAAGCCCTCCTGCTCATTTTTAAAGCAAGGTCCTGAACTGTGTGCTTAAAATCCATTTTTATCCCCAGTTTGTTGTCCATCAAGAACTGTAGGATTTCTGGTTCAGCTACGGAAACCGATGCCACTGTGTGAATATTATTTTCTGTTTCAGATCCAATATTTCAGATCCAATATGAAAACAACATCTATAGCAGGAGTGTAGGCGTTCCCTACAGAAGAATGTGTCTGAGTCAGCGCTGGCCTCTCTTTTGTGACAGTATGCAAATTGCCAATGGCAGAGTTCAGTTACATTGAAATATGTGCCATTTTTCACAGCTCATTGTACTTTATGTCTTGTATTTCTGAAAATCACTTGAGATTTGCCTACATGATAAATTTCCCTTTCCCAGTCATAAAAAAAGACAGTAGATCTACAGTCAAGTCTACTTCCTTCACGAAAGTCACGAGAGAAGAGCTTTTGGCTTTTCCTTCCGTTCTCTTCCCCTCTGCATCATAATGAAGATAATATAGAGATGTGAGGGTAGCCAGTAAAGTAACCTCATGAACTCAAAGACAGCAGAAATATAGGTACACATTTTTAATACAAATTCACATCTTGGACGTCTGCTAGCTTTCTTTCACTCCCAGCCAATTTAATGGCCTGCTGTGGAGACTTGTTATTCAACTTGGAATTTCATCTTGCCTAGAAGGAAGCTATTGCTTACCAGATATTTCTAAATTGAGAAAGTAATCTTATAATTATCCAGCAAGCATAATGGGCCCAGAGAAGCTCTTAGTTGTGACAGCTCAGAGCCCTGAACTCGTACTTTCTTACCTGTGTTTGGTGCCCCATCATCTGAATCCCAGAGCTTCTCAGAAATGTTATGATGTTCTTTGCGTCTGTAAAGTTTTCACTTCTCTGGGGAGGGCTTATTTGCTGACATAATTTTAAGATCATATAACCTAAAACCTATGTTGATTATCTTATCTTTCAAAGAAAGCAGAAAATAAGGGAGTTTATATTGAAGGCCTGTTATATCCCCAGCACTGTGCAAGCCACAGGGCATATCACAGTGAGCATGACACTAAGTCTTCCCTTCAGAAAGCTTTCAGAACTGCTGAGGATAATGGCAGCTAACTCTGTCACTGCATTTACTATGTGCTCCAAAAGGCATCATTCTAAGTGTATTAATTCATATTTTATATGAAATCAAGCCTATTGTTATCCTCATTTTATGGATTAGGAAACTGAGGCACAGAGACACTCAACTAATAAGCGTCACAGCCTGGATTTGAATCTGACTTTAAATAAATGACTTAGTGTTGATGAGTACTATTGAAGGGAAAGTTAAGATGCTGTGGGAGCTTTTGCTAATGTGATTTCACCTGATCCAGGTGGGTAGATGAGTGGGTAAGAATTAGGGTGGGACTGATCTAGGCAAAAGTTGTCCTTTGACTACTTTTAGGCTGAGCAGCTTTCTTTAGTTTGTTGTCTTGTACTCAGTTCACTTCATCTCTATTTACAGACTCACTCCAGTGAGTTTGTTATTCTGATCGTTTCTGGGCTCCACCTCATTTTAATCAGAAGTCTCTTGGTTGCAAGCAATAAAACCTCAACTTGATCTTATAGACAGAAGGGGAAATTCACTGATAGGCTACAGGTTCTTTTTACATAACTGCAGGAAGGGACAGTTGGAACCAGAGACCTGGTGCTGGCAGAGGTGACTCTGTACATTTGTCTGACTCTCTTCTACTTCAAACTGGCTTCCTCAGCATGGTATGAGCATGGCTGTCCATGGCTCCTAAGCCTCTCTGCCAGAAAGGGGCTGGCTCTCTGCCCTTGGGTCCACTTTGGAAAATCTATAGGATGTTCTTGTGCGGTTCGGGTGTCCACACTTGGACCAGTTACCGTGGCCAGACAGACAGACATGTTGAGTACCCAGCTTTGGGACAGAAGTCAACCAGCTTTGGTGATTGTAAGCTGGATATCAATCCATTATTATCTATTATAAAGAACATTCCCAGTGTTGCCTTTTACGTCCACCCCTCTGAAGCTCCTTCTCTTGATCAGAGTAATTTGCCTGGCCCACCAAGCATTTTCTTTCAGCGGCTCATAGTGCTGCGCTGAGGATTATAACAATGCACACAGAATGTGTCATATCAGTATGTTTCATGAAATGAGAAGATCTTTCCACACTCCTTTCTCAGTCTTCTTATTTAGAGGTCCCCTGTGCAAAGTCAACACCTTAAAATGTCCCAGAACCTCATCTTTGAAGGCACTAAGAGCTCCCTTGGAATAATAGTTGAGGGATTAGTAAGTTCTAAATTTAATTGTAAACACAAAGGAAAGTGACTCACCCAAGGTCACTGCAGTGGCAAGTGCCATGAATTTTATTTTTCCTGCCCAGGCTCGAAATAAGCAGGTATGCCTTGTTCCAAGTTGTTGAATCTAAAAATGGAATCATTATGTTGAGGCCAACTCCTGGGAATCTTGTATGAATTGTTGGGAGGAAGTGAGCCTTTCCCTGCCCCTGTGGTTTACCCCTCGGTTAAGGGCAGGGACTTTGGAGCAAGATGTGTCTGTGTTAAGTTCTGTCCTGGCGTATACTTTGTTTTTTTTATTTTATTTTATTTTATTTTTATTTTATTTATTTTTACTTTTGGCCATGTTGGGTCTTCGTTGCTGCGTGCAGGCTTTCTCTAGTTGAGGCGAGCAGGGGCTACTCTTCGTTGCGGTGCGTAGGCTTCTCATTGCGGTGGCTTCTCTTGTTGGGAGCATGGGCTCTAGGCACATGGGTTTCAGTAGTTGTGGCACACGGGCTCAGTAGTTGTGGCACGTGGGCTCAGTACTTGTGGCTCATGGGCTCTAGAGTTCAGGCTCAGTAGTTGTGGTGTACGGACTTAGTTGCTCCGAGACATGTGGGATCTTCCCGGACCAGGGGTCGAACCCATGTCCCCTGCATTGACAGGTGGATTCTTAACCACAGCGCCACCAGAGAAGCCCCCTGGCATATACTTTGGATTCTCTGTACCTCCGTTACTTCAACTCTAAAATGAGGATGATAGAAGTACCTAACTCATAGGTCTGTTGTGTACATCGATATCTAAAATATGTAACCTGGGCTTCCCTGGTGGTGCAGTGGTTTGGAATCTGCCTGCCAATGCAGGGGATATGGGCTCGTGCCCTGGTCTGGAAAGGCCCCACATGCCGTGGAGCAACTAAGCCTGTGTGCCACGACTACTGAAGCCCGTGCATCTAGAGCCCATGCTCCGCAACAAGAGAAGCCACCGCAATGAGAAGCCTGCGCACCGCAACGAAGAGTAGACCCTGCTTGCTGCAACTAGAGAAAGCCTGCATGCAGCAATGAAGATCCAACGCAGCCAAAAATCAGTAAATAAATTTTTTTAAATCCCCAGAAAATTAAAAAAAAAAAATGTAACCTATCTGGCTTGGTAGCTGGCAACCGTGCTCCGTAAGTTCTAGCGATTGTTTTATCACCATCATGTACTGGCTCTGTCCCTTGGACCAGAGGTTTCAGGGTAATCAGTATAAGAGATGGGACATTGTGGTGGGTCAGATGCTTTTCAGAGCTCTGATTTCATCCTTCCACATTTTTGAGGACAGGATAAGAGAAAGAGAAGGAAATTAATACCTCTTGGGCACCTGCTATCTGCCACATACCTTCACACATATATCATTCAGCTGTAATTCAATATTTCCATAATTATTCCTCTAGTTTCTGTCTCACCAGATATGTACATGTCATAAGTGCAAGGCTCCATTAGTCTTTTCTCACAGCACAGAGCAGGTGCTCAGCAAGCATATGTTGAACTCAACTTTGATGGCAACGCTTCATTCAGGTAGCAGTTACTGCATTCTCACTGTTGGGAGAAATGAAGGTTTCTAAGCACTACTGCTGCTAATAAGTAGTGGAACCAATCTGAACCCAGATTTTTCTCGCTGCTATATGCCAGTGCCCTTTCTTTTCATTTACAAGTGCAAATGATGAGGACAAGTTCTACGAGTAGTAGTACCCTATGTCATATGCAAATTGGGTTTTAAAGTGTTTAACTGGGGAAGTCAGCCCTTCTGTCACATCGCTGGTTAATCTGGGTTTAAACAAAGGTAGAATTGCAGACCTCTGCAGTATCATTTTCAAATAGAGGCACTTTTTGCCCTTCCTAAGGCCATTTGATCCACACTAGAGGGAACAACACCAGTGGTTTCCGTTTATAAGGTAGTTTAGAGTTCTTATTCTGAAAATTCCCATGAGCACCATTTACTGACTTTCCCATGTCTTTCTTCTCTGTCTTCAGCTGTGATCCTTTAAACTAGAGGCCACAGGGTCACCTTCACTGTGCGCCCTTCCTTTCATGGGCACCATGAAATCCACCCAGGTGCATTTAAGATTTAAGTTCCCGAACTTTGATTCATTTACCACTAGCCCTTTATCAAGCTTATATTCTATTCTGCCATATGTTTAAGAAACAAATAAGACAAAATTAATGATATTAGTATACAAGAGACAAACACATAAGATTGTTAAATATATATAATGTTACAAAAAAATACTGATAAAATAAATTGGTCATGCTGTGAAGGGGCACCACCCAGGGGCTCAGGGAAGAATTAAGGGAAGAGGTAATTTTTAAATTCTTTTTATGTCACATAATCTGTTTAGGAGCAAAGTTAAAAAAAAGAAAAAAGAAAAAGCTAGGAATGAGGGAGAAGAGTTCTAGGATCTTCCTTCCATATGGGGGAAATAAGAGAGAATCTAAATGAGAGATAGTTCTGGTCCTAAAAAATATTAGAAGTAAGCAGCTAGGGGTACTCACAGTCATCCAGGGGTCCTAGGCTGTAGTCTCAGGATATTACGTGGTGGGGTTAAATCTCTCAGGTTAGAAACTAATAGGGAATTGAGGAGACAAAAATGAAATTATAACCTAATCTAGTAATAATGAATGGCTGGGCATAATCTGATCATTATCTATTGTATTGTTGCAAATCTGATGGGCGCCTGTTGAAGAAAGAGTATATCAGGGCTTCCCTGGTGGCGCAGTGGTTAAGAATCTGCCTGCCAATGCAGGGGACACGAGTTCGAGCCCTGGTCCGGGAAGATCCCACATGCCAGGGAGCAACTAAGCCCGTGCACCACAACTACTGAAACCTGCTCACCGCAACAAAGAGTAGCCCCTGCTCGCTGCAACTACAGAAAAGCCTGCGCGCAGCAGCAAAGACCCAATGCAGCCAAAAAAAAAAAAAAAAAAAAAAGAGCATATCAATATGCCCAGAAAAGCAACCAGGGTGGGGGTGGGAGTGGTGGTGTCAAATAGTACACCAGTGTTCCCCAAAGGAGAAAGTGTCCTGTCCAGGTAATTGTTTTCACCAACCCTATAGCAGAGTTAGGAACGTGGGTTTATCATAGGTTGACTTCATTTACTATCATCATTAGCATCTTTATTAAATACTTGATATTTGCCAGGTACCATGCTTAGTGCTTTTTATGTATTGCTCCATTTAATCCTTTCAACATCCCTAGTGTGTAACTGCTCTTATTTTTTTCCCATTTTATATATGAAGAAACTCAGGCTTGGAGAGGTCAGATAACCTGCTTAGGA
Organism: Mesoplodon bidens; assembly: GCF_964165515.1. NCBI lineage: Eukaryota > Metazoa > Chordata > Mammalia > Artiodactyla > Ziphiidae > Mesoplodon > Mesoplodon bidens. The sequence goes on along the minus strand of NC_138177.1, from coordinate 133,519,445 downwards.
TTTCAGAGCTTTTAAGTTGAGAAGGTAGGGTCACAAACTCCTAACACTCTACTATACAAGTCACACCTTTCCTCTCACCTTGAGATAGCTTACCTATCTGCCAACTATGTACTAGACTCTCTGCCTGGGTATCTCTCAGACATTTACCAATGGCCAAGTAAACCCATCCTTTCTCCTATCCAGATCAGTCTCTCTCTGTGTTCCCTGCCTTGTCCAAGCAAAATGCATGAGTTCAGGCCTTAGAGTAAACCATCATATAATAATTTCCCCTGTAAATTGCCTTTAAAAAAGGATGGGATATGGTGGGAGGCAGACAAGCATTCTGGTCAATTTATCACTGTCATCATTTATTTCAACTAACTGTCCTTTAACTATGCATCAGTTTCACATGTGTTTTGATAGTTTGCGTCTCTCCTAAGTCTGAAGTCTGCACTTGTCCATGGAGTTCAGAACTAACTTTTATCTCCCAGTGTCTTTAGTGAGTGTACATTTTTGCCTCTAATTGGATATTTTAAGGGGAAAGAAATTCTAATATCAGGACTTGAACCCTGAAAGGGTTCAAGAAGAAAAAACTTTGGCTGAAATGACCATCAAAAGGTATCTGATAGGCTTAAAGCCTGACAGATCTGAAAGGCATTTGGAAATGACAAGCCTGTGTTCATTTCTGAGAGTTAGTCCAGGTGGATGAATAAAACTCTTCTGCCTGGTGTGTTGGTCATTTATGTAGTAGCTTCAAGCCCCATTAAATGGTGCTTGACTGCTGAATTTGGAGAGGACAGTTGAGCCTACAGTTTAATACCAATAACTGGCCGTATCTTTTACATTTTAGGAAGACATCTCCCAAGTGGTTGGTCAAGGTGTGGTGGCAGGTCAGCAGAAGGCACTGGAATGTCCAACTGACAGCGTACGTAACTGACCCTTTATGTTTGCTCTACTCGGATGGTGTGTGTTATAAATGGGTTCCAGAAGAAAAGGAGATGGTTGCAATGAAATCTGATCCTTTATTACTTGGCAGGAAGTTAAGGTATGTCTTTCAACCTGAAGTCAACCCACAGCTGTATCACCGATCCTGTGCAGGATGTGTGGAAATACCCTTTTTATGTCTTCCTGTACCAACACCCTAAGCAGGTGTTTAAAAGTGAGGCATCTCTGAAAACACACTTGCACCTAAATTTTGAGAGCCCCATGCCTTACATAATGTCATGAATAAAAATTTTAAGAAGGAGAGTTTGTAGTTTTATAGAATTATAAATGCAGTAACAAGTGTTCCTTGTATTTATATAGTTATTCTTCTTAAAAAACTATAAATTTCTATTTGTCAAATTTTTGTCCTTTTTTTGCCATTGAACTTTTTTTTGTGCTGCTAAAATTTACATTATTACCATATTAACTATTTTTATGTTTAAGGAACTATAGATTACTAGAGATTACAGGTATCCAAAATTATATGCTAAAAACCTAAATAAAAACAAGTAGGTGTAGAAAGAACCTTAGAAATAAGGTTCAACTGAAAAAAATTCACTTCAACTGAAAGTTGTAAGCAATTTTAAAAAATTTAGAACCAGATTTTTTTTTACTTTATGTAATATATTTGCAAATAGTATTAATGTGCTAGTACTTTACATACTGCCACTTATCTCAAGACATATATCAAACATCTCTAAAATTTTATAACCACAGAATTTTAGAACTGGGGTGAATCTACACATCCTCTGGCCTTTCTTTTCCCTGCTGAAAAGTGAACACTTAAATATCTAAGTCATTCTCCTTTCAGAAAGTGATTATTACCCTTTTCTATAGCTGCAGAACAGAAATGACTCAGAGATCATTTGGCAACATCTGCAGTGAAGCTGTGTCAGCTCATCATAAACAACTTCCCAACCATTTGAGCTATGACAAAAGGAATGAGATTCCTTGTGGAAATGGAATTTTTCATCCCTGAAGGTTTTCAGTCTGAAGCTGGCTGATCATTTATTAATATGTTATCAAAGGACATACAAACATTAGTAGCTATTATTAATTAAACTCCTAAGTTGTTCCTGGAATAGTGATAGGTTTATTTATGTACTTCTATCTTCAGTCTCTACAACAACCTTGCAAGGTATAGAGGTATCACCACCAATTTACAGATGAGGACATTTAGGAGGTTGAGTGGCTTGCCTGTGATCACACAGCTAATTAGTGATAGAAAACTCAGTCTGTCTTCTTTTGAGTAGTGATTTTTTTTTCTTATCATGAAGATCTGATGAAGTGTAGACTCCTTCCCCAGAAAAACACTGGTAAGTGTAACTTTGATACAACCGCAGAGGTTTTATAGTTCCTAGAATTCCCTCTATAAATCTCTTAGAAACCCACTTATCTTGTGTTAAGAATCCATGATTTAACTAAAACATAAGTTTCAACTTAAAAAAACAAACACCCCCCCCCAAAAAAAAAACACACTTGACTGAACTCCACACCCCTAGTGCCAATTTCTTTGGTCTAGAATGGGGGTTCCAGCATTCGTAAATTTTAAAGGCTCCCTAGCAGTTTCTGTTACGAAGACAGGGTTGAGAACCCCTGGTTTAGTTAGGCTGGATGACTTATAAAGTCCACTCCAAGTCTGATGTTCGAATACAGTAACATTCAGCAGCAAATCCAATCTGTCTTCTTTTTAAAAAATTTTTTTTGAATTTTATTTTATTTACTTTTTTAAACAGCAGGTTCTTATTAGTTATCTATTTTATTTATTTATTTAATTTTTTTAATACAGCAGGTTCTTATTAGTTATCCATTTTATACACATCAGTGTATACATGTCAATCCCAATCGCCCAATTCATCATACCACCACCACCACCCCCTGCCGCTTTCCCCCCTTGGTGTCCATACATTTGTTCTCTACATCTGTGTCTCAATTTCTGCCCTGCAAACCGGTTCATCTGTACCATTTTTCTAGGTTCCACATATATGCGTTAATATATGATATTTGTTTTTCTCTTTCTGACTTACTTCATTCCGTATCACAGTCTCTAAATCCATCCACGTCTCTACAAATGACCCAATTTAAAAAATTATTTTAATATAATTTTTAAAGGTTACAGTCTACAAATCCAAGTTTTCTAATCTTTCATTCTTGGTAGTTTGGTTTTATGTCAATGAATGAGTCGTGGGAGCTACGTTCATCCATCACCACATCTACCAACAAGTGGTCTGCCTCTAAACATATGTTTGTTTCACTTGGTTTCTATGGACTACTTCCTTATTTTTTCAACCCATATCTATTAGAAACCTACCTAGTATGCACAATGAAATGGATGCTACGTTAACTGGGAAATAAAGATGAGCAACAGATGTTCTCTGCTGTTAATAAAAGTCATGATGTAGTGATGACTGTCTCTTATGCTTTTCTGTTTTAAAATTCACACCATTTTTCATAAAAGAACTCTGTAGCTGGCATTTAGCTTTGTTGTCAATTTTCTTTCTTGGGATTATACAAAGGAAAGGTGACATAAGTACTGTGTGAGTTAAGATTATGTTCAGTTGCTGCAAGAAGTTTCTCTATTACCTAACGGTGTGGCTGTGATCAGTTTGAGGATGACATGGTGTCTCCATGGTGTCACGGACCCAAGCACCTCTTATCTGATTACTGTACCATTATTTGATTACCATCCTCAAACTATAGCATCCATTTTTTTGGTCTAAGACTGCTGCTCCAGTTATTACCATTGCATCCACATTTCATCTAAAGAAGGGGAAGGCAGGATTGTTCTCCTTAAGAAAATGACCTGAACATTGTACAGTTCATGTTTGTTTACATTCCATTGATCATAGACTAGTCTGTGGTCATGTCTGGCTTCAAGGAGGCTGGGAAGTGTGGTCTCTAGAGTAATTGGATATTTAGGTGGTTCCATGGTTCAGTTTTCTCGTAGCAACCCCTAGTTTGTCATTGTTTCACTTTCTTCTTTTTAAAATCACTGAAAATATATATTCAAAAAAGCCTTTTTAAATAAGTGAACAGTCATTATTAAATGATGGTGATAGAAAAACTGCAGAGAAAAAAAAGAACATCAGTAGAATCATAACCTAGCAACTGTTTGATAAACACTTTAAACTTGCAACATTCTTCAAATGCCGACTTTTAGTCCTCTAATTAGCTGTATGATTTCAGATGTCACTTGACATTTGTGTCTTGGTTTCTTTATCTGTAGAACAGTAATATTGTCTAATTCTCAAGGTTACTCTCATGATTAAATGAATTCATGGATATAGAAGTGTTTTTGAAAGCTGGAAAGCACAGTACAGACATACAATGAGTGGTATTGCTTTTCTTGTTACATACTGCACAGTGCCTTGTATTGAGGCATAGACTTCCACTGATGGAATCTTGGGGTGTTGTTTTTCTGGAGCAGTTACCTTGATCCTATTTCTGGACTCCAGGGACAGCCTGGTGCTTCATTGCCTCCAGCAGAATCTTCCAGCTGGGGATGGGTTTCCTGGCTAACTACAGATCCAGAAGGCAGGCCAGGTCACTACCTATATTTCTTAACTGCCTGTTAAGCAAGCATGGAGTCCTTTTGGTTTTTCTTAGTTTTCTAATACTAATATTCATTAGAGATATTATCAATAAAAATTCAGAATTACAAGTTAATTTTCCAAAGCTCTCACAGCAAAGGTCTCTGTACCTTCACTGAATTACAGATTTATTTCCTACTCTGAGTTTCCATGTCTTCAATTTTTCTCTCTGCATTCATTCATTCATTCATCAAACGTTTATTGAGGCCCTACTATGTTCCAGGCACTGGGAATCAAAGGTGAATAAGCATTCTTTTAGGTGAAGTGAAGTGTAATGATGTACCTGGGTTTGTTGTCTCTTCCTAACCCTAATGCTCAATTAACCTACCTCATGCATCTTTGACTATGTTAATATGTTCACAAAAGTTGGGCAGTGTCATGTGCTCAGAACATCTGCAGCACAGATTATTTTTCACTAAGCACAGCACAGATATACAGACTTCACACTGATTTCATCGTGTAAAAATGCTTCCTGGCCCCAGCTTCATACACAAACCACAAAGATAGCTTCTATCCTTCTTCCCTTCCTTGATCCATCCTTCACCAAAGCATTTTAGATATAAAGTTAAATAGGGAAGCATGGGGAATGGGACAGAAATCATCCTGACTTCCCCTTGCCACCTCTCCAACTCCAAGTTTTCAAGAGGCATTATTGGAGTGCACCATTGTTTTGGTAACAATACACCAATTTTAAAGTCTTCTCCTCTTGTTACCTTTCTCCTCTCTGACATTCGTCTAATTTTCGTTTCTTTTGTAGGCCGACAGCCGAATGAAACAGCAAAAATATTCAACGAAAGTCTCCTTCAGTTCACAAGAGATCCCTTTAGCACCAACTTCATACCATTCAACAGATGCAGACTTCACAGGCTATGGTATGAGTCTTTCTCTGAGCAGAATTGAATCCACTCATCAAACCTTAGAAAAGGAAGGGATTGTGATGTCCTGAAGAGAGCACTGGACCAAGAGTCAGGAAGCCTGGCTGGCATCCCTGCTCTACTTCCTGAGCTTTGGGACTTGGGCAGGTCACTTTACTTCCAAAATCATTTTTCTCATCTCCACTAGTGGGATTGCCTATTACTTATTGAATATAAAAGTAGTAGAACAAAAAAAGCCCTTAGTAAATGCTACTTGAATCTGAGGCTTCCAGATTATTCTCTAGTCTCTCCAAAATACTGTGTTTAGTTCATGAGTAATGTCTCTTAAAAATCACATTGAACCAAATTGTAGCCTTGTGTATGTCGATGTAATCTATTTAAAGACTTGATTTTCAGTGCTTAAAGAAATTGATAATCACTTTCTCTCTTTGAATTCCTGGATTGAATTATGCCAACTAATGGTTGAAAATAGACCTTCAAAATGAATAATGAGTATTTCCATTTTGCTTTTATGCAATGTAAGTCAGTTTTAAAAGAAGGACTATTTAAAACACATGCTCACCAATGGTAAAGCATAACCCTGCATGAATTTAGCAGACCTGACACCTTTATGGTATTTGCGTTTTACATATTTTTTCATGAATATTAACTCATAAAAAATTTATGAGGCAGGTGTTATTCTTAAGCACTAGATTTTTTACTAAAATACTTGATGGATGTGGTCAGCAAACTATGACCCCTGGGTCACAGTTGGCCCACCATCTGTTTTTATATGGTCTGCAAGCTAAAAATGGTTTTCACATTTTTAAAAGGTTGAAAAAAATCAAAAGAATGTTTCATGAAAATTATATGAAATTCAGATTTCAGTGTCCATAAATAAAATTTTATTGGAATACTCATTTGTTTAGGTATTGTCTATGGCTGCTTTCACACCATAAGGGTAGAGTTGAGTAGCGGCACCAGAGCCTGTATGGCCTGTAAAGCTCCAGATATTTACCATGTGGCCTCTTATGAAAAAAGTTTGATGACTCCAATGTAGACCAATTGAGTTTTGATAATATATATCCCATATCTTTACCTCTATAGCACAAATTAATCATCCCACAATTTAATCTGTGGAAATTGTATTCATTCAGGCATCTACTTACCAAACATTGATTGGGGGCTTGGTAGGAGTCAGGCTTTGGGCTGGATTCTATGAGAGAAATAAATACCAAGACTGACTCAGGACTGGCTATAGGGTAGCCAGAGGCAGAAGCAGAGGAGGGAAAGAAATACTGGAAAGATACTCCTCCAGTATCTCTTACTATGTTTTCTCTCCTCACTCAACAGACTAAGCTAGTGATTTACATAAGGAGTATAAACTATTTAAAGCATCCATGAAACTATGACGCTGTTTTTATTGGAAATTAGTGAACAATGTAGCATGAAATACATATGTTGCGAAAAGATCTCGAGTCAAATTAGGTTTACGATTTACTAGCCTTCTGATATGGCCTTTTAAAATTGTTGCCGAGGTTGTGTCATTGTTACACAAGAGGCCATTCGATTAATAAATTCCACGTGGTCAGGAGCGGCACCTATATGAAAGCCACACAGTGCCAGTCCCTGGGCTGAGCACCTCAGGCACGTTGTTTCTTTAATTCCTCAGACAGCCTCCTGGATGATGATTACGTGCATTTTTCTGATGACGAATGAGCCTCAGCTGCACCCACTATTAATTTCCTTCTTGTGAACTCACATCCACTTCTGTACCACCCCGAAACCTGTGCCCTTTGGTCTCGAAGACAATGATTATCACTGAGTCAGAGCAGAGCCCTCACAGGCTTATCTAGGGCCTGTGTTCTTTTGTTTTCTACCAAGTGTCAGCAAACTTCTTCTGTAAGGAGTCAAGGAGTAAATATAAGGCTTGTGGGCCACGTGGTCTCTCTGTTGCAGCTACTCAATTCTGCTGTCAGCAGCCGTAGACTAGATGTAAATGAATTAGCAGGGCTGTGTTCCAGTAAAACTTTATTTATAGACATTAAAATTTAAATTTCATATAATTTTCACATGTGTTGAAATGTTATTTTTCCTTGGATTTTTGTTTTTCAACCTTCTGAAATAAAAACCATTCTTGGTCCTCGGGCCATAGTGTACTGGCCCCAACTTGTACAGAGGTCTGTGGATCTCAACTTGGCCCCTGTGCATTAGCCGCAGCTGACCAGCAGATGGGGCCCTTTATTATCAGACCTTTACCAAATTATATCACTGTAAAAATCAGTACTCATGATGATCAAGACTAGTTATCAAAAAAGCTGACGTTCTCTAGAAAATATTATTTGTATAAGAGTCTCTTGAAACTAACATTTTGAATGTTTGGATTTTTCAGTGGGCTAGGTTTGACTGAGGATGCATATGTGTTAATATTTTTTTCCCCCAGTTTTTAGAAAAACCCAGTCTAAAACAATGATTTTTAAAAGTAAAACAGCAATAACTCTTTTCACAAGCCTTTTCAGTTACGGACCTAGCAATTAATTCTACAGTATTGTGTTTATAACATTTATTTTTTTACTATGTATATATTTGGGGATCATTTTTAGGTGATTGTTATTTTCAGTTGTGCCATACTTCATTGATTAGATCCTTTATACATTTTAATTCATATGATATGCCCTAATTGAAAGTACTTAAGCACTATTTCTTAATTAGTATTTTATAACTGTAGCTCAGCATTTATACCAGTCTTTATTCTCATTATAACATATACCTATATGTACTTAATCATTTAATCAACTTAAATTTTTCCATACCAGTTTTCACGGTATATATTAAGATTTTAAAAATTTCAAGTATAACTAAAATGGTTGATCATGTGGGTTGGTGGTAGCTATTGTTTTAATCTCAAAAGTGTCATAGGAACGTCATGTTTCATCTCCGGGTGAATGGGCAGTAGTGACCCAGCTTTTCACTTCATGGTGCTTGGGAGGAAAAGAGTGAAATGATAAACACACGTAAACGCTGCACTCCCCGAGCCGAGCCGTGGAGTGTGCGAGCTGAGCTGCATCTCCTACATTCCAGTCATTCTTGTGTTCACTCCTTCTTCAGGTGGTTTCCACGCTCCTATGTCAGTGGACCCTGCCACGTGTCCCATTGTTCCTGGCCAGGAAATGATTATAGAAATATCCAAGGGGCGTTCAGGGCTTGGTCTCAGCATTGTGGGAGGAAAAGACACACCCTTGGTAAGTTTCTAGAAGTGAGCTATATCCACGGGCACAGAGTTAGATGCTGAGCCTTATTATGGCCTTGGGTCACTTCTGTGGAAGACTTGGCTTTTTCATAGTATGTAAGTAGATGAACGATTGTTATTATGATCATTATCATCATTGTTATTTAGTGGACTGCTACATAAAAGTGTACATCCCTTACTCCACTTCCGAAATTTAGGCTTGGCTTTATTTTGACCATGTTCACGTCTACTCGTAATTTTTTTTAATTGGTCTAGAATGTTAATTTTTACTTGGATGATGGATCTTTGATTATTCAGTATTTTGATTGTCACTGGTCAACAGTGCCATTAAAATGTAAAACTTCCTGGGTTTTGATTTACAAAAATGTGATTAATCAATGTGCATGTTATTACTTGAATAAGTAATAACATGCACATTATTCAAAGTTAAACTGCCACAGAGGATATAAAGCGAAGGGTAAATCTCCCTCCTATCCTTTTGCCCTAGCCTTGCCCTTCAACCCCACCCCCGATCCCAACCAGGGCCTCCCCCTAGAGACAACCACTCTTACTAATGAATATGCTTTTTTTTTTTTTTTTAGATGTTGGGGGTAGGAGTTTATTAATTTATTTTATTTATTTTTGCTGCGTTGGGTCTTCGTTTCTGTGCGAGGGCTTTCTCTAGTTGTGGCAAGCGGGGGTCACTCTTCATCACGGTGCGCGGGCCTCTCACCATCGCGGCCTCTCTTGTTGTGGAGCACAGGCTCCAGACGCGCAGGCTCAGTAGTTGTGGCGCACGGGCCTAGTTGCTCCGCGGCATGTGGGATCCTCCCAGACCAGGGCTCGAACCTGTGTCCCCTGCATTAGCAGGCAGATTCTCAACCACTACGCCACCAGGGAAGCCTTGAATATGCTTTTAAATGAACATTTTGATATTTCTTTTGCTCATTTTATTTGGTAAGAAGTAAATTGCATATGCCAGATTTATAGTGAAAACAAGTATAGTATCAATAAAATAATTCTTTACATTTTTGACAGGAATATAATGTTTCTGTGTTAGTACTGTTGGAGGGGGCAGGGAATCCTGTTCTATTTTTCTGTAATGAATATTAGTCCCCTAAGGCACTAGGCAACTCAAGAACAGCATAGGCGGCAGAAACCAGGGTCTTACTGCCTTCTACATGTTTCCTGGTCATGCTCTTCCTCTCTCCTGCTATCCGGACTGATCTAGAGAATCCTATGTTTAGTTTGACCTTACTAGTGAGCCACCTGAACTTGAATGTGCTCAGAGGCTGGTGTTTATTTATTAAAGGATTTTATTTCCTTCAGCTCAATTAAAGTATTGTTAAAACTTTTCTCCAGGGGCTTCCCTGGTGGCGCAGTGGTTGAGAGTCCGCCTGCCGATGCAGGGGACACGGGTTCGTGCCCCGGTCCGGGAGGATCCCACATGCTGCGGAGCGGCTGGGCCCGTGAGCCATGGCCGCTGAGCCTGCGCGTCCGGAGCCTGTGCTCCACAGCGGGAAAGCCCACAGCAGTGAGAGGCCCGCGTACTGCAAAAAAAACAAAAAAAAACAACTTTTCTCCAGGGTTCAGGATAATTTATTTCCTGAATTACTCTGGCTTGGCCTGTGCAGGCAGGAACTGCTGTGTGTAGCATCCCGCATGCACTGTGACGTTTTCATTAGCTTGGGTGGAATTGGGAGCACCTGGAGTCAGCCAGCTCAGCCAGTTTTAGCTCCCAGCCCTTTCATGGGTCTTTGGCTCCTTAAGGCCCCAGAACTTTTCTACTTTGTTTGTTGTCTGGCTTGGAATGCCCTCTGTTCAGCTTTTGTCATTGAGGAAAGGGGCAAACTCTTCCTTAGAAGCTTCCCTTCAAGTGATTTGGTCTAGGTTATATTTTCAAATTGTGTTTTTAATAATGCCTTCTAATTATATGTGATCTGGCCTTTGAACAGTTCATAGAATCACTTCAGCCATCCAGCAAGCTCCTACCATACCAGGAGGTAACACGCCACCAGTAGAGGACCAGACCAGTGTTACCCAGACCCACATGCATCCCAGCCTCTTAGACTCTCTCACCTCCCCTCAAACTGCTCTCTTCTTGCACCACCTACCCGCCCATCAAGATTCTGTACCTCCTCCAGGCCCCGCCCCACATCTTCCCTTGCTTCTCCAGCCTCCATGATCTCTCCTCAGCTGATCTGGGAGCTGATGGCTGACCATCCCTCTCCTTTAGCTCTCAGCCATACTTCCTCTCTACAATTCCCAGCTGGGGCAGGTTCCTTAACCCCTCTATTTCCTGATCTATTAAAGGGGACTGTAATACCTTGTAGAGTTACCAAGAGGATCAAAGAGATGACCTTAGCCTGGTGCCTAGTACATGGTAAGCAACTGCACATGACATGTGCCTTCTCCAAGCCTCAGTTTCCACACATACTAAGTAAGCCCAATAATCACAACTCACTTGGTTGTGGTGAGGATCAGAGACTTTGTAAACAGTAGAAAATTTTATGTATATACATATATATCATTGTTCTACGAAGGCCATCAGGGTAGTTTTCAGAGACTGCTGGTTGACCTTGAACATTAGAGATGTCTGCCTCCCATAGCCTGTTGCCTCGTTTTCCCAAAGAGATGTTCTTGAATAGTAAATAAATTGAATTTGTATAAAGTTCTATTTGAAATGAACCAGAGAAATTACGCTTTAAGGAAATTCCTCAGTGAATTCTTTCATAAAGAAAAAGTCACCCTCTGATTTATTTGTTGTAAATATAAGCCTCTTAATAACTGGTTAAAATAAGACAGCATTAGATTTCCCAGAGGGAATTGGAAGACTTTAATCAGCATGTCTGGCCTAGCTGAATGAGTTTGTTGGCTGATTTTTTTTTTTCCTTTCGTTGTTATCGATTTGATTTTTGCTTTGTGTGGGTTGGTTAGATGTGCCTGTCTGCTCTTGGGTCTTTAATACTGTGTACATTTGTGCTGCTGGCCACCAGCTTGAGGGCTTCCACTGCTTGACATCACCTTCTGCATCCTGCATGAGAGGCTGTTTGAGAAATACTGTCCTCTGCTTCTCTTGCTACCATGAGGCAGCCAAACAAATTCTTTAGGAGCGTCTTGAGGTTCATAATATATGGTTCTGCCTTTTGAGACTACAAATCCCATTGTCCTTGGAAGGACAAGCACCACTTAAAAATGAGAAATGAGACACAGCTTTTATTTCCTAACCTCAGGTACCTCATCAAAAGCTGTAAGTTAGACTCACAAGTAATATATAGGCATGATATTTTGGTGAGGCTGAACAGGAGGTGGGTGGAAGGTGCTTTAACAAATAAAACCATTGTTTACCACAATGAAGGTCTTTCTTTTTTTCCTTTCCCCCCGGCCTGGCTCCAAATTCTGATATGGGACACATAGCCTAATTGACACTCCAGGTTACTTTGTCCAAGCAGGTCCTGGGAGTGCATCCAGCCAACAGGAAGTTAGCAAACAAAGATGAGAGCGTATTAAAGGAAATCATGGGCAATGTTGAGATCCACTGACAGAAGCACCTTTGCACTTGCTTATTTGCATCCTGATATGCATCCTTATTTTAGCTCTGGTGCTGAGAAAGAGCACATTCTAAGGGCTGGTGATCCTTCTTAAGCATTTGCCCCAAACCACCCCCCCACCTTCCCCGCACCCAGTTAGGGTTTCTGTGCCCTCTTTGTTGTGTGTCCAACAGATTTTTTTTTTGCCATCTTTAGAGGAATTAAGCCTCTGGGACTTGGTCTTGACACCACATCAGTTCTATCTGCTATAAATAGTTTCTCTGGATCCAAGACGGGTGGTTTCTGAGATCACAGAGGGAGATCTCACTTAGCATCTCATTGTATTTGCACCCAGTCATCTAAATAGACCTCTTAAAATACCAAGGTAATGCTGAGGGTGACCCCCTTGGGAAGGTTGAGGAGCACACCTGGACCCAGTCCTCAATGACAAGCTTTTCTTCTGTTGTTTTAACCATATGATATGTCCCCAGGTCTGCTTTTGGTGAGTGTGGCTCCTCTGATAGGAAGCATGTGTTTGCTCAAAGACTGCCCTTTGCTTAGTGCTGAGGATACAAAATTGAATGAAATAACCTGCCCTTAAAGAGCTCACACACTCATTTAAGTTGATTCTACTGCCTTTAATGTTTGTGGTCTATATAGGGGATCAACCAATGAAAAATCCTAATAGGGACTGTTAAAATAGGGAATTTGTCTGAAAAGTGGAAAAAAGTAAATCTGTAGTATGAACTTTCTAGATTTAATTAATACAGGCTAGTTTTTATGTGTTTCTTGTAAGCAGGTGTCTTAGTCTGTTCAGGCTGCTGTAACAAAATACCACAGACTGAGTGGCTTACAAACAACAGAAATTTCTCTCTCACAGTTCTGGAGGCTGGAAGTCCAAGGTCAGGGTGCCAACATGGTCGGATGAAGGCGCTCTTCTGGGTTGCAGGTTTCTTGTATCCTTCCATGGTGAAAGGAGCAAGGGAGCTCTGCAAGGGGGCCTCTTTTATAAGGGAACTCATCCCATTCATGAGGGCTTTGCCCTCATGACCTTATCGCCTCTCAAAGACCCTGCCTCCTTTGAGGAGGGGCACTGGGATTTCTACAATTGAATTTGAGGGAGGCACGCAGCCAGGAAACCAGATAAGGCACATTACATAAAAGAGATCATATATTAATTAATATTTTTAAGATTTCCTTCCATCCATCTATCTAGCCATCTTTTCATCCTGTCTCCCTCCCGCCCCCTTTTTGGTCTTGGAGTGGTAATTTGCATGAAATCCTGTGACTCAGAAGACTTGGCATATTCTGCCAAATGGAAGACCATGGACTCTTACTTCTTATGATGCTTGCATCATATTTCTTACGCCTGTCCTGGAATCCCTCAATGCCCCCTTCTCAGAAATGTTTGCTTACTGACTAGAAGTTTTATTTGCAGTGTCCTCAGAAGAACTAAAATATAGCTCTCCAGTGTCATTTATTGGGGTTATTTTATTATCAGCCTTGGGAATTCTAGAGAAGAGAAAGAAAAACTTAAATATTTTATTTAAGCATATTGGCAGACTTGAACTGTCCTTGGGATTGAGCAAATGAAGTGAAGAAAGAATGAGGAGAGTTGCTCCAGAACCCTCACTCTGCATTTTCCTTTCTCTGAGTACCATTGTCAAATGTCCCAGACTATAGACAGTGTTTCTATTAAACCTAACAGGCAGCATAGCAGAGTAATGATGCTGATTCTGCAGTATCAGAATCCCAGATCTTTAACTGTGGTGGGACCTTGGACAAGAGACTTAACCCTTCTGAGTTAAATCTGCTTCGTCCTTTGTAAAACAGTGGTGATGACCACCAAATCTTCCTCTTAAGGTTGGAAGGTTGGCATGGAGATTAATTAAGATAAAGAATATTAAGGACTTTTCCCAGTGCCTGTCTACACTGAGTTCAGTTATTATTAATTATTGTTAAACATTCGTCTTAAAGTAGATCCTTTGCTCCCTTCATCGGCGTGTCTTTAGTATGTTTTCTGCATATTGAGAAACATGACTCTGTTTCTAGATAATTAGCCATTTGTTTTTCAGCATCAAACTTTTAAAAAGTGATTCAGGTACTGTTCTTAATCCATAATTAATAAACATCATCTCATTTAACCTTCACAACAATCCTATAGGAGAGGGAGTAGCATTATCCCCATTTTATAAGTGAGGAAACCGAGACACAGGTAAGCGAGGTAACTTCTCCAAGGACACAATACTAGCAGTTGGTCCAGTTGGAGTTTAATTAGACAGTCTGACTCAAAAGCCGCACTGTTGGGGCCCCTTCTGTAGCACTACCACTCTGTGTCGTCAACCTTCACCTGGGAAAGGGAGTTATCCATCTCACCCACCAGACCCTAAGCTTCTTGAGAACAGACCTGTTTATTTTGTATCTTTGGTACCCCATATAGAGCCTTGCACACTTAAAAATATGACTCTAACCAGCCTTGTTGTAATCACTCTGAATTCCAGCCATGCCAGCCTTTTTCAGTTCCTTTTATGAGTCTTGTTCCCACCTGATGCAAGGCTTTTGCACGCTGTTAGATCTGTCTGGAGTGCTTCTCTGACCGGTTTTAGCTATACCTAGAGTATTCTGTTCATTTCTGGGCATCATTATGTGGTTGACAAGAACATTGTTGGAACCACGTTATCTCAGGAAGAATTGAACAAACTGGAAAAGTGAAGACCAGGAAGGACAACAGTGACTTTCTGCAAGCATGTAAGGTTATCTCCTTGTAGATGAAGGATGAGAACAATTCAGGTGCTCCCAAGGTGCCCAGTGAAAAACAGATTTCACGTTATTTTAAGGAAGAACTTCCTAAACATCAGCTGACCAAAGATGGCATGAACTGCCTGGGGATAGTGAGTGCCCCATCCCAGGAAATATTTTGACAAAGGCAGGCAGCCACTCTGCAAGGATATTATTATTATTAGACTTTGTTTTTTAATCAAGGAGCAACATTTACATTTATAAATCTCTTTTTCAAAATGACAATATAAGAAAATTCATTATCCTTCCACCCCCTTTGCATTCCTATCTCACAAATTTCTTAAAACTTCAAAGTCCTGAGTTTTTTAAACTAGAGAATAATGCATAATTATTGTTCTCTTGTTTTGTTTTAGGGAAGCTATTAATTGTTATCACTTTTGGAAAGGAAAGTTCATAAATATGTGTCCTAGTTGCTATACTGGTATTCTTCTGGGTCCGGAGATAAGCTTATCTCTTTGTAAGAGGAATACAGTTAGACTAGGGCAATTGTTTTATCTTTATATTC
Source organism: Mesoplodon bidens (assembly GCF_964165515.1). Classification (NCBI taxonomy): domain Eukaryota; kingdom Metazoa; phylum Chordata; class Mammalia; order Artiodactyla; family Ziphiidae; genus Mesoplodon; species Mesoplodon bidens. Next base: position 133,503,975 of record NC_138177.1, on the reverse strand, counting down.
TTGGTACCATCCTGTTGTAAATGAGGTCAGTGGATTCCCTGGATAGATTGTAAAATTTAGATATTCGTAGTATTAAAAAGGCCTGGGAATGTCATATTCAGAATCTGGTCATTTCTCTCCAAGTTGCACACCTGTAATTTTTTCACCGCCTATTTAGTACCAGTTTAATTCATTCTTATGAAACAGAAGTTCTCTAGGGCAGGTCCATTAGCAAGAAGCATCAAGATAGAAGGACTCTCCCAATTGGACACTATGTGGAGAAGGAGAGGGAGTAGCATTATCCCCATTTTATAAGTGAGGAAACCGAGACACAGGTAAGCGAGGTAACTTCTCCATGGTTTAGCTATAACCATGTGTCAGGTTCTGAAGTGACCTGATTTAACACTTCACCATGCTGCATACTATTGTTTAGCTGTTACAGCTTCTGACCATTTAACTGTAGGACTGTGGCAACTTAAAGCACTAGATATTTTTTAAAGTAAGCAGAGTAGAAAACTATTTTACATTTGATTAAGTGTTTTATCTTGCTGTTCTCCTTCAAATGAACTTTGCACAGTCTGTTTCATGAGGAGCGTGGTTTGCTTTGACGTGTAAACCCCCAAAGCCAAGTTCCTTTTATTGTTATTGCTTAAGTCATATATTTTTATACTAAACATCTTATTACCTTAGTTTTATTTTAAATCAAGGCAGAGTTTGCAAAAAGTCCATGAATCACACTGAAAGAATGTTAACGAATAGTACCTCTGAATTTCCAGATTTGGGCATTTCTGATCTTAAAGAATATGACTGTAAGCAAAAATATTATGCAAGCTGAGTAAAATTTAGATAAATAAGTACCAGATGGAACT